>NC_090329.1:119644970-120244970 GCF_035084215.1 Heptranchias perlo | reverse complement strand
TCATTTCTCATCCCTTTAAAGTTGGCCTTACTTAAGTTTAAAACCTTGGTTGTAACTCTCCCTTATTCTTCTCAAACGAAATATCAAATTCAGTCATGTTATTTTAAATTGCACTAGGTTTGGTTCGCGGGTCGATTATAAATAAAAAAAAATCTAAAATCAATTTAACTAAAGGAGGTCACTGTTCCAATTGCTGACACTCATTTATTGCTGCTGGCTTCTATTTACAGTGGACAACAGATGGTATTGTTTAATTCTCGGAGTATGTTTACAATATTGCTGTGCTCTTACTCTCCAACCCTGCACTTTAAGGAAGTGCTGACTGGCTGAAATAAAATCATTCAAGCTACAGTGGGATAATTTGGTTTATGCAGGCTGGAAGGGGAAATTGGCAGATCCATCTCTTAATTCTTTTTAAGATTTGCAGATAGTGTACAATTGAATTTGTAGTGCCATTGTAACAAGGGCTGTTTAACAAACTGGTGCCAATATCTAAAGAAAATATTGAATTTGCTTCTAATAGAATCATGGAAATTTTGGTACAAAAGATTATGTTTTGGCTCATCATCCATGTGCTAGCTGTCTCACTACAGCTCTATACTCCAGTCCTCCTTTCTTGACTTTTTATCCCCTTACCCTTCATCTAATTCCCCCTTAGATGCCATGATTGATTTGACTTCTTGTGTGATATCACCCCCAAATTACACCCACTAAATCTAGCACCAGTAACAAACCTGTAACCACCAACACTTCAGCTGGTGTTACACCATTCAAAATGCTATCTCTAGCCACAACTGAGTTTGGAAGGACAAAATCTATAATTGTATTGCTGTGTGCAGTTCAAGTGGACATATTAAAATATTGCAAACCCAACATTGGGCTTTTTTTTATTCATTCATGGGATGTGGGCGTCGCTGGCAAGGCCAGCATTTATTGCCCATCCCTAATTGCCTTTGAGAAGAAGGTTGTGAGCCGCCTTCTTGAACCGCTGCAGTCCGTGTGGTGAAGGTTCTTCCACATTGCTGTTAGCTAGGGAGTTCCGGAATTTTGACCCAGTGACGATGAAGGAACGGCGATATATTTTCAAGTGGGGATGGTGTGTGACTTGGAGGGGAACGTGCAGGTGGTGTTATTCCCATGTGCCTGCTGCCCTTGTCCTTCTCGTTGGGAGGTGCTGTCGAAGAAGCCTTGCCGAGTTGCTGCAGTGCATCCTGTAGATGGTACACGCAGCAGCCACGGTGCGCCGGTGGTGAAGGGAGTGAATGTTTAGGGTGGGAGATGGGGTGCCAACAAGCAGGCTGCTTTGTCCTGGATGGTGTCAAGCTTCTTGAGTGTTGGGGCTGCACTCATCCAGGCAAGTGGAGAGTATTCCATCACATTCCTGACTTGTGCCTTGTAGATGGTGGAAAGGCTTTGGGGAGTCAGGAGGTGAGTCACTCGCTGCAGAATACCCAGCCTCTGACCTGCTCTTGTAGCCAGAGTATTTGCGTGGCTGGTCCAGTTAAGTTTCTGGCTAATGGTGACCCCCAAGATATTGATGGTGGGGGATTCGGCGATGGTAATGCCGTTGAATGTCAAGCGGAGGTGGTTAGACTCTCTCTCTTGTTGGAGATGGTCATTGCCTGGCACTTGTCTGGCGCGAATGTTACTTGCCACTTTTCAGCCCAAGCCTGGATGTTGTCCAGGTCTTGCTGCATGTGGGCACGGACTACTTCATTATCTGAGGGGTTGCGAATGGAACTGAACACTGTGCAATCATCAGCGAACATCCCCATTTCTGACCTTATGATGGAGGGAAAGTCATTGATGAAGCAGCTGAAGATGGTTGGGCCAAGGACACTGCCCTGAGGAACTTTTGCAGCAATGTCCTGGGGCTGAGATGATTGGCCTCCAACAACCACTACAATCTTCCTTTGTGCTGGGCATGACTCCAGCCACTGGAGAGTTTTCCCCCTGATTCCCATTGACTTCAATTTTACTAGGGCTCCTTGGTGCCACACTCGGTCAAATGCTGCCTGATGCCAAGGGCAGTCACACTCGCCTCACCTCTGGAATTCAGCTCTTTTGTCCATGTTTGGACCAAGGATGTAACGAGGTCTGGAGCCGAGTGGTCCTGGCAGAACCCAAACTGAGCATCAGTGAGCAGGTTATTGGCGAGTAAGTACCGCTTGATAACACTGTCGACGACACCTTCCATCACTTTGCTGATGATTGAGGGTAGACTGAAGGGGCGATAATTGGCCGGATTGGATTTGTCCTGCTTTTTGTGGACAGGACATACCTGGGCAGTTTTCCACATTGTCGAGTAGATGCCAGTGTTGTAGCTGTACTGGAACAGTTTGGCTAGAGGTGCAGCTAATTCTAGAGCACAAGTCTTCAGCATTTCAGCCGAGATGTTGTCGGGGCCCGTAGCCTTTATTGTATCCGGTGCACTCAGCCGTTTCTTGATATCACGTGGAGTGAATCGAATTGGCTGAAGACTGGCTTCTGTGATGGTGGGGATATCGGGAGGAGGCCGAGATGGATCATCCACTCGGCACTCCTGGCTGAAGATGGTTGCAAACGCTTCAGCCTTGTCTTCTGCACTCACGTGTTGGACTCTGCCATCATTGAGGATGGGAATGTTTACAGAGCCTCCTCCTCCCGTTAGTTGTTTAATTGTCCACCATCATTCACGACTGGATGTGGCAGGACTGCAGAGCTTTGACCTGATCCGTTGGTTGTGGAATCGCTTAGCTGTGTCTATAGCATGTTGCTGCAGCAATCTTAGGGACAGCGCTGTAGTGGTGCCATATGTAATAGGTTGATTGTGTTGTTGTCAGTAAACAGATGCTACATAAGGTTTTGTAATATATGAAAATCTGGTTGAAAGGAAAGAAACTCCTATTAATTTTAAATATGGAACGAGAAAGTGGTTTTGAATGCTGCATAGGGTAGAATTTATAACTGACTATCTTCAACTAGGCTACCTGGCTATCAGTAATAGAGGTGTTTCTTGAAGGGCTTGATGAATGCTGGTGTCTATTAATAGCTGAAATCTGCCTAGTCCTAAAATTGTGGACTAGAAATAGAGCAGGTGGAGTTTCATGGTCCCGAGATAGAATTTCCGTCAGCGGACCGACCATGAAGCTCTTAGTAAATCATCCTGGCAAATTGCTTGGTGACTCAAACAAGATTTGTGAACCTTTAATTTTCAAAAGATGGCAGAGGAAGAAACAAATTTAATTACTGTAGTGTTTGACTTCACAGCTCCTATTGTTTCCTGTCTCCTTGCTAAGTGTTATTGAGAGAAGTTCAGAGTTTTGACCATTTGTTATCTTGTTCAAAGTCAACTAATTTAGCCCCTTTTACACTTAGAACAAAAAAGCAGTAATTCAGAATGTGTAATTAATGAGGGGGAGGGGGAAGAGGGAAGGTCAGAAAAAAGAACAAATTGAAAAAATTGATCACTTCTGCTTATTTTATCTAAGGTGAAATGAGAAACAATATTAAACAGGGAAGAGAAAATGATAGGAATATATCTAATGAAGAAGCAATAAGACCACTGGTTTGCAGTTTTTAACAGAAAAATGGATAGAATCAGAATGTGATCTGCAAAGTACAGGTTGAAATCCAGGATTCCATGTAATAAAAGCAGAATTTGATTTATTTAGTCACCATAAATCACTTGAGCCTAATTATAAATGCAAGCACTTGGGGAATGCAATCTCCAAAACAGTGGCAAAACTCCAGGAATCTCATTATAAACGTGGAATTTGACTTATTCCGTTACCATGAAACTGTGGCCCTGCCGATTAATAATGTATAAGAGGCTATACTTTTTTTTAACAATAGAAAAATTGTTGTTTTTTTCTTCTGCCTAAAGAGGTCAGTTCTTAATTGGGATAATTGTTGCTTTGCTGTTTTTTGAACATGAGGATTTTTCATGCTATTCGTATTATAGAAAAGTTATATTATATTATAGCCCATATGAAATAGCAGGCAAACCACGAATACACAATCTGGTTTGCTCCAACTAGGATCAGCTGTTTAATTTTTTTCCCTCTTGTTCCCTACCACCACACATTACTTGTGCCTGCCTTGCTCCCATCAGCTTCTAGGAGGTGTGAGAGAGTAGGCTAGGTATAAAAACGCTCTGTGATGCCGAAATGTCTGTCTTTTATTCATGGCTTTACTATTTTAGTCGTTTACAAACTTTGTGTGTGGAATCACCTGCAAATACTGACACTGTGGAATGCTCCAATGTGCTTGACTTTGATCTGTGTCACTGTTGAGTTGGTCACCAGGGGGTGCGTGTCAGTGAGACAAATTGACTCAATGTTGATGGATTTCCCCCTTCTGTGGGTAAGGCTGCCCCTGCAAATGCTGACACGCTATCCTGCATTCTAACTTCCAAAGGACATGCCAGCTGCCCAAAGAAAAGCAGTACAATCAATGAAGATAATGTGTCGTTATGTACTGGAATAGACTGAGTGTTCCAATGACCTTGGTTCCCATCTGGGATCCCCTCGCAGATTCTCTAGCCTTTGGGAATCAATTTTCTACAGCAGCAAGCGAGTGGGGGGAGGGATTGAAAATGTGTCCATCTGTATTAGTATATGTTGGTGCTCCAGTGTGCTTGTCTCTGATCTGTGTCACTGTTGAGTTAGTCACTAGGGGGTGCATATCAGTAAGGCCAGTTGACTCAGTGTTGGTAGTTTTCCTCTTTCTGCCTGCCTTGTGGCTAAGCCTACCCCGACAAAGTTCCTCCCTCAGTGCTGTGGCCAAGTTTGTATACGCTCATCATATCATTCTAATGCAGCATATTGGAAAATAAATGTGCTGCACCATAGGACCATCCAGGAATTTATATAGATTCAATTGACAATATATTTGTGGACCTTTTTATGTGTTTCGCTTATAAAATGTTAGTCTCAGCATTTGTTTCAGCTGGATGAAGTTGTTTATTCAGCATTCCCCTTCCAAAAAATGAGAATTCCTGAAATTATTTTGGATTTATTGAATAAAAATAAAGTCTTGCATTATTTATGTTTTACTGCTGTTTCCAAGATAGGTACAAATGAGGGAGGCCATCCATATGAGCATATTATCTTGTCCATCCAGAAGGACCGTACAGTCCCCATCATGGTATCTGACTGCTTTGTAAATGATTTCAGAATTTTCACCTCCACTATTTCACGTGGAGATCCGTTCTATGTGTTGATCATTATTTGTATGAAGAAGTCTACTAAAGCCCCTAGATCTCTTTCAACTTCATGTATAGCCATTTCAGCATAATTCATGGAGAACCTTTGTCACCCATTTTCTTTTTCCTGTATTAAATTTTGTCTACCGTTGATCTGTCCGCTTTATCTTTTACTTAACTCATTTTGTAGTTCCCAAGTTGCCTTCTTAGATTTAACTGCCCCTTGTTTGATAACGTCTGTAAATTTGACCAATTTGTATTGAGCTTATGCATGTGTTTTTCTTGATTTGATCATGGGTGATGCTAATAGATCGTATTTGCTGCCCATCCCTGGTTGCCTTGAGAAGGTGGTGGTGAGCTGCTTCAATCCCTTTAGTTATTGTGGTGATGGTGTTAAGGAATTCGGGAGTTTGACCCTTCCACGATGAAGGAATAACGATATATTTCCAAGTTAGAATGGTGTATGACTTTGAGGTGGTGATCCCACGATATTGCTGCTCTTGACCGCAGCAGAGGATGCAGGACTGAAAGGTGCTGTTGAAGTAAGCTTGGGGAGTTGCTGCAGTGTGTCCTGTAGATGGTACATACTGCAGCCACAGTGCATCTTTGGTGGATGGAGTGAAAATGTTGTCCATTTGCAGGAGCGCCGATCAAGTGGGCTGTGTTGCCCTAGATGGTGTAGGGTTTCTTGAATGTTTTGGCTGCACTCATTCGGTAAGTGGTAAGTACTCAATGCATGTAAATTACAGATAATCGGGATCCCAATGCTGACCCTGGGAACACCTCACTCGGCTGTTGCTTTCTACTTGAGGCAATTTCTTATCCATTCCCAGTTTTACCCTGAGTCCCCACTACTTTGAAACTTGAATAGTAGCCTTTTGTGAGGAAGTGACAAATGCTTTTTGAAAGTCAAAGTACACTACAGTCCACTCAAGATTTTACTTGCTTAAAACAAGGACATATAAGGTAGCCAAACTTAGTGGGAGGATAGAAGATTGGGAATTCTTCAAAAGACAGCAAAAAGTAACTAAAGGATTGATTAAGAAAGGGAAGTTAGATTATGAAAAGAAATTAGCAAAAAATATAAAAACAGATAGCAAGAGTTTCTATAGTTATATAAAAAGAAAAAGGGTGGCTAAGGCAAACATAGGTCCCTTAGAGGATGAGACCGGGAAATTAATGGTGGGAAACATGGAGATGGCAAAAATGCTGAACAAATATTTTGTTTCAGTCTTTACAGTAGAGGACACTAAGAATATCCCAACACTGGACAAACAGGGGACTCTCGGGGGGGAGGAGCTAAATACGATTAAAATCACTCAGGAGATGGTACTCAGTAAAATAATGGGACTCAAGGCGGATAAATCCCCTGGACCTGATGGCTTCCATCCTAGGGTCTTGAGGGAAGTGGCAGTAGGGATTGTGGATGCTTTGGTGATAGTTTTCCAAAATTCCCTGGACTCAGGAGAGGTCCCGGCAGATTGGAAAACTGCTAATGTAACACCGTTATTTAAAAAGGGTAGTAGGCAGAAGGCTGGAAATTATAGGCTAGTTAGCTTAACATCTGTGGTGGGTAAAATTTTGGAGTCTATTATTAAGGAGACAGTAACGGAACATTTAGATAAGCATAATTTAATAGGACAAAGTCAGCATGGCTTTATGAAGGGGAAGTCATGTCTGACAAATTTGCTTGAGTTCTTCGAGGATATAACGTACAGGGTGGATAAAGGGGAACCAGTGGACGTAGTGTATTTAGACTTCCAGAAGGCATTCGACAAGGTGCCACATAAAAGATTATTACTTAAGATAAAAAATCACGGGATTGGGGGTAATATTCTGGCATGGGTGGAGGATTGGTTATCAAACAGGAAGCAGAGAGTTGGGATAAATGGTTCATTTTCGGACTGGCAACCAGTAACCAGTGGTGTTCCACAGGGGTCGGTGCTGGGTCCCCAACTCTTTACAATCTATATTAACGATTTGGAGGAGGGGACCGAGTGCAACATATCAAAATTTGCAGATGATACAAAGATGGGAGGGAAAGTAGAGAGTGAGGAGGACATAAAAAACCTGCAAGGGGATATAGACAGGCTGGGTGAGTGGGCGGAGATTTGGCAGATGCAATATAATATTGGAAAATGTGAGGTTATGCACTTTGGCAGGAAAAATCAGAGAGCAAGTTATTTTCTTAATGGCGAGAGACTGGAAAGTACTGCAGTACAAAGGGATCTGGGGGTCCTAGTGCAAGAAAATCAAAAAGTTGGTATGCAGGTGCAGCAGGTGATCAAGAAAGCCAACGGAATGTTGGCTTTTATTGCTAGGGGGATAGAATATAAAAACAAGGAGGTATTGCTGCAGTTATATAAGGTATTGGTGAGACCGCACCTGGAATACTGCATACAGTTTTGGTGTCCATACTTAAGAAAAGACATACTTGCTCTCGAGGCAGTACAAAGAAGGTTCACTCGGTTAATCCCGGGGATGAGGGGGCGGACATATGAGGAGAGGTTGAGTAGATTGGGACTCTACTCATTGGAGTTCAGAAGAATGAGAGGCGATCTTATTGAAACATATAAGATTGTGAAGGGTCTTGATCGGGTGGATGCAGTAAGGATGTTCCCAAAGATGGGTGAAACTAGAACTAGGGGGCATAATCTTAGAATAAGGGGCTGCTCTTTCAAAACTGAGATGAGGAGAAACTTCTTCACTCAGAGGGTGGTAGGTCTGTGGAATTTGCTGCCCCAGGAAGCTGTGGAAGCTACATCATTAGATAAATTTAAAACAGAAATCGACAGTTTCCTAGAAGTAAAGGGAATTAGGGGTTATGGGGTGCGGGCAGGAAATTGGACATGAAGCTGAGTTCGGATCGGTCAATGCCCTGTGGGTGGCGGAGAGGGCCCAGGGGCTATGTGGCCGGGTCCTGCTCCGACTTCTTGTGTTCTTTAGATTTGTGGTTGGGATCAGATCAGCCATGATCTTATTGAATGGCGGAGCAGGCTCGAGGGGCCGATTGGCCTACTCCTGCTCCAATTTCTTATGTTCTTATGTTCTAATTCTAGGAAGCTGAGCAGGCAGGGTCTTCCTCTTTTGAATCCATGTTTACTAGATTATTATTGTACAGGTAATCTAGTTTCCTTCAGATTATTCCATTATTTTAAGCGGTACGGATGTTAGACTATGGGTACCTAGTTGCCTGGGTTTGTTTTGTCTTTTTTTGGAAATGGGCACCACTGTAGCCTGTCTTCCTTATATTAACAGTCAATGGCTCACAAATCTGCAGCCTTGTCTCTCTAAGTACTTGAGGATAAATATTATCCATCACTGGATTTGAGCTCTTTTAGCATGTATCTTCTATCTTATTTATGTTGAAGTCATTAATTTTACTTGGATTATTGCTATTAAAGACAGCATGTGCTTGTGTCTTCCATAGTGAATACTTGAAGGAAGTTAATCATTTAGTATATTAATTGTATTAGACATCCTCTGTTTTTGCTCCACTGCTCTGTTTTTGCTCCACTAACATCTCTTGGGTACTGTTGGTATGGTGCATTGTCACTGGTGCTGTCTTTCGGATGAGATGTTAAACCAGTCAGCCTGTGATTTAGCTGGACGTAAAATATCCAATGGCAGTATTCAAAGAGGAACAGGGAGTCCTGGCTAACATTCTTCCCTCAACTAACACATTATTCAAATATGGGACCTGGCTATCATGTTTGCCTACATAACAAATGATTTTACTTCAAAAGTAATTCATTGGTTGTGAAGTGTCTTGAGATGTCCTGAGGATGTGCTATATAAATCCAAGTTTGTTCTGATATAGACCAGTTGGGCTGAATGGCATGTTTCTGTGCTGTAGATTCTATATAATTCTCTGACTGCTGTCTTTTACATCTACAGCTATATTTTTTCCAGTTCTCACTGCTCCTCTGACAACCTTTTTAACATGTTTGTACATGTTCTTAAACTCATTCCAGTGAATCCCTTCACTTTTCTCCTTGCAGGATTTATGGAAGGCATTTTTCCTCCTTGTGCTTCAGATTAACTTGTTAATCTATTTGGGGCTACATTTAGTCTGCATTTGCTAATACTGGATAATATTACAGTTCTACACAATATACTAGAAGGTTCAAAGACTGAATCTATTTGGTTAGAGTTAAAGAACAGAAAAGGAGCTGTTTTGATGCCGGGTGTTTACTATAGACCCCTAAATAGTGAGAAGGAAATGGAGGAGAAAATCTGTAGGCAAATTTCAGAGAAATGTAAAATTAGTAGAGCAGTAATAGTAGGGGACTTCAATTATCCTAATATAGACTGGGGAAAAAACAGTGTAAAGAGCAAGGAGGGTTAAGAATTCCTAAAATGTGTACAGGAGAACTTTCTTAATCTTTCTAGTCATGATGTGGAGATGCCGGTGATGGACTGGGGTTGACAATTGTAAACAATTTTACAACACCAAGTTATAGTCCAGCAATTTTATTTTAAATTCACAAGCTTTCGGAGACTTCCTCCTTCCTCAGGTAAATGTTCAGGAGCTCCTTGAAGCCTACGCATTTATACATATAGAACAATACATGGTGTTTACAGAATGCCCCTGCAACTGCCCGTTGCCAAGGCAATCACCGTGTTCAGACAGAAAGGTGTCACCTGCAGAACCCCCGAATACACATTCAACAAAAAAACAAACAGGAAAAAAAACAGAGAGGCAGAAACATCCGGAAGGCAGAGAAAGCCAGCAAATGACCCATTATATTAAAAACAGATAACATTTGTTCGCTGGTGGGGTAACGTGTAGCGTGACATGAACCCAAGATCCCGGTTGAGGCCGTCCTCATGGGTGCGGAACTTGGCTATCAATTTCTGCTCGACGATTTTGCGTTGTCGTGTGTCTCGAAGGCCGCCTTGGAGTACGCTTACCCGAAGGTCGGTGGATGAATGTCCATGACTGCTGAAGTGTTCCCCGACTGGGAGGGAACCCTCCTGTTTGGCGATTGTTGCGCGGTGTCCGTTCATCCGTTGTCGCAGCGTCTGCATGGTCTCGCCAATGTACCATGCTCTGGGGCATCCTTTCCTGCAACGTATGAGGTAGACAAAGTTGGCCGAGTCACAGGAGTATGAACCATGCACCTGGTGGGTGGTGTCCTCTCGTGTGATGGTGGTATCTGTGTCGATGATCTGGCATGTCTTGCAGAGGTTACCGTGGCAGGGTTGTGTGGTGTCGTGGACGCTGTTCTCTTGAAAGCTAGGTAATTTGCTGCGAACGATGGTCTGTTTGAGGTTGGGTGGCTGTTTAAAGGCGAGTAGTGGAGGTGTGGGGATGGCCATAGCGAGGTGTTTGTCCTCATTGATGACATGTTGAAGGCTGCGGAGAACATGGCGTAGTTTCTCCGCTCCGGGGAAGTACTGGACGACAAAGGGTACTCTGTTGGTTGCGTCCCGTGTTAGTCTCCTGAGGAGGTCTATGCGATCTTTTGCTGTGGCCCGTCGGAACTGTCGATCAGTTCCGACGGGCCACAGCAAAAAATCGCATAGACCTCCTCAGGAGACTAACACGGGACGCAACCAACAGAGTACCCTTTGTCGTCCAGTACTTCCCCGGAGCGGAGAAACTACGCCATGTTCTCCGCAGCCTTCAACATGTCATCAATGAGGACAAACACCTCGCTATGGCCATCCCCACACCTCCACTACTCGCCTTTAAACAGCCACCCAACCTCAAACAGACCATCGTTCGCAGCAAATTACCTAGCTTTCAAGAGAACAGCGTCCACGACACCACACAACCCTGCCACGGTAACCTCTGCAAGACATGCCAGATCATCGACACAGATACCACCATCACACGAGAGGACACCACCCACCAGGTGCATGGTTCATACTCCTGTGACTTGGCCAACGTTGTCTACCTCATACGTTGCAGGAAAGGATGCCCCAGAGCATGGTACATTGGCGAGACCATGCAGACGCTGCGACAACGGATGAACGGACACCGCGCAACAATCGCCAAACAGGAGGGTTCCCTCCCAGTCGGGGAACACTTCAGCAGTCATGGACATTCATCCACCGACCTTCGGGTAAGCGTACTCCAAGGCGGCCTTCGAGACACACGACAACGCAAAATCGTCGAGCAGAAATTGATAGCCAAGTTCCGCACCCATGAGGACGGCCTCAACCGGGATCTTGGGTTCATGTCACGCTACACGTTACCCCACCAGCGAACAAATGTTATCTGTTTTTAATATAATGGGTCATTTGCTGGCTTTCTCTGCCTTCCGGATGTTTCTGCCTCTCTCTGTTTTTTTTCCTGTTTGTTTTTTTGTTGAATGTGTATTCGGGGGTTCTGCAGGTGACACCTTTCTGTCTGAACACGGTGATTGCCTTGGCAACGGGCAGTTGCAGGGGCATTCTGTAAACACCATGTATTGTTCTATATGTATAAATGCGTAGGCTTCAAGGAGCTCCTGAACATTTACCTGAGGAAGGAGGAAGTCTCCGAAAGCTTGTGAATTTAAAATAAAATTGCTGGACTATAACTTGGTGTTGTAAAATTGTTTACAATTAATCTTTCTAGACCAACGAGGAAAGAAGCAGTGCTGGATCTAGATCTAGGGAATGAAATAAGGCAAGTGGGGTGTGTTTCAATTGGAGAACATCTGGGAAATAGTGATCATAACATAATTAGATTCAAAGTAGTTATGGAAAGAGATAAAGAAAAATCAAAGGTGAAAATACCCAACTGGAAGAGAGCCCATTTCAGTGATTTGAGAAGGGATCTAGCACAGGTGGACTGGAAACAAAGATTGGCCACAGAAACAGTAAATGAGCAGCAGCAGGCCTTCAAAGTGGAGATAGCTCTGGTACAAATCAAGCATATTCTCGTAATGAGGAAAGATAGGGTATCCAAAGCTAGAGCTCCCTGGATGATGAAGGAAATCGAGGTTAAAATAAAACAGAAAAAGGTTTATGACAAATGTCAGGTACAGAATACAGTAGAAAAACAGACAGAATTCAGAGAGTGCAGGGGGGATTTGAAAAAGGATATAAGAAGGGCAAAGAGAATATGAGAAAAGATTAGCAGGTAACATAAAAGGGAACCCAAAAATCTTTTTCAAACATATAAAAAGTAAAGGAATAGTTAAAGAAATGGTGGTGCTGATTAGGGACAAAAAAGGAAATCATCTCTAGGAGGGAGAGGGAATTACTGAGATACTGAAAGAGTACTTTGCATCTGCCTTCACAAAAGAAGAGGATGAAGTTAATGTTGCAGTAGAGGAGGAGGGAGTAGAGACATTGGATAGGATACAAATAGATAGAAAACAGGTGCTAAATAGGTTGGCATCACTCAGAGTTAACAAGTCACCCAGTCCAGATGGGATGCATTCTACGTTGTTGAAAGAAGCAAGGGTGAAGACAGCAGAAGCTCTGACCGCAATTTTTCAGTCCTCCTTGGATATGGGAATGGTGCCAGAGGACGAGAGGATTGCAAATGTTACACCCCTGCTCAAAAAAGAGGAGAGGGATAAACCTGGTAAATACAGGCCTGTCAGTCTATTGTTAGTGCTGGGAAAACTACTAGATACCATTGTCAAGGACAAAATTAATTCTCACTTGGCAAAGCATGGGTTAATAAGGTACAGCCAAGCATGGATTTGTTAACAGCAAATCGTGCCTGACTAACCTGATTCAGTTCTTTGAAGTAACAGAGAGGGTTGATGAAGGTAGTACATTAGATGTTGTATATATGGACTTTCAAAAGGCATTTGATAAAGTACTACATAACAGACTTACTCGGAAAATAGAAGCACATGGGATTAAAGGGACGGTGGAAACATGGGTACATAATTGGCCAAGGGATAGGAGGCAGAGAGTAGTGGTGAACATAGTTTTTCTGACTGGAGAGAAGTAAGCAGTGGGGATCCCAGAGGTCAGTATTAGGACTATTGCTTTTCTTGTTATATATAAATGACCTGGACTTGGGTGTAGGGAGTACAATTTCGAATTTTGCAGATGATACAAAACTGGGCAACGTAGTAAATAGTGAGGAGGATAGTAGCAGACTTCAGGAGGACTTGGATAGGCTGATGACATGGCAGATGCAATTTAATGTGGATAAGTGTGAAGTGATGCACTTTGGGAGGAACAACACGGAGAGGCAGTATAATCTAAATGGTACTATTTTTTAGGGGGTGCAAGAGCAGAAGGACTTGGGGGTATATATTCACAAATCTTCGATGGTGGCAGGGCAAGTCAATAAGGTCGTTAAGAAAGCGTATGGAATCTTACAACACCAGGTTATAGTCCAACAGTTTTATTTGAAAATCACAAGCTTTCGGAAGGAGAAAGCCTCCGAAAGCTTGTGATTTTCAAATAAAACTGTTGGACTATAACCTGGTGTTGTAAGATTCCTTACATTTATAGTGAATAAGGCAGATGAGCTAAGGGCACAGATAGACACGTGGAAGTACGGTATCTTAGCTATTACTGAAATATGGCTTAAGTAGGGGCAGGAATGGCAGCTCAACATTCCTGGTTACAGGGTTTTCAGATGAGCTAGAGAGGGGAACAAAAGAGGAGGAGGGGTGGCAATATTGGTTAAAGAAACAATTACAGCTGTGAGGAAGGATGGTATGTTAGAAGGATCATCAAATGAGGCCATATGGGTTAAGCTAAAGAACAAAGACGGGACAGTCACACTGCTGGGAGTGTACTATAGACCCACTCCTCCCACCCCCCAAACATTCAGAAGGAGATAGAAGAGCAAATATGTAGGCAAATTTCTGATAAGTGCAAAAACAATAGTAGGGGATTTCAACTACCCTAATATTAACTGGGATACAATCAGTGCAAAAGGTATAGAGGGCACAGAATACTTAAAATGCATTCAGGAGAACTTTTTTAGCCAGTACGTAGCAAGCCCAACAGGAGGGGGGACAGTTCTGGATTTAGTTTTAGGCAGTGAAGCTGGACAGATGGAAGGAGTATCATTGGGAGAGCATTTTGGTGGTAGTGATCATAATTCAGTTAGATTTAGCATAGTTATGGAAAAGGACAAAGATAGAACAGGAGTAAAAGTTCTAATGTGGGAAAAGGCCAATTTTACTAAGCTGAGAAGTGATTTAGCAAAAGTGGACTGGGAACAGCTACTTGAAGGTAAATCGGTGTCAAAGCAGTGGGAGGCATTCATGGGGGAGAATCAAGGGGTTCAGAGTAAACGTGTTCCCACAAAGAAAAAGGGTGGGACTGCCAAATCTAGAACCCCCTGGATGTCAAGGAGCATACAGGGTAAGTTAGGGCAAAAAAGGGAAGCTTATGTCAGACACCAAGAGCTCAACACTACAGAAAGTGTAGAGGAGCATAGAAAGTGCAGGGGTGAAATCAAAAAGGAAATTAGGAAAGCAAAGAGAGGGCATGAAAAAATACTGGCAAGTAAAATTAAGGAAAACCCAAAAATGTTATATAAATACATAAAGAGCAAGATGATAACTAAGGAAAGAGTAGGGCCCATTAGAGACCAAAAAAGTAACCTAGGTGTGGAGCTGTAAGATGTGGGTATGGTTCTTAATGAATACTCTGCGTCTGTCTTCAAAAAGAGGGGGTGATGCAGACATTGTAGTTGAGTGTGAAATATTGGATGGGATAAACATGGTGAGGGAGGAAGTATTAAGGGGATTAGCATCTTTGAAAGTAGATAAATTGCCAGGCCCGGATGAAATCTATCCTAGGCTGTTGAGAAGCAAGGGAGGAAATAACACAGGCTCTGACCATCGTTTTCCAATCTTCCCTGGCTACAGCCATGGTGCCGGAGGATTGGAGGACTGCGAATGTTGTACCGTTGTTTTAAAAAGGGAGAAAGAGATAGACTGAGTAATTATAGGCCAGTCAGTCTAACCACGGTGGTGAGCAAATTATTGGAATCGATTGAGGGCAGCATAAATCGTAATTTAGAAAGGCACGGGTTAATCAAGGACAGTCAGCATGGATTTGTTAAGGGAAGGTCGTGTCTGACTAACTTGATTTGAATTTTTTGAGCAGGTAACAAGAAGAGTCGATGAGGGTAACGTGTTTGATGTAGTGTACGCGGATTTTAGCATGGCTTTTGACAAGGTTCCATACGGCAGACTGATCAAAAAAGTAACAGCCCATGGGATCCAAGGGAAAGTGGCTAGTTGGATCCAAAATCGACGTAGTGGCAGGGAGCAAGGGGTAATGGTTGACGGGTGTTTTTGCGACTGGAAGGCTGTTTCCAGTGGGGTCCCGCAAAGCTCAGTACTCGGTCCCTTTTTGTGGTATATACTAATAATTTGAACTTGAATATGGGGGGCTTGATCAAGAAATTTGCAGATGATACAAAAATTGGCCGTGTGGTTGATAGTGAGGAGGAAAGCTGTAGAGACTGTAGGAAGATATCAATGGACTGGTCAGGTGGGCAGAAAAGTGGCAAATGGAATTCAATCCTGAGAAGTGTGAGGTAATGCATTTGGGGAGGGCAAACAAGGCAAGGGAGTACACAGTAAATGGGAGGATACTGAGAGGTGTAGAGGAACAAAGGGACCTTGGAGTGCATGTCCAGAGATTCCTGAAGGTAGCAGGACAGGTAGATAAGGTGGTTAAAAAGGCATACGGGATACTTTCCCTTATTAGACAAGGCATAGAGTATAAGAGCAGGGAGGTTATGCTAGAACTGTATAAAACGTTGGTTAGGCTTGAATACTGCATACAGTCCTGGTCACCAAATTACAGGAAAGATGTGATTGCACTAGAGAGGGTACAGAGGATATTTACGAGGATATTGCCAGGGCTGGAGAATTTTAGGTATGAGAAAAGATTGGATAGGCTGGGGTTGTTTTCTTTGGAACGAAGGAGGCTGTGGGGAGATTTAACTGAGGTATATAAAATTATGATGGGACTAGATAGAGTGGATAGGGAGGACCTATTTCCCTTAGCAGAAGGGCCAGTGACCAAGGGGCATTGATTTAAAGTAAATGGTAGAAGGATTAGAGGGGAGCTGAGGAGAAATATTTTCACCCAGAGGTAGGAGGGGGTCTGGAACTCACTGCCTGAAAGGGTGGTAGAGGCAGAAACCCTCAACTCATTTAAGAAGTACTTGGATGTGCACTTGAAGTGCCGCAACCCACAGGGCTACGGACCAAGTTCTGGAAAGTGGGATTAAGCTGGATAGCTCTTTCTCAAACGGCACGGATGGAATGGCCTCCTTCTGGGCCGTAACTTTCTATGATTCTATGATGACTGGATGAATCACTTCTTGTGTTGTAAGATTCTATGTATATATCTTTTGTGCTCAGCTTTATGCCCCAGGGCCTGATAATCTGCATCCCATATAAAAGAGGTAGCCATGGAAATAGTGGATGCATGAGTTGTCATCTTCCAAAATTCTATAGATTATGGAACAGTTCCTGCAGATTGGAGGGTGGCAAATGTAATCCCACTATTTAAAAAAGGAGGGAGAGAGAAAATGGGGAACTACAGACCGGTTAGCCTAACATCAGTAGTAGGGAAAATGCTAGAGTCTATTATAAAGGATGTGATAACAGGACACTTAGAAAATATCAATGGGATTAGACAAAGTCAACATGAATTTATGAAAGGGAAATCATGTTTGACAAACCTACTGGAGTTTTTTGAGGATGTAACTGGTAGAATAAATAAGGGGGAACTAGTGGATGTGGTTTATTTGGATTTTCAGAAGGCCTTTGATAAAGTCCCACATAAGAGGTTAGTGTGCAAAATTAAAGCACATGGGATTGAAAATTGGTTAACAAACAGGAAACAGAGTAGGAATAAATGGGTCTTTTTCCGGGTGGCAGGCAGTGACTAGTGGGGTACCACAGGGATCAGTGTTTGGGCCCCAGCTATTCACTATATATCAATGATTTGGATGAGGTAACCCAAATGTAATATTTCCAAGTTTGCTGACGACACAAAACTAGGTGGGATCGTGAGTTGTGAGGTAAGGCAATTTAGACAAGTTGAGTGAGTGGGCAAATACATGGTAGATGCAGAATAATGTGGATAAATGTGAAGTTATCCACTTTGGAAGGAAAAACAGAAAAGCAGAGTATTATTTAAATGGTGATAGAATTGGGGAATGTTGATGTACAAAGGGACCTGGGTGTCCTTGTACACCAATCACTGAAAGCAAACATACAGGTGCAGCAAGCAGTTAGGAAGGCAAATGGTATGTTGGCCTTCATTGCAAGAGGATCTGAGTATAGGAGCAAGGATGTCTTACTGCAGTTATACAGGGCCTTGGTGAGACCACACCTGCAGTATTGAGTGCTATTTTGGTCTCCTTACCTAAGAAAGGATATACTTGCTATAGAGGGAGTGCAACGAAGGTTCACCAGACTGAATCCTGGGATGGCAGGACTGTCGTATGAGAAGAGATTGGGTCAACTCTGCCTGTATTCACTTGAGTTTAGAAGAATGAGAGGGGATCTCATTGAATCATATAAAATTCTGACAGGGCTGGACAGACTGGATGCAGGGAGGATGTTTCCCCTGGCTGGGGGGGGGGTTCCAGAACAAGGGGTCACAGTCTCAGGATACAGGGTAGGACATTTAGGATTGAGATGAAGAGAAATTTCTTCACTCAGAGGGTGATGAACCTGTGGAATTCTCTACCACAAAAGGCTGTGGAGGCCAAGTCACTGAATATATTTAAGGAGGAGATAGATAGATTTCTAGACACAAAAGGCATCAAGGGGTATGGGGAAAGAGCGGGAATATGGTATTGAGATAGAGGATCAGCCATGAGCATATTGAATGGCGGAGCAGGCTCGAAGGGCCGAATGGCCTAGTCCTGCTCCTATTTTCTATGTTTTAAAGGTGTTCCACATTACCTCAACTAAATTGTTGAACAAATTTCTGAATCAGTTTGCTTAAGCTCTTCCCTCATTTCCTTGAAGTCGACCCTTTTAAATTAGAAAGCAGGCTTTTGATCCTTAATATTTCTGAATCAAAAATCTGGATCATTCTGTCGTTGCTGTCCCCCAAAAGTGCCACAACTTCTATTTCCTGCGTTATCTGTGTCTCTTACAGTATCAAATCAAAGGTGCACTGCCTCCTGTAATGTCCCTTATTCACTGTTAACTGCTCACTCATAGTGTATAACATTTTTTTGCAAGTAATCTTGAATTAAAATAAGGTAGTCGAGTACTATTACATCATCATAGGAACAGGAATAGGCCATTCAGCCCCTTGACCCTGTTCCACATTTCACATTTCCATTAGATCATGGCTGATCTGTACCTCAACTCCATTTACCCATCATTGTATCATATACCTTTATACCCTTGCTTAACAAAAATCCATCGATCTCAGCCTTGAAAACTTCAATTGACCCCCAGCATCCAGCATTCCCTTTCGGGGAAAGAATTCTAGCATTCTACTACCCTTTGTGAAAAACTGTTTCCTGATCACTCCTGAATGGTTTGGCTCTAATTTTAAGAATCTGCGCTGTACCCCCACCCCCCCGGCAAGGCCAATATATCATTTATCCATGGAGTCTCATTCTTGATTAGTTTCTTATTCTTTTGTGGAATAATGTCCTCCTGAACTCTCTTGATCCCTCCTTTAAATATTATCCACTATTGTTCTACTGCTTTGTCTGTCAATATTTTTCTCATTTACCTTCCTTAGCTCCATCCTCATTCCCATATAGTTGGCTTTTTCCAATCTATTACTTTGGTCTTTGTACTATCTATATCTGTGTCATTACCTTAAACCTTATTATTTTATGATCACTACTCCCTAGATGTTTTCCTATGCTTGCTTATCTTATCTGCTCCGGTTCATTTTCCATTACTAGGTCTAGTAGTCTTCCTTGTTGGGCTCCTTACATATTGGGTGAGAAAGGAGTGTTGTATTTACTATAAAAACTCCATTCCCTTTTACTGCCTTTCCCTGCCAGTTTATTTAGTTATTTTAGAACCTCACTCACCTAACTAAGGAGGTAAGCTCCGAAAGCTTGTGATTTTCAAATAAAACTGTTGGACTATAACCTGTTGTTGTAAGATTGCTTACATTTGTCCACCCCAGTCCATCACCGGCATCTCCACATCAAGTTTATTTAGGGGTAGTTGAAATCCTCCATGATTATGATTATGATTCTGTTTATACTCATTTCATATTTCTCCACCACTTTCGACAATTTGGTGGTCTGTAGTATACCTCCAATAGTATTACCAGTTTTGGATTCAATGGTTCAAGAAGTTGTCTCATGGTAATTAAATACTGATCAATGGCAAAATGTAGCTTTGTCAATATTCCTATTTGAACCTAGAGCTTAGGAGCGTGAGATTGAAAAGTAGTGCAGTACCCAAGAAGCTGTTACAATAAAGCAAAAACCTAACTGAAAAGCTGTATACAGAGCATCATAAACAGCCATGCTGTGCCCTTTCATTAGCTCTCTGACCCTAATTAGATTATTGAGGAGCTTGAATGTTTTAACATGTCAGAATTGTGGATGTTTAGGACAAATAGCTGTGTTGCATTAGACCATTGTGACAGTGTGTTGACAGAACTGTAACAGAATGCAACAGACACTGCAGTCCATAAGAACATAAGAAATAGGAGCAGGAGAGGCCACATGATCCCTCGAGCCTATTCCGCCATTCAATCAGATCATGGCTGATCTTCGACCGCAACTCCATTTATCTGCCCGATCCCCATATCCCTTGATTCCCCTAGAGTCCAGAAATCTGTCTATCTCAGCCTTGAATATATTCAATGACTCAGCATCCACAGCCCTCTGGGGTAGAGAATTCTAAAGATTCACAACCCTCTGAGTGAAGAAGTTCCTCCTTATCTCAATCTTAAATGGCCGACCCCTTATCCTGCAACTATGCCCCCTAGTTCTAGACTCTCCAGCCATGGGAAATAACCTCTCAGCATCTATCCTGTCAATCTTACATGTTTCAATTAGATCACCTCTCGTTCTTCTAAACTCCAGAGAGTATAGGCCCGTTCTACTCAACCTTGCCTCATAGGACAAACCTCTCATCCCAGGAATTAATCTAGTGAACCTTCGCTGCACCGCCTCTAAGGCAAGTATATCCTTCCTGAGATAAGACGACCAAAACTGTACACAGTACTCCAGGTGAGGTCTCGCCAAAACCCTGTACAATTGTAGTAAGGCTTTCTTACTTTTGTACTCCAACCCCCTTGCAATAAAGGCCAACATTCCATTTGCTTTTCTAATTGCTTGCATGCTAACTGTGTTTCTTGTACGAGGACACCCAAGCCTCTCTGAACCCCAACATTTACTAGTTTCTTACCATTTAAAAAATATTCTGTATTTCTCTTCTTCCTACCAAAGTGAATAACCTCACATTTCCCCACATTATACTTCATCTGCCACCTTCTTGCCCACTCACTTAATCTGTCTATATCCCTTTGCAGACTCTTTGTGTCCTCCTCACAGCTTATTTTCCCACCTAGCTTTGTATTGTTAGCAAACTTGGATAGATTACACTCGATCCCTTCACCGAAGTCATTAATGTAGATTGTAAATAGCTGAGGCCCAAGCATTGATCCTTGTGGCACCCCACTAATTACAGCCTGCCAGCCTGAAAATAACCCATTTATCCCTACTCTCTTCTGTCTGTTAACCAATCCTCTATCCATGCTAATATGTTACCCCCAACCCCATGAACCCTTACCTTGTGTAACAACCTTTTATGTGGCACCTTATCATACACCTTTTGAAAATCCAAATATACTACATTCACTGGTTCCCCTTTATCTACCCTGCTAGTTACATCCTCAAAAAAAACTCCAATAGATTTGTCAGACACTATTTCCCTTTCACAAAACCAGGTGAACCTGCCTAATCATATTATGATTCTCTAAGTGCCCTGTTAACACCCCCTTAATGGATTCCAGCATTTTCACAATGACTGATGTCAGGCTAACTGTCCTGTAGTTCCCTGTTTTCGCTCTTCCCTCCTTTCTTGAATTACTACCTTCCAATCCGCTGGGACCATTCTAGAATCTAGGGAATTTTGGAAGATCATAACCAATGCATCCGCTATCTCTGCAGCCACCTCTTTTAGAACTCTGGGATGTAGGCCATAAGGTCCAAGGGATTTATCAGCTTTTAGTCCCATTAGTTTCTCAAGTACTTTTTAATCTACTGATATTAATTACTTTAAGTTCCTCACTCTCATTAGATCCTTGGTTCCCCACTATTTCTGTTTTTTTTGTGTCTTCTACTGTGAGGACAGATACAAAATATTTGTTTAACGCATCGGCTATTTCCTGATTCTCCATTATAATTTCTTCTGTCTCAGCCTCGAAGGGACCAACGTTTACTTTTGCCTTTTTACAAAGTTGTAGAAGCTCTTACAATCTGTTTTTATATTTCTTGCTAGTTTACTTTCATATTCTATTTTCTCTCATCAATTTTTTGGTCGTCCTTTGCTGGTTTCTAAAACTCTCCCAATCCTCAGGCTTACTTCTCTTGGCCACATTATAGGCCTCTTTTAATCTAATACTCTTTAATTTCTTTAGTTAGCCACAGGTGGATCACTTTTCCCGTGGAGTTTTTATTTCTCAATGGAATGTATATTTGTTGAGAATATTGAAATATTTCTTTAAATGTTTGCCATTGCTTTTCAACCGTCATACCCTTTAATTTGGTTTCCCAATCTACCTTAGCCAACTCGCCCCTCATACCTATGTAATTGGCTTTATTTAAGTTTAAGACTCTAGTTTCTGAATTAAGTACATCACTCTCAAACTAATTGTGAAATTCTATCATATTATGATCACTCTTCCCCAGAGGATCTCTTACTGTTGGATTACTAATTAACCCTGTCTCATTACTTAATATAAGATCTAAAATAGCCTGTTCCCTGGTTGGTTCCATGATGTATTGCTCGAGGAAACCGTCTCGAATGCATTCCATGAACTTGTCCTCCAAACTTCCTTTGCCAATTGATTCACCCAGTCTGTATGAAGATTAAAGTCCCCCACGATTACAGCATTACCTTTGCTACGAGCTCCTATTATTTCATGATTAATACTATGTCCAACGGTATTGCTACTATTAGGGGGCCTATAAACTACTCCCACCAGTGTTTTCTGACCTTTGTTATTTCTTATTTCCACCCATACTGATTCTACTTCCTCATTTTCCAAGCCAAGATCCTTTCTCATCAGTGTCCTTATGTCATCCTTTATTATTATTATTACATTTTTAAAAAATTCATTCATGGGATGTGGGCGTCGCTGGCGAGGCCGGCATTTATTGCCCATCCCTAATTGCCCTTGAGAAGGTGGTGGTGAGCCGCCGCCTTGAACCGCAACAGTCCGTGTGGTGACTGTTCTCCCACAGTGCTGTTAGGAAGGGAGTTCCAGGATTTTGACCCAGCGACGATGAAGGAACGGCGATATATTTCCAAGTCGGGATGGTGTGTGTCTTGGAGGGTAACGTGCAGGTGGTGTTGTTCCCATGTGCCTGCTGCTCTTGTCCTTCTAGGTGGTAGAGGTCGTGGGTTTGGGAGGTGCTGTCGAAGAAGCCTTGGCAAATTGCTGCAGTGCATCCTGTGGATGATACACACTGCAGCCACTGTGCGCTGGTGGTGAAGGGAGTGAATGTTGAGGCTGGTGGATGGGGTGCCAATCAAGCGGGCTGCTTTGTCCTGGATGGAGTCGAGCTTCTTGAGTGTTGTTGGAGCTGCACTCATCCGAGCAAGTGGAGAGTATTCCATCACACTCCTGACTTGTGCCTTGTAGATGGTGCAAAGGCTTTGGGGAGTCAGGAGGTGAGTCACTCACCGCAGAATACCCAGCTTCTGACCTGCTCTCGTAGCCACAGTATTTATATGGCTGGTCCAGTTAAGGTTCTGGTCAATGGTGACCCCCAGGATGTTGATAGTGGGGGATTCGGCGATGGTAATGCCGTTGAATGTCAAGGGGAGGTGGTTAGACTCTTGTTGGAGATGGTCATTGCCTGGCACTTATCTGGCACGAATGTTACTTGCCACTTATGAGCCCAAGCCTGGATGTTGTCCAGGTCTTGCTGCATGCGGGCTGGGACTGCTTCATTATTTGAGGGGTTGCGAATGGAACTGAACACTGTGCAATCATCAGCGAACATCCCCATTTCTGACCTTATGATGGAGGGAAGGTCATTGATGAAGCAGCTGAAGATGGTTGGGCCGAGGACACTGCCCTGAGGAACTTCTGCAGCAATGTCCTGGGGCTGAGATGATTGACCTCCAACAACCACTACCATCTTCCTTTGTGCTAGGTATGACTCCAGCCACTGGAGAGTTTTCCCCCTGATTCCCATTGACTTCAATTTTACTAGGGCTCCTTGGTGCCACACTCGGTCAAATGCTGCCTTGATGTCAAGGGCAGTCACTCTCGCCTCACCTCTGGAATTCAGCTCTTTTGTCCATGTTTGGACCAAGGCTGTAATGAGGTCTGGAGCAGAGTGGTCCTGACGGAACCCAAACTGAGCATCAGTGAGCAGGTTATTGGTGAGTAAGTGCCACTTGATAGCGCTGTCGACGACACCTTCCATCACTTTGCTGATGATTGAGAGTAGACTGATAGGGCGGTAATTGGCCGGATTGGATTTGTCCTGCTTTTTGTGGACAGGACATACCTGGGCAATTTTCCACATTGTCGGGTAGATGCCAGTGTTGTAGCTGTACTGGAACAGCTTGGCTAGAGGTGCAGCTAGTTCTGGAGCACAAGTCTTCAGCACTACAGCTGGGATGTTGTCCAGGCCCATAGCATTTGCTGTATCCAGTGCACTCAGCTGTTTCTTGATATCACGTGGAGTGAATCGAATTGGCTGAAGACTGGCTTCTGTGATGGTGGGGATATCGGGAGGAGGCCAAGATGGATCATTCACTTGGCACTTCTGGCTGAAGATGGTTGCAAACGCTTCCGCCTTGTCTTTTGCACTCACGTTCTGGACTCCGCCATCATTGAGGATGGGGATGTTTGCAGAGCCTCCTCCTCTCGTTCGTTGTTTAATTGTCCACCACCATTCACGACTGGATGTGGCAGGACTGCAGAGCTTTGATCTGATCCATTGGTTGTGGAATTGCTTAGCTCTGTCTATAGCATGTTTCTTCCGCTGTTTAGCATGCATGTAGTCTTGAGTTGTCGCTTCACCAGATTGGCACCTCATTTTTAGGTATGCCTGGTGCTGCTTCTGGCATGCTCTTCTACACTCCTCATTGAACCAGGGTTCAATTTCCATCTGACCGGTCTTAAGAACTAACGCCTCTCAATCATCCGTTTCCTCAAATATCGATCACTTTCTTCCTTGAATTTTTCCACATTATCTGCTGTACATTCCATATGTTTGCCACCCTCTGTGTAAAGTAGTTAAACCCATTCGAACATACGAATTAAGAGCAGGAGTAGGCAATTCGGCCCCTCGAGCCATTTGATAAGATCATGGCTGATCTGATTGTGACCTCAACCCTAGTTTCCTGTCTACTTACTATAACCTTTGACTCCCTTGTTAATCAGGACTCTATCTAACTCAGTCTTAAAAATATTCAATGACCCTGCCTCCGCCGTTCTCTGGGGAAGGGAGTTCCACAGACTCATGACCCTCAGAGAAAAAAAATTTCCTCGTCTCAGTCTTAAATGGGAGACCCCTTATTTTTAAACTGCGTCCCCTGGTTCTAGTCTTTCCCACAAGGGGAAACATCCTCTCAGCATCTACCCCATCTAGTCCCCTCAGGATCTTCTATGTTTCAATAAGATCACCTCTCATTCTTCTAAACTCCAGTGAATACAGGCCCAACTTGTCCAATCTTTCCTCATAAGATAACCCCCTCGTCCCAGGAATCAGTCGAGTGAACCTTCTCTGAACCACCTCCAAAACAATTATGTCCTTTCTTCAATAAGGAGACCAAAACTGCACACAGTATTCTAGATGTGGTCTCACCAATGCCCTGTACAACTGGAGGAAAACATCTCTACTTTTATATTCCATTCCCCTTGCAATAAATGACAACATTCCATTTGCCTTCCTAATCACTTGCTGTAACTGCATACTAACTTTTTGTGATTCATGTACTAGGACACCCAGATCCCTCTGTACCTGAGTTCTGCAGTCTCTCTCCATTTAAATAATATACTGCTTTTCCATTCCTCCTGCCAAAGTGGACAAGTTCACATTTTCCCACGTTATACTCCATCTGCCAAATTTTTGCCCACTCACTTAGCCTATCTATATCCCTTTGCAGACTCCTTGTGCCCTCTTCACAACTTACTTTCCTACCTACCTTTTGTGTCATCAGCAAATTTAGCACTCCACACTTTCCCTCTTCCAACAGCCCAAACCTCCAGTTTCTGAGTTTTGGCAATCTCGAACACTTATTGAATGTTTAATTTATCAAAGATTCTTGAATAATATCTCCCCAGAGTCTTCTCTTTAGAGTAAGCAATCCCAAGCTCTTCATAGTTCAGACACCTTAACCTAGGTACCAGTTTGCTTGCCCTTTTTGGTAATATCTAAATGTCCTTGCTGTAAGACAATGGCCAGAATCTTTCCATACCAATGCCTTGTACAGACTCATTGTCACCTCCTGCGATTTGTGCTCTATAACTGTGATTAAAATTCCAAGACCGGTTAGCTTTCCTTATTAATGCTGCATATTGGATTTTTGTTTCATTTGAGCTATCAACCGATAACACAGGTGATGGAACTTGTGTTGTGTTAGGGTTAGAGCCGTTTAGTTTATATTCCGACTATTTATTTCCCTCCCCTAGTGTCATTACCGTGCATTTTTCCACATTAAATGCCATTTGACAAATCACTGCTAGCCTGGAAGCCTATAGCAGATATCCATAGTTAGTTTCCTTACCCTTACATCTCTTATTCCTATTCATAGGATTTCCACCCTCGCCATACCCAGACCAAATAAGGCCCATCTGTTATAATCAACTTCCATTTGTGCAAATAGCTTTACCTCTTCCCACTTTACCTTTTCTGTCTCTACAAAGTAATCTGTATCCCTATGTTTATCCAATCTGTCATTGTCAAACCAGATCTCTGTGACATCGTATATCGTAGCCTGCTTCTCTAGCAGGGACCTCAAATAGGATCTCTCATTTTATTCCTAGCATTCATGTTCGGAATTTTGAGACGTCCATTTCCCCCATTCCCTACACTGACTTGTTTGATTCTTTGGTTCCCCCTGTAATCATATCTTTACACTGTGCACATTTACCTGCTGTATCAGTGTCTGGCCTTCAATCGTCATCTACCAGCCCCTGCTCTGTACTTTCACATCCAGCCTCTGTACTTCTTTCTACCTTCATCATTCTGTTTGCTCCTCCTGAATTGTTTTTCATGGTTGTTCTTAAACATCATGTTGGGGTAAGCATGTTTCTTCTGAATGGTTGCATCTATTGTATAGTTTTCCAGAGATTCAGATTGTGCAATTTGCTGGCGGTTTATGAATGCCATTGGCAACCCTAAGGTGCTTGGGGATCTCCTTTCTATTATGTATTTCAGGATTGTTTATTACTGTTACACAGTAGGTGTACAATGAAGACTATGAACAGTGATTGTATCCTGATGTATGATTATAACCAAGTTGGAGTGGCTGGTTCTGGTAATCTTCAATTTCCCACGGTGTCACTGAAACTTCTGACAGTCGTAAGAATTTGTAATCATTGTTCTTTTGCAACAGAGTTAATTGTATCTGTTGTATGAAATACTGGAAAGCATGAGTTTCAGATAGTCTTTAGAAACTTAAGTCTTTGTTGTTGTGGTTTATAATGTTGTATAAACCCATTGGTTTTAGATTACAACTGTGAAGTCTCCAAGTATCTATTAATATATCTCAAGAGCATACATCATCACTATATGGAAAATACACCAATAAGCGATGATATGCCTAATAGGCCATTTTATTGTTTGGGTATCCATTGCTCATTGAATTTGTGCAATGTGTTTTTATGTCCCATACAAACCAAATTTTAACTATTATTTGAAATACGAGAACAGAGTGGTGGGCAGAGGATCTTCACCTTCCTGCATTATGGAGCCTCCTATTCTGCTGTTCCATTTGAAGGCAAACACTATTAGTGTTGTGAAATTGATACCGTTTCCCGGCCAGCAGCCTCTATCATGAATAACTCCATGACTGAGGCTGGTTGGTCAACTTATGAGTAACAGAGTCACAAGTAGGTTATGATTGCCTTAAGCAGAAATATTTGCTGTGCCAGGTGACTCATTTGATTTAAAACCATTGCATGTTTTCAATAGGGCGGATGAAGCATTTTAATAACTTTTTGTAGCTCAAGAAAAATCACTTCAAACTGGTTTGGAGCATAATTTTGACATGATATCATGTTTCCAATTATTTGCCTATGGGTGTGTATTTTTCTAGAGTTGTACACCTTGATTGCACAGAGCTTGTGAGAAAGTATATTAGGTTTGTAGTCATGGCTGCACAGCTGCTGGGGTCAGTATGTGTTTAGTACTTGGAGCAATTTGTTTGACTTGGTCCTCGGGGTTTGGCTGGGATGTGGGTCAGGAGAACTTGCATAAATTGGCTGGGATTACGTTCACTACTGTTTTTCCATGCACTCTTTTAGTTGTATCTAATTTGGATGTTTTAAATATCTAAAAGTTTTCCTCCGTGGCTCAGTTGGTCATGCTCTCGCTTCTGAGTCAGAAGGCTGTGGGTTCAAGTTCCAGTCCAGAGACTTGAGCACAAAATCTAGGCTGACACCCCCAGTGCAGTACTGAGGGAGTGCTGCACTGTCTGAGGTGTTGTGCTTTGAATGAAATGTTAAACCGAGGCACTGTCTGCGCGCTCAGGTGGACGTAAAAGATCCCATGGCATTAATTCAAAGAAAAGCAGGAAAGCTCTCCCTGGTGTCTTGGCCAATATTTATCCCTCAACCAACAAACATCACTTTTTTTAAAAAAAAGGTATCTGGTCATTATCACATTGCTGCTTGTGGAACCTTGCTTGTGCGCAAATTGGCTGCCGCGTTGCCTACATTACAACAGTGACTACATTTCAAAAAAGTACTTCATTGCTGTAAAACGCTTTGGGACGTCCTGAGGTTGTGAAAGGCGCTATATAAAAATGTGTCTCTTTCCTTCCTTTTCCCTTCCTTTCTCTCTTTCCTTCACACCATAAGTCTCCTGTTGTCCTTTATAAACATTTTCAAATACTTCCTTAATCAATTAGTTCATAATTTCCTATTTTGGTTGAATAGATCTCCTTGTCCTGTATCCCAAATGTTGATATTAAGCACTGTTTTAACTTATGTTTTTGTTTGTTTCTGCATGTCATTATAGTTAGCGTTATAGGAAACTTCTGTCCTTTTCACTTAATGCCTGATTTGTAGCAACAATTGGGAGCTGAGTCAGTTGAGGGGAAATCTGCCAATTTGGCTCCTCTTTGTCACTATAAGCATAGTAACATTTATCCTAAATGTGCTCCTGCCTATGTAATCCTTGCTCTAAAGTGGCAGTAATTAAAATATGGCCACCATTGACCCTGTCCTCACTCCAGTCCACCCTTCCGTAAGGGCCCTGGTTTCCCTTTAAGTACGTTTAAAACATTCTTACGAAATCAGCATTTACTGTGGCTAAGGACCAAGTGCTAGTTGTTGGGGGTGAGTGATTTTTATTTTTTTTTAAATTGTGTAGATTTTAAAGCTTTTAGAAGGACTGCTGAGAAGAAATGGGCAACCAGGTGTATGGATGAGATGCTTCCTGCAAACCCCCTCCCCTTCACTGAAAGCAAATTCAAACCCTGGAAGAAGAAAGGGGACCTCTCCCTGTAATATCGTAGAGAAGAAAATCCAGGGCTGGTAGAGGGAAGGGCAATCTACCCCTCCCCACAGAGACTTTAAACCCAACACTGCTGAGAATTTGTCAGCCTTCTCTTTTCCCCTTCCATCCCTGCTGTCCTCCCTTCCCACCCCATTCCACCTCCCCCCTCTCCTCCTCCACTGCTCTTCCCTCTCTCCCGTTTACTCCCTGCTCCCCATTACCGCCCACTTGAATCTAATTATCCCTCCCATCCTGCTTGACACATGGGGCTCCATTTTAGCACCCGCTGGTGGGGGGGGGGGGGGCTCCGAAAATCGGGGAGTCCCAGAGCGGGCCGGGAGCCCGGCTCCAACCCGCCCACTTCCAGGTTCCTCACAGACGCGCTAACGTGCGCGCACAGCCCCCGCATATGGGACTCGCGCGGGGTGCCACTTAACAATATTTATCTAGCTATTTCAGGTCATTAACAGACCTGATTAAGGGAATATGTCAGGAGGGGTGGGATTTTAGAAACAACTGGGACTGTTTCCCATACTGGGGGAAACTGTCCTAGTTGAAATGGACACGTTGCAGCTATCAGCCTGTGGCAGCTGCAAAGGTCCATTTGACAGGAAGGGGGGGTGGGGGAGAGACCCTCACTCATTGCAGGAGGCCACTCTGTCCACCACCCTCCTCCTGACAATCAAATTCACCAACTTGCACACTTACCCCGCACTTACCTACCTTGCAGCCCCCCTCAGATGTACATCTTCCAGATGGGGGCCGCCGTAGCTGCAATCATGACCTCCTCGGAGGGCGAACCGCATCACCAGTCTCGCCGGCCAAGCCGTCCACCTCTGACACATGGAGCTCCACACCACAGTGCTGTGACACATCCACCTGCACAGCAGGAGGGAGGGCAACCGCAGAGAGAGATGCGTCGCAGGGGGCACTACCCTCGCCACAGGGTCCACAGACCGAGGCTCAGCTTCCTGGACCCCTCTGAGCAGCAGTGCACACGGAGGCTCAGAGTCACTCGACATGTAGTCGTGGACATCTGCAGCCTCCTTCATGCCAAGCTGCTCCCGGCTGGCCCGAGCACCATCTTCTTACCTGTCGCTGTCCAAGTCACCACTGCCCTCAAATACTTCTCAGCATCCTTCCAGGGTGCCACCGGGGACATCGCTGACGTCTCTCAGTCATCTGCACAAAAGAGCCCTGCAAATACACCTACACCCACCCTACAGTGACACAATGGGTGGCATCAGTTGTGGGTCTTCATTGTGATCCTCAGGAAAAGGCATTATTGCACAAACCAGACAAGATTTGCAAAGACGTGGCAGTAGTGGTGCCAATATAATATGTGATATGAGTTGGTCATAAATCAATATAAGTAAAAACCATGACAAACCCTCAAACACCCTTGTGCATTCCCTTCATGCTCACAACACATTTGCCTTACGCTTCCTACTGCACATATGTGATGCATGCCCTGTGGCTGCAGCACAGGTAGTGGCAGGTTGAGTGCGGCTGACTGTGAAAGAGATGCATGAGAGGGTGAGTATGAGATAGAGCCATGAGATTGTATGAGGATTGGGTTGAGTGGTAGTGGTGGGATGAGTACTGGCGAGGTGAGTAAGTGCAGGTAAGATGAGGATGAGGTTTGAGTGGGTGTGAGGGGTGATGTGACAGAGTAGTGTTGGCAGTGCAGAAGGAGATGTGGGGTGGGGACGGTGATGTGGCAGACGGAGTGTAGGGGAAAGAGTAAGTATACTCACTTTGGCTGACCTACTTGGGTCATTGCAGCGCCTCCTGCACTGTATGCAGGTGGGCGATATGTTGGTGATGCAGGTGACCTCCTCTGCCACCTCCAGCCAGGCCTTCCTGGTGGCAGAGGCAGGCCGCTTCCGCCCGCCCGCCGGGGGGAAGATCTCTGTCCTCCCCCTCCTCCTCACCCCACCTAATGATACCTGGAGTGAGGCATCATTAAACTGGGAACAGCCTTCCCCCTGGGCTGCTCCATGCTATATTTTTTTCCTTTTTGTTGCAGCATCAGTCAGTGGAGGACTGCCCCTTTAAATAGAGCTCCTCCAGTTGATAGACCTTACTGCGTATGCGCAGTCCGCCCGATGCGCAGCTCAGCAGTGGGGAACCCAGAAGACCAGGTAAGTGGATCCAATTAGGCTGCGATCGCACGCGGGGCAGACTGATTTCGCCGGGCGCGTTACCCACGTGCCCAATAGTGCCCCCACCACAAACCCGCAGCCCTGGCAATGTCGAGCCCATGGTCTTGATTCCTCCTGTGTAATGCCATAGGAGACAGACTAGTTAACTTGAAATTTCAAATTCTAATTTACCTTTGTATACTTCTGAATTGCCAGTGACCATGGATTCATTAACTGCTATCTGGATATCTTGCTTCTTGCACACTTTGAAGATAGTGATTGGATTAGAAGAAAAGCTGGGAATGATGGAATTCAGAAATAAAAAGAGAGAATAATGGAAATACATAGGTCCATCAGCATCTGAAAAGAAAGATTAACCTTTCTCATTGAGATCCTCTGTCAAAAATAAATGTAATGAGTAAAATTCTCTAATCTTGAATGTAAATGTAACCAGCTGAGTCTACGCAGAAAGATGAATGCCTCCGTTCCTAGGACATCACCTCACAATATTATATAAACTGTTTTCATCTGATTTGGCACCATTCCTTGATGTACGATATATAATTGCTGATGTCACTATCATGATATTTATCTATTTCTGCTGGTCTGCAGTTTATGGTGTTAAAATTCTAAAATAAAATTGGTTAAGAACTTTTAGATCTCCATTTTAAAGATAAGACTGCCAAATTGATCCATCCTGATTTGCTGGGATTTATCCTTGAGGGGAGTTCTTATTTTTATTATGCACCCCATCATTTAATATTGTTCTGAGTTTGAATAGATCCAAAAAGCCTCTGGTGTTGTTTTCTCTTCACTGCAAAGAAAATCTACCCAAATCATATAGGAATGCACACAAGAGGAATCCTGTTGAAAATAAGATTTAGTGGTTACCTAATAACTTGACCCTTTTGCCTGTACTATTATCTTGACTTTGGTGAGCAAAGTATGGTTTCTAAACCCATTGGTTTATTTTGGGATGCATGGCAGACTAACATTGTGCTACTTGAGGTGTGGTACTAGATATTCCACACTTGCAACTAGAAGAGGCTTCTCTGCCTATCTCAGATGCTGGAACCGAATATATATGATCCTACCAGGAGGTGTGGGACCTTGCTGTGCGTAAATTGGCTGTTGCCTTTCCTACATTACTTCAGTGACTACACTTCATAAGTACTTCATTCGCTGTAAAGAGCTTTGGGACGTCCTGAGGTCATGAAAGACGCTATATAAATAATATATAATTCTCTCTTTCCCTCCCTGGTGGGAAGTATCTTGGTGAGTATCTTGAGATACTGCACTTTTTGCCCACCCCAGACAATCTACCATTTGTAACCCAGCTGCTGTTGACACTGGAGTCTTTTTAAACTTGATTTCACCCAGAAGCCAAGCTAAATTTTATTTAGTGTTCTTTCTGTAAACAGTGGAGGGGACAAGCAGTGAATGGGTGACTGCATGCTGTTTTTAAAAAAAAATTAGCGTTCGGTTGTGAGTATATGATTAAGAACCTGCCCCACATCTGTGCTTGGTTGTGGTTTGATCATGTGGAATCCTACTGTACCTGGCAGCTGTTGAGTGCTATCGGGAAGCCAGGCATCTGTTTCCCATCTTTTGGTCTTTCCCAGAGATCTTGCAATTGAAATCTATGTAGTAATGCAGAACTTTAGCAACAAACAGCCATCATAAACTAAGGTAATAGCCACTGCATGTAAATGCCCGTGAGAGTCTGAAGTCAGCACAAACTGTAATCTTTATTGAGTCAGCACATTGTATGAGTAAATAACTGCAACAGCACAAAACACAGCTATTAATAGACATGTTGTATTTGTTTATATTTTGTTTGCTTTCATTTCAATAGAGACAGCAACTGAAAGAAATACCGAAGATTAATTGGCATGATTAGTCAGCAACTCCATTATCATTGTATCATGCCACTACCAAGATGGTAGAAGTCGAACCAGATTGACCTTGGTCTTTTATCGTCCAGCAATTCCTATCTTTCTATGAAGATCAGACTTGATACCAGAATTTTGAACGAACACACACACACACACACACACACACACACACACACACACACACACACACACACACCTCAAATACCCCAAAGCACTTTACATGCAATAAGTCAGTTTAATTTACGGTGACTGTTATGTAGTGAACATGGCAGTCATTTAACACGCAAGGTTGTGAAACAGCAATGCAATAAATAACCAGTTAATTACTGGAAGAATGCTGGCCATTACAAAAGCAGCAACATCTTGCAGCGCCTTTAATGTAGAAAAGTGTCCCGCAGTGCTTATACAAATAAAACTCCCTGCTTTTCAGACAGTGCAATGGAACCTATTACTATCCATCTGAAACCCTGGATCAGGCAGATGGTGCCTTGGTTTGTTTCTGCCCTATCTAATGGACAGTACTTTTGATAAAGCTGCACTAAAATTTCAGGTTAGGTGCTCAAGTCCTCGAGTGGGTCTTGAACCCATAGCCATCTGACTGAAGAGGTGAGTCAGCTATCAGCTGCACCAAGTTAGAAGAAAAGTGTACCTGTAGTGGGGATTGGCCACAGCAGGTAACCTTGCTGCCCTTTTAGCTCTACGCCCTGGCTTCAAATGCAAACCCGATTTGATGAAGAAAGCTCCTTTATTTCTTTGCTGTAGGTGTCTTGAGGTATTACTTGAAGTAATTCTGCAAAATTGACTGACGGTCATGCGCAGATTCTGTGGGCTACTGTTCATATTGCTAACTGGATTCCAGTAACCAGTGTCACAGGTATATGGAAAAAATTGTGTGGGTGCACATTTTCATACATGCAGTTGATTTAAAGTCATGCATCACAACTATCAATCCTTCCAAAAAAAAGTACACTAGCTTATGTGGGCAGGCTGAGCCACTCAATAGATGTTCAGGTTGCTACAAGGTAAACGTAACACTAAGTGAAATGAGTTTGGGCAGCATAAGCTTGCGTGAGCCCAAACATGAAACTACCACAATTCTCACTCAGGTCACAAGGACGACTAACATTGGAAGTGGAAATCTGATGCTGGTATAATAAGGCGTACTCCCCTGCAATTGAGGTTAAAGCGTGTACTTGGGGTTGAGTTGCAGTTTTACTCTTCTAGATCAAACAGGCAAAGATGCAGTGTTTAACATCAACACTAGTTGGACAAACATTTTTCTACTTTTTACAACAGCGCTATGTTGATGAGCTTTTTAAAAAAATATAAGGTTCTGAGTTTCCTGGGTTTCATAGCTACTGCCACAAAAATGAAATATTTTTCAAACTCCAGAACTTATGACGGTAACAGGAGTTCGAGGAATTTTAAAAAAAACGTTAGGATGTCTATTTGGCTCAGTTTGTATCACTTTTTGTTCCGAGTCAGTAGGTTGTAGGTTCACGCTCGACTGCACGACTTGAGCACATCTTGCACTCCAGATGATTATTGAGGGAATTTTGCAGTGAAGTAGGTGCTGTGCTTTGAATGAAACTTTAAACCGAAGGTTCCACTGTCTGCTCTGCTCAGGTGGGCTTAAAAGATATGAAGATGAGGAGGGAGTTCTCAGTGTCATGGCCAACATGCCTGCCTTGATGAACACTATGAAGAAACCACATTATCTGGTCCTTTCTTCATTTGTTTGTGGAATTGTGCTGTCTTTGTCTACATAACAACTGTGAATGTTCTTCAAAAATAATTAATTGTTTATGAAGTACTTTGGAACATCCTGAGGAAGAGATGAGGCATTATATAAATGCAAGTTCTTTTGGTCATATTGTCTTTAATTCTATGTATTAACAGTACAAAATTCCTTTCTGCTCACTCCACTTAAGAGTTGTACCTCTTGCCAAACGGTTGCAGATAGCATAGGTGGCCACAAAACAATTTGCAGTCCCTGTCTGTCATCTGGAATGGGGATGTCTAATGGAGAGAGAATAAACCCAAGAAGGATTGGGACGTGATGCTGCAAATGACGTTTCATGACCATGATACAAGTGAGATGATTCAACGATTTTCAAATGTTTTGTCAGAAAATTATAAATTACTGTGCTTTGCACTTGAAGGATCTGACATGCAATAAATAGTAACTTTTACCATATATGGCTTTTGTAAATGCACTGAAATAATAAACCATTTATAAAGTGGACTGCCTTGTTACTCCTTCCTTATGTACTTCTAGATGAATTGAATGTTAGGTTTAGCCTTTAGCATTGACATTTCCTATTGGCCATTTGTTAAGATTTCAATTTTGTGCCACCCATAATATTGCAGGAATGGTAATTAAATATTAGGATTGACTTTCCTTTATAACTATAAATATATTAATCATTCTAGTCTTCCAGATAAAACTAAGCCTTAAATGAATCTGTGCTCTTGTCCCATGAACAACAGATAAACGAGCCTACAAAGTCTGTTTTTAGTGATTCATCTAGTGCTAACCTTTCTGCTGTAGTGGTGCTCTCTCAACTCAAATGCTCAAATGTGCATCCTCTATTTTAGAGATCCAATGACTAAGGCTTGAAGTGTGTTTTTGGCTGAAAGCTTGACCTTATGACACTATGCCAATGTACTCTGAATTTATCAGATGTTGACCTGGGGTTTATAAATAGAGGCATTGAGTACAAAAACAAGAAAGTTATGGTGAACCTTTATAAAACACTGGTTTGGCCACAACTGGAATATTGTGTCCAATTTTGGGCACTGCACTTTAGGAAGGATGTGAAGGCCTTAGAGAGGGTGCAGAAAAGATTTACAGATGGTTCCAGGGATGAGGGACTTCAGTTACGTGGATAGACTGGAGAAGCTCCTTAGAGCAGAAAAGATTGAGAAGATTTGATAGAAGTGTTCAAAATCATGAAGGGTTTGGTTAAAGTAAATAAAGAGAAATTGTTCCCATTGGTGGAAGGGTTGAGAACCAGAGGGCACAGATTTAAGGTGATTGGCAAAAGAACCAAAGGCGACGTGAGGAAAATCTTTTTTACGCAGCGAGTAGTTATGATCTGGAATGTACTGCCTGAGCGGGTGGTGGAAGCACATTCAGTAGTGGCTTTCAAAAAGGTATTGGATAAATACTTGAAGGGAAAAAATTTGCAGGGCTACGGGGAAAGAACAGGGGAATGGGACTAACTGGATAGCTCTTGTAAAGAGCCGACAGGGGCTTGATGGGCGGAATGGCCTCCTTCTGTGCTGGAACCAGTCTATGATTGCCATGAACTGCGAAAAGTCATGTTTCCCAATGCATTTTTTCCTAGCAGAATCAGATTTGTTGTTGACTGCCCATGTATAGACTTTTGCTGAATTGAGTTATTTTGAGCACCATATTGAAAATTTAAAAAAACATAGTGCCTGTACCATAAAGTGAGATTCTCTCAGCCTGTCACTAATATGTTGTGTGCTGTGCTGTAGGGTTGCTGGAGACCAGAGCCAGAAAGATGGTCCTGTTTATAATCTGAACCTTTGACTGATTGTAGACTGAATTGAATAAAATGGGTGAGATGAAATGGCTGGAATGGTATGAAATGGAGCTTGGAAATATGCCAATTGAAATGGTGGAGAGTCTTGTTACAGTATTTACAATAAATTTGAATTTGTTGGGTGAGGTGGTGGGAAGATGCTCAATGTACTTTGCGGAAAGTTTTTTTTTTAATATGCTCTCAATAATCAACATTTGAAATTATTACAAAACATTTGTGCTTACTGCACACTCCAATTTACTTAAGCCAATTACATCTGTTGCAAAGCATGACCAAGATTTAACTTCTAAATGATAAAAGTCTGAATACTGAAGCCCATTATGTAGAGGTATCCTCGTGGTGCAGGATTTTTGCACACATTGGGAGAGGCAAGATTTTTAACAAGTTGAGTGGTGTGAATACATTATGTACATAAATGATTTTTGAAATTTTTTACCTTTACACTTAAAGGGAACGTCTTCATATTTGTGGTATTTTTTACTTGAAATCTTTCTTACAACCAATACATATGTTTAGGGGAGATAAATGTTTGTCAGGGGATAAAGCAGCCAGGGTAAGCCCTCTCACATTGTAGGTTATTTTTCTTATTTTCCCCTCCCTTCACCTATTCCCTTTCCCTGAATAAACAACGAATTAATGGACTACAGATGGACATGCTACCGTTGAATATCATCAGTTTTATGATAGTGTCAGGGCTGAAGCCTTTGCAAGAGTTGAGAAAAAGACCTCTATAAAGCTTGGTAAATTTAAATTGAAGATCTGTGAAGCCTCTCTGGATTTGTTCCGCTTCTATCTTGGCAAATAGACAACACCTATCATTGGGCTATTGACAAAACTCAGCCAAGTGATGATGTATCAGGTGTCCACATCAATATTGCAAAATTAATAATGAAATGGCCATTTAATAATAAATATTGCTTCCTCTTTGAAACATGATCTTAATCTTCTAGAATAGTGATTTGCCTCAGGACAGGCATTGTGCTGGGATTAGAACATTTTCAGTCCTGCATTTTTTGTCTTTCCACATCAATTAAGATTGGCAGTATTTTGGAATACATTTTGAGTTTTTTATAAAATATTCATTGGTATTTTGTGGACCAGTAGAAGTTACAATCAGTATAGAATTATAAAATGACAACACTGAAGGAGGCCATTCGGCCTGTTGTGCCTGTGCCAGCTCTGAAAGAGTGATCCAATTACCCCTGCCCTTTCCCCGTGGCCCTGCAAATTTTTCCCCTTCAAGTATTTATCCAATTCCCTTTTGAAAGTTATCACTGAATCAGCTTCCACCACCCTTTCATGCAGTGTATTCAAATCTGTAGTGAACCCAAAAAAGACACATGTAATGTTCACCCTTCTTTGGTCTGGTGTTTAAATTTTGTTTGTTTTATTTCCTTCCAATTCTTAACTGCCACTCCTCATTTTTCTTCCTTCCCTGACCTGTGCACTAGCTGTGGCTGGGCTGCAGGGGTTTAGTAACGTGTTCGGCCACTACTGCTTGGAACTGGTTGCCAGATGTGCTGGAGCGGCCTAAGGAGCCGCTCTAGCACATCTCTTTTTCCCTGTCGCATTCTTGAATTGGCGAAGGCAGGAGGACTGTTGGGAATTTTTTCTTTTCCCTCCCCTTTTGGTGAAACCATTCTGTGTCTTAAAGCAGTGGCTTCATCAACCAGCAAAAGGAATTCCAAATGTTTGGACTTGCATCCTAACCTGGCTCTGCAGCATAAATGAGATACTGGTTAATTGAGCGGTGGAATTTCTTCCTTCATATGTGAAGACTAAGTTGCAAACTACAGAATGCAATTCAGAAAGATAAAATGTGACCTATGAAATAGGGGTTTCCCTTTTTCATGCTATAGTGGCAGCTGGAGCCAAGTACCAAATTGTCTGCTGTGTTTGGCTGTTTGTCAATATTTTTAAATATTATGAAATTGAAATGAGAGGACAGATGTCCCTGCAGCAGACACACTTTGGGGAAGTGAAGAGAGTCGATTCTCAAGTAAACCTTTTTGGCAACTCTTCACAATCAATTAAGATTTAAATCTGCTGACCTGTGTACTGAAACCTTTTGAAATAGGCCTCCTTGCGCATTAGCAGTGTAAGAAAAGGCTATGAGCCCAGGTGCTTTTTTTGCTACAACTTAGTCTAATTCTAAACTTGACTCATTCTAAAATGGGGAGTGTCTTTTTTTGCCTCTCCATTTGCAATTTAGTAATATAATTGGAAGTTTGATTAAAGGGCAGAATGGAGTCTGCATTTTCTCCACATTGCCATCCCTTTCTCGGTTTCTATTTTTCAACCTAATGTTTTAACGCAAGATTTCAATTTTAATGTGAAATGTCATTTTTAACACAAAGATGGAGTTTGATTCATGATGACCTGGAAATATCTTGACACTGTGACTGTGGAGGAGCATTGTTTTGTGGCAATATGGCACGCCTAGCTTTTTGTCAACCAACTAGCAGAGAATCCACCACCAGTAAAAGGTTAATTATCCACTTTCTAAAAAAAGAGAAAAAGGTGGCTAATCCAGAAATATTGCAGTTTATCAAACATGGTCATTAATCTCAATTGCTGACATTCTATCAATATGATGTGTGTGTTTGTTTTAATATAAATTGCCCAGTTTCGAACTCAGATAACCAGTTTGGGGATATAAGGAACCATCTACACTGGGTTTAAGCAAATATATGTTTGTACAATAAATTTACTACCTGGTCCTGAGACAAGTTCGGCAAGTCCATATTTTCTTGTGACACAAAAGTGTACAGATTTCAGGAACTTTCAGTAACTATTCATGAATCGTAACTTCACCTCTTTCCTCTTCTCTGTGCCCCAATTAATTTCTCCTCCTTTCCTGAAGATGCTGAAGAACACTCCGGTTCCAAGGGCATTGGCTGCTCTCTCTTTACGCTCGCCTCTCCCTCACCTCTTGCCTGTGGAGGTCAATTGTAGTACCATAACTGCCACCTCAGATCAGCTAACACATCACTGTGGGATTAACCTGGGAGCTTGTTTGTGTGGCTCAGTTACATACTGTGTTTGCTAACTACAGATAACTTTCTATCAGAACTCTAAATAAAAACTGTTATTTCTAATATTGCTGAGCTTGTTGGAAGATGGTCAGCGTAGGATCTGTTGCTGTTGAGGTTTGCCTCCTTATTAGACAGAAGTAAGCCTATAGAAATTGGTGTCATGTGTTCAGCTGTGAATAGCTCTGCTTGATGTTATTTCAGCTACTAAAAGGCATACGTTCAAATTGTGATACATTTGGGGAATTTACATCGTTATATCGAGTCTACAGCACAAAAAGAGGCCATTCGGCCCAACTGGTCTATGCCAGTGTTCATGCTCCATAAGGGCCTGCTCCCTCCCTCCCTCCCTCTCTACTTTATCTAACCCTATCAGCGCAACCTTCTATTCCAAACTCCCTTGTGCTTATCTAGTTTCCCCTTAAATGCATCCATGCTATTTACCTCAACTCTTGTGGTAGTGTGTTCCACATTCTTACCATTCTTTGGGTAAAGTGGTCTCTCCTGAATTTCTTATTGGATTTATTAGTGACTATCTTACATTTATGACCTCTAGTTTTGGACTCCCACACAAGTGGAAATATTTTCTCTACGTCTACCCTATCAAATCCTTTCATTATCTTAAAGACCTTTATCAGATCATCCCTCAGCCTTTTTTCTAGAGAAAAGATCCCCACCCTGTTCAGCCTTTCCTGATAAGTATATCCTCTCAGTTCTGGTATCATCCTTGAGAATCTTTTTGTACCTTTTCCAATACAGTTCTGGTCTCCATATTATACTTTCTATAATATGGAGACCAGAACTGTGCGCAATACTCCAAGTATGGTCTAACCAAGGTTCTATACAAGTATAACATAATTTCTCTGCTTTTCAAATCTATCGCTCTAGAGATGAACCCCATTGTTTGGTTTGCCTTTTTTATGGTCTTATTAACCTGCATCACTACTTTTAGTGATTTGTCTACCTGTACCCCGCGATCCCTTTGCTTCTCTATCCCAATTAGACTATTATCCAAGCAGTATGAGGCCCCCTTAGGTTATAGTCCAACAGTTTTATTTGAAAATCACAAGCTTCCGGAGGCTTTCTCCTTCGTCAGGTGAGTGTCGGATTCCTTGAAAATTACCACATATATAGTCACAGAACAATGCCTGGTGATTACATATAATCTTTCCAACTGCCCGTTATCAAGGCAATCAAAGGTATTAAATAGTGTTCAGACAGTTTCTAATGTTTCTCTGTCTGAACACTATTCAATTCCTTTGATTGCCTTGATAACGGGCAGTTGGAAAGATTATATGTAATCACCAGGCATTGTTCTGTGACTATGGGCCCGATGTTAGCAGGGCGCGTTACCCACGCGCCTGATAACCCTCGGCGGGAGGGTTATCAGGCGCGTGGGTAACGCGCCCGGTGAAATTAGTCAGCTTCCCGCGCGATTGTAGCATCCAATCCACTAATTGGATCCACTTACCTGCTCCTCCGGGTTCCCCACTGCTGATCTGCGCGTCGGGCGGACTGCGCATGCGCAGTAAGATCTGTCAGCTGGAGGAGCTCTATTTAAAGGGGCAGTCCTCCACTGACAGATGCTGCAACAAACAGAAAAAAATCACAGCATGGAGCAGCCCAGGGGGAAGGCTGCTCCCAGTTTAATGATGCCTCACTCCAGGTATCAATACATGGGGTGAGGAGGAGGGGGAGGACAGAGATCTTCCTCCCGGCGGGCGGGAGGAAGCGGCCTGCCTCTGCCACCAGGAAGGCCTGGCTCGAGGTGGCAGAGGAGGTCACCTGCACCACCAACATATCGCCCACCTGCATACAGTGCAGGAGCCGCTCCAATGACCTCAGTAGGTCAGCCAAAGTGAGTACACTTACTCTATCCCCCACATTCCGTCTGCCACATCACCGCCCCCACCCCACATCTCCTTCTGCACTGCCAACACTACTCTGTCACATCACCCCTCATACCCACTCAAACCTCATCCTCATCTTACCTGCACCTACTCACCTTGCCAGTACTCATCCCGCCACTACCACTCAACCCAATCCTCATACAATCTCATGGCTCTATCTCGTACTCACCCTCTCATGCATCTCTTTCACAGTCAGCCTCACTCAACCTGCCACTACCTGTGCTGCAGCCACAGGGCATGCATCACATATGTGCAGTAGGCAGCGTAAGGCAAATGTGTCGTGAGCATGAAGGGGATGCACAAGGGTGTTTGAGGGTTTGTCATGGTTGTTACTTATATTGAATTTCTGACCAACTCACATTACATATTATATTGGCACCACTACTGCAACGTCTTCGCGAATCTTGTCTGGTCTGTGCAATAATGCCCTTTCCTGAGGATCACTATGAAGATCCACAATTGATGCCATCCATTGTGTCACTGCAGAGTGGGTGTAGGTGTATTTGCAGGGCTCTTTTGTGCAGACAGCTGAGAGACGTCGGCGATGTCCCCGGTTGCACCCTGGAAGGATGCGGAGGAGAGGTTGTTGAGGGCAGTGGTGACTTTGACAGCAACAGGTAAGAAGATGGTGCTCGGGAGCAGCTTGGCATGAAGGAGGCTGCAGATGTCCACGACTGCATGTCGAGTGACTCTGAGCCTCCGTGTGCACTGCTGCTCAGAGGTCCAGGAAGCTGAGCCTTGGTCTGTGGACCCTGTGGCGAGGGTAGTGCCCTCTGTGACGCATCTCTCTCTCTGCGGTAGCCCTCCCTTCTGCTGTGCAGGTGGATGTGTCACAGCACTCTGTTGTGGAGCTCCACGTGTCAGAGGTGGATGGCGAGGCTGGTGATGCTGTTCGCCCTTCGAGGAGGTCATGACTGCAGCTACGGCGGCCCCCATCCGGAAGATGTACATCTGAGGGGGTCTGCAAGGTAGGTACATGTCTCTGGACCCCGGGGTAAGTGTGCAAGTTGGTGACTTTGATTGTCAGGAGGAGGGTGGTGGAGGCCAAACTTTGTCCCAAGTGACAGAGTGGCCTCCTGCAATGAGTGAGGGTCTCCCCCACCCCCCCCCCCAACCTGTCAAATGGACCTTTGCAGCTGCCACAGGCTGATAGCTGCAACAGGTCCATTTGAACTGGGAGTGTTTTCCACCAGTGTGGGAAACAGTCCCAGTTTGCTCTAAAATCCCACCCCTCCTCACATAATCCCTTAATCAGGTCAGTTAATGACCTGAACAAGCCAACTAAATACTTTCAAGTGGCATCCCGCTGGCTTTAATTGCCTGCGGGATTCCCACCAGCCTGCGCGCGCACGCCGACACGTCAGCGGGGAACCTGGAAGTGCGCGGGTTTGAGGCGGGCTCCGGGATTTCACGATTTTCGGGGGCCCCCCGCCAGGAACGCACCCGATAGCGGGTGCTAAAATGCTGCCCTATATATGCGGTAATTTTCAAGGAATCCGACACTCACCTGACTAAGGAGAAAGCCTCCGAAAGCTTGTGATTTTCAAATAAAACTGTTGGACTATAACCTGGTGTTGTAAGATTCCTTACATTTATCAAATGGTGGAGCAGGCACGAGGGGCTGAATGGCCTACTCCTGTTCCTATGTTATCTATATTGAAATTCATTTGCCAATTACACACCCATTCTGCATTTTGATGCATTCTTCCTCTCTATTAACTACACCCCCCAATTTGGTGTAGTCCACAAAGTTTGAAATTGTAATTCCGATTCCTGAGCCCAAATCGTTAATATAAATTTCTCTTCTGATCATATCTTTGTTTCTTTCTCTTTCCTCCACCCCCCCCCCCCACCCCCACCTTCCCATGACCCTGTCCAATTTCTCTGTGTAGCTTTAGAAAGTAACAATCACAGCTCTGCTGGGAGTGGGGCAATGGTGACTAATTTCTACTGAATACCTTAATAGTTATGAGACTCAACTTGACATTGTGGCTAGTACATAAATACCCCAGGGACCATCAGAGAATTGAAATGCGGCAGATTGCATTAGAATGGGGATGTTTACCCTGGAACTATTCCATCATAAGTGCTGCTTCAACAATAATGGGACACAACCTGATAGTTTTCCTGGAGAATATTTCCAAAAGGGCCTTGGCATCCCTTTAAAGTTTGACCTGCATGTAGTACTGTAGATGACATTACATCATTTATGAGATGCAGCACATGACATCTGTCATGGCTGATGCATCTAGGACCTGTACTAAAAACAACATTTTATTTTGTTTGTAAAAGGAAGACTTGATGCCTTCTCCCATCCTTCATAAACTCTTCTATTTCTCTGATCCCTGAAGAAAAAAAAATCCAATTTTTGGAATGCAAAAGCAGCCTGTTAGAGACTGCCATTTATACTTTTTCTCTCTTTCTCCTCACCCCCCAACTCATCACCATCCAAAGTGTTGTTCTCTTTGAAAGTGTTGAGGCAATAACCTTGATTTCAAAGCCATGAAACCAAGTTAACATCTGGTGCTTCTATGAGTTGCATCATTAACTTTTTTTTTCATCCTTCTCCTGCTGTCTTTATGCTGTACAATCACATTTAATTTAGACCAGTATAGATGACTCTTAAAATCGTCAATATGTTTTTAATAACATTAAATGGTGCATCCTATTCCCTGCTGAGGAAAAAGGCAAGCAGTGGGCTCTTGCTTTGCTCCTCCACAGCCGGCATGCTGGGAGGTGGAAGGTCACAGGCCAAGGTCACTCGTGATTCACATTTTCATCTGTCTCTCTCCCCTTCTTCCCGCCCTTTGACAGCGTGACCAAAATCAGTAGTTTGCCAGTGAGGATCCATGGGCTCGATTTTACAATGGTGGCAGGTTGGGGGGGTGGTGGCGTGTGGCAAACCCCTCATGGTCGTGTTTCCACGTGATCACGTTGATTGGTGATGATTAACGTCCTCTCTGGGTTTCATGCCCGGCAGATAGCCTGATTGACAGGCTGGCTGCCATCAGGAGCTGTAACGCGGGGTGTGAGAGAGAGAGAGAGAGAGAGAGAGTGTGAGACGTCATCCAGCATGGACTGGAAGACCGGGGGTGGGGGAGCAGGAAATGGAAGATCTGGTGCTGGACTGGAAGACCCGGGGGGAGGAGGTGAAGAGGAGAACATCAGAGTGGGGGACATCGGAGCAGGGTGCAAAGGTAGGTTCATTTCGTGTTTTCACTTCCTTTCATGGTTTTTTATTTAGTTTCTTTCTCCCTGATCCGGCCCTTCACAGGTGTGAATCAGAAGCGGTGGGTAACCTGCCCAGGTAAGTTTAAAATTTTTTTTTAAGTGTTTACTCTTTGGCTCTTTAACTGTCATCTGGCGGGACTTCCGTTTTCGGGTCGCCCACGAGCGCACAGGTGGGTCCCTGGGAAACTCTGAAGTTGGCGGGTTGGAGCCGGCTTCTGAACTCGAACGGGATTTCCAGGATTTTCGGAGCCCCCCTCCCCCCAACGCACCTGCAATTGCCTCCTAAAGTCACCCCCCATGTGTCTGTACTGATTGTCTATCACTGATCTGCTGCGTGGAATTTCTCCTTGCAAGAATCCATTAAGTTACATCTGTTGAAGGGTAAGAAAGAATGAACCTGCATTTATAGAGCGCCTTTCACATTCTTGGGACATCCCAAAAAGCTTCACAACCAATGAATTACTCTTGAGGCATAGTTACTTGTGTAGGCAAATGCTGTAGTCACTTTGTGCACAGCAAGGTGCCAAAAACAGCAAATGAAATGAATGTTACTGTTCATGTTAGTTGAAAGGTGAATATTGCTAGTACATTGGGAGAGCTCCCCTGCACGGGATCTTTTACATCCACCTGAGCAGGCAGACAGGACCTCGGTGTGACATCTCATCCAAAAGACAGCACCTCCATCAATGCAACACTCCTTTAGTACTACCTTAAAGTGTCAGCCAAGATTGCATGCTTAAGTCCTGGAATGGAGTTTGAACACACAACACAACCTTCTAATTCTGAGAAAAGAAAGAACTTGCATTTATATGACTCCTTTCACATCCTCAGGAATTTTAAAGCACTTTAGAACCAATGAAGTTCTTTTGAAGTGTAGTCACCGTTGTAATGTAGGAAACGCAGCAGCCAATTTTGCGCACAGCAAGGTCCCACAAACAGTAATGAGATAATGACCAGATAATCTGTGTGTGATGTTGGTTGAGGGATAAATATCGGCCAGGAACACTGGGGAGAACTCCTCTGCTCTTCGAATAATGCCATGGGATCTTTTACGTCAATCTGAGATGGCAGTCAGGGTTTAACGTCTCTTCCGAAAGATGGCACCTTGGGCAGTGCAGCACTCCCTCAGTACTGCACAGAAGTGCCAGCTCAGATTATGTGCTCAAGTCTCCACTGGGAGCTGAACCCACAACCTTCTGACTCCGAGGCAAAAGTGCTACCACTGAGCTTAACTAACACTTAGTGTCGAAGTTCATCTACACTCAATAAAAACAAATAGTCATACTTTGAATTTCCAAAATGGCATTTATATAGAGAGTTTACTTCATATCTCCAAAACAAAATCAGTGATGCCACCTGAGTGCATTGTATGAATTATTGACCTCTATAATTAATCATAAAGGGAGCGCAACAAATTACCGAAGGTGGAGGGATGGACCGACAACTAATAAAAGGGAAATGTTTATTTTGTAGAGTGCATCCATTAGCCAACAGGTCTCTGTTTTTTGGGGATACCCTGAACATGTTGGTTGTGGAGAATGTCATCTGGGCTTTATGCAAGGTCCTTCTAATAATGATTTCTATGAAGCAATGGGAAACTCTTAAATGACTGGAATGCACAATATTATCGTTTGAGTGTAAATCCAATCAGCATTTTGGAAAATCCGTACTATAACTAAAATACCAAAAATGTACCACCGTTCTAGTTGCTGAGATGTGCAGTACATGAGCAGTGTTCCCTCCTCTGAGGCAGAAGTACTTTGTTTCCCAGCAATGTTGATATTTCATTCTAAATGCATTTAATTTTTTTTGTGAATCTGACTAAGATCATATTTGCAAACTAAGATTTTTAAACTTTCTGCTGACCAGAAGGTTTAATTTGATCAGCAGTACACCCCTTTTTTTAAACAAGAGAAAGATAAACTTGAAATTTATTTGCCTCTTTTTAACGCGATAGATTGTCCTACTGGCATGTTGGCCCTTGAGTAAGGTCTCCCTCACTTCTAGGTCGCTCCAGTGATGTCGCTTATAGAGGACTGCTCCGTGCAACCCAGAGTAGCTTCGTTTCAAACAGTTGGGGATGATTTGAAACCACCCTTGGGGCTCTTCAGAAGCAATCTTGCCCCAGAAACCCATGCAGGAGGTGTGATTTCTGACATTTGGATGGGTTTAGAGCAGCCCTCTGGCTGGTTTGAAGTTGAGCTTCCAGGATTTTTAAATGGAGATGCTCTGGGAAGTTGCCTGTTGGTGTCACTGGCGTGGTCTAGGAGTGAGGGAGAGCCCACTTGCCATGCCCACAGGAAAAAAATTGGTGTTTTCAAAAACAAAAAGGCAAATAAAGATAAGGAGGTTGATTTTTTTTCTTCTACTTAAAAAAACAGGGGAGTGCTAACGATAACAATAATTTCCCCTAGACTTTTTCTCTAAGAAGGGGAATTATTCCAAGGCCTTTGCTGATTCTATGCTTGATCGGTGCCAGGTACATAAGTATCCTGGGTGAAATTCTTTCTTGTTCCATGAGGAAGGCTCTGGCCTGTGCTGTGCATCATCCTTAATGTACAGTTAAGATCAGGAACTTGTGATCTGGTATTTTTAAAAGGCAATATTGTTATAAGGATAGACACTATTCAGCAAACTTAACTGACCTAGAAAACACTTCACTTCCCCCCTTCCTTGGCTGTAGGGAGGATGTGGGTTGGGCGACTAAAAAAAATAAAGGGGAAAACTGAGAGGAAAACATAATGTGCAAAACAACTCAAATATAGATGATACAGTATGTTCATTCATGAGGAGGAAGCTTCACAGCAACTCCTGTACTGCGTAGTGCTTTTAAGTTGCCTTTCAAATTGATATGGCACCAGTCATGTATTGCCATATGTTATTTACATAATTATATATATTTGTGTGTGTGTATATATAATTACACTGTCAGTAACTACTTTAATGTATGGTAAATGGTAAAAGCAGTTATTACGTACAGCTGTCTCCACTGTAAATCGTGGGATTGTATGAATGCTACTGTGACGTGGCATTGGGAGGAGTGATACCCATTGCTCTGTCCTGCATGTGTTTTTGTGGTGGGGTGGGGGGTGGGGTAAGAAGTGTCTAAGGAATTGAAAAATACAGTTGGTAAATGGAAAGTGTGTATGTTTTCAAAGTACTGAAGTTGCCACGATATAAAAGTGGGAGGGCAAAGCTGTTTTTAAAAGAAAATTATGGGATCGTGGTTTGTATAAAACAGGGGCATGGAATACAAAAGCAGAGGTAATGTTAAACTATACACATTGTTTGTTAGGCCACAGTTAGAATATTGCATCAAGTTTTGGGAACCCTGCATTAGGAAGGTTGTTGAGGCCATGGGGAGTGTGTAGGAGAGATTGACTAAAATGATAACTAAAACCTCACATCTTTGCTATGAGAGATTAGGGAAACTGGGGCTCTTTTCACTAGAACAGAAGTTTAAGAGTAGATCTGAAGGTGTTCAAATTTGAAAGGCTTTGATTAGGTAAATAGATTTCCACTGGTAAGTGAATCAGACTAGAAGGCATGAATTTAAGACCATCATAAAAAGAACAAATTTAGAAGATAGAACAATTTTTTTAAATGGAGGGTTGTACCCGCAACATTAGTGGAAGCAGAATCCATAAGAGCTTTTAAAAGTGAAGTGAGTAAGTATTTGAAAAATAAAAAATTTGAACAGGGTATGGGGAAAGGGCAGGGGAAATGAGACTGAGTCGATAGATCTTTGAGAGGTGTTGCAAGGCGATCAGCTGAATGGTTTCCTCAATGCTGTAAAATTCTGATTCCATTATTTATTTTTTTTGCTCTTTCAGTGCGAGGATGCCGCCCTGGAAAAATTGTACAGATGACCGAGGCTGAAGTACGAGGTCTGTGTATAAAGTCAAGAGAGATCTTTCTCAGCCAACCTATCCTCTTGGAATTGGAGGCGCCATTAAAGATCTGTGGTAAGGAGACACTTGCTGTTACTTTGGACCTTAGATCACTGCATTACCATCAACAAATAGGTTCAAGGCCTAGCTTTGAATCTAACTCTCATGTCAAATGAATTTGGCTAGTTTCCCAGTAGATACAGATCTATACACAAAACTGTCCACAGTTCAGTGAAAATCAGCAGTTTCTCAGAGGTCATATGAATGGTTAGTATGCAAAATGGAAATATCCCATTGGGAGAGCAGGCAATAATCCTCTGAGGCTGGAGTTAAGGCACATTATTATGCCCTAGTGAAAGCGAGCTTTGTGCTATATTTGACTCGTGCTGTACTAGACCTGGCAATACTTGATGTTATTGAGTGCAAAAAGTGGAATTTCCCCAAGGATTTACACCCATTACCTTGGAGAGCAAAAATGCTCTTGTAAGAATATATGGCATCACCTCCAGAAATCTGGATAGGTAAGGCCTTTGTGCCAAAAGGGGGAGTGAAAGTGCAGTTAGAAATACCTTAATTACCCAGTGTTCTTGAGGTGTATATTTTAAAATTGACAGTTAAAAGCAGCCATCAGTTTGTTGGTGACTTTCTCTTTCTACATAGTTGGTTTCATCATCCAGGAAAGAGGGCACATAAAGGGAAAGCACATTCCCAGCCCCCTCCCCAAGAAAGAAGATTGGAATGGGTGAAATATGAGGGAAAGTGAACCAAGATGGCTCTCATGCATCTCCTGATTAAGAGGGGACAGAGGCCTAGGAGGAAATTGTTGGCCTACCTTGTAGTTGAGGAATTCCAAGTGGCACTGGTACTTTAATAAATGTTTTCAAATTCCTAGATAGCCTTTGTTACATTGAATTTTTGTTGCAGCCAGTGCAGTAACATCTGTTGCAGCAAACTATTACAGTATGGTTTTTACAGGAATTTAGCACAAACTATTAGTAACATCCTTGCTATTTATTTCTGTTTACAATTCTGATAAAATGACATTGGAGCACAAGAGTATATAGGACTTCACAAGATCATTGGAGTCAATTGGCTGGTACTATACTATACTCTCTCATACTCTTAAATAACTTATTTTGCCAAAACAAACTGTCCAGCTCCCTGATGGTGCTCCTTTTGAGTTACCTTTTTTAAAATAAATAAATATATTTGGATTTAGACTTGTTTTCCAAGACCTAATGGGCTACCTATCTGCTGATTTTAAATATAATTGGCACAACAGTACTGTTCATCATAATGCCAAATATCAGGTCAGGGAAACAAGAGTGTTAATTTACTGGGAGTTACCCCCCCCCCCCACACCTTAATGAGGTTCTTGGTTTGACTTTCCTTTTGAACTAGAGCTGCACTTAAGCATTGTATATTATGGAGACAATTTTATTTTAAAACTAGCTTTCAGTTTTCAAAAGTTGCAGGCAGCTGGTTGAATTTTTTAAATGACCATGTGATTAGATCATCTGGGAGAAGCCATTGGCCAGCCTTGAGGGAGACAGATTGTGGCCCCTAGAAATCAAGTTTTTCAGGAAGTTAGTGGAATAAATTTCAGGAGCTCAAACGGTAAAGTATTTGTGGAAGACAACATGGATGTATGCTAGGGACCACTGTTCATTTTTATTTGGGAATTGAGTTTGAATAGGCAAAAATCTGTTGGGTACTGTAAGGAATTTTCATACTGTTTCTCCTAGATTCCTGAAAATCTGGCCTTTATTGGTGATTTAGTTGAACTATTCACCCCTTGGGGGGATGGGAGGGGGGTTATTATACAGATATATTTGTGGTTGCTGCACTTGCTATTAAGGGAGCCAGTCTGAAGTGGTGTTTGTTTGGCCAGGCTTAATCCCATTCCAAGAACTTCAAGCACAAAATAACCATAGCTTTAATTCTGCATTCTCATGCAATTTTTCATGGATACTAGACAACGGAAAGGTTACTCTGAACAATTAAGGTTGTCCTGCCGAATTCTGAATGGGATTAAAAGTGTTCTAACAGGCCTTTTGTGTTCACAGTTGGGTGTTCTGTTGTAATACTTGCAGAAGGAATTTTTTGTATGGGTCTGTAAATGTTAAACTGGGTTGCTGGCTCTGGATTAAAGATGTGATTTGAGTTTCTTCCCCTACTCTTACCTTTGGAGTTTGGTAAAGCTTTTATTAAAAATTTCTTTAATATTCAAGGCAGGGAGTGTCTGTTGTATTGATACCTCATAAAGTACATTTACTTGAAGTTATGCCAGTAACAGTACAGAACATGCTGCGCTCAGCATGTATGCTAATCTATGGAAACTAAAATTCTATTTATAGTCAACTGCCAGCAGTAACCTTATTGGCATTTTGTGTGTCAGTATGAAAGCCCTCCCTTCTCCCCTGGTCATACATTAATCTGCTAGTACTGCTATCAGCTGGCTACCAGGTCCATAACCCTAGGTAAGACTTCCTCCAATTTGTTTTGCTTTGTCTCTCCCCACATGAGCATAGCTAAGTTCACTAACCGTGGCATTGGAGGTGAAGAGTCAAACCTGTGTCCCACAGTCGCAGTTGGAGCAAATTAGTACTCCACCATGATGTGCCAGTGTGTTGCCATCTCTTTAAAAACTTTTGGCACATCAAGCCTATTCTTCCATTGTACTGTTTGCCCTGCCAGGGATTCTACCCACCTTATTTAATATCTTGAGAGGGGTGAATTACCACCATTTCAAACAAACTCTATTTCCCTCATGCTGAGTTGAGCAAAACTTTAGGATAACGTTGCACGTATGTTAATCCTCCACTGATTAGATTTCCATTGTCCTAGCTGCACAGGACCTACATAGAATTCTGTCATCACTGGCTATACTTAGGACGGTTTCTTCCCAAGTATGGTTTTGGATAAGGCTAGTAATTTTTACTTCTATCCTATTTCTGTAATCATAGTCTGAGTTGTAATCTGCTTATATCTACATCATTTGTGTCTTGCAGCAATAATTTCACTAGTGGGAAAAAAAATCTTAATTCTTTGAGTGTTTAATGATCACTTTTGTTTTAAGTTCTGATATTTTTGTTGCTGTTCAGTAATCATGGTTCAGTGTCTTTTTTTAAGGTAGGTTGCCCAAAATCTCAAACTGTACTTCTAATGTGGCCGTACAGACTCAACAAATCAAATGCCCTGGACGTGCATCCCAATCCTTAATTAAACCTAACTGCATCAGCTAGAGTGCTTCCAGTGAATGGTTGATAGTTGCACTCAATTGTTTTCTCTTTGCTAACAAGACAAACAAAAATAGGACCTGTTTATTATGTTACACATTGTGCTTTAACATTTAACCACTTTGAAATCCATCTATCAGCTCCTTAACTCATCCACTACATTACATTAATCATCTGTAAGGGACTTTGTGTCATTGGCTAATCTTACAATATTCCTGGAAGTACCCTAATATCCTTTTTGAAGGTTAAATATCACTGAATATTGGAAATAGCAGGGGAGCCAAAACTGATCTCTCTTGACCTGTCAATGCTACCTCACAATTGTTTTCCCTTTATCATCTGCTTTGTAGTCAATTAAATTTTCAGTCAGTGTGTCAATTTGCTGTTAATTTCATGGAAGTCTGTGTGAGTGTCAGAAATTATGCATGGGGGACAGTTGCAATCTTGCTTTTAGCCTTGGTGCGTGCCCTGATTCGGCCGACGAGTGACCTCAGTCTTCAGGGGACTTTCATTCTATTTATGTCGGTGCCCTGCTGCATCCTTGCTCCATCCTAACCAGGAATGAGAAGACTTTATATTGTTTGCTACTATTGTAAAGAAGGTCCCGGTTCCCTTGGTGGGGAAAAAATTAAATAGCGCATCCTTCCTCTTCCTGCCAGGAATGGGGCCCAACCCAGATAATGTGAAGTATTTACAACACATAGCGTGGGTGCTAATAGTAAGAGTACGATTCACGCACATCTCTGGATATCACTTCTGTCGAGAAAGTAATGGGAAATTTCAGGGGTTGTTTCTCAAATTTGGGAGGAAATTGTATTTTCAACACCTGAAAATAAAAATACAGGAATTTATCAGGAATTAAGAACTGATTTTAGTGATCTCCAAAATGTCCCCATTACTGATGTTAGACTGACTGGACTTATGGACCCTTCAAGACTTGCTCACTGACGTAGAATCTGAGACTTGGAGTTCATGACTGTTGTATCTTCTCGCCTACATAGTATTGTGAGCTGCTTTTTTGTGACTACTTGGTCTGTGTGCAACAGTGGGAGAATTTCTAACAATGTAATTTTTGCTTCTTCTGATTAGGATTTAGATGACTAAGTTTTTCTTTTGAACATACAAATAATAACTTAAAGGCTCAAATTTGTCTCTTGCACCCCTCCCCCCTTCTTTCTCACCCACCCCGTTATTCCATTATATGTATGTGATATGCTAGACCTTTAGATTGGAGCAGGAGTCATGCTAGTAATACTTGTGCGCTCTGCTCCTTACATGATTGAAGCCACTTTAACAGGCCATGTGTGCATTTTGGGGGTAAGAAGAGAAACTAGTTGCCGTGTATAGTGAACTGCCACGTGCCCTATTGCAGTGTGTTGGCACCTTCTTGAGTGAGCAAGCCTGGTCACGATGTGGTGTGCTGTCACACCAGATTTATTTGGCATTTAATTTACAAAGCTAACAAACGCGCACATCAAAAGATACTGCTATAAACAAAATGTCTGGCAACTGGTAAGGTATAGATCACTCTCCACAGCATACTCTCCCCTTCCCTGTCCCAAGACAATTAAGTACCTTTTTACTGGTGAAAGTACTCGAGGGGGGAAAATAAAAATACTAATTCTGAATTAGTCATTGATCAGACTCTGAAATGTAAATCACAAAGTATTTGAAAGCTCTAAGGGAGAGGAGGAACTCTGCCAAAAAAAAACTTTTGCAAGTTACTTGCTGTTTTCTGTGCCGGTTAGACAACCAAGTGTTGGCGACAGAGGGCAAGTGCTGTTGCAGAAAGTCAGTGGTGACATTGTTGTACACCATTGCACATCGTAAAGCGATCTGTATTTCCTGCCAAGCTAGCTAAAACAAAAATGAAAAGGGAGATTTATTCACGTGATCCCTTAGATTGCATAATAGTGTTTCTGTACAACTGTATGCAAATGTGGACATGAGCATACCCAGAGCAGTGATTCACATGACGATTCATTCTTGTAATTGAGACAAGAAAAAGCACGAGTTTCAAATCATTCTGTGGACTTGAAGATACAATTGTATTTCTGTATTATATCTTCCACAATACAGTCAAACGCAAAGCTGAGCTACAAGGTAACCTTTTTGATTTTAATATAGATGTGCATTACTTACAGGTTTATAAAATCTCCTAACCAGACTTATTGGTTGCATCTATTGTCAGTTCTCAATTTGCCCTTCAGGAGAGCCATCATTTGCAAGGCTATTTTTAAAATTTCAATTGGGAACAGTTCCTCCAAGGCACTGTAGCACAGTGTACTACTGAGAGCTCTGCCTGCAGCGCACACCCATTTAATAAATGAACACAGCATGCCATTTGTAGTCCTCTGTGGACATGCAGCATTGCACAACCAGGTCACGATGAGACAATAAAGGACTAGAAAATCTACTCTCGAGGGGAGAGTTGGAAAATAAAGACAAAGTTGTGTTTTGCATTGATCTAGATGGAAGAACGAGAAACCAACAAGTTCACTTTACTGCAGGTTACTGAAGAAAACAGAACAATACAGCGCCTGTCTCTAAGACAATTCTGACAGAAACAGAACTCCCAAATGAATCTCGTAGGCCATACGACAAGGGAAAGGACCATCAGGGCAATTAATTCAGCCCCATCCAGATACACTGCAACCACATGTACCATTACAACTTAACCACGCCATTTCCAGAGACAGGCACAAAACAGAAGATAAAAATCTATAACCAACTTAGGAAAAATGGGAAATTCCTCTCCGACCCTGAGCCAATCGAGTAAAGCTCTGGAAGGTCACGATAGCCCATTACTCTTCAACCCAGCTGATTAACAACTTCTACAACAGCAGCAGCAGCTTGCATTATGTAGCACCTTTAACATTTTTTTAAACAAGTACCAAAACACTCCACGCATGGAAGTAAACAGAGAAATGGATGCCAAGGCATAGAGGGAGAGATGGGGAGGAATAACTGATAGCCTAGTTGAAAAGATGGGTTTTGATAAGGCTATTAAAGAGGGAGAGATAAGTTGAGAGTCAGAAAATTCTGAAGGGACTTCCTGAGAGTGAGGCCAAGGCAGCTGAAGGCTCTGCCAACAGGGGATGGGGAGTGGTGGGAACCCACAAAATGCTAGATTCAGAGAACCAAAGGGTGTAGGGGGGCGTGTATAATACTGCAGAAGTATTGTGTGGCAAGGCTGTGGAAGCATTTGAAGATTAAATTTAATATGTCGAGGGACAGGTAGCCATTGTATGTCAGTGAGGAAGGGCGGCTTAATGCAGGGCAGGATATGGGTGGATGCGTTTTGGACAAGTTGAAGTTTGTGCAGCATGGGAGGCCAGAAAGAAAGGTTAATAGAGTACACCCATCTTAACGTTTGACCAATCTTAGTTCATCCTTCCCAAAAGACACTACAGTCCCCATCAAGGCATACAGTTGCTTCTTAAATGATTCCAGAGTTTTCACCTCTGCTATTCTACTCTTTTCATGATTTGATCACTGTTTGTGACAATCCTGACATCAGTTCTAAATTTTCCTTTTACTATTTTGATCTTGTCTTCTGTTCACCTCTGCCCTTCTCTCTGGTGTCAGCTTTGGCTCAGTGGTAGAACTCTCGCCTCTGAGTCAGAAGTTTGTGGGTTCAAGTTCTACTCCAGGGTCTTGAGCACAAAATCTAGGCCGACACTCCAGTGCAGTACTGAGGGAGTACTGCACTGTCTGAGGTGCCGTCTTTCAGATGAGACATTTACCGAGGCCCCGTTTGCCCCCTCAGCTGTACGTAAAAGATCCCAAGGCACTATTTTGAAGAAGAGCAGGGGAGTTCTCCCTGGTGCCCTGGCCAACACTTATCCCTCAACCGACACCTTAAAAAAACAACTATCTGGTCATTATCACATTGCTGTTTGTGGGACCTTGCTGTGTTGCCGCATTTCCTACATTACAACAGTGACTACATTTCAAAAGTACTTTATTGGTTGTAAAGCGCTTTGGGATGTCCTGAGGTTGTGAAAGGCGCTATATAAAGTCTGTCTTTCTTTTTGTTTACCTTGAAGTAATTTTCTCAATCTATTTTTCTGTACCATTTAGTACTTCTGTAAGGTCACCTGTCAAGGCAGATAAGCCCGTTCTCTGCAGTTTCTTCATAACTCGATCCTCGTCTCTTTTCGTGCAGTACCTCCAGGGCCTGAATGTCTCTCTTGTTTGTGACTAAAATTGGTCACAGTACTTAAGGTGTAGCCTGACCAGTTTAAGCCTGTCTTTTCTGATTATAGTTCAGTACTCTACTTGCATTGATTGCAATTGTACAGTAGTTGGATATGTTGAGTATCCAATCTACTAAAACCACTAGATCTCTCAACTTTGCCCTTAGCTATTTTGACAGCATTCATGAGGTACTTAACTTTTTTTTTCCTTCCCATCTGCAGTGCTTTACACTTCTCCATATCCACCTGTTCCACCTGCTTACATATTTTGTCCAACTCATTTTGTCATTCCTGAACAGTCTTCTCACAACCAACTGCCTCTCCTAGTTTGGTATCCTCTGCAAATTTGACCAATTTGCATTGAGTTCCCGAATGCGTGTTGTAAATGTAAATTAGAGACAGTGGGTCCCAACAGTGGGCACCCCGTTCAGCATCTGACATCTCCCCAACTCTGGCACAAGTCTTTAACAAGTACGTGCTGGTTTCTACCCTTCAGCCAATCTCTTACCATTTCCAAGTTTTATCTTGAAAACCCATTGTTTTGAGTTTAATAAATAGCATTTCATGAAGAACGTTACCAAATTCATTTGGAAGTACACCACATTATAGGGATTTCCACAGTTCACTTGGGTTGTCACTTCCTCAAAATAAGAGATTGGTCAGGAGGGACCCACCCCCCACCTTCTGAAGTTATATTGGCTTTGGTTACTATGACTATACAAGTAGTTCTCAATTTTACTTCTGATAAACAATTCTGTTTATTTTTTATGGTATTTACTGTTGAGCCTAATGTGTCTACAGTTGCCCTTGTTTAAGCTTTGCCACCTTTTGAAAGTGAGCACCACATTAGCCTGTTTCCAATCCAGTGGAATCTCTTAAGGTTCATTAGTTCCCTCATTTTGGCTGCCAATGTCTCTCCAATCTCTTTCCTTGTCTGACTTAGTACTTTGGGAGATGTATTTGTCTTGAGCCCTTGTCTGTCAGTATGGCTCAGTGGTAGCACTCTCACCTCTGAGTCAGAAGGTTGTGGGTTTATGTCCCACTCCAGATACTTCAGCACAAAATCTAGGCTGACACTCCAGTGGAGGACTGAGGGAGCGCTGCACTGTCGGAGGTGCCGTCTTTCGGATGCGATGTTAAACCGAGGCCCCATCTCCCCTCTCAGCTGAACGTAAAAGGCACTGTTTTGAAGAGCAGGGGCGTTCTTGGTGCCCTGGCCAATATTTATCCCTGAACCAAAAACATTATCTGGTCATTATTATGTTGTGGGACCTTGCTGTGTGCAAATTTACTGCCGAGTTTCCTACATTACTACAGTGACTATACTTCAAAAGTACCTTATTGGCTGTAAAGTGGTTTGGGACATCCTGACGTTGTGAAAGGCGCTATATAAATGCAAGTCAATTCTTTCTTATTAAAACTGCCTAGGACTTAAATTTTGTTTGTATCAAAGTTTTCATTTTACTTGGGTTAATGCAACGAAACATGATAGCAGCTGACTGGATTTTGGAAAAAATACTGAATGATTTCATAGATTTGCCCTTCTTGCTAGTTGTTTTCGTGGTAGTTGTTTGTTAACTGTTTTTGCACCCATTTGGTAGTTTTCATTCTTGCTACCTGTTCATTCTGTAGGTTCCCTACTTGTACAGTTGTTATTTGCTGTATTATGAATCAGTCGGGTGCAAAGATGATCCTTTCAGGCATGAAGGACACCCCTTAGGCAAATGAGTTTTATTTGTAGATTGTTTCAAATTTAATTTTACAAATAATCTCATTTACAGGAATTTCTCCAGTCCTGCATTCATCTATCGTAACAGCTATAAGATGGAACAGTGTAAATTGTAACACAGACCGAAAAAAAGTGTACTTGAGTGGTTAATTGAACAGAGGCTATTGATCACAAGTGGACATGCTTCAAAGGACTTGAACCTACACTAAAATTTCCTTCATGGAACATAATCTATTTGTGTTCAGCTACAGGTCCGTGCTATGCAAAGAACACTCATTGTGGTCCCCTTGGATAAGATCTCTATCCAACAAGTGAACATTACAACAGCAAGAGCTTTTGTGATTTATTCAAGCACCTGCCAGACTAGTCGCACTGGACAGCATGATGAATATTGCAGGAACATAGGCTCCTACTGATTTATATGGTTGCTTACAAATATACTGGATAAAGATTGTGAAGCAAGGCGCATTTCAGTTGATGGATGAAAATTGGAGTAAAACCCATTACTTTTCATTACAAACCATAAAAGCTTAGAATCATAGAATGGTTACAGCACAGAAGGAGGCCATTCGGCCCATTGAACCCTTGCCGGCTCTTTGTAAGAGCAATCCAGTTAGTCCCATTCCCCCGCTCTTTCCCCGTAGCCCTGAAAATTTTTTCCCCTTCAAATATTTATCCAATTCCTTTTTGAATGCCACAATTGAATCTGCTTCCACCACCCTTTCAGGCAACACATTCCAAATCGTAACTACTCACTGTGTAAAAAAGTTTTTCCTCATGTTGCCATTGGTTCTTTTGCCAATCACCTTAAATCTATGTCCTCTGGTTCTTGACCCTTCTGCCGATGGGAACAATTTCTCTTTATTTACTTTATCTAAACCCTTCATGATTTTGAACACTGCTATCAAATCTCCCCTCAACCTTCTCTGCTCTAAGGAGAACAACCCCAGCTTCTCCAGTCTATCCATGTAACTGAAGTTCCTTATCCCTGGAACCATTCCAGTAAATCTTTTCTGCACCCTCTCTAAGGTCTTCACATCCTTCCTAAAGTGTGGTGCCCAGAATTGGATGCAATATTTCAGTTGTGGCCGAACTAGTGTTTTATAAAGGTTCAACATTACTTCCTTCTTTTGTACTTTATGCCTCTATTTATAAATTGTAAACAATTTTACAACACCAAGTTATAGTCCAACAAATTTATTTTAAATTCCACAAGCTTTCGGAGGCTTCTTCCTTCCTCAGGTGAACGGTGTGGAAATCATTTCCACACCGTTCACCTGAGGAAGGAGGAAGCCTCCGAAAGCTTGTGGAATTTAAAATAAATTTGTTGGACTATAACTTGGTGTTGTAAAATTGTTTACAATTGTCAACCCCAGTCCATCACCGGCATCTCCACATCTATTTATAAAGCCCAGGATCCAGTATGCTTTTTCAACCGTTTTCTCAACCTGTCCTGCCACCTTCAAAGATTTGTGCACATATACCCCCAGGAGTCTCTGTTCCTGCACCCCTTTGGAATTATACCATTTAGTTTATATTGCCTCTCCTCGTTCTTCCTGCCAAAATGTATCACTTCGCACTTCCCAGCCTTAAATTTCATCTGCCACGTGTCCACCCATTTTTGTCCTCTTGAAGTCTGTTACTATCCTCCTCATTGTTCACTACACTTCCAAGTTTTGTGTCATCAGCAAATTTTGAAATTGTGCTTTTGTACACCCAAATCCAAGTCATTAATATATATCAAAAAAAGCAGTGGTCCTAGTACCAACCCCTGGGGAACACCACTGTATACCATCCTCCAGTCTGAAAAACGACCATTCTCCACGACTCTGTTTCCTGCCACTTAGCTAATTTCGTATCCATGCTGCCACTGCCCCTTTTATTCCACAGGCTTCAATTTTGCTGACAAGCCTATTATGTGGCACTTTACCAAATGCCTTTTGAAAGTCCATATACACAATATCAACCGCAATGTCCTCATCTACCCTCTCTGTTACCTCATCAAAAAAATCAATCAAGTTAATTAAACACGATTTGCTTTTAATAAATCCGGGCTGGCTTTCCTTTGTTAATCCACACTTGTCCAAGTGACTCTTCATTTTGTCCCAGATTATCGTTTCTAAAAGCTTTCCCACCACCAAAGTTAAACTGACTGGCCTGTAGTTGCCGGGTTTATCCTTACACCCTTTTTTGAACAAAGGTGTCACATTTTCAATTCTCCAGTCGTCTAGCACCACCCCTATATCTAAGAAGGATTGGAAGATTATGGCCAGCACCTCTGCAATTTCCACCCTTACTTCCCTCAGCAACCTAGGATGCATCTCATCCGGACCGGGTGACTTATCTACTTTAAGTACAGCCAACCTTTCTAGTACCTATCTTTGTCAATTTTTAGCCCATCCAGTATCTCAACTACCTCCTCTTTTAGTGTGACTTTGGCAGCATCTTCTTCCTTGGTAAAGACAGATGCAAAGTACTCATTTAGTACCTCAGCCGTGCCCTCTGCCTCCATGTGTAGATTCCCTTTTGTGTCCCTATCGGCTCCACCCTTCCTCCTACTACCTGCTTACTATTTATATGCCTATAGAAGACTTTTGGATTCTCTTTTATGTTGGCTGCCAGTCTATTCTCATACTCTCTTTGCCCCTCTTATTTCCTTTTTCACTTCTCTGTACTTTCTATATTCAGCCTGGTTCTCACTTGTATCATCAACCTGACATCTGTCATATTCCCCCTTTTTCTGCTTCATCTTACTGTCTATCTCTTTCATCATCCAGGGAGCTCTGGCTTTGGTTGCCCTACCTTTCCCCCTCGTGGGAATGTACCTAGACTGTACCCGAGCCATCTCCATTTTAAAGGCTGCCCATTGTTCGATTACATTTTTGCCTGCCAATCTTTGATTCAAATTTACCTGGGCCAGATCCATTCTGATCCCACTGAAATTGGCCCTCCACTAATTAAGTATTTTTACTCTAGATTGCTCTGTCCTTTTCCATAGCTAATCTAAACCTTATGGTACTATGATCACCGTTCCGCTAATGATCGCTCACTGACACTTGACCCACCTCATTCCCCAGATCCAGCAATGCCTCATTCCTCATTGGGGCGGAATCATACTGATTAAGAAAGTTCTCCTGTACACACTTCAGAAATTTCTACCCCCCCCCCCCCCCCTTTTTACACTATTACTATGCCAGTCCATATTGGAATAGCTGAAGTCCCCCATTATCACTACTCTATAGATTTGCACCTCTCTAATTTCCCTACAAATTTGCTCCTCTATATCCTTCCCACTAGTTGGTGGCCTGTAGAATACACCCAGTAGTGTAATGGCACCTCTAATGTTTCTTAACTCTAACCAAATAGATTCTATCCTTGACCCCTCCAGCACTGCAACATTCTCCTTAATAAACTTCATGTTACACACTCATTCAGCCAATATTGTTTAAACGCACTGCAAAAAACATTCAATACTGGCAACTATGCAAATATCAGCTGTAATATGTAATGTATAATATCCACTGTGCAAGAACATTTTTATTCTGTTCATAATTAATAATACTAAAATAAATTAAACTGGAATGTCCAATGTGATCAGAACGGCTGAATTAAAATTAAATCGGGCCTTCTGATCCGGATTTATTTTTCAATATTAACTATAGTTAACCTGTGTAAAAAAAAAAATGATACGTTGACTGCAGTTATCGTACAATAGCTTGAAAACTATTGCACCTCTGCTTACAAAAGTGAACAGAAATGTCTTAAGTATCAGCATTATTGTAGCATTTAGACTATAAACTATATTTTGCCATTGAGGCATTAAAATACAACCAATAATTTTTTTTTTTAAATTTTTTATCTGTGAACTTCCCCATTTATATACTTGTCTGACATCCAGTCTTGGAGGAGTCTTAACTTCCTCTGGCTCAATTCTGAGCTGCAAGATTCTATGATTCTATGCATTTATTCTTTTGGGAATGTAGAGAAAAATATTTTCCTATTTTTGCAGTAATTCTAATCATTTTTGGCACAATACAGACAGTGATAACATCCCTCCCCCTTCCCCCCCCCACACTGTCACTACCTCCCAAAAGAACTACTTAAACATTTGGCAAAAGCTTTTGATGATTAATTTTTTTGAAAAGATGAAGGGACACATGATTTTAGTGTAGCTGTCATACCTTCTCCAACAAAAGAAATGTGGACAGTTGTTCCTTTATTCTTTTGCAAAAATGTCTGTGCTTCATCCATAATATGTACATGCTGATTTGTGGAATGAGTGAGCTGGATTGGCTGTAGAGGGATGGATACACATAGTTTCCCAGCAAATGTCTTTAATAGTGGCCACTAAATAAAACAGCCCTAGAATACAGGAACTGTTAACTGAGACTTCTCACAATACTTGGGATGGTCTTCTTGATTGGCTAGTAGGATGATGGCAGGGGGTGTCACTGTGTTTATGGATATAGATCAGAAAGGATGACTTTTGGGTAGTGAGATGAAGCAGGTGGAAGCCATGTTGGGAAACATATCTGACTGCTAACTTATAAATGGGACTTTTAATTAGTGGGGCGTTGTTGATAGAGGAAAAGACCGTAAGGTGAGTTAATGGTGAGGTGTGGATGATTTAATGATCACCTTCCTGTGGGTAGAGAGGGTACACTAGATATTATGGCCAGGAAATTCTTCAGCTGCTCCCACTCCGCCACCGTTACTTCGCTAAAGGGGTGGCAGAAACCCCGTTTATGGGCGTAAACGGGGTTTCCACTGCACTTAATGGCAAAGTGATGCCGGCAGAGCGGGAGCAGCTCTGAGGAATTTTCTGTCCATAATGTGACGGGTGGGTGACACCGGTAGTAGCTGTTTATAAATAAATGTCTCTGCTTAGGATCAGGGCTTGGTGTCTAACCAAAAGTGACGCTAGCAGCATCTCATCTTCATGCCTCAATTAACTCTCCATAAGGAAATTGTCGCAAAGCACTAACCCTCTATCCCTTCTCCAAGTGAGCTCTGTATGCAATCTGTGAATCTTACTGTGGGCTACAGCATGATTATTTCTGACATCATGCAATAAATGAATTACATGGTCTTTGTATTAATGTAGAGTTCAAAGTTTTTAGGTGTTAAGACATTATAAATAAGATGCAGTAATTGTTTTCACTTGTGCCATATTTATTACTAAGCTCACACTTTAAAGGTACAATCAAAAACAAAGGTTAAAAATATGACTGTTAGAATCAAGATAGCAGTCAAGTCATTTACTGTTCAGGATGGACATGTCATGAGTGAACTGTGTACAAAGCAAGTTTTAAAAAAATATATATATTTAAAAAATGAAATAATTCTGCTCCAGATGTCTCAGGATTTTGCCCCACTAAGATTAGATGTGCTTGCCTCTGCAGATAGATTTCTCTTTCTTCCTTCCTTCCGCCCCCCCCCCCCCCCCCAAGGCCTTTCCCTCCCCATAAAGCCAAATAGCCTGCCAGCACTCGGTGTCTAAGCGCACAAGTGAAAACAAGTCACTTGAATGATTTGCTAGAGGGTTGCTGCTGCCTGTATTCCTGTACCTCAATGACGGAGCCTTTAACAAAAAAGAAGAGAATTGGTTGGCGGTGGGGGGGAAGGGCGGTGGAATCAAAACATTACTTATTGCAAAAGACCCCATCCAATAAGTTTTAATTTGTCTTTATACATTACTTTGAAAGGACCAGTGTGTATGGACTGTGTCCACAACAGGTGTCTACATTGGTTCTGTATTGCTCAAATTGCCTTCCTTAAAATGGTGGTTGGTTGATATCAGTACACTAGTTTCCAATGGCTCTAACCTATAGTGCAACCTCTTTAAAACAGTGAATGCTAAAAATTTAGTTTCTGAACCTGTTTAATACAACAAATGTGTCACCGTTAAGCGAATAACATACAATTCGTGTGCTCAAATTATCCTAACCCACTGGATCCAGGATTGGTCAGTTGCCATACATAGCCTTATAGAAGCTCTAAAGAATCTCCATCCAGCTGCCTTTCTAAGTGGTACGATAATGGAAATTCTAAAATAACACTCAATGTGAGCAAATGTTGCTGTAAGTCTACCCAGAATGGCATGAAGTACAGCCCAGTCCAAGCTTAGTACTTTGTGTGTTATTTCATTTCCCCTTTGCCCATGCCCACTGGTACAAATTCAGATCAAGTACACCATCATCAAAGAAACAATGGAACAGGAGTAAGCCATTCAGTCCCTCAAGCCTGTTCTACTATTCAATTAAATAATGGCTGATCTGTATCTCAATCCATTTACCTGCCTTTATTCTGTATTCCTTGATGCCCTTTTCTAACAAAAGTCTATCAATCGCTGTCTTGAAAATTTCAATTGACCCAACATCCACAATCCTTTGGGGAAGTGAGTTCCAGATTTCCACTACCTTTTGTGCAAAAAAAGTGCTTCCAGATTTCACTCCTCTTGTTCTGGATTCCCCCACCAGAGGAACTCTGCATCTACCCTATAAAATCCCTTTTAATTACCTCGAATAGATCACCCCTCAACCATCTAAACTCCGAGGAAATACAAGCCAAATTTATACAACCTGTCCTAATAATGTAACCCTTTAAGCCCTGGTATCTTACTGGTGAATCTGTGCTTGTACCTCTTCCAAGGCCATCAACCTGAAACGTTAACTCTGTTTCTCTCTCCACACATACTGCCTGACCTGCTGAGTGTTTCCAGCCTTTTTTGGTATATCTTTCCTGAGGTTTGATGCACAAAACTAAACCCACTACTTCAGATGGGGCCTGACCAACTGAATCATCACTTCCTCACTTTTGAATTGCAATCCTCTTGAGATAAAGGCCAACATTCCATTAGCCTTTTTGATTACATTTTGTTCCTCTGCATTAACTTTTAGTGATTTGTGTACATGGACATCCAAATCCCTTTGCTCCTCCACAGCTCCTAGTCTCTCACCATTAAGAAAATATTCTGATTTGTCTTTCTCAGATCCAAAGTGGTGACCCCTCTCTTCCACACATTAAATTCCATCTGCCTTAGTTTTCTCCATGTTCATGTTCATGTTCATGTCCATGTGCCTCCCGTCTACACAACTTATTGTGCCTCCTAACTTAGTCTCATTTGCAAACTTGGATATACAGCTCTCCATTCATCCAAGACATTAATATATATGGTAAAAAGCTGAGGCCCCAGTTCAGATCCCTGGGGAACACCACTTGTCACATCCGGCTAATCAGAGAACAAACCCTATATGCCTACTCTCTGTCTCCTATCTCCCAAATAATTAGCAACCCATATCACAAGGTTACCTGCAATTCCATGGGCTCTCATTTTTGCTAATAATCTCTTGTGTGCAACCTTATCAGATGCCTTCTGGAAGTCCATATAGACATCATCCATAGACAATCCCCTATCCATCATGCTAGCAACCTCCTCAAAAATTTGAAAAAAGAAATGACATACCCTTCACAAAGAGGTTTGGAATTTTTCTGACCTTTCTTAGTTTCTGTTTTGTGTGACTTACTGTTCGTCTTCTGATTTATTGGTTATGCAAAAGACTTTGTGTTTCTGTGCTCTGAAGAACAGGACAGAAGGGAGTGGTTCACTTGCTACTAATATTAATGATCCATTACTTGGACCAGAAGATGATGTAGCTTCTTCAAGGTTCCTACCAAGATTTTTTAATTTCTAAATCCTGTTAAACGAATCTTGAAGTTTTAGCCTAGAAATGCTATTATTAATAATAAAAAAAAATTCTTCTAACTGTATCTGGTTGGTTATCTTTCCCTCGCATCAGAACTTGTATCCCCAAATTCTTGACATTCTTTTCCAAAATATGTAACCAAATTGCTTTAATGTAGTTAATGCAATTTAAGAAGATTGGGAAGGTGTAGTCCATACGGATAAAAATGGCATGGAACATTGGATAGACATTGTGGAAACCATTGTAGTTTTTTAACATCTTATTCCATTATTTTAGGTGACATTCATGGACAGTACACAGACCTCCTGAGGTTGTTTGAATATGGAGGGTTTCCACCTGAGGCAAACTACTTGTTCTTGGGAGATTATGTAGATCGAGGGAAACAGTCTCTGGAGACCATTTGCCTCCTACTAGCGTATAAGATCAAATACCCAGAAAACTTCTTCCTTTTGCGAGGAAATCATGAGTGTGCCAGCATCAATCGCATCTATGGTTTCTACGATGAGTGTGAGTACTCTACTGTTTCTTCACTATTTAATTTGTTGGTAGAATTATTGGCATGTTGTATAGGCAGCCCTGCAGTATAATATTTTCAACAGGCAAATAGGTATATTGAAACAAATTAGTGTTCGTATATAGAATTATGTGTAATGAGCTTTAACGCCCAGACACCATGTCCAACTGGGGGAGTAGGTTAAAAAAAATTGAGAAGATTGCAGTGTTTCTGCATGAAAATAAACTAATAGTACTTTTTTTTAAACGAACATTATGAAATAACATGAGCTCTGATGTTCTGTGATTGCAAGGCACTAATCTGAATGCATCTGATGTAAACAAGAAGAAATAACCTTGGACAGATTTATCTAAACTCGACTTGATTTATATTATTTCTTGGCATTTACTGTTTATCAATAAAGGTATAAACTGCATTAATTGTGTTGGTCAGATTAGGGACACCTAGCACCGTTACGAGCTGTCCACATACTCTGTCACCTGACCAACATTAGAATAGCCAAGTGGTTAGGGCGTTGGACTTGAAACCGTATTGATATATGTCCGAGTGCTTTCGGACCCCAATCCTGGTACAAGTTTAGTTTAGAGTCAGGCTGGCCGAGCGGTCTAGAGCACTGCGTTCAGGTCAGTCTGCCCTGGAGGCGAGGGTTTCAATCTCACTCTTGACGGCTTAATTTCTTCATTGGGTTTCAAGAAGAAACTAGACAGGCTCTTGTCAACAAATGGGATTCTGGGTTGTTAGAAATGCACCAAGGAAATACTGTGGCTAGATGGACCGAAGACCTTCTCGCTTCCCTCCCTTCCCCTAGTCCACCAAGCCAAACTTATGCTAAGGTTCCCCCCTGTCCTAGCCCTGAACTCTCACCTTTGGCTAGTTTCTCTTTTCTCTTTTCTCCCCTTATGCCCACTCTAAGCTCATCTTGTCCATGAAACCTACCTCCTGCTCCCTCGACCCTATTCCCACCAACCTGCTGACCACCCAGCCTCCCTTCTTGGCCCCCATGTTAGCTGATATTGGGTCCTCGGGAATTATCCCCCTCCCCTTCAGATCATAACCCCACCTCCTCAAAAAATGCACCCTTGACCCCTCAGTCCTCACAAACTACCACCCCATCTCCAACCTCCCTTTCCTCTGAAGTCCTTGAACATGTTGTAGCCTCCCAAATCTATGCCCATCTTTCCTGCAACTTCATGTTTGAACCCCTGCCACAGGACTGATAGGGTCCTTATCAACATCCTATGCGACTGTGACCGTGGTGAACTATCCATCCTCATCCCTCTCGAACTGTTTGTAGCCTTTGACACGGTTGACCGCACCATTCTCCTCCAACGCCTCTCCTCAATCGTCCAGCTGGGTGGAACTGCGTTTGCCTGGTTCTATTCTTATCTATCCAGTCATAGCCAGAGAATCACCTGCAATGGCTTTTCTACCTGCTCCCACACCGTTACCTCTGGAGTCCTCCAAGGATCTATCCTTGGCCCCCTCCTATTTCTCATCTATGTGCTTCTCCTTGACGACGTCATCCGAAAACACGACATCAGGTTCCACATGTACGCTGACGACACCCAGCTCTACCTCACCACCAAATCTCTCGAGCCCTTCACTGTCTCTGATTTGTCACGCTGCTTGTCCAACAGCAGATATTTCCTCCATCCAAATATTGGGAAGACTGAAGCCATTTTCAGTCCCCGCCACAAACGCACATCCCTAGTCACTGACTCCGTCCCTCTCCCTGGCCATTGTCTGAGGCTGAACCAGACCGTTTGCAACCTTGGCTTCCTATTTGATCCTGAGCTGAGCTTCCGACTCATCAGCAAGACTGCCTACTTCCACCTCCATAACATTACCTATCTCTGTCCCTGCCTCAGCTCATAGGCTACTGAAGCCCTCATCCATGCCTTTGTTACCTCTAGAGCCGACTATTCCAATGGTCTCCTGGTCGGCCTCCCATCTTGCACCCTCCGTAAACTTGAGCTCTTCCAAAACTCTGCTGCCCGTATCCTAACTTGACCCAAGTCCAGTTCACCCATCACCCCTGTGCTCCCTTACTTACATTGGCTCCCAGTCCGGCAAAGTGTCGATTTTAAAATTCTCACCCTTGGATTCAAGTCCCTTCACGGCCTCGCCCCTTCCTATCTCTGTAACCTCCTCCAGCACTACAACCCTCCCAGATCTCTGCGCTCCTCCAATTCTGGCCTCTTGCGCATCCCTGATTTTCATCGCTCCACCATTGGCGGCTGTGCCTTCAGCTGCCTAGGTCCTAAGCTCTGGAATTCGCTCCCTAAATCTTTGCATCTCTAACACTCTCTTCCTTTCAGACACTCCTTATAACCTACCTTTATGACTGAGCTTTTGGTCACCTGTCCTAATATCTCCTTATGTGGCTCTGAGTCAAATTTTGTTTGATAACGCTTCTGTGACATGCCTTGGGACGTTTTACTACGTTGAAGGTGCTATATAAATGCAAGTTGTTGTTGCCTGAAACTGTTAGTGTGTTTCCTTTGGTTCAGTTGTTAGCCCTCTTGCCTCTTAGTCAGAAAGTCACGGGTTCAAGCCCCACTCCAGAGACTTGAATGCATAATCTAAGCTGACACTTCAGTATAGTACTGAGAGCGCTGCACTGTTGGAGGTAATGCCTTTCAGAAGAGATGTTAAACAGAGACCCCCATCTGTCCCTTCAGGTGGACCTAAAAGATCCCATTGCACTGTTTGGGGATAAAAAGGAGGGGACTTCTCCCGGTGTCCTGGCTAGCATTTATCCCTCAACCTACAGCACTCAAACAAATTGTTTGGCCATTTTGCTCATGCTGTTTGTGGGACCTTGGCTGTGCACAAATTGCCTGCTATGTTTTACTACAACAGTGACCACATTTCATAAGTACTTCATTGGCTGTGAAGTGCTTTGAGACATTCTGAAGATGTGAAAGGGGCTACATAAATGGAAATTCTTTCTTCCTTCTTTCTATGTCCTTGATTTGTGATGACATTAACACAAAAGGGCATACCTGTTGTGGGGTAATATTCTGGCATGGGTGGAGGATTGGTTATCTAACAGGAAGCAGAGATTTGGGATAAATGGTTCATTCTCGGACTGGCAACCAGTAGCCAGTGGTGTTCCGCAGGGGTCGGTGCTGGGTCCCCAACTCTTTACGATCTATATTAACGATTTGGAGGAGGGGACCGAGTGTAACATATCAAAGTTTGCAGATGATACAAAGATGGGAGGGAAAGTAGAGAGTGAGGAGGACATAAAAAACCTTCAGGGGGATATAGACAGGCTGGGTGAGTGGGTGGAGACTTGGCAGATGCAATACAATATTGGAAAATGTGAGGTTATGCACTTTGGCAGGAAAAATCAGAGAGCAAGTTATTATCTTAATGGCGAGAAACTGGAAAGTACTGCAGTACAAAAGGATCTGGGGGTCCTAGTGCAAGAAAATCAAAATGTTAGTATGCAAGTGCAGCAGGTGATCAAGAAGGCCAACAGAATGTTGGCTTTTATTGCTAGGGGGATAGAATATAAAAACAGGGAGGTATTGCTGCAGTTATATAAGGTATTGGTGAGACCGCACCTGGAATACTGCATACAGTTTTGGTCTCCATGCTTAAGAAAACACATCTTTGTACTGCCTCGAGAGCAAGTAAGGTTCACTCAGTTAATCCTGGGGATGAGGGGGCGGACATATGAGGAGAGATTGAGTAGATTGGGACTCTACTCATTGGAGTTCAGAAGAATGAGAGGCGATCTTATTGAAATATATAAGATTGTGAAGGGGCTTGATCGGGTGGATGCGGTAAGGATGTTCCCAAGGATGGGTGAAACTAGAACTAGGGGGCATAATCTTAGAATAAGGGGCTGCTCTTTCAAAACTGAGATGAGGAGAAACTTCTTCACTCAGAGGGTAGTAGGTCTGTGGAATTTGCTGCCCCAGGAAGCTGTGGAAGCTACATCATTAGATAAATTTAAAACAGAAATCGACAGTTTCCTAGAAGTAAAGGGAATTAGGGGTTACGGGGAGCGGGCAGGAAATTGGACATGAATTTAGATTTGAGGTTAGGATCAGATCAGCCGTGATCTTATTGAATGGCGGAGCAGGCTCGAGGGGCCGATTGGCCTACTCCTGCTCCTATTTCTTATGTTTCATTCAACAACTTGCATTTATATGGTGCATTTAATGTAGAAAAAAGCTTCACAGAGGTGTATTCAAAAAATGGGTGGTGAGCTAAATGATGGTGACCAAAAGCTTGGTCAAAGAGGTGAGTTTTAACAAACTCTACTGCTCATGCCCTATCTCGCAACAAGTCTCTCTCACCCATCACTACTGTCCTCATTGACCTTCATTGGTCCCTCAAATTTAATACTCCCGTCCTTGTGTTTAAATCCCTTTATAGCCTAGTCCCTACTTATCTCTATAACATCCTACAGCCCATTCCTCACCCTAGAATTCTCCATTCCAGCAGGTTTATTGAGAAATTTCAAGCAATCACAAAAAATCACCATTATATATTACACAATGGAGAACACGAATCTGTTTCTAAAAACTGAAAATTCACTTGCATACAACTACTACTGACATTCTTCTTCCTCCCACGCTCAGAAGCACTGCTCCAAATTTTTGTCGCCTTCCCTTCTCCCCTCTTCAATATCATCCACTTCACCCCTTCCTCTCCCTTCAGTGCCAACCATTCCCCCTTTCCTCAGTACTCACTTCTACCTGAGTACATGGGATTCTGTAGGTAATAGTAATTTTCACAAGAATTATTACCTACAGTATGCAGCAGCAGGAATCACCCCAGCCAGACTTGGGTAGGAGTGCAATAAGAACTTAATCTGAGCTGATTTTGTCCACATATACTGATATATACCCTTGAAACACTGACTGTGATGGTTAGTATTATATGTGTATAAATATATACATATATGTATGTTTTTGAAGTGTGGGATTCAGTGTAATCTTTTACATCTGAGATCTATTTTTCTATTTTAAAAGAAGAAACTAGTTTTTGTTTTATAAAGCAGTTCAGTTTTCTCTTTGATCTGACACATGGATAAATACTAATCCGAGGTTAGCTAGTTTGTAAAGGGCTGTGCGCAAACCGCACTTTCTGTAGAGTACGTGCTAGGTCACTAGATTACTGTATTAAGACCTTGATCTATCTGTTTATCTATTTGTGAACTCTGGTATTCTGCATCCCTCTTCTGATGTCAGTGACATAGAATGTCATGGGGAGAGAAAGTGGCCAGATGGCCAACTCCCAAGTCTCTAATGATGGTGCTGTGTAACCAGCTGCTGAGAGATACATTAGAGTGCCTCGGGGTTACCTGCTCCCTCCCACGCCCCCCCATCCACCTTCCAATGGAAAAGAGCAAGGTTCTGCTCACCACCAGTTACATGACCTGAGTTAAGTAACTCATCAGATAGGGAATGGAGAGGATGGAGTGGGTGCAGTAGGGGGTAATTGATCATTATGTCCTTGGCTAGGTGCAAGCAATCTAAATTAATCCCTCAGGTAGGTGACTCTTATGACTTTTTTGATTTGAAGTGCTTGAATATATACTGCATTTCAAAGATTGGAATTTTTTTGACTGTTAGGTTCAACTCAACCGCTGAAACACAGTATAAATATGGCATGTGGTACTAATGTTAGTCTTTTTAGTTTTGAAAGTGAAAACTACTGGTTTATGTTGATTTCTCTGGGCACTCTAAGTGACAGTACAATCACTCAGCCATTTCAATATTCTGGCACTTAGTGGACTCGGACACCACCCTTTTAAACTCTGATCCAGAGGAGGGGGGTGGGCTATAGGCTAGAAGAGGTTACCTCAAAACTTAAGGCGACTGAGTAGCAAAGCAGAGTCATGGCAGCTGAGTCTTGCAGGGTAGTCCAGCAGAACAGAGTAATCTTGATGACAAAGAAATCCCAGACTCCAGAAGTTAAATTAACTTTTTTTTAGAAAAGCTATTCAAATATAAGGGGTAGCTTTGTTATTGTAATCTGATGTTTTTCGGTATTTGTGAGCAGAAGCACCCTATTTTTTTTAAAAGAAGGCAGTAAAAACAGAATTCTTTGAGTTGCTGCCAGTCTTGGGGGTTAATATACTAGGTCTAACCCAGTTTAAATGTGCTGACCCCTTCTTCCCACTGCAATGATGCTAATACCCATAATACAAACGCAGAAACTGAATTCATACTTTTACTTTAGCATTTCCACATTCTAATTAAGATCTGAACTCAAAATTGTCTCCCACTGACTGAATATATATGTCATTATGTTAGCAATACATGCCAGCATGAACGAACAATGAGGTCTTCGAATCCTCACTGGATTGAATGTCAATGGGTATAGATTTGTGTACAGAATTCTTGAAAGCAGGAACTTTGGGGCTCAGATGACATTGTAAACTAGAGTTCAAATTATGTTTCAGCCTGTGAACCAAATGTATTTATTGTATACAGATGCATTATATTTGAATTTTTCTGTTAGTTCTATGCCAAGTTACAGCAGAGATCAATACTGGAAAAGGAGCACATCAAGTGATTAGTTCTAAGGACTCGTGGGGTGGGGAGGAGGGGTACAATTAGTGATGCTGAATGTTTCACTACTCAAACATACTGGCCCATTTTCTGCACTTGGATTATGTATATCCCCATATGGAATTGACAGTAATGCAGTGCCGCAGACTGAGGTGGCCTGGTTATAGAATCGTAGAAAGTTACGGCACAGAAGCTTAATCCCACTTTCCAGCACTTGGTCCGTAGCCCTGTAGGTTGCGGCACTTCAAGTGCACATCCAAATACTTTTTAAATGAGTTGAGGGTTTCTGCCTCCACCACCCTTTCAGGCAGTGAGTTCCAGACCCCCACCACCCTCTGGGTGAAAAAAATTCTCCTCGGCTCCCCTCTAATCCTTCTACCAATTACTTTAAATCTGTGCCTCCTGGTCATTGACTCTACTGCTAAGGGAAATAGGTCCTTCCTACGCACTCTATTTAGGCCTAATTTTATACACCTCAATTAAATCTCTCCTCAGCCTCCTTTGTTCCAAAGAAAACAACCCCACCTATCCAATCTTTTCTCATAGCTAAAATTCTTCAGCCCTGGCAACATCCTCATAAATCTCCTCTGTATCCTTTCTAGTGCAATCACATCTTTCGTGTAATGTGGTGACCAGAACTGTACGCAGTACTCTAGCTGTGGCCTAACCAATGTTTTGTACAGTTCTAGCATAACCTCCCTTCTCTTATATTCTGTGCCTCAGCTAATAAAGGAAAGTATCCTGTATGCTTTCTTAACCACCTTATCTACCTGTCCTGCTGCCTTCAGGAATCTGTGGACATTCATTCAAAGGTCCCTTTGTTCCTCTACACCTCTCAGTATCCTCCCATTTATTGTGTACTCCCTTGCCTTGTTTGCCTTCCCCAAATGCATTACCTCACATTTCTCTGGATTGAATTCCATTTGCCACTTTTCTGCCCACCTGACCAGTCCATTGATATCTTCCTGCAGACTACAGCTTTCCTCCTCACTATCAACCACACGGCCAATTTTTGTATTGTATGCAAACTTCTTGATCAAGCCTCCCAGATTAAAGTCCAAATCATTAATATATAACACAAAAAGCAAGGGACCCCACTGGAAACAGCCTTCGAGTTGCAAAAACACCCGTCAACCATTACCCTCTGCTTCCTGCCAATGAGCCAATTTTGGATCCAACTAGCCACTTTCCCTTGGATTCCATGGGCTTTTACTTTTTTGACCAGTCTGCCATGATGTGGGACCTTGTCGAAAGCCTTGCTAAAATCCATGTAGACTACATCAAACGCACTACCCTCATCGACCCTCCTTGTTGCTGCCTCAAAAAATTCAATCAAGTTAGTCAGACACAACCTTCCCGTAACAAATCCATACTGACTGTCCTTGATTAACCCATGCCTTTCTAAATGACGATTTATGCTGTCCCTCAGAATCAATTCCAATAACTTGCCTAATGCCGAGGTTAGACTGACTGGCCTATAATTACTCGGTCTATCTCTTCTCCCTTTTTAAATAACTGTACAACATTGGCAGTCCTCCAATCCTCCGGCACCATGCCTGTAGCCAGGAAGGATTGGAAAATGATGGTCAGAGCCACCGCTATTTCCTCCCTTGCTTCTCTTAGCAGCCTGGGATACATTTGATCTGGGCCCGGCGTTTTATCTACATTGATCTAAAATTCTACAACATGGAGCATGTAGGATGTGAACTTGTAGCGATGAGCTCCTAATCTCAGCCAGGCTGTCAAATGGTGATGCTTCCTCACAGGGCTGGAGGGGAACACTTCTTTAACTGTGGTGCAATTATTAAAGATTTATTTCATCATGATCTTTTATTATTTGCATAGGCAAGAGACGTTTTAATATCAAACTCTGGAAGACGTTCACAGACTGCTTCAACTGTCTGCCAATTGCAGCCATTGTGGATGAGAAAATTTTCTGTTGTCATGGAGGTGAGTTTCCGTTATTGATGCTTTGCCACAGCTTTTTAATTTGTTCAGATTTCAGCTTTGCCTCGGGTTGAACTGTGATCATTTCAAATCATTTAAGTCTGTTTTGGAAATTCATTTGCTGTAGTGAAATTAAAAATGCATAGTTTGGTGAAAACTTTGATGTCTCCTTTTCTATAACGGCATTGCTGGGATTGGGCGCTAATCCTTTATGAACATAAATAACATTGAGGACAAGAAAGGCCATTCAGCCCATAGCTTCTAGAATCCTGAATCCCATCACAGCATCCAATTATATTTTGAACGTCCCTAATCTTGTTGTTACTACTACCTTATCTGGTAGATTATTCCATACGTATATCACTCAAATTGTGGAGGGTAGATATGTGATGTGGATTATGTTTATTTTTTTTAAAATAACTCCTCGAGAGCTGTACAAATGAAACATGCTTAGACTTTCTCCAATTTATTTTCAATTAGATTGTGGCATTTAAAAATGTGTTCAACATTAACGTTTCTCAAATGTTTGTAATAAAGAACTGAAAGCGCCATTAATATTTAAAAATTTTTTCGAAGTCTTGAGAGGGAGATTAAAGACCTTGATATTACTGAATAAATTGCAACAGCATAAACTGTAAATAGAAATGATTAGTTCTAGCCAACCTGTAATTTAAACAGTTTTTTTAAGCTGTTGCTAGAGGATCTTATTTACTTAACTGCAGTTTCCCCGTGTGCAGCTTGTCTTGTCCAGATGGAGTTATAGAACTAGGTTAATGTACACTGGAATAAAATGGCCAGCAAACTGGAACGGAGAGATTGCTTGAATTTGAACTGATTCCAGATATTGAGCATGTTTTGCTCAGCAAACAGTTAGACAAATTTAAGTGCGGCATGTGGAAACAGCCACACTCAGAGCAGATAACCTGTATAACACTGGTAACTATAGAATCATAGAAAATATGGCACAGAAGGGGGCCATTTGGCCAATCATGTCCGCTCCAGCTGAAAATGAGCCACCCAGCCTAATCCCACTTTCCAGCACTAGGTCCATAGCCCTGTAGGTCACAGCACTTCAGGTGCATATCCAGGTACCTTTTAAATGAGTTAAGGGTTTCTGCCTCTACCACCCTTTCAGGCAGTGAGTTCCAGACCCCTACCACCCTCTGGGTGAAAAGATGTTTCCTCAGCTCCCCTCTAATCCTTCTACCAATCACTTTAAATCTATGCCCCCTGGTTATTGACCTCTCTGTTGAGGGAAATAGGTCCTTCCTATCCACCATCTAGGCCCCTCATAATTTTGTGCACCTCAATTAAATCACCCCTCTGCTCCAAAGCGAACAACCCCAGCCTATCCAATCTTTCCTGATAGCTAAAATTCTCCAGTCCTGGCAACATCCTCGTAAATCTCCTCTGTACCCTGTTTAGTGCAATTACATCTTTCCTGTAATGTGACCAGAACTGTACACAGTACTCCAGCTGTGGCCTAACCAGTGTTTTATACAGTTCCAGCATAATGTCCCTGCTCTTATATTCTGTGCCTTGGCTAATAAAGGAAAGTATTCCATATGCCTTCTTATCCACCTTATTTACCTGTCCTGCTATCTTCAGGGATCTCTGGACATGCACTCCAAGGTCCCTTTGTTCCTCTACACCTTTCAGTATTCTCCCATTTATCGTGTACTCCCTTGCCTTGTTTGCCCTCCCCAAATGCATTACCTCACACTTCTAACCTAGTAATATAGTGATAGATACTGCTATATGGTGATAGCCACAAAATGGCATGCATCAGGTCTGCTTTCCCTTCACCCGAAGGCTGGAAGTGAATCCCTGTGGTAGGCAAAGGTGGATAATTGGTTTATTGGTCATTAATAGTATTGGTGATCATGCTAGCAGGTCTCTGAGGGGCCATTGGAATTTTGTTTTTGAATAAGTTACCAGATGGCTATTGACAAAAAGTGTTGTAGGTGATGTTGAATTAAGCGTTTGTGCACTTCTGAGTTGGTTTTCGAACCAGTTTGGGCACGGCCAGCTCACAGGCCCTATAATTTCCAACAGATATGCAGATAATGGTACCTTTTGATACAATATGTATTTAAGACAGTATATCATATTAGTTAATGTCTTACGGCATTCTATAGTGACAATTTTTAGATTGCACAGGAATGACTCTCCTCATGTCCTGTGCACTTGCATAGAATTGAGTATATTGAATAGTGGCAAATATATTTTTAACATAATAACTATGTTGTATTTTACAAATTAGGTTAAAAATAAATATCAGACTTGCCATTATCTACTTCAGCTTACTTAGAACAAAAGGTCTGCTGACTGGAAACTTTGCTTCCAACCACTTTTTTTTCATTCGTTTCTGGAATGTGGACGCCGCTGGGAAGGCCTGCATTTATTGCTCATCCCTAATTGCCCTTGAGAAGGTGGTGGTGAGCCGCCTTCTTGAACCGCTGTAGTCCGTAGAAGTGCATGAATCTTTCACTGACCTGATTGATTGCAGTTGATTCATTAAGTTGACAAAATAATTGAAATGCTGGTTGCCTTTTATTGAATTGTCTAGTGATAGGCAACAGGGTAACCTTTTAAGAAAGTTAAATTCCAATTGGTGATGACCCATTGTTCATCTTTGGTAGAAGTGACACATTGATGAAACTTCTATTGTAATTGTTCCATTTCCATTAACATTGACAAACTTTTAAGTGAAGGACTAGTGGAAGACAGCACCAACGTTGAACAGAGTAGGCAAATCAAAAAATACTCATTAGATTGCGCAAAGTTTATGTGTTAAAAGCTTATAGGTTATATGTGGAAGGAAGTAAGGGGTGGAGTTCCAGTTTTGAGGTACTGGAAAAGAATGAGTTTGTTTAGGAGACCTTGCTGAATTGCAGATTCAACGTAGTGAAGTGTCCGATGCACATCTGTTATTTGATTCCGTTATCAATCTACTGTTTTCCTTTCTGTAGGGCTGTCACCAGATTTGCAATCAATGGAACAGATTCGTAGAATCATGAGACCAACAGATGTTCCTGACACGGGTAAGGCCTGTCACAAGGTCCCACGCTGCAGCTATTAATATTTTGTTATTTTGTAGCTATTGATGTTATTTTGAACATTTTGATTAGTGTTTTGAGTGCCACTTTGTCAAAGGACAAGGATTGAGTACAAGTGTGAATGTGGTAGACAGACTCCAGTGACAGTTATTTATGTTTAAAGGAATGCATAACTTTGCACTATGAATGGTTAAGTGCTTATCCCTTGAGATGTCTTGGGTACTTTGTCTTCACGAGGCACCAGAGAATACAGATTTTTGCACGAGTTGTATGGTGCAAAAGCAAATATTCTAATTTGCGTGGCAAAAGTAGTGCCCACAAAAATAAATTCATTATTTAAAAATGAAACTAATTATTAGTCCATTACTCTCAAACCATTTGACTAACTTTAAGGTGAATACTAAATAATGGCAAATATGACCATCAGAACACTGCATAAATGATTCAGCAGTCTAGACTAGTCAATCTTTCCACCAGCATTATATTTGCAGAAATACCCTCCCTCTCGGCATTGCCGTTTAATCTAAGTTTGAATTGCTGCTTTCGTTCTTTGCGTAATCCAATTGCAAGAAAAGTCATGTCATTTAATAAAACTTCTGCCCAGTATTTAAAATTTAGTACTGCTCTTTTTTTTTAAAAAAAAAGGAAACTCTATACATAACTTCACTTAAGTTGAAGCCTTTTTCTGAATAAAGCTTTTCAGTAAATTGTGCCTGTAAAAATAATTCATTTTTGTAGACTTTCATAATATATCAGTTTCTACAAAGATACTTTTTATTTTTTTTAAAATAAGTTTTCCCCCTTTAGGTCTCCCTTCACCATGCACTACATTCTAACACAAGATGGGCAGGCTGTCTTATTCCCTCTCACTTAAACCCACTTGTCTGTGACTTTGCTCCATCGTGATATGCCAGCAGTCCTATCTTTTAAAGCCGTTATTACTGCAAATAATACTGATAAATGAGTTTGATTTTTTTTTGCTTCAGTGCTAACTCATTACACTTGGGTTCAGCAGCCATTTTCTCAAACCTGTCCTGAAATTGACTTAAAACATACACCTTACATTTCATGGTCATTAGACACAGAGAGACTTAATTGCAATCAACCCCTTGTAATTAGGCACTGGTGATATCGCTCGTGAAAAACTTTACAGGGACCCTGTGTCTCGTATTTTAAGATGTAAAATACACTAAGTCAATAGGGCTTGTTATATTGAAAGCTGTCCGTATTTTGAGAGTGTCCGTCGTTTGGAGTGCCTTTTGTATCTTTTATAATGTAAAATATTTGGGACTGTCATGAAGTGTCCGTATTTTATGGTTGTCAGTCGTTTGCGAGTGTCTGTAGGACTAGGTTTCACTGTATAACTAAGATGCGCACTTGGTTACCATTTTATGAGACACTTTTACATCAGAGGAGTGCAGTCAACCTCAGGTGCACAATTTTCCCACCATTGGCTAAACTACTCAATCGGCAGAAAAGCAACGGCATCATAAATACACGTGGCTCTACGAATCTGCCAGCAGATTAAGATTTCCAACTGCAGCAAAGTATATGCAGGAAGCTGATCTCATCTTTGTACTGATCCTGTAACAAACCTGATGCGCTGTTGTTGTGTGCAGTGAATTCAAATTGATCTGCATTGTGGGGTTTTTTTTTCAATTTATGTAAGGCACATGCTGCATTTTTTAAGATATATCTTGGATAGATTTGTCTGTGGTATTGAAACAAACTGGGGATACAAATATCAGGACTCCGTCTTTCGCAGCAGCATCAGAGTCCAGCGGGCATCCACTTTGAAATAATTAAAAAAAGAGAAAGTAGCACATGAAGATTGCTCTCTGTCCACAACAGCAAAAAGGATAACACTGAGTAAAGGTTTCGATTCAGTTTGTACTCATCTGTCTTAGACCCCAAAAAAATTAAAGTTTTTTTTTGCTTCTCTGGACGGTTTATCCGACTTGACAAAAATAAAACCGTCTTGGTTCTTTTTTAGTTTGTGTTTTTACAATCTCCAATGGTATCTATAAAATAAAAGCAGCATCTCATTGTCTGCTTGCCTAGTCAGCAATGCCCATAAAACAGAACATGTCTTACGGTCTTCACTCATGGAAAATTTTCACCCTAAGTCACCCTATGTGCCTGGAGGAGACTTTTTGGGAAAATTGTGTGAAAGAGCGTGAAGCAATATCCTTTACAGATGACGTGCCAGTGAATCCGTCTGTTCCATGCAGACACATGGATTTTCCCATTTAGGGTGATACAAAGGTTAAATTACTCTGTAGGAATACATCCAAGGAATGAGGTCATTGAGAAGTACAGTCCTCTCCAAACAATCTCATTTGCATCTTAGAAACATGCATCACTGCTTTCAAAACATTAATAATTTTCAATAGAACATTGTACAGTGACAGGAGAGCAAAACTGTAAACATTTTAGAGACTATTTTCCTCTCCTGCAGCTGATAGAATTTCACAAGATTATTGATTGATTGTAAGAATGTACAAAATGAATCCAAGACTGACTGAAATGTTTTAACCTTCAAGTTATCAAATGGTAACATGAATGTAACATTTGATCACCCCAAGCCTTGTACTCGTCAACAAAAAAACTCATGACGTTTAGGCGTTCAAGAGGCAATGAGTCAGATTATCTTTAAATATGCAAGAGAACTTAGCAACTTGTCCTCAGTTTTCTTTCACTTCCACCCCCCCCCCCCCCCACAAAGAGGACTGAACTCTGCAGTTCTGATTTTTAAATGTTGCCTACAAGGTAATCACATTTTTCTTATATGTGGGGCACAAAGGGTGAATGGGAAGGTAGTTAATGTACCTGTGAGCTGTTATGGTAGGATATGGGGTCACTCTTCCCTCACCCCACCCACCTACTATGACTTCTCAAGAAATTCCCAATGTTAATGGGGAGGTACTGACCAGAAGACAATAGCATTCCCATTCCAGAGAGGGGAACTCATTCAAAGCTCCTATCCAGTCATCCTATTCGCAGGAGCCTGAGAGTAAATCACTAATTTTCCCTTCTAAGTGGAGCAGTGTGTGTGAAGAGGGGAAGACTATTTGTTTTAAATTGATGGGAGGAAGGCAGGCCCTAGAAAAGCTTATTTACTTAACTAGTTAAGTGACCTGACTCATTCCCTTACAAAATGCTAAATTTTCTATACATTAACTAACCAATGGCCACATCTTTTACTTTTTAGTTGCCCAATAGCTGCCCCCATATATTGGGATCATTAAAAGCAAGCTAGAAGAGTCTGATTGTTGCATAAAGCAGTGGCACTTGGAAATAACATCAGAAGTGCTGGATGCTGAATTTCCCCTCCTTTAGTTGAAATAAAGTTTTATTGCAATAATACACTGCCCTCCCAGAGGGACACTTTTCATTCTTTGACGTGCATTCTTAACTTTCCAGGTTTGCTGTGTGACTTGCTGTGGTCAGATCCTGACAAGGACGTTCAAGGTTGGGGTGAGAATGATCGTGGAGTTTCTTTCACCTTTGGAGCTGATGTAGTCAGCAAATTCCTCAACCGGCATGATTTGGATCTAATCTGTCGTGCTCATCAGGTAAAAAAAATCTTGACAAAAATATTCTGCAAATGTTTCTAAATTGGAACTATCTTTACCTGCAGCTGTAGAATGCTCTTGCATGCCATTGACTAATTTTTTTAATGAATTTGTTAAGAAAGTTCTACATCTCCATACCTGACTACCTTCCTCGGGCTTCAAAAACGTGACTGGCCTATATGGAATTTCTGTGGTGTATTTGTTTTTTCCTATTGTGATGGGAATCATTTGCAGATCTGGAGAAGGTGCTTCCAACATTGCAACAGAATGGCCCTATTCCCGGTTTCTTAAACGTTACTGTAGCAAGGACATAGAGTTCACTTAATGGCACCACAGGTTTCCAGGTTATTTGTAAGATTTTGTGGCTTGACTGATTATATGTAGGTCAACGCATTTGAATGACTCAACTTTCTGGCTCTTGGTGCAGAGTTTTCACATGACTGAATGTCTGGTTGCGGAATATCCTGGGGGTGTAGGGCTGAAAATAACTTACAAAATCAGAGTGGAGAGTAAAATCTTGTTTGCTCATGTAATATGTTTTCATGTTTTGCAGGTGGTTGAAGATGGCTATGAATTCTTTGCTAAACGCCAGCTGGTTACTTTGTTTTCTGCTCCAAACTACTGTGGAGAGTTTGACAATGCCGGAGGAATGATGAGTGTCGATGAAACATTAATGTGTTCTTTTCAGGTACATGTTCGTCAGCATTAACTGAACTCTTTCTTGGTAATGTGGAATTTGTTATACTGTTCAATTCAGATAATACAACACATGCACAAGGAAAAGTGATTAATGAGTGTTTTCTCTGGGAGGAGGAGAAATGGTCATAGCCTTGTGTCACATGATAGTTGTGTTGACTCCCTCCAGATAACCTCTTAAGAATTTGTTATGTGTTTACCCATTTCTCCAGTTAGAGGGGGATAACGGAGCTACTATGGAACAAACAGGGTAATGATGAGATCCATGTAGCTCATTTTATTGTGATACTTAAGTTAGTCAGCAATATCCATGACACTAAGTTATGTTATTGAGAGAACCTCGAGAAGGCTCTTTAACGGCCTCATCCTCCAATATCAGTGGTGGGGGGGGGGTGGTGGAATATACACCCACATCCAATGATATCTTGTCAAACACACCACGGGGTGTCTGGCTTTTTGATTTTAGGTTGTCCTCTTTTAGCATTTTCACGGTTAGATGTGGAACGATTACACTTTATTTCTTAGTCTCGGATCCTAGCATTCCTTGATGTTCAATGGGGGGAATTACATTAGCAAAATCAGTGCAAGCTCTTAGTAAAATCCAGTTACTTAAAGGTGTTCTCCAGTGGCCTACCTGTTTGAGGATAGTTCAAGCTGAAATGTGTGTGGCTGATGATGCTGTTTGAAACCTCTGCATCTTCCAGTAGCAGAAAACCTATTCTTTTGTATCAGGTATAATGATGACTATGTAAAATTACAGGAGAAGTAGCCCTAATCCCACATACCCATGCTGTGCATGTATCCGTTTATCTCTCTTTTCTTCGACCACCTAGCTAATCTATTATATAAAATGTACAGCACAGAAAATGCCATTCAGCCCAACCTATGCCTCTATTTACGCTCCACATGAGCCTCCTCCCAATCTTAACATATCCTTCTATTCCTTTCTCCCTCATGTACTTGTATAGCTTCCCTTTAAATGCATCTATGCTATTCACCTCAACCATTGCATGTGGTAGCGAGTTCCACATTCTCACCATTCTGAGTAAAGAAGTTTCTCCTGAATTCCTTATTGGATTTAATAGTGACTATCTTATATTTATGACCCCTAGTTTTGGACTCCACCGCAATTCTTAAATGTTGACATGGTCTCCACTTCAATTTCAACCTCTGGTGGTGCATTTCACAGCCTTACAACCCTCTGTGTAAAAAAAAAAAATTTCTCCTGCTCTCTATCCAAAGTCTCTTACATTTAATCTTGTATCCCATCATTTTAAACCCCTCAACTACTGGAAGCAGTCAATTTCTATCTATCCTCTCCCATCCCTCCATAATTGGAATCACCTCGATCAAATTGCCTCTGTCCTAATAATAATAATAGCCCCAATTTTTCAAGCGTTTCTTGTGTCTATATTTCCCTCATTCCAGGCAGCATCCTAGTGAACTTGCACTGTACCTTCACTATTGTCTCAACATCCTTGTTATAGTATGGAAACTTAAACTGAACATGGTACTCCAATGTGGTCTTACTAAGATTTTTACCACTGTATCTTTTAATTTTATATTCTATATCTCTTGCCATAAAACCCAGTATTCTGAAATTAAAAACAGAAAATGCTGGAAATACTCAGCAAGTCAGGCAGCATCTGTGGAGAAAGAAACAGGGTTAACGTTTCAGGTCGAAGACCTTTCATCAGAACTGGAAGAAGTTGAAGATTAAACTGTTTTTAAGCAAGTACAAAGCCAGGGAGGGGAGGAAAGAACAAAAGAGAAGGTCTCTGATAAGGTGGAGGACAGGAGTGATTAAATGATAAAAGGGATGATGGTGCAAGACAAGGAGGATGGTAATGGGACAAGTAAAGAAACAATAGATTTGTCAGGAGTAGTTGTAAATGGCAACAGCAGAACCATTACCAGCACTTGCTGTCCGAAAAAATGGGAACAGTGGTTATGACCTAGTATTTTATTTGTTTCTTTATGAACTAATCAACTTGAGGTGCTGCTGTTTATATCTTGAGTTGACCCTCTCCAAATTCCTCTACTCTTCCACCTCACCTAGCTTTCCCCAATTCAAAGTACTTTTTTTTTTAAACCAAAGTATATTACCACACACTTACTGACATTGAATTCCATCTGCCACTTTTTTGTTCTACCATCTCATCAGTATCCCCTTGCAGCTTTCTTTGGTCCATCAGAATTATTTACTATGCCTCCTTTATTTGGAATTGCCTGCAAATTTGGACCCCATTTCCTCCAGCCCTAGATCCATATCATTGATGTACACTGTGAAAAGAAGCGGTCACAGAACAGAACCCTGGGGGACACCGCTCCCTTTTTCAGTTACGTGGATAGACTGGAAAAGCTGGGGTTGTTCTCCTTACAGCAGAGAAGGTTAAGAGGAGATTTGATAGAAGTGTTCAAAATCATGAAGGGTTTAGATAAAGTAAATAAGGAGAAACTGTTCCCATAACTCTTGAGAAACTGTTATTAATCCCTAATCTCTCTTTCTTTCATTTAACCAGTTTTTAAACCAATATTCTATCATTCCCCCTAATTCCATATCCCTTAATCTTCTCCAATAGAATCAAAGAGCAGTTACAGCACAGAAAGAGGCCTTTCGGCCCATCGAGCCCATGCTGGCTCTTTGTAAGAGCAATCCAGTTAGTCCCATTCCCCTGCTCTTTCCCTGTAGGAAATTATGAAAGTATGAGGTGTGAGTTGGCTATGATAGATTGGGGAACTTTACTAAAATGGATGACAGTGGATAGGCAATGGCTAATATTTAAAGAACGTGTGCAGGAATTACAACGATTATTCATTCATGTCTGGCGCAAAAATAAAACAAGAAAGGTGGCTGAACCGTGGCTTACAAAAGAAATTAGGGATAGTATTAGATCCAAAGAGAAGGCATATAAAATTGCCAGAAAAAGCAGCAACCCTGAGGATTGGGAGCAGTTAAGAATTCAGCAAAGGAGGACAAAGAGATTGATTAAGAGGGGAAAAATAGAGCATGAGAATAAACTAGCAGGGAACATAAAAACTGACTGTAAAAGCTTCTATAAATACGTCAAGAGAAAAAGATTAGTGAAGATAAATGTAGGTCCCTAACAGTCAGAAATGGGGGAAATTCTAATGGGGAACAAAGAAATGGCAGAACAATTAAACACATACTTTGGTTCTGTCTTCACAAAGGAGGACACAAATAACTGGCCAGAAATGTTAGGGAACCAAGGGTCTAGTGAGAGGGAGGAACTGAAGGAAATCAGTATCAGTAAAAAAAATAGTGCTAGGGAAATTAATGGAGCTAAAGGCTGACAAATCCCCAGGGCCTGATAATATACATCCCAGAGTACGAAAGGAAGTGGCCCTGGAAATAGTGGATGCATTGGTGATCATCTTCCAAAATTCTATAAACTCTGGAACAGTTCCTACAGATTGGAGGGTGGCAAATGTAACCTCACTATTTAAACAAGGAGGGAGAGAAAAAACAGGGAATTACAGACCAGTTAGCCTAACATCAGTAGGGGGGAAAATGCTAGAGTCTATTATAAAAGATGTGATAACAGAATATTTGGAGGGCATTAACAGGATTGGACAAAGTCAGCATGGGTTTAGGAAAGGGAAAACATGCTTAACAAATCTACTGGAGTTTTTTGAGGATGTAACTAGTAGAATAGATAGGGGAGAACCAGTGGATGTGGTGTATTTGGATTTTCAGAAGGCTTTTGATGAGGTCCCACACAAGAGGTTAGTGTGCAAAATTAAACCACATGGGATTGGAGGGAATATACTGGCATGGATTGAGAATTAGTTGACAAACAGGAAACAGAGAGTAGGAATAACTGGGTCTTTTTCCGGGTGGCAGGCAGTGACTAGTGGGGTACCGCAGGGATCAGTGCTTGGGCCCCAGCTATTCACAATATATATCAATGATTTGGATGAGGGAACTAAATGTAACATTTCCAAGTTTGCAGACGACACAAAGCTGGGGTGGAATGTGAGCTGTGAGAAGGATGCAAAGAGGCTCCAATGTGATTTAGACAAGTTGGGTGAGTGGGCAAGAACAAGGCAGATGCAGTATAACGTGGATAAATGTGAGGTTATCCACTTTGATTGTAAAAACAGAAAGGCAGATTCTTATCTGAATGGTGATAGATTGGGAAACGGGGAGGTGCAACGAGACCCGGGTGTCCTTGTACACCAGTCGCTGAAAGTGAGCATTCAGGTGCAGCAAGCAGTTAGGAAGGCGAATGGTATGTTGGCCTTCATTGCAAGAGGATTTGAGTACAGGAGCAGGGATGTCTTACTGCAGTTATACTGGGCCTTGGTGAGACCACATCTGGAGTATTGCGTGCAGTTTTGGTCTCCTTATCTGAGGAAGGATGTCCTTGCCATGGAGGGAGTGCAACAAAGGTTTACCAGACTGATTCCTGGGATGGCAGGACTGACGTATGAAGAGAGATTGGGTCGACTAGACCTATATTCACTAGAGTTTAGAAGAATGAGAGGTGATCTCATCGAAACATATAAAATTCTAACCGGACTAGACAGACTAGATGCAAGGAGCATGTTCCTGATGGCTGGGGAGTCCAGAACCAGGGGTCACAGTCTCGGTATACGGGGTATGCCATTTAGAACCGAGATGTGGAGATGCCGGTGATGGACTGGGGTTGACAATTGTAAACAATTTTACAACACCAAGTTATAGTCCAACAAATTTATTTTAAATTAAATTCCACAAGCTTTCGGAGGCTTCCTCCTTCGTCGGGCGGATGGTGGAAATGATATTTTCGAATCCTTCGCATTTGAAAAACATAATACATAATAAACATAATAAATATAATAAAAACATAATAAATTTGTTGGACTATAACTTGGTGTTGTAAAATTGTTTACAATTTAGAACCGAGATGAGGAGAAATTTTTTCACTCGGGGTGGTGAACCTGTGGAATTCTCTACCACAGAAGGCTGTGGAGGCCAAGTCACTGAATATATTTAAGAAGGAGCTAGATAGATTTCTAGACACAAAAGGCATCAAGGGGTATGGGGAGGGAATGGGAATATAGTATTGAGATAGAGGATCAGCCATGATCATATTGAGTGGCAGAGCAGGCTCCAAGGGCCGAATGGCCTGCTCCTCCTAATTTCTATGTTTCTGTGACCTTGGAGTGCATGTCCGCAGATCCCTGAAGATAGCAGGACAAGTAGATAAGGTGGTTAAGAAGGCATACGGGATACTTTCCTTTATTAGCCAAGGCATAGAATATAAGAGCAGGGAGGTTATGCTAGAACAGTGTAAAACACTAATTAGGCCACATCTAGAGTACTGCGTACAGTCCTGGTCAACACATTACAGGAAAAATGTGATTGCACTAGAGAGGGTATAGAGGAGACTGACGAGGATGTTGCCAGGACTAAAGAATTTTAGCTATGAGGAAAGATTGGATAAGCTGGGGTTGATTTCATTGGAACAGAGGAGGCTGAGGGGAGATTTTATTGAGGTGTATAAAATTGAGGGGTCCAGATAGAGTGGATAGGAAGGACCTATTTCCCTTAGCAGGGAGGTCAATAACCAGGGGGCATAGATTTAAAGTGATTGGTAGAAGGATTAGAGGGGAGTTGAGAAGAAATTTTTTCACCAAGGGTAGTCGGGTCTGGAACTCACTGCCTGAAGAAAGGGTGGTAGAGGCAGAAACCCTTATCACATTTAAAGGGTACTTGGATATATACTTGAGGTGCTGTAAGCTACGGACCAAGAGCTGGAAAGTGGGATTAGGTTGAATAGCTCTTTTTTGGCCGGCACAGACATGATGGGCCGACTGGCCTCCTCTGTGCTGTAAATTTCTATGTTTCTAGTAAATCTTTTCTGCACCCTCTCTAAGGCCTTCACATCCTTCCTGAAGTACGGTGTCCAGAATTGGATGCAATACTCCAGCTGTGGCCATACCAGTGTTTTATAAAGGTTCAATCGGCACAAATTTTGAAATTGTGCCCTGTACACCCAAGTCCAAGTCATGAATATATATCAAAAAAAGCAATGGTCCCTAGTAATGACCCCTGGGGAACACCGCTGTATACCTTCTTCTAGTCCGAAAAACAACCGTTCACCACTATTCTCTCTCTTTCCTGTCACGTAGCCAGTTTTGTATCAATGCTGCCACTGCCTCTTTTATTCCATGGACATCAATTTTGCTGACAAGCCTATTATGTGGCACTTTATCAAATACCTTTTGAAAGTCCATATATACAACATCAATCCTCTGTGTTACCGCATTAAAAAACTCAATCAAGTTAGTTGAACATGATTTGGCTTTAACAAATCTGTGCTGGCTTTCCTATATTAATCCACACTTGTCCAAGTGATTACTAATTTTGTCCCAGATTATTGTTTCTAAAAGCTTTCCCACCACCAAGGTTAAACTGACTGTCCTGTAGTTGCCGGGTTTATCCTTACACTTTTTTGATCAAGGGTGTAACATTTGCAGTTCTCCAGTCCTCTGGCACCACCCCCATATCTAAGGAGGATTGGAAGATTATGGCCAGCACCTCTGCAATTTCCACCCTTACTTCCCTCAGCAACCTAGGATGCATCCCATCTGAACCGGGTGACTTATCTATTCTAAGTACAGCCAAACTTTCTAGTACCTCCTTTTTTATCAATTTTTAGCTCATCCAGTAACTCAACTACCTCCTCTTTTACTGTGACTGTCAGCATCATCTTCCTTGGTAAAGACAGATGCAAAGTACTCATTTAGCACCTTAGCCATGCCCTCTGCCTCCATGTGTCGATCTCCTTTTGGTCCCTATTCAATCCCACCCCTCCTCTTTCTACCTGCTTACTACTTATATGCCTATAGAAGGCTTTTGGATTCCCTTTTGTTAGCTGCCAGTCTGTTCTCATTCTCTCTCTTTGCTCCTCTTATATCCTTTTTCACTTGTCCTCTGAACTTTCTATATTCAGCCTGGTTCTCACTTGTATTATCAATCTGACATCTGTCATACAACCATTTTTTCTGCCTCATTTTACTCTCTATCTCTCTAGTCATCCAGGGAACTCTGGCTTTGATTGCCCTATCTTTCCCCCCTAGTGGAAATGTACCTAGACTGTACCTAACTTCACTCCTGCACGTCCTGGCTCTAAATGTTTGGCTGTCTCCACGTCCTAGTATTCAAGTATAGGAGACCTCCAAAAACAGTTGCAAATGCCTCGGCAGCCAGAAGCAATAATCCAGCCACTAGCCTGTAAATCCTGCATGGTCCCTTTAAATAGCACTGGTGAAGGTCCTCCAGGCACTCTAAGACACGTTCAGATGGTCGGGGTTAAGATTGTGCGTTGAGTTGAGCATTAAGTCCCAAAATGGCGTCTGTCACTTTAAATCAGCATTGCACACTGATTGTATCCATTTTCTCCTTACTTTACATGCAGCCAGCGTTCGGTATTTACGCATGCGCTGACTCCTATACCAAGATGGCATCCGCCGCATGTCACACTGGAAATGTGCGTGCACAGCCAAGACGCCATTTTAGCACCTCGAGAGGCCGCGTAACGCCGAAACAAGGGGCACTACACGGCCCAATTTAGCGCCCCTTGTATCCAGGAATATTTAGTATCCAATCCTGCCCTTTTTGAGCCAGGTCTCCGTTATCGCCAGAACATCATTTGTGCCTGCAGTTCTCCAGCCTTATTTACCACGCTTCGTGCGTTTACACACATGCACTCTAAACCTATCTTAGATCTTCTCATATTCTCTCTTAGTCTGACCCTACCTAATGCTGTACAATTTCTTACTCTAATGCTATCTGTCTCTCCCAGTCCTTTGCACCTTGTTTCTCCTTTCTAATGATGCATCCTGGAGCCCATCCCCCTGCCAATTAGTTTAAATCCTCCCCCACAGCACTAGTGAACCTCCCCGCGAGGACATTGGTCCCAGCTCCGTTGAGGTGCAACCTGTCCGTCTTGAACAGATCCCTCCTGCCCCAGAACTGGTCCCAATGCCCCAAGAATCTGAAACCTCTTGCACCATGTCTCTATCTACGCATTAACCTGCCTTATCTTCCTATCTCTGTACTCACTAGCTCGTGGTACTAGGAGTAATCCAGAGATTACTACCCTTTGAGATCTTGCTTTTTAACTTCCTCCCCAGCTCCTGAAACTCTGACCGCAGGACCTCATCCCTTTTCTTTCCTATGTTGTTGGTACCCACATGGACCACGACTTCTGGCTGTTTCCCTTCCCTCCGCAGAATATTCTGCACTCTCTAATGTCCTTTATGCTGGCACCAGGGAGGCAACAGACCATGCTGTCTGTCCCCCTGACTATCAAATCCCCTATGACTACTGCATTTCTACACTACACTGTGCCCACCTGTGCAGTCCTTTGCCCCATGATGCCATGGTCAGGACTGCACTCCTTCGAGGTGTTGTTACCCTCACTGGTATTCAATGCTGAATATCGGTTTGAGAGTGCCACACACCCAGAAGATTCTTGCACTGCCTGCCTTTTCCTACCCTTTCAGGTGGCCACCCACTTGCTATCCTGATTTGTCTGTGGCTGCAGGGTGACCACCTCCTGAAACGTATGATCCAGGAAACCTTCAGCCTCCCTTATGCTCTGCAGTGATTCCAGCTGCCCGTCAAGCTCAGAAATTCTCAGCTTGAGCTCGAGCAACTTGGAGGCATTTTCTGCACGTGTGGCCCTCCAGGGGAGGAGCCCCAGGTATAAGCTTTTGTACTGATACCTGGAGCTTTGTCCCCTGGTGCTCAGCACCGCTTCCCTCGACTCTGCTCCGCCCCCGCTTTTGTACTGATACTGGGGTTCCTCCCCTGGTGCTCAGCACCGCTTCTCTCAACTCTGCTCCGCCCCCGCTTTTGTACTGATACCTGGGGTTCCTCCCCTGGTGCTCAGCACTGCTTCCCTCGACTCTGCTCCGCCCCCGCTTTTGTACTGATACCTGGGGCTTCTACTCTGGTGCTCAGCACCGCTTCCCTCGACTCTGCTTCGCCCCCGCTTTTGTACTGATACCTGGGGTTCCTCCCCTGGTGCTCAGCACCGCTTCCCTCGACTCTGCTCCGCCCCTGCTTTTGTACTGATACTGGGGTTCCTCCCCTGGTGCTCAGCACCGCGCTCTCAATTCTGCTCCGCCCCTGCTTTTGTACTGATACCTGGGGCTCCTCCTCTGGTGCTCAGCACTCTCGTGTGGCACCTTGTCAAAGGCTTTTTGAAAGACCATGTACACGACAAGCACTACATTTCCCCCATCTGCCATATCTGTCGCCTACTCAATCTTCTTTTCTGAAATACGAATTGCTGCTTCTCTTTATTTTCTCCTCTAATAGAATCTTACAGCACAAAAAAAGGCCATTTGGCCCATCGTGCCTGTGGCGGCTGTTTGAAAGAGAAGGATATTGGGGAGGAGGTAAATCCTGAGTTGATTAAAAGCGAGATGAGATAATATAATAAATAAAAGTATTGGAGAAGTTAGTTAGCTAAAGGAGGAAAATATGCTAGGATCTAACAGGACAGTTAGTCCCACTCCCCTGCTCTTCCCCATCGCTCTGCAAATTTTTTCTTTTTAAGTAGAGATCCAATTCCCTTTTGAAAGTTACTTATGAATCTTCATGAACTTTCAGGCAGTGCATTCCAGATCATAATAACTCGCTGAGTTTTTTTTTTAATTCTCTTCTGCATATTTAGTAATTTCATCTTTAAGGATTCCAAGAAGATTTTCCATACCACAGATGTTAAGTTAACTGGCCCTTACTTATCCAGGTTAGCTCTGTCTCTATTTTTGAAAATGGGTATTATATTGGCCACTCTCCAGTCCTCCAGCACACATTCATTCTTAATAGAGCCCTGAATTATTAGTCTTGATTTTAACCTAACCTGCCCGGTGAGAATAGGGTGAGTTTGGGTCGAATGCCCGATTTTTCTTTTTTTCCCCCACCCGGCCTGATTTCCTGCTCCATTGATGTCAGTGGAGCTGAAAATTGGGTGGGATATAAATTGGACGTCCAACCCAAACTCACCCTGTTTTTACCAGGAGGGTTAGATTAAAATCAGGACATAATTTCTAGGGGCTCTGCTATTTCTTCTCCCATTCCCTCAACATCCTTGAATGTATCCTGTTAGATCCTAGCATATTTTCCTCCTTTAGCTAACTAACTTCTCTAGTACTTTTTATTTATTATAATATTATTTCATCTCGCTTTTAATCAACTCAGGATTTACATCCTCCCCAATATTCTTCTCTTTTGTAAACAATGTTGCAACGTACTTGCTAAGTATCCCAGTAGATTTCTGTTTAACCTCCACCAACTTACTTTCCTCTTCTCAGGGGGTCCCCCTCAATTTAACAGTTCACTAAACAGTGCTGTGCTCTATCCTGCCACTGAAGAATGATCCTGGCCGACTCACCCTCCTGTTTTATGACTTTTTCTTCCCTCTCCCATTTATTTGTAGCATGAGATTGGGCTTTTTAAATCTGAAGAGTTCTGTTTCCAGTAATTGTTTAATTTGGTGCCATATAGTAATAGTTTAAAAATGGAGAAAATGCTTTGTTGTGCGATCAAATTCTCAGTTGTGACACCTCTAGCTAATGGATAGCTCTGGGAACTATCAATGTTCAATTCTGTCACAATTAATTTTCTCTTCGACTGTAATTTAAGCCTAATGTGGGGAATACTTGCTGAGATGAAGGCCATGGCCTGTTGAGCCACCTGACCATCTTATTCCCATCCAAAGTAATTTGGTGATAAATACAGTGATTTCCTAGAGCATTCTGCTACTGTAGCCTCTGTGTAAATAAATGCTTACTTCTATGTTCTTACAGTGTGTAAATCTTATTTGTGGATGAGATATTTTGTGATGGCACAGTCTGGCCTTCTAATTCTTCCATCTACTTGGGTGCCATTTCTAGAAATGGAACAGTTGAGAGGTTTTCTTTCAAATGTCTCCTCCATGTGAATGATTTTGCAAAATTGTTGAAATACTTGCAGTCTTTGTGTGACGAGGCTGGGAAGACCTGAGAGAAGGCATCTCTCCTAATGGAGACAAAGTAGTCTTCCTTGGGGATCAGCTGTGAAGGTGCCTAGATTGTATGTTGATATTTTGGGTTCCCCATATTAATGTAATGCTCCCTTCACCTTGAATTCTTAGACAGAACAGAAATTTTAACAGTTTGATTTTTTTACATCTGTTGACAACCACCATTTTGGGTCACCCCTTGTAATTTCTCCTTATGCCTCTTTGAAGTGCCTTGTGACACTTTTCTATGTTAGAGGTACGATATGAATGTTTGGTGTTGAATATACCACATTTCCTATACCTGTACTTGAGGTTCCTGAATTTATCAGACTGTTATTGTCTCTGATTCATTAAGTGTTTTTTATGTATATTTTCAGATTCTAAAACCTTCTGAAAAGAAAGCAAAATACCAGTATGGAGGTCTGAACTCTGGCCGCCCGGTTACCCCCCCTCGCACGGCAAACCCGCCCAAGAAGAGGTGAATAGCAAGAACAGTCCCAAATACCTTATCATTTGTACACCGAGAAAGCTACCAGTATACCAGTTCATATACTAAAGTGTGTAACCTGTAAGCACCATTCAACCATCTGCTACTGTCTTTGTGAGCCTCAATGCTTGTAAAAAGAAATTAAATAACTAGGTCTTTTTGAAAAAAGTTTTCCAGTAAATACGCAGGTGTGGCATATTGTAATGTAAATCAATGTAGTACAGTAACCAGTGCATTTTATTACTATTTTGTTTGGGCTGGGATGAAGGTTAATTGATCTAACTAAGGCTGGACAAAGGCTATCTTTTCAACCTTCAGACTTTTTCTGGCAAACCCCTTGAATCTTGAAATGAAATTAACTTTACTGATTGAGATTTGGTTATTTATTTGTGAAATATGTATCTTCAGATACAGATTTGGTACAGGCAGCATCAAGGCCTGTTGCAAAAACAATGAAAGCAGTCTGGTAACTAGAAGTTCCATACAAAGACTGCAATGGCTTTACAGTGAATTGGTGCTTAGGGTGTCTCCTGTTGGCACCAGTCCGGTACTATTGCATGTAATAGTTGCAACAGTACCAGTCTGGTTTTCATACCAATTGATCGTTGCTTGTTGTTACCCATTTGTTTTCTTTGTATTTCCACTGCTTGCTAGCTTTTATACAGGGGCATTTATTTCCCTTGTGGCGATTCTCCAAACTAACTTCCAGGTAGTCTATACGGTACTTAATTTATGAAGACAATTTGAGTGTCAAGCTTAGAAAGTAAATTTAATACAACTTCAAAGCAGCAAACCTGATGAATTATTGAGTTTTTTGAAAGGGCTAAAGCCAGAGGAAGCTTCAAGGGAATGAGAGTTTTTCCCAGCTCAAGACTCAATTGATTTAATATGGTTTTGTGTAGGGCTGCGTGTAGCTTGTGGCTGCTGCATTTTTCTGACTTCAGCTAGGCAAGTGACACCCAGTCAGTATCTGAACTGTGACACACAATCTTGTGTCATCAGTAATGACCCTCAACAGAAAATTAACCAAGGACTCAAAGTCTCTTGAATCTTTTCAAAGTTCGAAAGATTCATCCCAGTCCTGCGAATTTACATCATTGTTTGAAGTGGGGGTGGGGGGGATGTTTGCTTATCATAATTTGGAAAGCCAGTAAATTTGAATGGCTCTGTACACACTACATGATAGTCTAACGGTCCGTTTTTTTTAAAGCCACATTAGCATGATCTATTCATAGATGTAGCAGCCCTTGTTTTCATGTATTTGTGTTTGAATGTTCTGAAGATTGAAGCTGTAGCTTTCCAAAGGCAAAATCTGAAGTGCACAGTCTTTGAAGGCTGTTCCCTTATTTATGTAAATCAGTTATAATGAAGCCAGAGGGCATTATTCTGTTGCGATCGTTTTGTTAAGGATGCCCTATTTCTGCTGTTTTCAATATAATCTTATACCTGATACGATGAATTTATTGTTTCTTTTCTCTGCAGTGTTACCTTTTCATACTTTAACCCTTGCACAGCATCAAGAAGTCTCCAAATTTATTTATTTGAAAAATAGGTAGAATAATGTAATTTTAAAAAAGACTGGCTAATAATTCATTTTGGATCATAACCGAAAAAGGTAAGCATTCTTATCCTATTAGCACCACAATCTCATGTCATGCCACTCCTGATGGGGTGAGTTGCATAAAGTGGAGCTTCCTTCTGCAGTTTTTTTTTTGCTTCTCCTTTCATTCCTTCCAATGCCAGATACTGACAGTACCACACTGCTTTAATATAAAAGATTTGGATGTTGCTGTTTCTCTGGCTTTTCACCCTAACAGATGATGTCATGAGTTTAGGAAATATATCATAATATTTTCACTGTTTCCTAATTGTACTGTGGGGGGGAAAAGGTGTTGCGATTTTTAAAATCTGTTTTGTGAAGTGGGTATTGCATAAAAGTTGTAGATAACAATATTTACTTTTATGAATTATTTTAAGAACATAACAGTTAAGGATAAGAAAAGGGCATTTGGCTTAAAACTCATCCCTCCAGTGTCCCAGCTCTTCCATTTTAGCATCCGGCTTCATTTTGAATAGATTGCTAATGTTTCTGCCCCTCTTGCTCTGTCTGACAGATTATTCCAAACAATTATTACTCTTTGATTAAAGAAGTTCATATTTTCAATTTATTTTTCACTAATTTAAATTTACATCTTCTGGTCCCACTCTCCTGACTTACTGCAAGTTCTCATTATCTTTACCATTTTATGTACCTCAGTGAGGTCCTTCCTTAGCCGCTGCCTCTCTAGATTAGAACTTGAGCTTCTCTTGTCTTTTCTGATAATATATCCGCTTTACCCTTGGGATCAGTCTTCTCTGCACCTTCTCCATTGCAGTACCCCAAATGTGGTCTAAGCAATACATTATAAATCCCCATCATCATTTCTGAAAACTTGTATGCTACTGTCTGGCTTTATATCCCCGCACTCAATTAGCTTTTTAATTGTTTCACCATGTTATTTATATATTAAAAGTGATGAGTCTACAATTATGCCCAGGAACTTTTGGAAGATTCCTTGTGAAAATTTAATTCCATTCACTATATACTCATGACACATTTTTTGGAATAATGTGCAATACACCTTACAGTTATCGGTGTTGAATTTCAGTTGCTATTTGTCTGACCAGCAGCATGACCCATCCATATCCTTCTGCAGATCTTTTGCTGCATCCTGCTCCATTGCTGTTCCTGTTTTATTGTCATCAGCGATTTGATAGCTATCATTTGGCTTTGTAGATCATAGACAACAAGGATCCAAGCATTAAACCCTGCAGCACTCTACTCAACACTTACCCTCCCTCTTTCTTTGCTTCCCCCACTTCTGCTATCTGATAATTACACCTCAGTTTTTTTTATTTTCTCACTAACTTATTATCCAGTCTAGTGTTTTACTCTGGATACTTCTGCTTTTAATTTCATTTTAAGTCTTGTGGAACATTTTCAGAAAGTTCAAATAAACCATGTTACTTGGTGTTACATTGTCTAGGATTGTCTGTAATGCCCTTTTTTTAAAAAAAGCCAAGGAAACTTAATGGGCAGATTCTTTCCCCTTCTAAATGCATGCTGGCTGTTGAGTTGCTCTAATAGGTATTCCTCCGGCTTGTGCCTTATAATAGTTTTGAATATTTTGTCTATTGATAGGCTATTGGGTCCACGTTAACCTGGTCAGATTTATTTACTATTTTAACTTTTATCTCCTTCTGCTTCACCCCACAACGATTATTATTTATGCAACATGAATTCTTCTTTAAAACTTTAAATAGTCAATTCATGTCTACTAGTAAGTCTTGCCACATATCAGTTTAAGATTTACTAAAGTGAAGTTAATCAACTCTCAACCAAAATGGGACTGCGCTTATGTAAAAATCTCTTGGAGAAATTGGTACATTCATGTCCCATATAGGAGCCGATACCAGATTTTGCATCTGCTGGGTTTGTTTTGGGCCCATTCATTCACCAGGATGGATATTGCACAACAAAAGACTAATTGGACAGCCAAGCCTCTTGAAAGAAATCCGTGCATATGCTGCTGCTTGTTCTGATTCCTGGAGAGCTTCATACATATTAATATTGGGAGAAACCTGTTGACAGCAAATTAGCAGAGAATAGAAAACGAAATTAAAACACTTTATTAAAATGTACAACTTTTACAGGGTGGAACACAGCTGATGGAGACCAGTGTCTAATTTCAACTACAGTGTTAGTTTGGGGGGGGGAAGAAAAGTCAGAATGATATTTAAATTAACTATTTTAAGCCATTTTTAAGAAAATGGCCTGTTTTTGTTTGTTTGCTTTCACTATCAAAATTCTTACAATTAAAGGTTTCACTTCTTTCCTTCAAAGCTTCTTCCAAAGCATCGTGCAACTTTAAATTTTTAAAAAAACTTTGTTCAGAGCAAAATTGTTCAGGCTACAAATTTTCAGAATCCATTTTATGTTTGTCATCTTTGAATAAATTTATAAAAACTCTGCATTTTGTCAAATATGTTATTTGTATATGATGGAGGATACTACAATATAATCCCATTTGAGGTGCAATTTGTATGGGCTAACAAAATGGATATGGTTCTCTTATCTGACAATTCTACTTTTATAATTGGGAGCCATGCTGATTAACTGAGAATTGGAATAATTTGTTTCAGTCATCAGCTGATGGTCTGGATCGTTTTGCTTAGTTTGATCTAAGTAAGTTGTGACTTTTGAATTGCCAAGCCTTTTATGTTGAGTTTAAAAATTGGAGTAATTGGGTGTGTTTTATCCTTTTACATTTGCTTCATAAAATAAGACCAATGTTGTGCAGATATATGTGTGCCCCACACGCACACAACATTGTCCGTGTAAATTCCTGCTAATTGTAACTCTGGATCCTTTCCTAGGAGGTTGCTTTGCACAATTTGATTCAGTGTACTTCATGCTAAATTGCATTTGTATGATATTAAGTTAACTTAATTTCAAAATAGAGGACTTGGTTAGGACATTCAAAATGTTGAGAAATAATTGATATTTGATCTATGCCTTTAGAATCTTTGATTTAAGTGTTTTACTAAGTAGCTTTGAAGAATGTCATTCGTTTGTGTTCACGTTGTTTCAGGAGAGAATAGGAGCTGAATAATTTAATTTGACAAACATTCTAATCATTTCATGTTTTTAGTATTTGAAGATTTATTTGCAGCTAGCACTTAGTCTGTTAACCATCACCAAATTTGCAAAAGATTGTTTACTTTTAAAAAATATTAGTAACCCAAAAGAGTTAAATTACCTGCTCTTGGAGTGATGCAAATCCTGCAAACCCAAGTAACACTGTTGTCTCCAATCAACTCTGTAAAAAAAGAAAGTGGAGCTCTTTGCATGCACGCAAGCCAAACTGCTTCACGTCCACACAAAGGATGTAGCATAACCAGTTGTTTGGTACAGGTTGATAATCCAGTATAGTTTAAAAATTACACTGGCCTGTTTCTGTGCTGTACAGTCATTCGGCCCAACTGGTCCATGCTGGTGTATATGCTTCACATGAGCCCTCCTCCCACCCCTCTTCATCTAACCCTATCAGCATATCCTTTTATTTATTCCTTCCTTCCTCATGTTTATCTAGCTTCCCCCTTAAGTGCATCTGTGCTATTCGCCTCAAATACACCAAGGTACACATTCTAACCACTCTCTGGGTTCTCTTTGGATTTATTGGTGATTATCTTATATTTATGGCCCCTAGTTCAGGTCACCATCCGCAAGTGGAAGCAGCTTCTCCATTGTCGCTGGATCAAAATCCTGGAACTCCCTATCTAACAGCACTGAGGGAGAACCTTCACCATATGGACTGCAGCGGATCAAGAAGGCGGCTCACCACCACCTTCTCCAGGCCAATTAGGGATGGGCAATAAATGCTGGCCTTGCCAGTGACGCCCACATCCCATGAACGAATAAAAAAGAAAATGTGTATCCTATCAAACCCTTTCATAATCTTAAAGACCTCTATCAGGTCACCCCTCAGACTTCTCTTTTCTAGAGAAAAGAGCCCCAGCCTGTTCAATCTTTCCTGGTAGGTATAACCTCTCAGTTCATTAAATTATGCTGAACGTTAATTGGCAGAAGAAAATTTCCATGGAAACGCCACTAGCAATGAGAAACCTCCATCTGGTGGAAAATTTGAGGTTGGCTACAGAGAAACAAACCGAGCACTTGCGATCAGTTGTTGTACCTATGTTATGCAACTGGTTTGATTAGTGCTCCTGGGCATGTTATCCTAATCTTCAGATCACGAGTTAATAGAAAACATATTAACAGTAACTCTTGTGAGCAACTCTAAAACTACACGTGTGGAGGTATGATAGCTTAAAGCAAGTGGTTTGGTCACCAGCGATTCTTCATTCTCTTTAATGCTTTCTAACCCAGTGGGCTATAAATTGGGCCTCGTAGCACCTGTTTTGTAGGCACTATGCGGCCTCATAAGGAGCCAAAATGGCGTCCGGAATGCGCGTGCACACTTCTAGCGTGGCGTGCGCCGGATGCTATCTTGGTAAAGGCATTTGCACACGCTCAGATAACGAACACCGGTAGCGTGTAAAGTAAGGAGAATGTGCATTAGATCTGTGTGCAATGCTGATTTAAAGGGACAGATACGATTTTGGAACTCAACGCTCCAGCCAACGCACTGCCTTAACCTCGCACAACTGAACAGGGCGTAAACGGGCATGGCGAACCTCCTCATCAGCACTATTTAAAGGGACCATGCATGATTTACAGGTTAGTGGCTGGAATATTGCTTTTGGCTGCTGATGCATCTGTACGTGTTTTTGGAGGTCTCCTATACTTGAATACTGGGACTAGGGGTTATAGCCTAAAAATTAGAGCCAGGACTTGAAGTTAAGAAACGTCTCTAGACGCAAAGGGTGGTAGAAGTTTGGAACGTTCTTCTGCAAATGGCAGTTGATGCTAGCTCAATTGTGAATTTTAAATTTGAGACTGATAGATTTTTGTTCGCCCCTTATCCCTTAATACCTTTGGTTAAGGCGGATATATGGAGTTAGATCATAGATCAACCACGATCTCATTGAATGGCGGAACAGACTTAGAGTCATAGAGTCATACAGCACGGATAGAGGCCCTTCGGCCCATCGTGTCCGCACCGGCCATCAGCCCTGTCTACTCTAATCCCATATTCCAGCATTTGGTCCGTAGCCTTGTATGCTATGGCATTTCAAGTGCTCATCCAAATGCTTCTTGAATGTTGAGGGTTCCTGCCTCCACAACCCTTTCAGGCAGTGAGTTCCAGACTCCAACCACCCTCTGGGTGAAAAAGTTCTTTCTCAAATCCCCTCTAAACCTCCCGCCTTTTACCTTGAATCTATGTCCCCTTGTTATAGAACCCTCAACGAAGGGAAAAAGCTCCTTAGTATCCATCCTATCTGTGCCCCTCATAATTTTGTACACCTCAATCATGTCCCCCCTCAGCCTCCTCTGCTCCAAGGAAAACAAACCCAATCTTCCCAGTCTCTCTTCATAGCTGAAGCGCTCCAGCCCTGGTAACATCCTGGTGAATCTCCTCTGCACCCTCTCCAAAGCGATCACATCCTTCCTGTAGTGTGGCGACCAGAACTGCACACAGTACTCCAGCTGTGGCCTAACCAGTGTTTTATACAGCTCCATCATAACCTCCTTGCTCTTATATTCTATGCCTTGGCTAATAAAGGCAAGTATCCCATATGCCTTCTTTACCACCTTATCTACCTGTTCCGCCGCCTTCAGGGATCTGTGAACTTGCACACCAAGATCCCTCTGACCCTCTGTCTTGCCTAGGGTCCTCCCATTCATTGTGTATTCCCTTGCCTTGTTAGTCCCTCCAAAGTGCATCACCTCGCACTTTTCCGGGTTAAATTCCATTTGCCACTGTTCCGCCCATCTGACCAACCCATCTATATCGTCCTGCAGACTGAGGCTATCCTCCTCGCTATTTACCACCCTACCAATCTTTGTATCATCAGCGAACTTACTGATCATACCTTTTACATTCATATCCAAGTCATTAATGTAGACCACAAACAGCAAGGGACCCAGCACCGATCCCTGTGGTACCCCACTGGCCACAGGCTTCCAGTCACAAAAACAACCTTCGACCATCACCCTCTGCCTTCTGCCACTAAGGGGCTAAATGGCCTACTCCTCTTCCTATGTTCCTATAACAAAGTTTGAATGCTCCACAGGGAGTGGGCTGGCTAGCTGACAGGCAACAGCAAGGGCAGTGGTGGAGTGGCAGGGGTGGAACAGGAATGCTGTCATCCTGAGAGAGGAGAAGAGGAAGCATCTAATTGGAAGAGTTGAGTACTGATTGAAAGAGTTTGTTGGATGGGGGGTGTAGTGCGTAGAGCAGTGGATATGGCTAATGGCGCAGTTGGCAGGAGATGCCACTTGACAGTTGACCTCACTCACCTTGACCACTTTAGTTAAAGCATTGAACTCCTTCCTGCACTGCATCCATGTTCATGGTGCTATGCGCCTGACATTGACTTGGTCCCTTACTGCCTCCCACTGCCTCTTGAGCATATGTCTGGATGGCCTCTTGCCCCCTCCTGTCGATATAGAATGCCCCTCCTTCTGTCCACCTCTTGCACCAAGGCCTCTGGTGCATCAACAGAGGACCTTGGTGCATGCTCTCTTGCAGGCCTGCTACAAACTTAGATCGGCAGATTGGTGAGGTCTGGCGTGCAGATTGGAGGATGTGAGATTTAGTACTGATGAGTTATGTTAAAACATTGATGCTAGCTCAATTGTGAATTTTAAATTTGAGACTGATAGATTTTTGTTAGCCCCTTATCCCTTAATACCTTTGGTTTAACATAACTCATTAGTTTGTAAACATAGGGACGGGACCTGCATCTGTAATTTATGTGTGCGATGTCTGATCTCCGTTCAGACTCCGTGCAGACCCGTATCTTATTTTGCAAATAAGAGTTGCAGGCTGCCTTTACGTGGTGCTGGACGCTCGCGTGATATCGGGACCCCCCCCCAACCCCCCTTGCTGGTGAGTAGCCACTCAACAGCGCAGCTAGGCGTGGCTGCTCGCAGATATCAGGTAAATGACCAGGTAGGGTTAATTGCACACTGCAACCCACGCGCCCGGATTCGGGGGGATATCGAATTTTCGCCCCGGTAAGTTTTAGGAGATAGTACCTTCTCCAGTCACTCAAGAATAATAAGAAAAACAGTCATACTGACTCCTGGAAATGTTGCAATATTGTCAGGTTACAGAAAATTACTGCCTCCTTTATATCGATCAGCATAAACCCTGTAAAATGATTAACAGTGTTTCGACTAAGGCAACTTCACCTGCACAGATTGGTGACATTTTTATATAAAGGAAGATTATTCATATTCCACAGCAATGACCTTATTGTAATATTGTGCTAATTTGTAAAATATTCATTCACTGACACCCTACCAGAACAGTGTTTTGTTGTACTGGTTACTGGTTTCTGCTTTGCCCTAAAGCTGAAAAGGTTCCAATTGTTCTAAATGCTAAACAGCGGAAGCGACATGCTATAGACAGAGCTAAGCAATTCCACAACCAACGGATCAGATCAAAGCTCTTCAGTCCTGCCACATCCAGTCGTGAATGGTGGTGGATAATTAAACAACGAACGAGAGGAGGAGGCTCTGCAAACATCCCCATCCTCAATGATGGCAGAGTCCAGCACGTGAGTGCAAAAGACTAGGCTGAAGCGTTTGCAACCATCTTCAGCCAGAAGGGCCGAGTAGATGATCCATCTCTGCCTCCTCCCGATATCCCCACCATCACAGAAGCCAGTCTTCAGCCAATTCGATTCACTCCACGTGATATCAAGAAACGGCTGAGTGCACTGGATACAGCAAAGGCTATGGGCCCCGACAACATCCCGGCTGTAGTGCTGAAGACTTGTGCTCCAGAACTAGCTGCACCTCTAGCCAAACTGTTCCAGTACAGCTACAACACTGGCATCCACCCGACAATGTGGAAAATTGCCCAGGTATGTCCTGTGCACAAAAAGCAGGACAACATAGGAACAGGAGTAGGCCATTCAGCCCCTCGTGCCTGCTCCGCCATTTGATACGATCATGGCTGATCTGTGATCTAGCTCCATATACCTGCCTTTGGCCCATATCCCTTAATACCTTTGGTTGCCAAAAAGCTATCTCACATTTAAATTTAGCAAATCCAATCCGTCAATAACCGCCCCATCAGTCTACTCTCAATCATCAGCAAAGTGATGGAAGGTGTCGACAGTGCTATCAAGCGGCATTTACACACCAATAACCTGCTCACCGATGCTCAGTTTGGGTTCTGCCAGGACCACTCGGCGCCAGGCCTCATTACAGCCTTGGTCCAAACATGGACAAAAGAGCTGAATTCCAGAGGTGAGGTGAGAGTGACTGCCCTTGACATCAAGGCAGCATGTGTGGCACCAAGGAGCCCTAGTGAAATTGAAGTCAATGGGAATCAGGGGGAAAACTCTCCAGTGGCTGGAGTCATACCTAGCACAAAGGAAGATGGTAGTGGTTGTTGGTGGCCAATCATCTCAGCCCCAGGGCGTTGCTGCAGGAGTTCCTCAGGGCAGTGTCCTCGGCCCAACCATCTTCAGCTGCTTCATCAATGACCTTCCCTCCATCATAAGGTCAGAAATGGGGATGTTCGCTGATGATTGCACAGTGTTCAGTTCCATTCGCAACCCCTCAGATAATGAAGCAATCTGAGCCCGCATGCAGCAAGACCTGGACAACATCCAGGCTTGGGCTCATAAGTGGCAAGTAACATTCGCGCCAGACAAGTGCCAGGCAATGACCATCTCCAACAAGAGAAGAGTCTAACCACCTCCCCTTGACATTCAACGGCATTACCATCGCCGAATCCCCCACCATCAACATCCTGGGGGTCACCATTGACCAGAAACTTAACTGGACCAGCCATATAAATACTGTGGCTACAAGAGCAGGTCAGAGGCTGGGTATTCTGCGGCGAGTGACTCACCTCCTAACTCCCCAAAGCCTTTCCACCATCTACAAGGCACAAGTCAGGAGTGTGATGGAATACTCTCCACTGGCCTGGATGAGTGCAGCTCCAACAACACTCAAGAAGCTCGACACCATCCAGGACAAAGCAGCCCGCTTGATTGGCACCCCATCCACCACCGGCACCAGTGGCTGCAGTGTGTACCATCCACAGGATGCACTGCAGCAACTCGCCAAGACTTCGACAGCACCTCCCAAACCCGTGTCCTCTACCACTTAAAAGGACAAGAGCAGCAGGCACATGGGAACACCACCACCTGCACGTTCCTCTCCAAGTCTCACACCATCCCGTTCCTTCATCATCGCTGGGTCAAAATCCTGGAACTCCCTACCCAGCAGCACTTTGGGAGAACCTTCAACACACGGATTGCAACGGTTCAAGAAGACGGCTCACCACCACCTTCTCAAGGACAATTAGGGATGAGCAATAAATGCTGACCTTGCAAAAATAGGATGCAATATTGACTGTTTAATTATCTTAAGTGTTGCATTTTATAGTTCAGGCAAATATTAAAAGGGTTACAGTATGGTTTAACATTTAGTGGTCTATTCATAGAAAAACATTAGACTTAGAAAATAGGAGCAGGGGTAGGCCATTTGGCCCTTTGAGCCTGCTCCGCCATTCAATATGATTATGGCTGATCCTCTATCTCAATACCATATTCCTGCTGTCTCCCCATACCCCTTGATGCCTTTTGTGTCTCGAAATCTATCTCGCTCCTTCTTAAATATATTCAGTGACTTGGCCTCCACAGCCTTCTGTGGTAGAGAATTTCACAGGTTCACCACCCCGAGTGAAGAAATTTCTCCTCATCAGTCCTAAATGTCCTACCCCGTGTCCTGAGACTGTGACCCCTCGTTCTGGACCCCCTGGCCAGGGGAAACATCCTCCCTGCATCCAGTCTGTCTAGCCCTGTCAGAATTTTATATGTTTCAGTGAGATCTCCTCTCATTCTTCAAAACTCGACTGAATACAGGCCGAGTCGACCCAATCTCTCCTCAAATGACAGTCCTGCCATCCCAGGGATCAGTCTGGTGATCCTTTACTACACTCCCTCTATGGCAAGTATATCCTTTCTTAGGTAAGGAGACCAAAACTACACACAATACTGCAGGTGTGGTCTCGCCAAGACCCTGTATAACTGCAGTAAGACATCCTTGCTCCTATACTCAAATCCTCTTGCAATGAAGGCCAACATACCAGTTGCCTTCCTAACTGCTGCACCTGCATGTTTGTTTTCAGTGACTGGTGTACAAGGACACCCAGGTCCCTTTGTACATCAATGTTCCCCAATCTATCACCATTTAAATAACACTCTGCCTTTCTGTTTTTCCTTCTGAAGTGGCTAACGTCACGTTCTCGGCAGATGGTGCGGTGTGCACATTCCGCACAGGTTTACCAGATGGTGCAGCAGAAGAGGCACCAAAGAGGAGTGTTTCTCCAGGCTCCACATTATACTGCATCTGTCATGTATTTGCCCACTCACTCAACTTGTCTAAATCGCCTTGAAGCCTCTTTGCATCCTCCTCAAAACTCACAATCCCACCTAATTTTGTGTCGTCAGCAAACTTGGAAATGTTACATTTGGTTACCTCATCCAAATCATTGATATATGTTGTGAATAGCTAGGGCCCAAGCACTGATCCCTGTGGTACTCCACTAGTCACTGACTGCCACCCCGAAAAAGAACCATTTATTCCTAGTCTCTGTTTCCTGTCTGTTAACCAATTTTCAATCCATGCCAGTATATTACCATCAATCCCATGTGCTTTAATTTTGCACACTAACCTCTTATGTGGGACTTTATCAAAAGCCTTCTGAAAATCCAAATAAACCACATCCACTGGTTCTCCCTTTATTCTACCAGTTACATCCTCAAAAAACTCCAGTAGGTTTGTCAAACATGATTTCCCTTTCATAAATCCAGGTTGACTTTGTCCAATCCCATTGATATTTTCTAAATGTCCTGTTATCAAATCCTTTATAATACTCTAGCATTTTCCCTACTATTGATGTTAGGCTAACCGGTCTGAAGTTCCCTGTTTTCTCCCTCCTTTTTTAAATAGTGGGATTACATTTGCCACCCTCTAATCTGAAGGAACTGTTCCATAATCTATAGAATTTTGGAAGATGACAACTAATGTATCTACTATTTCCATGGCTACATCTTTTTTAGTACTCTGGGATACAGATCATCAGCCCCTGGCTGGCACCTAAATGAGACCAGTAATTTATCTCCTTCCTGACTTACTGTCATGTCACTATTTCTAAACAAAAAAACCCCCACACATTTGTGTGAGAAGAGTTATTTTTATATACTCGTGTATGTCTCCCACCCCCCACCTCCTCATTGCACCACATTTCAAATGTTTAATGATTTTTTAAAAACTGTAATATCCTCAATCACTCTCAGCCCCAATAAATGGAGGAATGTGTGAAAAAGGTTTTGTCGCAATTTCCTTTTTTTTCCCCCAGAAAATAGAAGTAACCAAATGTTTACTCCAACTATTCCAGGACTTCTGCGAGTTTTCCATTGTCCTCCTGCCAAATGTCAGAATATTGGATTGGAAAGTGTAAATCAAAACTCTTTCTGGGAAGTGCTGTGAAAGAAAACTTTGCAATGGCAAAGTTTAAAGTCTGGTAATCTAGAAGATGCCCTTCCAAAGAACTTCCAATATAATTTACAAGCAACAAGCACATATTGCCAAAATAATTTTTTCAGTGAGCAAAGTAACTTTAACTGACCTCTATTTACATTTCAGGGGAGTTGAATGATGGAGAGGAGAATGTAAACTTTTAATTCTTACCCATCGGGCTCCATGTAATGACACACATTCTACATTCCTTGGAAGGTGGTGAAGAGATGGAGCAAAATAATCTAAATCTACTGTCTTGAACTTACTTAGGTTTAAGTTGTTATATTCTACTGTGCGATGTCCAGTATTATGTCAATGTTTGCATATCTTTATCTCTTGTTAAGGATCTGTGCATTAAGAGGTATTTCTATAAATTTAAAACATTTTGGTTCATAAATGTGTTTTTGTAAGTGAGCCTCCAGTTGTGTGTGCGTGTCACTTCTTAACACATTAGCAGAAAAAGAAATGGTTAGATAGCTTCAAGTCAGTGGCAGAAGTCCTTACATGATAGGAGCAGGAGTAGGCCATTCGGCCCCTCGAGCCTGCTCCGCCATTTTGATTTTTACCTCAACTCCACTTTCCCGCCTTTTCCCCATATCCTTTGACTCCCTTGCTGATTAAAAATTTGTCTAGTACTTAGAGTGGTCCACGGCACAAAACTGGGTACTACATTAGTAATCTTGTTCAAATATAATAAAGGTATGATTGGTACAAATGGGAAAGTTCACCCTGGTGCGTTAGGGATTACACTGATGAGGTTAGAGCTGGCGTACTTTGTTAGGGTTGACTAGAGGGAACTTTACTCTGCTACTGGACCTAACCTGGGAGTGCTTCATACTGATACTAGATACAAAAATGTACTGTTACTATGACTAACTTTCCTCGCTTTCAGCGTTAAAATTTGCAAAATAATGTTGCATTATTTTATAAATGGTCACTGCCCCTGGTACTGCAATATCCTTAAATACTCTACCTTCTTTAAAACGAGTTTTAATATCAAGTGTGATGGATTGTTTAGGTTGGATTTTATCTTGGGCTGCCCGGAATAAACAGGATGGTAATGGTTCAAAAATGGCTCACCGCCCCATTTACACTGGTGCTCCGGCCGCTGCCATCTTCAAAAGAGGCTTTCTGCAGGACGTCTGGAGTACCGGCCTGTTTCAGGCAGTAGCCCCTTTTAATATGTAAACCAGTAGCCTATGACGTGTGTATGATCCCGGTTGCAATTTTGACGGACGTTCTCAGCAGATGGTGCGGTGTGCACATTCCGCACAGGTTTACCAGATGGTGCAGCAGAAGAGGCACCAAAGAGGAGTGTTTCTCCAGGCTTCACAAGAATAATGTGGGCTGCTGCCACCCTGGACTCCCATCCCCCTCCCCCAGTCCACGATTTCCCCCCTTTCCCTACCTTCCTGCTGGCCAGGTTGGCCTTCCGTTTGCCCGATATTGCACCATCCTGGCACCTGCAGCTCACTGGCTGTGCTTAAGGCCCAGTCTTCAAAATTGCTTCCCGCCGCTGGAATTGGCTGGCATGCTCCGATGGCTATATCTGCCCCTTTTACCTGTTTATCTTGAATAAAACTTATTTTTCTGAATAAACATTGGGAAGACTGAAGCCATTGTCTGAAGGTCCTACCACAAACTCTGTACCCTTGCTACCATTTCCATCCCCCTCCCTAACCACTGTCTCAGGTTGAACCAGACTGTTTGCAACCTCAGCATCCGATTTGAACCTAAGCTGAGTTTTCGACCCCCAACTGCTCCAGCACAAAGATCACCTACTTCCAGCTCCATCACATCACCGCCTCCGCCCCTCCTTCTGCTGAAACGCTCATCCATGGCTTTGCCTCTTTCAGAATATTCTAAATGTTCTCCTGGCTAGCCTCCCATTACCCACTGTAAACTACAGTTCATCCAAAACTCTGCTGCCCATATCCTGTCCCACTCAACCCTCACCCACTTCCTTGCTGACCTAAAATGGCTCCCCGTCCCTCAATGCCTCCGATTTAAAATTTTCATCCTTGTGTTTAAATCCCTTCGTAACCTTTCCCCTCCCTATCTCTGTAACCTCCTCCAGCCCCAAACACCCCAGAACTTAATTCCTCCAACTCTGGCTTCATGCATTCCGCCCTCCCTTTGCCCCACCATTGGCAGCCATGTCTTCAACCATCTAGGACCTACTTTCTGGAATTCCCTTCCTAAACCCTTCTGCCTCTTCACGATCTCTCTCCTCATTTCAGATCCTTCTTAAAATCCTACTTTATATGTTTGCTGGACTGACTCTGCAAATTGAAGTGTGGAACTGTCCTGGAGGCTGAAAGGAAGCTGCTCACTCGCCCACACCATTCTGGTTCAATGTTTCTACAATGAAAAAGACAAATCAAAGTCAGTACAGACTATCAAATTATGTATGCTTTGAATTATTGGCATATCTTAATGAAACAACTACAATATTCTCGATACACTAGGGTACAACACTAGGGTACTGCTTATGCAAAGGTAAGGATTTTTTAATTCATTCTACCAACTAGGGTTGAGCAATAAATGTAGCCTTGCCGGCGTTGTTCACTTCCGAACAACAAATTTTAGAAAAATATAATTTGGTAGCAATGACGGGAGAGCATGATAGTTATGTCTCTGGAATAGGCAAGAACACAAACTCATCCAAAACTTTAATGGGGGAGTGGAGGGAGTTAAAGTGTATTAGAGAAAATGGCCAATAACTGGAATTTTTGAACCATTGCTTGAGTGTGACTGCCCATGACACTAAGGCAGCATTTGACTGAGCGTAGCATTAAGGAGCCCTAGTACAATTGAAGTCAATGGGAATCAGGGAGAAAACTCTCCAGTGGGTGGAGTCATACTTAGCACAAAGGAAAATGGTAGTGGTTGTTGGAGGCCAATCATCTCAGCCCCAGGAGTTCCTCTAGGCCCAACCATCTTCAGCTGCTTCATCAATGACCTTCCTTCCATCATAAGGTCAGAAATGGGGATGTTCGCTGATGATTGCAGTGTTCAGTTCCATTCTCAACCCCATAGATAATGAAGCAGTCCGTGCCCACGTGCAGCAAGACCTGGACAACATCCACGATTGGGCTGATAGGTGGCAAGTAACATTCGTGCCAGACAATGACAAGAGAGAGTCTAACCACCTCCCCTTGACATTCAATGGCATTACCATCGCCAAATCCCCCCACCATCAACATCCTGGGGGTCCCCATTGACCAGAAACTGAATTGGACCAGCCATGTAAATACTGTGGCTACAAGAGCAGGTCAGAGGCTGGGTATTCTGCAGTGAGTGACTCACCTCCTGACTCCCCAAAGCCTTTCCACCATCTACAAGGCACAAGTCAGGATTGTGATGGAATACTCTCCACTTGCCTGGATGAGTGCAGCTCCAACAACACACAAGAAGCTCGACACCATCCAGGACAAAGCAGCCTGCTTGATTGGCACCCTATCCACCACCCTAAACATTCACTCCCCTCACCACCGGAGCAATGTGGCTGCTGTGTGTACCATCCACAGGATGCACTGCAGCAACTCACCAAAGCTTCTTCGACAGCACCTCCCAAACCCACGACCTCTACCACCTAGAAGGAAAAGGGCAGCAGGCACATGTGAACAACACCACCTGCACGTTCCCCTCCAAGTCACACACCATCCCGAATTGGAAATATATGGCCGTTCCTTTATTGTTACTGGGTCAAAATCCTTGAACTCCTTTCCTAACAGCACTGAGGGAGAACCTTCACCACATGGACTGCAGAGGTTCAAGAAGGTGGCTCACCACCACCTTCTCAAGGGCAATTAGGGATGGGCAATAAATACGGGCCTTGCCAGCAACACCCACATCCCATGAATGAATTAAAAAAACTTTAAAGATGGCATTTTATAAATGCACTTGAGCTTTGCTCTTGTATCTGAATCCTTGATCAGGTTACAACCTTGTAACTAGTTTCCATTATTCAGTTTGGCTATAAACAGAACTTCCTCATTACTCTTATCAGACAGGGTTTCTGGAATAAATCTATTGGAAACTTGTCATGTTTCCCATTCACCTGTAAACACCTTTTAAAAGCTGACACATCAAGCCCTGCTAAAAGCCTATTGGAAAGGTTTGCCATTAATGTTTCATCTCAGTAATTTAGTATTTAGTCAGGTTCTCAACAAACTTAAGTGACTGAGTCAAATGGATGAAAATGACTCATATGTCCATAAAGCTCGCAGTAACTATTTTATTGGCCATTTGCACCCATCACCAGCAGGACTGTTTATATTAGATGTTCACTCTAAAGAGAGGGCAACAATTAACGTTCTGTAAACTCTTACGATGGGAACTTCAAGATGTATGAGGCCAATGTTAGATGTTGACCTATGTGGTGAACCAGACCTATATCTCTAGAGATTATTTATATTGACGATGCAGCACTGACTGTGCATGTGAGAGACACTGGACCCTTCTGAGATGAATTTTGTAACCTTCAGGAATTAAGATTTTTCCTTTTCCCCCATGAATGGACCATGAAGAATTTTAAGAATGTTAAAAAATATTACATAAGCCAGCTTGGTATATCATTTTCTACCTTGGATATGCTGGGCCATATACTTGGAATCCCATCACTAATGCTGTGAAAGAGGTTTCTCCTTAGTAACTGGCCAGGCTTGGGATTGTCTGTTTCTGTATTGCCTAATGGAAAATGAGGCCAGTAAGTAATCTTAGTGAGATTCATGCATCATTTTACTTGTTACCATAATTTTTTTTTCTCTGGAAGGGGGAGACACAGGCAAGGCAACATTCATTATCCGTGTCCTAGCCAATATTTATCCCTCAACCAAGGTTACTAATAAATATTATACGGTCGTTATTTCATCACTGTTTATGGGACCTTGCTGTGTGCAAATTGGCTGCTGCATTTTCCTACATTGCAACAGTGACTACTCTTCAAAAATACTTTGTTGGCTGTAAAGTGCTTTGGGACGTCCTGAGGTTGTGAAAGGCACTAAATAAATGCCTGTTCTTTCAATCAAATATAATTCTAGAACAATGCTACCCGGAAGGAAACAGTCCTGTTTTTAACTTGGTGCAGTTTGACCACCCAAAGTACGTTCAGATCTTCTTGGAACAAAAATGGAATTTCTTAATTGTTTTTGTCTCCTTCTCATACACCCTTTATGCCATACATTCATTTAGAATCAGGGAGAAGGAAAGAGAGAAAGTGTTGATGACCTATCAGGCTTCTCTGCAATGCTACTTTTAAGCTAGCCTTTGTTTTTTGCTTCCCTGTGAGGATAGGTAATGGGGAATGGTCTTCTGAGGTTGGGGTTAAGGTATGTTGCTTAACAGTGTAAAGAGACTTTTACTCTGCAGCTCCAGCCATGCTATATCTGATCTGGGCACGCTTGATGCTGATACTGAGGGGTGAATTTTTCTCTGCTAATCTGCCCAACACAGTGTGCTGAGAGTTCGGTACGTGTGGGAGTTTGGTGAAGTGGGGGAAGGAGGTGCTGCTTTGCCTTGCTTTTCCTGCAGAGCGGTAGTGGACCTGAGAGCGGTGAGCGGCGGGAGAGAGCGAGACCAGAGCGGGGATAAAAACAGCGCGGAGAGAGCGAGAGTTCAGTCGGTGAGCGGCGGGAGAGAGCGAGACCAGAGCGGAGATATAAACAGCGCGGAGAGAGCGAGACCAGAGCTTACTCTGAGAGCGAGACTCTGAGACCAGCGGCAGTTCGGGGTGACGTCACCAGTCAGAAAGTGACGCGGCACAGGGGAGGCAGCTGATTGGTGAGTAGGTTCAGGTGAGTATTTCTACCATTTTACTGTAAGTAAAGTAATAAGAAAGGGAAGATCTGCAGGTTTTATAGCAGATAGTGTTTTTTTTTAGTGAACCTAGGTCCCTAGTATAGTTAACATTTTCTAATTTCAACGTAATTTAAAAGGGGTAACTCAGCTAAGGCAAGTCATGGCAGCAGACCTCGCACCCGTGATATGCTCCTCCTGCAAGATGTGGGAAGTCATGGACACTACCAGTGTCCCTGCCGACCATGTGTGCGGGAAGTGTGTCCACCTGCAGCTACTGACCGATCGTATCTCGGAGCTGGAGCTGCGGGTGGACTCACTGTGGAGCATCCGCGATGCAGAGAAACTCGTGGATAGCACGTTTAGCGAGTTGGTCACACCGCAGGTAAAGGGTATACAGGCAGGAAGTGAATGGGTGACCACCAGGAAGAGTAAGAGATGCAGGCAGGTAGTGCAGGGGTCCCCTGTGTCCATCCCCCTCTCAAACAGATATGCCACTTTGGATGCTGTTGGGGGGGATGACTTATCAGGGGAAGGCAGCAGCAGCCAACTTCCTGGTACCACGGGTAGCTCTGCTGCACAGGCTGGGAGGAAAAAGAGTGGCAGAGCTATAGTGATAGGGGACTCAATTGTAAGGGGAATAGACAGGCGTTTCTGCGGCCGCAACCGAGACTCCAGGATGGTGTGTTGCCTCCCTGGTGCAAGGATCAAGCATGTCTCGGAGCGGCTACAGAACATTTTGGAGGGGGAGGGCGAACAGCCAGCTGTCGTGGTGCACATAGGCACCAACGATACAGGTAAAAAAGGGGATGAGGTCCTAAAAGCAGAATATAGGGAGTTAGGAGGTAAATTAAAAAATAGGACCTCAAAGGTAGTAATCTCAGGATTGCTGCCAGTGCCACGTGCTAGTCAGAGTAGAAATAGGAGGATATTTCAAATGAATACGTGGCTAGAGGAATGGTGCAAGGGGGAGGGATTCAAATTCCTGGGACACTGGAAACGGTTCTGGGGGAAGTGGGACCAGTACAAACCGGATGGTCTGCACCTGGGCAGGGCCGGGACCGCTGTCCTAGGAGGAGTGTTTGCTAGTGCTGTTGGGCAGGGTTTAAACTAAAGTGGCAGGGGGTTGGGAACCTGAGCAGGGAGAGAGAGGAAAGCGTAACAGGAAGGGACAGAAGGTATGGAGTAATAGGTAAAGTGTTAAAAAAGGAAAAAGCAGGAACTAAGCGTCACAAAACAGATTTGAAAGTTCTTTATCTGAATGCACATAGCATTCGTAATAAAATGGACGAGTTAACGGCACAAATAACTACGTATGGGTATGATCTTGTGGCCATTACAGAAACATGGCTGCAGGGTGACAACGACTGGGAATTAAATATGCCAGGGTATTTAACAATCAGGAAGGACAGGCAGGAAGGAAGGGGAGGTGGGGTGGCTATGTTAATAAAGGAAGGAATCACTGTAATACAGAGAAATGATATTGGGACAAAGCATCAAGATAATGAAACAGTTTGGGTGGAGATAAGGAATAATAAGGGAAAAAAAACATTAGTGGGCGTAGTATATAGGCCTCCTAATAGTTGCAACTCTGCTGGAAGAAGTATTAATCAGGAGATAGTCGGGGCATGTAATAAGGGAACAGCCATAATTATGGGGGATTTTAATTATCATATTAACTGGACAAATCAAATTGGGCAGAGCAGCCTTGAGGACGAGTTCATTGAGTGCATCAGGGATGGATTTCTTGAGCAGTATGTAACTGATCCTACAAGGGGGCAGGCAACCTTGGACCTGGTCCTGTGTAATGAGCCAGGATTAATTAATAATGTCCTAGTTAAGGATCCCCTTGGAACGAGCGACCACAACATGGTTGAATTCCATATCCAATTAGAGGGTGAGAAGGTTGATTCTCAAACAAGCGTACTGAGCTTGAATAAAGGAGACTATGATGGTATGAGAGCGGAATTGATTAAAGTGGACTGGGAAAATAGATTAAAGGGTAAGACGGTACATGAGCAGTGGTGTTCATTTAGGGAGTTATTTTACAACTTTCAAAATAAATATATTCCACTGAGGAAAAAAGGGTGTAAAAGAAATGACAGCCATCCGTGGCTAAGTAAAGAAATCAAGGATAGTATCCGACTAAAAACAAGGACATATAAGGTAGCCAAACTTAGTGGGAGGATAGAAGATTGGGAATTCTTCAAAAGACAGCAAAAAGTAACTAAAGGATTGATTAAGAAAGGGAAGTTAGATTATGAAAAGAAATTAGCAAAAAATATAAAAACAGATAGCAAGAGTTTCTATAGTTATATAAAAAGAAAAAGGGTGGCTAAGGCAAACATAGGTCCCTTAGAGGATGAGACCGGGAAATTAATGGTGGGAAACATGGAGATGGCAAAAATGCTGAACAAATATTTTGTTTCAGTCTTTACAGTAGAGGACACTAAGAATATCCCAACACTGGACAAACAGGGGACTCTCGGGGGGGAGGAGCTAAATACGATTAAAATCACTCAAGAGATGGTACTCAGTAAAATAATGGGACTCAAGGCGGATAAATCCCCTGGACCTGATGGCTTCCATCCTAGGGTCTTGAGGGAACTGGCAGTAGGGATTGTGGATGCTTTGGTGATAGTTTTCCAAAATTCCCTGGACTCAGGAGAGGTCCCGGCAGATTGGAAAACTGCTAATGTAACACCGTTATTTAAAAAGGGTAGTAGGCAGAAGGCTGGAAATTATAGGCCAGTTAGCTTAACATCTGTGGTGGGTAAAATTTTGGAGTCTATTATTAAGGAGACAGTAACGGAACATTTAGATAAGCATAATTTAATAGGACAAAGTCAGCATGGCTTTATGAAGGGGAAGTCATGTCTGACAAATTTGCTTGAGTTCTTCGAGGATATAACGTATAGGGTGGATAAAGGGGAACCAGTGGACGTAGTGTATTTAGACTTCCAGAAGGCATTCGACAAGGTGCCACATAAAAGATTATTACTTAAGATAAAAAATCACGGGATTGGGGGTAATATTCTGGCATGGGTGGAGGATTGGTTATCGAACAGGAAGCAGAGAGTTGGGATAAATGGTTCATTTTCGGACTGGCAACCAGTAACCAGTGGTGTTCCACAGGGGTCGGTGCTGGGTCCCCAACTCTTTACAATCTATATTAACGATTTGGAGGAGGGGACCGAGTGCAACATATCAAAATTTGCAGATGATACAAAGATGGGAGGGAAAGTAGAGAGTGAGGAGGACATAAAAAACCTGCAAGGGGATATAGACAGGCTGGGTGAGTGGGCGGAGATTTGGCAGATGCAATATAATATTGGAAAATGTGAGGTTATGCACTTTGGCAGGAAAAATCAGAGAGCAAGTTATTTTCTTAATGGCGAGAGACTGGAAAGTACTGCAGTACAAAGGGATCTGGGGGTCCCAGTGCAAGAAAATCAAAAAGTTGGTATGCAGGTGCAGCAGGTGATCAAGAAAGCCAACGGAATGTTGGCTTTTATTGCTAGGGGGATAGAATATAAAAACAAGGAGGTATTGCTGCAGTTATATAAGGTATTGGTGAGACCGCACCTGGAATACTGCATACAGTTTTGGTCTCCATACTTAAGAAAAGACATACTTGCTCTCGAGGCAGTACAAAGAAGGTTCACTCGGTTAATCCCGGGGATGAGGGGGCGGACATATGAGGAGAGGTTGAGTAGATTGGGACTCTACTCATTGGAGTTCAGAAGAATGAGAGGCGATCTTATTGAGACATATAAGATTGTGAAGGGTCTTGATCGGGTGGATGCAGTAAGAATGTTCCCAAAGATGGGTGAAACTAGAACTAGGGGGCATAATCTTAGAATAAGGGGCTGCTCTTTCAAAACTGAGATGAGGAGAAACTTCTTCACTCAGAGGGTGGTAGGTCTGTGGAATTTGCTGCCCCAGGAAGCTGTGGAAGCTACATCATTAGATAAATTTAAAACAGAAATAGACAGTTTCCTAGAAGTAAAGGGAATTAGGGGTTATGGGGAGCGGGCAGGAAATTGGACATGAAGCTGAGTTCGGATCGGTCAATGCCCTGTGGGTGGCGGAGAGGGCCCAGGGGCAATGTGGCCGGGTCCTGCTCCGACTTCTTGTGTTCTTTAGATTTGTGGTTGGGATCAGATCAGCCATGATCTTATTGAATGGCGGAGCAGGCTCGAGGGGCCGATTGGCCTACTCCTGCTCCAATTTCTTATGTTCTTACGTTCTTATTATTGGCTGGTGAGGCCTACTGCCAGCTCACCACTCCAAATTCAATTTTCCAACACCTGCTGAGACCTTCACTGGCTGCTCCTTCCCCACCCACCTCATGTAAGGGGGAGTGGGGCTCCCTATTTCTGCCGACTGCGAAGTGAAGCCTGGCAGTTGGCCTGTGGTAGTAAGGGGAATGGTGTACATGCAGCTAAAGGAGAGAACCTACTAGAGGCACCCTCTCCCTCCAATTCAATCTCCAGCACTGCCTTGCTAAGGGTCTCAGTGGAAACCTTCAGTGGGAGATGCTTTGAAGTCTTCGGGGATCTTCTGCCCCTTCATTCAACTTAATGATTTGGACTTAAACGTGGGGGGTATGATTAAGAAATTTGCGGATGACACAAAGATAGGACGTGTGGTTGATAGTGAGGAGAATAGCTGTGGACTACAGGAAGATATCATTGGACTTGTCAGATGGGCAGAAAAGTTGCAAATGGAGTTCAATCCGGAGAAGTGTGAGGTAATGCATTTGGGGAGAGCAAACAAGGCAAGGGAATACAAAATAAATGGGAGGATACTGAGAGGTGTAGAGTAAGTGAGGGACCTTGGAGTGCATGACCACAGGTCCCTGAAGGTAGCAGGACAGGTAGATAAGGTGGTTAAGAAGGCATATGGAATGCTTTCCTTTATTAGCCAAGGCATAGAATATAAAAGCAGGGATGTTATGCTGGAAGTGTATAAAACACTAGTTAGGCCACAGCTTGAGTACTGCGCACAGTTCTGGTCACCACATTACAGAAAGGATGTAATTGCACTAGAGAGGGTGCAGAGGAGATTTACGAGCACGTTGCCAGAACTGGAGAATTTTAGCTATGAGGAAAGATTGGATAGGCTGGGGTTGTTTTCCTTGGAACAGAGGAGGCTGAGGGGAGATTTGATTGAGGTGTATAAAATTAAGAGGGGCCTAGATAGAGTGGATAGGAAGGACCAGGGGGCATAGATTTAAAGTGATTGGACTTGAGCGGAATTGAGGAAAAATCTTTTGACCCAGATGGTAGTGAGGGTCTGGAACTCACTGCCTGAGAGGGTGGTGGAGGCAGAAACCCTCAACTCATTAAAAAAAATACCTGGATGTGCGCCTGAAGAGCCGTGACCTGCAGGGCTACGGACCAAATGCGGGAAAGTGGGATTAGGCTGGATGGCTCGCTTCTCAGCCGGCGCAGAAACGAAGGGCCGAATGGCCTCCCTCTGTGCACTAAATTTTCAATGATTCTAATTTGGCTCCCATCGGATATTCCTGTTGGCTGTTGATGCATTCCTTTTTACTGACCCTTGACCCAGGAAACTCAGCTGGGGTCAGGGTGGCAGATAGAAACCCTGCCCTGACCCTTTAAGGTGGAAATCCCCCACCTAACTCTATAGGGTCAGGAACAGCAAAACCCAGTCCCAAGTGATTGAAATGGGAAAGTATTTCAAGTGCTATCAGCTTTCAACAGAAGCGTTGCTGAATTGCAGGCTTTGCTGCCAAAAAGCTGTTGCTTTCATAATTTTGAAGAGCTAACACAATACATGCTGCACAGCAGCAGTACACTGTAAAAAAAATACTCACAGGCATGAGTGAATTATAACACAAAGCAAAATACTGCAGATGCTGGAAATCTGAAACAAAAACAGTAAATGCTGGAAGCGCCCAGCAAGTCAGGCGCAGCATTTGTGGAGAGAAATGACAAGTTAAAGTTTCAGGCATAACTCGTCATCAGGACAGATGAAGTCCTGAGGAAGGGTTATGCCTGAAACATTAACTTTGTCACTTTGCTCCACAGTTGAGTGAATTGTAGCCTGTTGGCAGGAGTGGTTTATTTTCCACACATCAGTAGCATGTGATCTTTATATATCACATGAAAAAAATTAACCTTAATTCTAATGGTTTGAAAATTAATATTTTTGTTAGTCACCAGATGGAGCCTGTGCACTGTTGTGATATAGTTTCATTTTTCTGTGTCATGATGTCAAAGTTGGTGTAGATTTCACATGTGTCCCAGCTAACGTTTCTCTTTCAACCAACACCACCAAAAATACATTATCTACTCATTCATTAATTTGCTATTTGTGAAAACCTTGTACTAATTGGCTGCCATGTTTGCCTACATAGCAGTGACTGCACTTCAAAAGTAATCTATTGGTTGTAAAGCATTGTGGCATGTCCTGAAGATGTGAAAGGTGCTATATAAATGAGTTCTTTCTATAAGATCATTATGGGGTTTTCAGGATCTCTAAACATCCCACTGCCTAGTTTTAGACAGCAATCATCTTGTCTCAATCAGAAGTTCCATACAATCAGAGCAGGTAGAGCTATTTGCTTTTGCACATACGGTGCTCAGAAGCTTTCCCACTCCCACCAGTTGGTTTCATGTGGCCAAGCTATAAGTCAAGTCCTCACCATACCAGATGGAATGATGTGTTGTTTTCTGGAACTCGAACTGCTCCCTCTGTGATAAGTGAATTCATGGATACCTTGTCAGATTAAATAGCAACTCCCTGGTTTCGTTTCTGGTGGGTTTTCTCAGATAAGTGAAGCTGCCACATGAAGAAAGAATTATGTTTCCCAGTTTCTTGTACCAAAGTTCTTTAAGTTCTCTTTCTCTTCTTTGTAGTTTATGCTTGCCTTCTGCCAATTAGGCCTCTGCTCCCTGGGCATTGTTTTGTGCATTTACCTTATAAAGTGACTAATGAAAGAAGAGATAAATTATCACTAAGTCCTGATTTTCCAAATGAAGATGGTCTCACCTTTCTTTCTTATCCTTAGGAAGTTGAGACAGTCACCAATGGCAATCAAAATAGATGGAGTTTTAGGGTCAAGAAAATGGGTATTTATGTGGGAGAAAGAGAAAATGATGGTTATAATGAGGTAGTGACACAAGATGTAAATGGAATATTCACCTCTCCCATTATGGTAGAGCATAGTAAAATCCTACTATAAGTAAAGGAAACGTTCTTTCAGGGAAGAAAGTTTAAGATGTCCACTTCCCAGAGCATAACTATTTGTGGACATGTGCAGTGTTGGTAGTTTTGTTGTCAGTCACTATTTTTGTAAAGTATTGTGTGGAAATCTATTCAAAGTAAATTGAAGAAGAATCCATAAAGAAAACCTACCTTTTCCTGTTTCCATTCCAAATGGACAACTGAAACTATTATAAAGCAGTTGGTGCTCCTAATCTAATCAGATCACATCTTGCACATTTCCATCTTAAACGATGCAAGCAATTGAGCAGTATGATCTAAAGAAAGGGTGTCCATCCTGAGGCCCCTTTGCCCTGGTAATCTGGCCCTCAAAGCCCAGGCGACGCAATCCTCGTTGTTGATATTTCGTACTAATTGGTTGTTATTGGTGGATAAATCCAAAATCAGGACACCTAAATCTATGGGTATCACCAACTTGAGAGATATGCAAATTAATAGGGACAGTGGATTTAAATTTTATGAGCTAAGCTATCCGCCTCCCCACACCTGCTGATTTTTTGTTAGCATACTTGAGAGCAGGCAGAGGCAGAAAGCCACTCGGGGCTTCACCCAGCAAGACTGCACCATTTTCCAGGGACTGGTTCTGTTGGGGCATAATACACCTGACCACATGTGGGAGGATATATGTTAACTACAATCAAATGAGGAAAACACAGCCTTTCCCATGGCTTCCTGCTATTGGTACTCTGAACACTGGATGCTGGGGGTTACCAGTTGGGCCTTGGGACCCAATGAGAAGAGGGGACTGTGCATGTGCTCTCAAAGGTGACTGATGTGTGTCACAGAACCTTGTAAGCCAAGATGCACCTGACAACTCAGAACACTATTTTCCAATGCTGAAATTATTTTTTGAAGAATGGAAAAAGTATGCTTGGAATCTTATATTTGTTCATTAGTGAAGAAAATATCATAAAATATAGTATACAATAGTAATCAGGGGAATGAGTGTCACCTCTTACAGTGACTTTTTTGAAGCCAATGCCATGGTTAGCTCCTTGTTCTTCGTTTCATGTACCAGCTGTTAAGCTGTCACTCAGTTCATCCAAAAAAATACTTTTTTGTACACCTATTACCAGACATTTATTCCTAATCATGGTCACTGTCTTTAATACATCGAACTTGTGTCTTGCTGTATTTTGGAGGGGGCAAAAGCTATTCATTTACATATAGAATTACATAGAATTTACAGCACAAACAGGCCATTCGGTCCAACCGGTGTTTATGCTCTACATGAGCCTCCTCTCACCCTACTTCATCTCACCCTATCACCATACCCTTCTATTCCTTTCTCCTTCATGTGTTTATCTAGCTTCCCTTTAAATGTATCTGTGCTATTTGCCTCAACTACTCCTTGTGGTAGCAAGTTCCATATTCTCACCACTCTCTGGGTAAAAAAGTTTCTCCTGAATTACTTATTTTTATCCTGAATTTCTTTGCATTTAAAGTACTGGGGCTTCAATCAAATAGAATTGGTGAGCAGCGGACGTCAAATGGGCGTTCTGATATAGCTCGTTGGACTCGGGCTAGCACAGTATCAGGGGGCCCGGCCAGCAGCAATGTAATTCCTTGAGGTGGGGGGGGGAGCTTTGCGATCTGGGGCGGCAGCATTTTTGCTCCTCCTGGCTCCATAAAATTAATTTTAAATTTACCTTTCGGGGCATCTCCATTGGCTGGAATCATACCTGGCACAAAGGAAATGGTCTTTGCAGGCCAATCATCAGGACTTCACTGCGGAGTTCTTCAGAGCAGCGTCCTAGGCCCAACTATCTTCAGCTGCTTTATCAATGACCTTCCCTTCATCATAAGGTCAGAAGTGGGGCTGTTCGCTGATTATCACCCAGAGTTCAGCTCCATTTGCAATTCCTCAAATAATGAAGCAGTCCATGCCCGCAAGCAGCAAGACCTGGACAACAACCACGCTTGGGCTGATAAAGTAGCAAGTAACATTCATGCCACACAAGTTGGAGATGGTTGTTGCTTGACACAAAAGCATAAGCACTTCCTTTTGACTTCAATGGCATTACCATCACCGAGTCCCCCACCATCAACATTCTGAGGGTTACCATTGACCAGAAACTGTACTGGACCAAGCACATGAATGCCGTGGCTACAACAGCAGGTCAGAGGCTGGGTATTCTGTGGTAAGTGACTCACCTCCTGCCTCCCTAAAGCCTATTAGCTACAATGCACATTAGGAATGTGATAGAATACTCTCCACTTGCCTGGATGAGTGCAGCTCCAACAACACTCAAGAAGCTCGACACTATCCAGGACAAAGCAGTCCACTTGATCGGCACCCCAACCATTGGCTTAAACATGCACTCCCTCCACTATTGGTGTACCATGGCTGCAGTGTATACTATCTGCAGCTTGCATTGCAACAAGTCACCAAAGCTTCTGCAGCAGCACCTCCCAAACCCGCAACTTCCACCACCTCGGACAAGGGCAGCAGGCATATGGGAACATCATCATCTCCACGTTCCCCTTCAAGTCACACATATCGCTGATCCTTCATCGTCGCTGGGTCAAAATCCCTACCTAACAGCACTGTGGGAGAACCTTCACCACACGGACTGCAGCGGTTCAAGAAGGCGGCTCACCATCACCTTCTCAAGGGCAGTAAATGCTGGCCTCGCCAGTGACACCCGTATCCGAGAGCGAATTTATAAAAACATGCTGACGGCAATATGAAATGCTGAGGGCTGGCATGACATCTCCATTTTGATCCTCACTAAAGAGTGGCAATCTCATGAATTGAATTCAGAGCTGCAAATTCTTAATCATTTTGGCTCAAATTGTTGGCGTACCCGACTCTTAAACACACACATGTACCTCTATAAATTTAAATGGTTTGTGGTCAATTTTACTCTTTATGATCATATAAATCTGATGCTTGGCAGCTATGTTGAATCTGAGTACGCTTCTATGGACCAGATCCCCAGCAGACAGGCGGATGAGGTGTGAAGTCTGACAATAAACCCCCTCCCCCTCCACTTCAAACCGCGCACATTCCAAACCGACCGGTTGCTCCTCGGCGCGCGACCTCCTTTCGCGCCTGCGCGCGGCCAATAAAGAGACGGGCAAAAGAAAAAATAACCCGGAAGCGGATTGGTGCGTTTCTCATTCCCTCGCCCAAGTCACAGCCAATCGGCGGCGAGGGACTGTTGGGAGGGATTTTTTAAAAAATTTAACTGCGAGTTGCACGCGGCGGTAGGGATGGGGAGAGCGATAGGAGTGAGAGAGAGCGCGCGCGCGCGCTATGGGAGGGGCGGGGCGAGAGAGCGCGCTATTGTGGGGGGGGAGGAGGAGGAGCGAGAGAGAGCGTGCGCGCTATGTTGGGGCGGAGGAGAGGAGTGAAATAGCGCGTGCGCGCTATTGTGGGGGGAGGAGGAGGAGTGAGAGAGAGCGCGCGTGTTATGTGGGTGGGGCGAGAACGTATCTCGCGCGTGAGTCTCACCCTCCCCACCTGCTCGCTCTTGTTGAGTTTGTCTCCGTCTTCCTGAGCACCTTTACTGAGGGAGGGGAGGGAAAAAGTTGTTGGTGGTGGTGGTGATGATATGTAGCCTATTTCGCCCTGTTTGGTGAGTTCACTTCCCTCTCCACCACCCATCACTGTGGTACAGAAGAACCAAGAGGAACACTGTGCTTTTATCAAATGCGACGGTTATTTTACATATTCTGGTGGTTCGTGTTCAAGGTCAAATGGTGGAGGGAGAGTTGGGTTGGGTCTCATTGCTCAAAATTAGACGAGGCCATTTACCGTGCCACCGTGTTCAGAAGAGCTTTAGGGATTTTTTTTTATTGCAAGAACTCGTGTATTTTGAGTGGATTTTTATTTGGAGGGGGTGGGGGAGTGAAATGACCCACCAGTGGAGTCGTTCTTACGAAATGGAATTATTTTATCTTTGCCCTCTATCCACAAGCTCTTGCAAGGTGGAGTGGTTTTTATTTGATGGGTGGGGGAGTAGGTGGATGACTCACTGGGATATTCATTTTTGCAAAACTGGATCGGGGTGGGAGAAAAAAATGTTGTCATGTCCATGTTGTCCCACCTTGTTGAAAAGAAGTTAACAAAATACTCTTACCAGGCAAGCACCTTGTGTAATCGAGTGGATGGTGGTTTTTATTTGAGTGGAGGAGGAGGAGAAGCCTCCTCTTCAGAGAAATGATATGAAGAAATGTCAGAATATTTATAATATAGTACTGGAGCACCACTGTATGGTGCTAAAGAATTATAGGATGTGGGTTTGACCTGTTTTCTGGGTGGCTAGTTGATGATCAAGCACTTCTCCACAGATAAAGGAGTCTCATACTTGAACATGGTTGTACATAATGTGCAAAAGAGGCAGTATAACTTATAAGACTATCAAGTGCACTAAAGTCCTGAGATGTGAGACCCCCTCCAGGAGGCTGTGCCATATTGGTCGGAGTTCCAAAATTATGTTGTACAAATCCAGGCTTTGACTGCTCTCATGCAGGACTGATTAGGATTAACAGTTGTTTGGATCTGTAATTTGTGATGCCCTCAAATTACATTTTATTCTATTGTCATCAGGACCATCTTGTTGCTCTCCCAAATTAAATGTGTTATGTTACTTGCCTGGACCAGCATTCAGATTTTATACATCCTGTTGTTGGTTGTTTTCCTTTGAAGGTAGGTTTGCTTTGATGTACACAATTTCTTCAAGAGTCAGTCTTCAGAGCTAGGCCTATAGTCTGAATTTTTTTTAAAGAAAGCACAGGCATTCAAAAATGGATTCATTTCACAAATTATACTGTATCATAGGACTGATTAATTTAGGACCAAGCTCTAATTTTAAGATTCTGCTCCCTTGTTATGGATTCCCCCACCAGAGGAAATAGTTTCTCCCTACCTACCCTATTGAATCTTTTTATCATTTCACACTCATCAATTAGATCACCCCTCAACCTTCTAAACTCATGGGAATATAAGCCAAGTTTATGCAATCTGTCCTCATAATTTAAGCCTTGGTATCATTCTAGTGAATCTGCAAAGCCAATATATCTTTCCTAAGGTACCCAAACCTGAACACAGTACTCCAGATGGGTTCTGATATAGGCTCTACATCTGAAGCATGCACTTATATCCAGCACTTTTTGCTCATCACAATTAGGTTGCAGAGACAAGCAGCTGCTGCTGAATCGCCGTACTTTCGACAACTCATCATGAAGATTCCCAAGTGCCTGCAGTAGACCGAGAGAGATCTCAAACCGATGCTTGTCAGTTGTTTCAGAACCAGTTAGGAATTATCCTCCTTATGGATGGGGAGAGGTAGGTATAGTCTCTTTGGGATTGAGGTGGTTGCAAGATGACCTATCTAGCAATAGAATTTCAGAACCAACATTGGAACTTAGAAATATTCAGGAGTGGAAAAGACCATTGCAGTCCATCTGGCTAGTCTCAAGCCTCTATGGCTGACTGGGTAATCAAAGCAGGCAGATCCGTGGCACCCCATGGCACTATTTATGAATTGACCAGTCTGGCTCATTAATAGAACCTGGAGGGGTAGACCAGTCAGTGGAGGCTGGGATTCTTTCCATTTGGGTTTAGACCAAAGCCTAATGAATAGAATGGTCCAAGCTCAAAATTCCCGTCTCCCTCGTGTATGCATCAAGCCTTCCCTTAAATACATCAATGATATCTGCCTCAACCACTTCGTTTGGCAGCATGTTCCTCATGGAAGAGTTTTGTAAAGAGGTGCATCAGCCATGTGCCTGACTCTTCGAGTATTCAGCATCAGCTCGGTGTCACCTGGAGCTCTTCCTGGAGCCACTCCCTCCACCTCACAGCTTGGTCCTGGATACCACGTAAGGGTCAGATAAACCTTTATGTTGCATGCCTAGGAGTTCAAAACCACGAAGGAGAATTATTTGAACAACGTTTTATACAACGTAAGTTTTACCTGCATTGAGACTTAGCTGTCAATGAAGAAAGATCAAAGCATTACTTCCCCTTTCTCAGTTTGGTCCTGGAGGACTGTGCCCTGGAATATCCATGTGACTGTCCTATTATTGTTCATTATATTGACATGGTTGATCTTTGAGGTGGCGATTTGAGCTAAATGGATCCTATTTTCATAACTTCTACGGTTCTAAGTACCTTGATGACAGCTAACAGCACAGAACAAGGCTCATAATGTCTCTGCTAGCCTTTTGCTGAGCAGTCCAAAACTAATCCCACTGACCTGTTCTCTCCCCATAGCGTTGTATCTTCCCCTGCTTCAAATATTTACCCACGTTTCCCTTTGAAAGATAACGGTCTCGATTTTAAATCTGGGCAGGATCGGTGTGTGCGGAGTGAGGGGGGCTGCTGGGCAAGCGCCAAACTCGCATGCCGAGGCCCAGAAAGGTTTTAACTCCCGGGCCTCATTTAAATATTCAGACTTTGACTCCTGCCTGAACACGGCAGGAATTACTGCCTGGCTGATGGCCAGGAGTAGCAATTCGGGCAGCAGGAGGCTGCCATGGGAAAATGGCCCCAGCAGTCAGGTAATTGGGGAGTGGGTCCAGAGGTGATCGCGATCCTGTTCTCCTCCCGGTACACAAGGAAACTTCAGGAAAAAAAATGTAAAACTTTCCTTACTGGACTTCTTCTGGCCCTTGATCCAGCTCCTGGCAGATTTGACCTGGCGGGGAAACCACCTCTGCTCAGGCCCCAGATTGAAATCGTAGATCGGGTCCCGATGATGTCAGTGGAGCCTGATTAGCATATTTAAACAGGACCCTGGTAGCTTGGGGCAAATTTAAAATTGCAGTTGGTCAGATTGAGGCAGGAAAGGAATGGATAAGACCCCCGTTCTATTTCAACTGCCTCCCCCTGCCTGGTTTCTGCCGGGAGTTAAAATCAAGGCCACAGTGTCTCTTCCTCAATTACTCCATGTGGTAAAGCATGGTGCAATAGTTGCAAAACCGAACAACTTTGTCCAGACAAATGCTGCAGTATTTCAAAGTTAATTCTCAGCACATCTTGTTTTGTGCACTTACATAGAGTGATGACCACAACCTGTGTCTGCTGGATGATTCCATTGTCCATAGCAATTAAAGGTGTTTTGCTTTCAGATGAAGCTGCAGTTTCTATTTCTCTCATGCACTTAAGAGTTTGTATATTAGTGGGATGGTTTCACCTGTAATCAACAGAATGTTCGCCGAACACAGGAATGTACTTATACTGGGATTTTTGCTAATGTCTTATTTTACATTGATGTTTGCCCATTCTCTTTACGGGAACTGATAATTCCTTCATGGATTTTTTTTTTATTCAGGACTTGTTTGAGTGGTTCTTCCCCCTTGAAGGGGTAGGGATACTAAGACCGTCAGCATCTGAATCCCATCAGCAGCCAGGTCAGTATCCAGGTCTTGGTCCCTAGTTTGATCTCTGCAAAGTTTGCATTTGTTTTTCTTTGGATCTGTAAGAGTAACCTGTACCATTGGTGATCTGAGCAGGTACCCATCCTTTGTGTAAATTTACTACGTAAGGGGTTTTCCATGGTTATCTGCTTCAGTATCTTGGTATAAACTTCTGAGGTTGGCTAAATATAAAGTTTTCTCTGGGCAGATATTGCTTTCATAAAATCTATACTGATCTTAGGGTTGCCAAACTTACTGTTGTACTAGTGTGACGATTCGTGCCAAGGTTCCTTGATCCAGGTATTTTGGAAGGTGCTTCTATTGTTAGTTCTTATCCTACTGGGCTAGCAGCTCTTGGACATTCTGGATTATATTTATTACAAGGATGTTTGGCATGATAATCAACGGTTGCCTTCTGCTATCACTATGCAATGGTCTTTCTATACGGTGGTGCCATCTCCACATATCCCAGTACAATATCTTCAGCTGAGTTCCAGGGAACAAGGTAGACTACCTAAAAGGTTCACTCAGTCCTATTCTATTGAGGGTCCTTCAGTACATCTATTGTGGTGACTTGTGACCCTGTGCTAAGTAACTACTGTACTGGGGTGCCATTTATCTCTGATTATAAGCAGAAAGGTTTTACGAGATTGGTGAGATCAGTGTGGTAATCTCATACCGCCACTCACACTTCCGTTGGCTATTTGCATTTCAGATTAGTGTATTACATTTACACTATCAACCACCTTGCAAACACAGTGTGTACGTGTTTCCTTTCATCCACTGTATGTGAGAAGCCCAAGAAGAGAGTAATCACTGCTGGATCTAGTATTGGGAAATGAACCAGAACAAATGAGAAATAGTCAGGGGAACATTTAGGCAATAGCAATCATAACAACATAAAATAATGATTGAGAAAGACATAAGTAAGACAAAGACCAAAGTAATAGATTGAGAAAAAAAGCTAATTTTGAGAGGATGAGACTGGGACTAGGGCAGCTAAACTGGGGAAAGAAATAGACAAAGAAATAGAACAGCAGTGGGTAATATTCAAAACAGTGATCAATAGAGTTCAGGAGAAGTATAATCCTCTAAAAAGCAAGAACAAACTAGCCAATAACGAAACACCATGGATGAATAAAGAGATACAGGTCAAATTGAAACTAAAGAAAAAGGCATATTCTAAGTACATAGACAATAAAGGAGAGGATGATGAAAGGGAATACGAAGAGGTAGGAAAGAAATCAAAAAACAATTAAGAAAGCAAAGAGGAACTACGAGATTAAATTATCAATGAATATGAAAAGAAAGAGTAAAATATTCTACAGACACATAAATAACAAAAGAAAAATCAGAATAGGGATAGGGTCACTAAGGAATGCCCAAGATAAACTCACAGGTAATGACAGGGAAATGGCAGAAATATTGAATAGTTACTTTGCCTCCATATTTACCAGGGAGACTAACAAGGTGGGCAGGACATTAGAAGAAGAGATCAAAAAAGATATTAAAACATTTAAAATAGAAAGGAGGAAGGCAATTGAGAAACTAATCAAACTTAGGGAGGATAAGACCCCTGGTCTGGATGGGTTGCATCCGTGAATATTAAAAAGTTAGGGAGGATATAGCAGAGGCACTGTTACATGCATATAAAATTCACTAGAAAAGGGAATAGTGCCAGAGGACTGGCTGTCGGCTAATGTGATTCCTATATTTAAAAATGGAGATAGAACAAGTCGAGGGAACTACAGACCAGTTAGCTTAACGTCGTTAGTAGGAAAGATAATGGAATTACTCAAAGATGTAATAGAAAGACATATCTCTTGAACGAAAACATAATAAAGAATAGACAGCACGGGTTTCAGAAGGGAAAGCCATGCTTGACCAACCTTATTGAATTCTTTGAAGAAGTAACAAAGAGTGGACAAGGGTAATGCAGTAGATGTAACATATTTGGATCTTCAAAAGGCCTTTGATATGGTATTGCATTGTAGATTCATGGCTAAGTTCAGAGCATGTGGAGTCAGGGGACAGGTAGCAGAATGGATAGCAAACTGGTTACAAAATAGAAAACAGAGTAGGGGTTAAGGGTAGCTACTCAGACTGGCAAAAGGTGGGAAGTGGTGTTCCATAGGGATCGGTGCTGGAACTATTGTTCACAATTTACATAAAAGATTTGGATTCGGGAATCCGAAGTACAATTTCAAAATTTGTGGACAACACCAAATTGGGGGGGTGTAGTTAATACAAAGGAAGAATGCATCAAAATGCAAGAGGATATTAATAAACTTGCAGAATGGATGTGTAATTGGCAAATGAATTTCAATATAGATAAATATGAAGTGATGCATTTTGATCGAAAGAATAAGGAGGCCACATACTGCTTGGATAATAGTCTAAATGGGATAGAGGAGCAAAGGGATCTGGGGGTACAGGTACACAAATCACCAAAAGTAGCGATGCAGGTTAATAAGACCATAAAAGGGCAAATCAAGCACTAGGGTTCATTTTTAGAAGGATAGAATTAAAAAGTAAAGAAGTTACGTTAAATTTGTATAGAACTTTAGACCACACATGGAGTATTGTGCACAGTTCTGGTCTCCATTATAGAAAGGATATAGAGGCATTGGAGAGGGTGCAAAAAAGATTCACAAGGATGATACCAGAACTGAGAGGATATCCTTATCAGGAAAGGCTGGAGCTCTATTCTCTAGAAAAGAGAAGGCTGAGGGTTGACCTGATCGAGGTCTTTAAGATAATGATAGGATTTGATAGGGTGGACGTAGAGAAAATGTTTCCACTTGGTTGATTTACGATGTGTATTGTCTGATCATACAACCTAGAACCGAACCCCATGGGAGGAAACACATTATCAAACTGATAATTGTGACCGTGAGTATATAGTTGCAACTGAAAGTAAAATCTGGAGTGGAGTTCAGGCTGGGAGTTAAGAAGGTTTAGGAAGTTTGGGAGGGAAAAGGAAATCTGGCGTGACCGGCAGTGACCGGTGATTACGGCTGGCTGTACACCAGCAGCCACTGTCGTGTACCCATTAGTCACTTCATCGTTGCCTTTAATTCAACAGTCCAAAATCCACGCTAACATGGGGGAATCCAAAACTAGAGGTCATAAATACAAAATAGTTGCTAATAACTCCAAAGGGAATTCAAGAGAAACTTATTTACCCAAAGAGTGGTAAGAATGTGGAACGAGCTACCACAAAGAGTAGCTGATGCAAATAGCATTGATGCATTTAAGGGGAAGCTAGATAAGCACATGATGGAGAAAGGAATAGAAGGGTATCCTGATAGGGTTAGATGAAGTAGGGAGGGAGGAGGCTCGTGTGGAGCATAAACGCCAGCATAGACCAGTTGGTGCTGTAGATTCGATGTAACTCGATGTTTACACACTCTAAAGTAGTAATAACTTACACTTATATAGTGCTTTTAGTGTGGCAAAATGTCCCAAGATACCTCAGGGGTAACGGGAGGAGGAGTTAGGAGAGGTGATTGAAGGTGTGGTTAAAGAGATAAGCTTTCAGGAGGCTCCTCAAGGTTTGGAGACATATACCAGAGTGCAGAGTTGTGATAGCTGCCACTGGTAGTATAGTGGTGATGGGCAGGGGGTGGGTGGGGGGGTGGTGGATAGGAGGGAAGAACTCACAGACCAGAGTTAAAGACTGAAGGGTGCGAACTGGGACATAGAGGAATTTGCAAAGATAGGGTGAAGAGCACCAGGGAAGGATTTGTAAATGAGGCGACCGGAGGATGAGTAGCCATTGGAAGTCAGCCAGGGCAGGTGTGACTGGTGTGAATTTTTATGGGTTAGGATACAGTTAGCAGAGTTTTGGATGTTAGATTTTGTGTTGGGTGAAGCTTATGAGAATGTTGGGAAGAAGTTGAGCTTGAAGTTGAGATAAGACTGGAGACAGTTGATATTATGTAGGTGGAACACTTCACTGTAAATGTGTTAGCACTGATGCTCAACATAATTTCTAACCAACTTACTGTAGTTATATAACATTAGCCATCACCTTAAAGAAATCGCAACAAAAATACATTGTATCTGTCACTGAGCGCTTGTATTTCATGTCCTGGGTCCCCAACATGTTCTTACTATTAAACAATTTTTAAACTTATTTTAAATGTAGACAAATTATGGCTACAATTTTGGAAGCAAATGGGCCTGTACCTTTAAAGCTGGTTTAATGCAGAACTGTAATTGAAGCTGTGTTTGTCATTTGCCAGTATCTCCACTACATCTGCCAACCTTATCCTTTCAGTGGCATCAATTTCCTTGCTCAGTTTCCATTGTAGCAATAATTACTTGAACATGATTAAGCTTGATTAGAAGAAATTTGAGATGAGTTTTTGCTCTCTTAATTTGGCCTTTCATTTGATAAGCTAGTAGGGTAAGTGAAGGAAATTTTGTCAAGGGTGTTGCCAAGGTGGGGAGGGAGGGGCAGTAGTTGATAAGGACTTTGAAGGAGAAGGATGATAGGGAGTGAGGTTCTGAAAGCAGAAGATGCCAAAAGAGTAAAGGGAACGTTCAAGGTGGGACTTAGCAATGAGAGCCAAGTTTGTGCTGTAGTGGTTATTCAAAGTATGTGATGGAATACGTGGCTGGATGAGGTGGCTTTGGTGAGAGATGGTCAGTCACGTTAAAGGGGGCCAAGTTTTGGTCAGGGCTGGAATGTCGATTAAACTCATTCAGGATGAGGTCATAGATGACAAGCTCCTTATTCGCAATGCAGTGGACATTTTGAAGGGGAACGTAGAGTGGATGTGTAGTAGGAGACCCATAGTTGGGGAGATGAGGGCAATGTGAAAAGGACAGGGAGGAGGTTTTTTTTAATTCGTTCACGGGATGTGGGCGTCGCTGGCAAGGCCGGCATTTATTGCCCATCCCTAATTGCCCTCGAGGTTGGAGGGGTTTGTTTCTGGAGTGGGAGTTGACTAGGATTTTCGATGAGATAAGGCAATGAGGCGGTATGGATTGCTGCTTTGGGAGATGCAGCGAGTGCAATGGAGCACTACAACAACAACTTGCATTTATAGTGCGCCTTTAACGTAGTAAAATGCCCCAAGGCGCTTCATAGGAGTGTTAGCAAGCAAAATTTGACACCGAGACACATAAGGAGATATTAGGACAGGTGATCAAAAGCTTGGTCAAAGAGGTAGGTTTTAAGGAGCATCTTAACCCCTCTACCTCCCTCTCCTCCTTTAAGGGAGGGAATTCCAGAGCTTAGGGCCCAGACAGTTGAAGGCACAGCTGCCAATGGTGGAGCGATGAAAATCGGATGCGCAAGAGGCCAGAATTGAAGGAGCACAGAGATCTCGGAGGGCTGTAGGACTGGAGGAGGTCACAAAGATAGGGAGGGGTGAGGCTATGGAGCAATTTGAAAACTAGGATAAGAATTTTAAAATCGAGGCATTGCCGGACTGGGAGCCAATGTAGGTCAGCGAGTACAGGGGTGATGAGTGAACGGGACTTGGTGCGAGTTAGGATACGGGCAGCAGAGTTTTGGATGAGCTCAAGTTTATGGAGGGTGGAAGATGGGAGGCCGACCAGGAAAGCGTTGGAATCGTCAAGTTTTGAGGTAACAAAGGCAGGGATGACTGAGGTCTAGCAAATGGATTACTATGGGCCTGTCAAGGAGGGACTCAATCCTGGGATGCTGGCAAGAAAGGAGGCCAATACAGGAGTAGCGGCAAATGTATGATATTGTAGAATAAAGAAATGTTAATGATGAGAAGAGCAGAAGGAGTAAAGCAGGCTGAGATGGTCAACGGTAAGCGGAAAACCTGGGTCCAGATGGCACTCGAACATAGGAACAGGAGTAGGCCATTCAGCCCCTCGTGCCTGCTCCACCATTTGATAAGATCATGGCTGATCTGTGATCCAACTCCATATACCTGCCTTTGGCCCATATCACTTAATACCTTTGATTGCCAAAAAGCTATCTATCTCAGATTTAAATTTAGCAATTGAGCTAGTATCAATTGCCGTTTGTAGAAGAGTGTTCCAAACTTCTACCACCCTTTGTGTGTAGAAATGTTTTCTAATCTCGCTCCTGAAAGGTCTGGTTCTAATTTTTAGACTCTGCCCCCTACTCCTAAAATCCCCAACCAGCGGAAATAGTTTCTCTCCATCCACCCTATCCGTTCCCCTTAATATCTTATAAACTTCAATCAGATCACCCCTTAACCTTTGAAACTCCAGAGAATACAACCCCAATTTGTGTAATCTTTCCTTATAACTTAACCCTTGAAGTCCAGGTGTCATTCGAGTAAACCTACGCTGCACTCCCTCCAAGGCCAATATGTCCTTCCGAAGGTGCGGTGCCCAGAACTGCTCACAGTACTCCAGGTGGGGTCTAACCAGGGTTTTGTATAGCTGCAGCATAACTTCTGCCCCCTTGTACTCCAGTTCTCTAGATATAAAGGCCAGCATTCAATTAGCCTTAATGATTATTTTCTGCACCTGCTCATGACACTTCAATGATCTATGTACCTGAACCCCTAAGTCCCTTTGGACATCCACTGTTTTTAACTTTTTACCATTTAGAAAGTACCCTGTTCTATCCTTTTTTGATCCAAAGTGGATGACCTCACATTTGTCTACATTGAATTCCATTTGCCACAGTTTTGCCCGTTCACCTAATCTATCAATATCGCTTTGTAATTTTATGTTTTCATCTACATTGCTTACAATGCCACCAATCTTTGTGTCATCGGCAAACTTAGATATGAGACTTTCTATGCCTTCATCTAAGTCGTTAATAAATATTGTGAATAATTGAGGCCCCAAGACAGATCCCTGCAGGACTCCACTAGTCACATCCTGCCAATGTGAGTACCTACCCATTATCCCTACTCTGTCGCCTTTTGCTCAGCCAACTTCCTAACCAAGTCCGTGCTTTTCCCTCGATTCCATGGGCTTCTGTCTTAACTAACAGTCTCTTATGTGGGACCTTATCAAATGCCTTCTGGAAGTCCATATAAATAACATCCATTGACATTCCCCTGTCCACTACTTTAGTCACCTCTTCAAAAAATTCATTCAGGTTTGTCAGGCACGACCTACCTTTCACAAATCCATGCTGGCTCTCCCTGATTAACTGAAAATTCTCGAGGTGTTCAGTCACCCTATCCTTAATTATGGACTCCAGCATTTTCCCCACAACAGATGTTTGGCTAACTGGTCCATAATTCCCTGGTTTCCCCCGCCTTTCTTGAAAAGCGGAGTGACGTGCAATTTTCCAATCTAGAGGGACAGTTCCTGAATCTAGAGAACTTTGCAGATGCCCTAACTATAATCTTTCAATGTGCTCACCTACTTCCTTTAAAACCCTGGGATGGAAATCATCTGGTCCTGGGGATTTGTCACTCTTTAGTGCTATTATTTTCTTCATTACTGTTGCTTTACTTATATTAATTTTATCGAGTCCCTGTCCCCGATTCAATATAAGTTTTCTTGGGATTTCCGGCATGCTATCCTCTTTTTCTACTGTAAATACTGATGCAAAGTAATCGTTCAACATGTCTGCCATTTCCCCATTGTCAATGACAATATCCCCACTTTCAGTTTTTAAGGGGCCAACATGGCTCCTGACCAACCTCTTTTTCCTAATATAACTATAAAAGTTCTTCGTATTGGTTTTGATATTCCATGCAAGTTTCTTTTTATACTCTCTTTTTGTAGCTCTTACTATCTGTTTTGTGATCCTTTGTTGATCTTTGTATCTTTCCCATTTGCCAGAATCTGTGCCATTTTTTGCCCTTTTGTATGCCCTTTCCTTATGTCTTATACTGTCCCTTACCTCTTTAGTTGTCCATGGCTGTTTTTTTTGGCAAGTAGAGTTCTTGCCCCTCGGGTATAAACCGATTCTGTATCAAGTTAAATGTTTCTTTAAACATTTCCCACTGATCATCAGTCGTTTTACCCATTAACAGATTTGCCCAGTTTACTGTGGACAGTCTCTGTCTCATCCCGTTGAAGTCGGCCTTACCCAAGTCTAGAATCTTAGCACATGCACACAGTGGACACAGAAGTAGTTTTGTACTGCACAGAAACTTTTTCCAATGAGCAGTGTTAGAGTCTGCTTTGTCTGTGCATCCTACCAAAGGTGATTATTGAAGATCTCTGGTGCAGATTATGCTTCTGTTCTGTTTTTTAGTGCTTCTGTGGCAGCAGGATCAGCTGATTCCTCTGTCGTTTTATAGGTCCTCGGGATACTTTTTGGCATGATCCTCAGAGGGAAATTCACATAGATTTCTGGTGGCCCAGCTCATCTTTCATTTATTAAGTGAACCTTATAGAAATAATATTCATATAACTCTACTCCAATGTAATATATTTTTGTAACACCATGTAAAAAAAGCCTTGTAAAACCCTGGTGCTGTATCTGTAACATTTTGGTCTATTACATCACAGTAGATCCATGCTATATTCTATTATCACTGCAAGAGTTTCTCAGGAAGCATCCTCAGCCCAGCTGCTTCAGTAATGGCATTTTCTTCATCATAAGTTCAGGAATGGGACTGTTCGCTAACAATTCCACCGTTTTCAAATCCATTCCTCTGAAAATGAAGCAGTGAATGCCAGCTTACAGCAGGACCTGGGTAACATTCAGGCTTGGGCTGACAAGTGGCATGTAACATTTACACCTGGCATGTAAGTGCCAGGCTGTGATCATCTCAAACAAGAAAAAGCCCAGCCATCTCTCCCTGACCGACAACAAACAGCACCACCACCACTGCTTAGTCGCCCACCGTCAACATCTGGTGGGTCACAATTGATGATGAGCATAACTGGACCAGCCATAACAACACAGTGGCTACAAGGGCAAGTCAGAGACTGAGTACTGTGCGATGAATGGCTCATCTCCTGACCCTCAAACCTCTCCACCATCTACAAAGCTCAAGTCACGAGTGTGATGGAATACTTGTCACTTACCTAGATGGGTACAGCTGCAGCGGTACTCAAGAAGTTCAACATCATCCAGGATAGAGCACCGTGCTTGGTCAGTGTTCCCTGCTGCTGGACTCAATATCCTTCGCCTCCATTATTGGCGTGCTGTGACTTCAGGATGTACATTTTACAGGCTGCACTGCAGCAACTCATCAAGGTTGCTGGGAAAGCACCTCCCTCCACTGTGACGTCTGCCACAGAGAAGGACGAGCTGCACATGTCATGGGAACACAATCACCTCCAAGTTCCCCTGCAAGTCATACACTATCCTGACTTAGACTTATATTGCCATTCCTTCATTATCACTGTCAATATCCTGGAATTCCTTACTGAGCACCATCAGCATAAGGATTGCTGTGGTTCAAGGAGAATGCCACTACCACTTTCTCAGGGTAACTATGGATGGACAATAAATATGGCCTTGGCAGTCCTAAAAACAAATTTTTAAAAACACAGAAATTAAATATGTGCTTTGCATAAGGAAATACATGATGCTACTGAATAAACAGAATTATGGTACATGACTTCATCTCAAAACCATTAATATTAATTTCAATGGGGTTAACATAAGAGCATAAGAAATAGGAGCAGGATTAGGCCATACGGCCCCTCTAGCCTGCTCTGCCATTCAGTAAGATCATGGCTGATCCTCTACCTCAACTCCACTTTCCTGCCCTATCCCCATATCCTTAGTGTCCAAAAATCTTATCGATTTCAGTCTTGAATATCCTCAACGACCTGAGCATCCACAGCCCTCGGGGGTAAAGGATTCCAAAGATTCACGACCATCTGAGTGAAGAAATTATTCCTCATCTCAGTCCTAAATAGCTGACCCTTTATCTTGAGACTATGACACCTGGTTTGAGACTCTCCAGCCAAGGGCAACAGCCTCTCAGCATCTACCCTGTCAAGCCCTCTTAAGAATTTTCTACGTTTCAATGAGATAATCTCTCATTCTTCTAAACTCAAGAGAATATAGGCCCATTCGTAGAATCATAGAAAATTTACGGCACAGAAGGAGGCCATTTGGCCCATCGTGTCTGCGCCGGCCGAAAATGAGCCTTCCAGCACTTGGTTCATAGCCTTGTAGGTCATGGCCCTTCAGGTGCATATCCAGGTACTTTTAAAATGTGATGAGAGTTTCTGCTTCTACCACCCTTTCAGGCAGTGAGTTCCAGACTCCCACCACCCTCTAGGTGAAAAAATGTTTCGTCAGCTCCCCTCTAATCCTTCTGCCCATCACTTTAAATCTATGTCCCCTGGTTATTGACCTCTCTGCTAAGGGAAATAGGTCTTTCCTATCCACTCTATCTAGGCCCCTCATAATTCTGTACACCTTAATTAAATCACCCCTAAGCCTCCTCTGTTCCAAAGAAAACAGCCCCAACTCAACCAATCTTTCCTCATAGCTAAAATTCTCCAGTCCTGGCAACATCCTCGTAAATCTCCTCTGTACCCTCTCTAGTGCAATTACATCCTTCCTGTAATGTGGTGACCAGAACTGTATGCAGTACTCAAGCTGTGGCCTAACTAGTGTTTTATACAGTTCTAGCATAACCTCCCTGCTCCTATATTCTATACATCAGCTAATAAAGGAAAGTATTCCATATGCTTTCTTAACCACCTTATCGACCTATCCTGCTACCTTCAGGGATCTGTGGACATGCATTCCAAGGTCTCTCATTTCCTCTACACCTCTCTATCCTCCCATTTATTTTGTATTCTCTTGCCTTGTTTGCTCTCCCCAAATGCATTACCTCAAACTTCTCCGGATTGAACTCCATTTGCCACTTTTCTGCCCATCTGAACAGTCCATTGATATCTTCCTGCAGTCTACAGCTATCCTCCTATCAACCACACGACCTGTCTTTGTGTCATCCGCAAATTTCTTAATCATGCCCCCCATGTTTAAGTCCAAATCGTTAATTTGACTGAAGGGGCAGAAGATCCCCGAAGACTTCAAAGCATCTCCCACTGAAGGCTTCCACTGAGACCCTTAGCAGGGCAGTGCTGGAGATTGAATTGGAGGGAGAGGGTGCCTCTAGTAGGTTCTCTCCTTTAGCTGCATGTACACCATTCCCCTTACTACCACAGGCCAACTGCCGGGCTTCGCTTGGCAGTCGGCAGAAATAGGGAGCCCCACTCCCCCTTACGTGAGGTGGGTGGGGAAGGAGCAGCCAGTGAAGGTCTCAGCAGGTGTTGGAAAATTGAATTTGGAGTGGTGAGCTGGCAGTAGGCCTCACCAGTCAATAATGCCCCCTGTTGGGCAGATTAGCAGAGAAAAATTCACCCCTCTGTGTCAGCATCAAGCGTGCCCAGATCACATATAGCACAGTTAGAGCTGCAGAGTAAAAGTCTCTGTACTCTGCTGAGCAACATACGTTAACCCCAACCTCAGAAGACCATTCCCCATTACCTATCCTCACAGGGAAGCAAAAAACAAAGGCTAGCTTAAAAGTAGCATTGCAGAGAAGCCTGATAGGTCATCAACACTTTCTCTCTTTCCTTCTCCCTGATTCTAAATGAATGTATGGCATGAAGGGTGCATGAGAAAGGAAAAAAACAATTTTAAAAATTCCATATTTGTTCCAAGAAAATCTGTACATACCTTGGGTGGTCAAACTGCACCAAGTTAAAAACAGGACTGTTTCCTTCCGGGTAACATTGTTCCAGAATTATACTTGATTGAAAGAACGAACAGGCATTTATTTAGTGCCTTTCACAACCTCAGGACGTCCCAAAGCACTTTACAGCCAACAAAGTATATTTGAAGAGTAGTCACTGTTGCAATGTAGGAAATTGCGACTGGGGAAATAATAATGGAAAACAAGGAAATGGCTGAGGAATTGAACAGATATTTTGTATCTGTCTTCACAGTAGAAGTCACTAAAAATGTACCAATAATAGTAGAAAATCAAGGGGCAAAGGGGAGGGAGGAACTAAAAACTATCACTATCACTAGAGAAAAAGTACTAGGTAAACTAATGGGTCTAAAGGCTGACAAGTCCCCTGGACCTGATGGCTTACATCCGAGGGTCTTAAAGGAAGTGGCTACAGAGATAGTGGATGCATTGGTTGTAATCTTCCAGAATTCACCAGATTCTGGAAAGGTCCCAGCGGATTGGAAAACTGCAAACGTAACACCCTTATTCAAGAAGGGAGTGAGACAGAAAGCAGGTAACTATAGACCAGTTAGCCTAACATCTGTCATTGGGAAAATGCTAGAATCCATTATTAAGGAAGTAGTAGCAGGACATTTGGAGACTCATAATACAATCAAGGAGAGTCAACATGGTTTTATGAAAGGGAAATCGCGTCTGTCAAATTTATTAGAGTTCTTTGAGGAAGTAACGAGCAGGATGGATAAAGGGGAACCAATGGATGCAGTATATTTGGATTTCCAAAAGGCATTCCATAAGGTGCCATATAAAAGATTACTGCACAATATAAGAGCTCATGGTGTTGGGGGTAATGTACTGGCATGGATAGAGAATTGGCTAACTAACAGAAAACAAAGAAACGGGATAGAAGGGTCATTTTCAAAATGGCAATCTGTAACTAGTGGGGTGCTGCAGGGTCCAGTGCTGGGGCCTCAACTATTTACAATATATATTAATGACTTGGATGAAGGAACAGAGTGTCTTGTGGCCACATTTGCTGCTGATATAAAGATAGGTGGAAAAGCATGTTGCGATGAGGACACAAAGTGTCTGCAGAGGGATATTGACAGGTTAAGCGAAAGGGCAAAAATTTGGCAGATGGAATATAATGTGGGAAAATGTGAAGTCATCCACTTTGGGAGGAAAATATTATTTGAATGGAGAAATACTACAAAATGCTGTGGTACAGAGGAATCTAGGTGTCCTTGTACATGAAACACAAGAAGTCAACAAACAGGTGCAGCAGGTAATCCGGAAGGCAAACGGAATATTGGCCTTTATTTCTAGGGGGATGGAGTATAAAAGCGGAGAAGTCATGCTACAACTATCTTAAAGGCGAGAAACTGGAAAGTACTGCAGTACAAAGGGATCTGGGGGTCCCAGTGCAAGAAGATCAAAAAGTTAGTATGCAGGTGCAGCAGGTGATCAAGAAGGCCAACGGAATGTTGGCTTTTATTGCTCGGGGGATAGAATATAAAAACAGGGAGGTATTGCTGCAGTTATATAAGGTATTAGTGAGACCGCAACTGGAATACTGCATACAGTTTTGGTCTCCATGCTTAAGAAAAGACATACTTGCTCTCGAGGCAGTACAAAGAAGGTTCACTCGGTTAATCCCGGGGATGAGGGGGTGGACATATGAGGAGAGGTTGAGTAGATTGGGACTCTACTCATTGGAGTTCAGAAGAATGAGCGGCAATCTTATTGAAACATATAAGATTGTGAAGGGGCATGATCGAGTGGATGCGGTAAGGATGTGCCCAAGGATGGGTGAAACTAGAACTAGGGGGCATAATCTTAGAATAAGGGGCTGCTCTTTCAAAACTGAGCTGAGGAGAAACTTCTTCACTCAGAGGATAGTAGGTCTGTGGAATTTGCTGCCCCAGGAAGCTGTGGAAGCTACATCATTAAATAAATTTAAAACCGAAATCGACAGTTTCCTAGAAGTAAAGGGAATTAGGGGTTACGGGAAGCGGGCAGGAAATTGGACATGAATTTAGATTTGAGGTTAGGATCAGATCAGCCATGATCTTATTGAATGGCGGAGCAGGCTCGAGGGGCCGATTGGCCTACTCCTGCTCCTATCTCTTATGGTCTCATAGTCCATTGATATCTTCCTGCAGTCGATAGCTTTCTTCCTCACTATCAACCACACGGCCAATTTTTGTATCATCTGCAAACTTCTTAATCATGCCCCCCTACATTTAAGTCCAAATCATTCATATATACCACAAAAAGCAAGGGACCTAGTACTAAGCCCTGCAGAACACCACTGGAAATAGCCTCCCAGTCACAAAAACACCCGTCTATTACTATCCTCCTCACAGTTTACTACACTTCCAAGTTTTGTGTTATCTGCAAATTTTGAAATTGTGCCCTCTATGCCCAAGTCCAAGTTATTAATATGTAACAAAAAAAGCAGTGGTCCTAGTACCAACCCCTGGGGAGCACCACTGTATACCTTCCTCTAGTCTGAAAAACAACCATTCATCACTACTCTCTGTTTCCTGTCACTTAGCCAATTTGTTTCCATGCTGCCACTGTCCCTTTTATTCCATGGGCTTCAATTTTGGTGACAAGCCTATTATGTGGCACTTCATCGAATGCCTTTTGAAAGTCCATATACATAACATCAATCGCATTGCCCTCATCATCCCTCTCTGTTACCTCATCAAAAATTCAATCAAGTTAGTTAAACACAATTTGCCTGAGTCACTGCAAAGCATAAGGGAGGCTGAAGGTTTCCTGGATCATATGTCCCAGGAGGTGGTCACCCTGCAGCCACACAGTTCAGGATAGCAAGTGGGTGGCCATCCGAAAGAGTATTAAGAGGCAGGCAGTGCAGGAATTTTCTGGGTGTGTGGCACTCTCAAAAACCGCTATTCAGCATTGAATACCAGTGAGGGTGACGACACCTCGAAGGAGTGCAGTCCTAGGCATGGCACCATGGGGCAAAGGACGGCGCAGGGAGGCACAGTGAAGTGTAGAAATGCAGTAGTCATAGGGGATTCAATAGTCAAGGGGGCAGTGATTTAAATTATTTTTAACGATAGAGTATTTGAATAAATGTCTCCCCTTTTACGTTATTATCCCCTTTGCTTTGTCCGCCTCAGCTGTTGCCACTAGTGCCCAGTGTAGCCAACTGCAGGAGTGGTAGCATCTGCTGAGGCATGACTTTCTGCTCTGATTTTGCCCTCTGCTCTTGGGAGATCCCACAGCTTCACCGCTCCTCGCTGCTTGGCCTGACTCAGATCAGGAACTGAGTGGAATGGGAGTCAAACTTGAATCCATCCATATTCTTAACCACTAAGCAATACCACACTATCACTCAAACTAACAAACATTTGATTTTAATTTAATTCATTTTTTAGCTCCCTTCTTCACCACATGTGCTGCCCGTCCTCTGCTAATGCTGCTATTGACCCAGTCACAAGAACATGCATGACAGCGCGCTGGAATCACTTGTCATAATTTTCCCTTGCTCTGTGACTTTAGTGCTTGGTCTCAAGCTGTCACTTCCTACAGTGGTGCAGCTGAGATCTGGAATTCACCGCATGGGGTATTATAGCACAAACTTACGTCCCAGCACTTTGTGGCACATTGCATTGGAGCATTATGGGGTTGATATGCAGATACTTCCATGACCAGTATCCATACTGTTTCATGGTTAACCAGTAGGTGGTGTCATTCAAATGGATCAAATCAGACAATGTCATGTGATGCTCCATGACTGAGAATGACAGAAGCCTTGGGAAGTGAGCTGAGTGACAAGGTAACCTTGGAATATTAAATTCTCAAGCCATTAATTGGGAGTCATGCGTACCAACTAATTAACCCTTAAGAGACCGTCATAGTTCCTAATATTGTATTATGGTCTAGTTTTTAGAAAATTATGAGGAACAGCCAACTCTGCTGCCAGACTCCACCTTCAATTACTGTCTACATGAAACCAGTAGGATCACGATCAAACCAGCAAAGGAAAGGGACAAAATTGAAACAACCATGTGTACAGAAAGCTCAGAAAATGCATGGAAAGAATACTAATATCATTTCAAAGCCCAAACATACTAGAGGACCGTGTCTCATTATTCAGCGCCAAGAAATGGCAGCTTTCTTCAAGCTATTCGGTAAGTACTGTAGGAAAAGGGGAAAAAAATTGTACCATGGTGATGAATGTAATATGAAAAATATTTCGTAAGTAGGCTGGTCTGATAGCTTGCAAAAGGTAGCACCTTTTAAGTGTCGCCACAAGTTAAACATTTTGTGATGTGTACCCTTGCCCTGTTTGTGACACAGACGCATAACAATTCTCACATCGTTATGAGAACTGGGGCTTATCTCTTTCCAGAGAAGATTGACTCCAGTTTCACATAACTTTGAGGAGTTCATCTAAAAATGAATAGGGATAAATACATCCCCAACATTTTTTATTTGTTTGTCATGGAGCTGGTTTAAAGTTGTGCAAAGTCACAGATAATGTTGCTTGTGATTTTGGCCAGGGCCATGTCGGACTGTAGCGATTCGAAGAGATGGTGAATGATTTGGATGCAGTAAGGGCATCAGAGGTAGGGGAGCAGTTATGCAGGTTCACATCAGCAGACTAATATTCTGCCACTAAAATTTGCCCTATTAAATTTATTTAACCATTTTACACAAAAAAATTGAGTAAGGTGTATTGCTTCTCCTATTCAGGTAGGGCTGCCATTTGAATGTGGGCGGACTAAATTAAAACTTTATATCTGCCCAACAGAATTTCCCAGCCAGCAAATGTTATAAGTACAGACATGACAAGTTATGTACCACAGTGGTCTCTTAACCTGTTGGGGAGGCAGCTAGAGGGATTCAAGACCAGCTGGATTGACAAATTGACTCCCTAATCCTTTTAAATATATATGCAATAATTTAAAAAAATCTTCACTCTTTAATATATTCGGTACATTAAAATTCTATTTACAGCGTTAAGATTTGTTTTTTGCTTTTGCTGCTTCACAGATGATGACTTAATACAAGACTTCCTGTGGATGGACTGCTGCTGTAAGGTCTCTGACAAGGTACACATTTACAAAACTTGATCAGTCCTATCTCAAATTTGAAATAAGGAACCGTAAGGTGTGATTATGCTGTGATTTTTGCATCAATTCAAAGCAATAAAAGGTAAATTTTGGGCTAGTATCAGGAGGTTCTTCACACAAAGAGTGATCAACATATGGAATGGTCTTCCAGATATAATTTTAGAGGCACAAACCCCAGAATCATTGAAGAAACCATTACATGTTGAAATGGGTGAACTGTAGGGTTTTTCTAGATGAATGAATTACGATGGACGAATTAAGATGCACCAAATGGCCTTTCTCATCTGGAATTACGTTGTACAAACATACAAATTAAGAGCATGAGTATGCCATTCGGCCCCTCGATCCTGCTCTGCCATTTGATAAGATCATGGCTGATCTGATTGCGACCTCAACCCTACTTTCCTGTCTACCTACTATAACCTTTGACTCCCTTGTTAATCAGGAATCTATCTAACTCAGCCTTAAAAATTTTAAATGACCCTGCCTCCACCGCTCTCTGGGGAAGGGAGTTCCACAGACTCATGACCCTCTAAGAGAAAAAAATTCTCCTCTTCTCCGTCTTCAATGGGAGACCCCTTCTTTTTAAACTATGGCCCCTAGTTCTAGTCTCTCCCACAAGGAGAAACATCCCCTCAGCATCTACCCCTTCTAGTAGCCTCAGGATCTTATATGTTTCAATAAGATCACCTCTCATTCTTCTAAACTCCAGTGTATACAGGCCCAACTTGTCCAACCTTTCCTCATAAGATAACCCCCTCATCCCAGGAATCAGTCGAATGAACCTTCTTTGAACTGCCTCCGAAGCAATTACGTCCTTTCTTAAATGAGGAGACCAAAACTGCACACAGTATTCTAGATGTGGTCTCCAATGCCCTGTATAACTGTAGCAAAACATCTCTACTTCTATATTCCATTCCCCTTGCAATAAATGACAACATTCCATTTGCCTTCCTAATCACTTGCTGTACCTGCATACTAACTTTTTGTGATTCATGTACTAGGACACCCAGATCCCTCTGTACCTCAGAGTTCTGCATTCTCCATTTAAATAATATACTGCTTTTCTATTCCTCCTGCCAAAGTGGACAAGTTCACATTTTCCCACATTATACTCCATCTGCCAAATTTTTGCCCACTCACTTAACCTATATATATCCTTTTGCAGACTCCTTATGTCCTCTTCACAACTTACTTTCCTACCTACCTTTGAGTCATCAGCAAATTTAGCAACCATACATTCGATCCCTTCATCCAAGTCATGTGATCTTGTGCATTAATGCAAAAGTGGCAGCATAACTGGTAATCTGACTGCTGAGCGTATTGAGGCTGGGAGATGTGAGACCACCTCCAGGAGGTAGTGTCTCACCAGTTTGACTTTGCAACAGGTTCAATAAGGCATGAAGCTGGATTCTTAAACATGCCCAGGCATCAAACTCCTGGGAATTCCATAAAACTTAATTTTCAGTTTTTGAAAAAGTGTGTGGGCTAATGCTAAAAAAAAGGGCCATCCAGTGAGCAGAGAACTGCATGTGTCCATATACTGCTACATTATGCTCTTTTGTCATTTCTCTCAGTGCAACTGAAGCAAGCCTTATTGAACCTGTTGCAAAGTCAAACTGATGAGACACTACCTCCTGGAGGTGGTCTCACACCTCCCAGCTTCAATACGCTCAGCAGTCAGATTACCAGTTATGCTGCCACTTTTGCATTAATGCACAAGATCACATGACTTGGATGAAGGGAATGAATGTATGGTTGCTAAATTTGCTGATAACACAAAGGTAGGTAGGAAAGTAAGTTGTGAAGAGGACATAAGGAGTCTGCAAAAGGATTTAAATAGGTTAAGTGAGTGGGCAAAAATTTGGCAGATGGAGTATAATGTGGTATAATTTGGTTCTGCTTCACTGAGAGTTGACTCTACAGATACCAGAATGTCTATAGTATAACTGCAGCCATGTTTATATTTAAAATTGTTTTATTTTGTGGTTAGTATTGTATTTCTTTTCATTTTTTTCAGTATCTTTTGGCCATGACCTTTGTTTATTTCAAGAGAGCTGGTTTTGAAATAAGCGAACAAACTAGAATGAATTTCTTTGTTGCTTTGTAAGTATAACTGCTATAGGTTTTTTTCTGTATATAATGGTTCTTATTTATTATAATGAAAAATAAAGGTAAATGTATTATTGGAATTTAACTTAATATCTGATTAAATGGCACCATACCATGTCAGATGCCTGTCCACCATCCCACAAACAGAAATTGGATGAATGGCCAGTTAATCTGCTTTTTGGTGGTACGGGTTGAGAGAATAATGTTAGCTGGACACTGGGAGAACTTCCATTCATGGGATTACCGCTATGGTCTAATATTTTTCCCTCCAAATTTACCAAACCTCATCGTATTGTTGTTTTCACTGAATCGATTCCATTTAGATTACGAAATAGATGATCAGATATTTCATCTGCTGCATTTGAATGCCCCTCATGAATCTGTTACTTACAGGTACAAAATGGGATTTGAGGAAAGTTTTTTTAAAAAGTTACCACAATAGTAGACTGTCCTCAAGCAGGAAGTCAGATATTAAGTGGCTAATCACATTTTTAAATAAAACTAATGACTACACAAAACTAGAAACAATAAGTAGATGTTATTTGGATCAGACAAATCTTCACACCTTTCCATTGACTACTGTTCTGTCACAAGCTACACCCTGCTGTTTATGACCCATCAAATGTGTTCTGCTCCCTGCTACAAAAATCTTCTTTAAAAAAAATTACATTTTTAAATACAATTTGTGGGTTCTTAAATACATTTTCTGTTTTTAGATATTCATGGCACACTGTAGCTTTGAGTGAAACCTCCTTGGAAAAATTAAATCACACTTTTTCCAAAATTAATATGTCTGATATTAGTTTTTTACATATTTTCCCACTCAAGTTTGAATTTATTTCAATTCCTGTTATTTAAAGGTGGATGCTCTTTTCTCTGTCTACTTTTTAGTCCACTTTGTTCATTCTGTCTTTGAACTGTGGGGCCAACCAGCTGGTCTTTTCTGAGCCTACACATTCTGATCTTTATGATCCCCTTGAGGGAACTTTGTGCAGGACTGAGCTTTGCTACCTAGTGGCTCAGCTGAGAACTTTTGAAACTCAACACAAGTGTTTGTAAACAGCTTTGAGTACCCAAGAATTCTGGGAATACAATCTGCAAAAATTCTTAGTTGTAGCTCGTGAACTGATGCTCATTATATTATTGAGCAGTCATCTTTTTGAATAACATTCAAAGCTTTGGTTAAAACAAGAAAACTAAATTATTAAAGAAAAAAAGACTTGGATACATATTGTGCCATATCACGTTTCAAACACCTCATAGTGCTTCATGTACAATTAATTACTTCGAAGTACAGTGATTATCATTCAGGCAAATGTAGCAGCCACATTGCACACAATAAGGTGTAACAAACAATAATGAAATGAAATGGCCAGTTAATCTATATTTTATGGTATTAGTGAGGGAAGAATGTTGGCCAAGACACTGCAGGCTTTTTGTTCTTCAAATACTTCCTGGGATCTTAACATCCACTGAATAGACAGAATGGACCGAGGTGCAACGTCTCATCTGATGATCTTACAGAGAAAAGGGCAGCGTGTATTTTCCAATAGTAAGTAGTGCTTCCGAGTGGATATTGATGCTCTTGTAATATTGAGAATGCAGAATTCTAAACCGGTTCTGTGATGACTTATTCAAATAATTGGTTATCAGGGCTGTACATTTTATTCACTGGTAATAGGATTTTCAAGACGGCAGACAAAATAAACAAGAAAGATCGAGCGAGATGCAAAAACATAAACAATGGGAAACAAAGACAAGAGATAGTTATAGCATTGTCGATGAACAACCCCATGGGAGATCAACTATTTTATGAAAGTGTTTTAGCACTTCTATTCTGTAGTATAAGTATAAAGAGAAAACTTAAAGGTAAGACGTTGAACATGGAGTTCATGACACTAGTGAATTGGTCCTACAAAACTCACTGAAGCCTGGAATTCTAACTCACATCAAGTCCTGTTCACCCATCACCCATGTGCTCGCTGATCTACATTGGCTCCTGGTCCAGCAACGCCTCGATTTTAAAATTCTCATCCTTATTTTCAAATCCCTCCGTGGCCTTGCCCCTTACTATCTCTAATGTCCTCCAGCCCTACAATCCTCTGAGATCTCTGCGCTCCTCCAATTCTGGCCTCTTGCGCATCCCTGATTTTCATTGTTCCACCTTTGGCAGTCATGCCTTCAGCTGCCTAAGCCCTGAAATTCCCTCCCTAAACCTCTCGACCTCTCTCTCCTCCTTTAATGTGTTCATTAAAATCTACCTCTTTGGCCAAGTTTTTGGACACTTGTCCTACTATCTCCTGTGTGTCAAATTCTGTTTGATAATGCTCCTGTGAAGCGCCTTGGGACGTTTTACTACATTAAAGCCGCCATATAAAATTCTCATTCTGTACAATGAGAATACTCATCCATTAATCAATCTACCTAGTTCAGGACCCCATGTCTCATGAAGGATGTGGTTCAGTAACAAAAGCAAGTTGTAATATTTTTGTTACTGAGCCACATCCTTCATGGGACATTGCGACCTGATCTAGGTGGAATGATTAATGGATGAGTATTCTCATTATACAGAATAGCAGGCACATGGCAGTTACGAGGCAGTAGAGTGACTCTGATGATGTTGCAAGAGTAAAGTTTATTGTTTACAAATGTCATCAGAACCTCATGATTGAATTAACATATTAAGCTCACTGCCAGGTGCTTGTTTTTTTTTAATATTACTTTATCTAAAAATATAGTTTTACAGTTTTTCATTGGATTAGTAAGTAAATGCTTTGGGGCTCTTCCAGCACCCTCCTGCCGTGAGTGCAGCAGACAGGACAGGAACAAGGCCTGGATCCAGTTACGTCGGGTCAAAGCTTTCTCCACCAGTTTCCACAGGATCTTGTCTGGGTCAGAATCTCTGTCCGCCCCAAACAAGGTCACCCACATCAGAGATCCTGTGGCCGGTGGAGGGAACTCCCAGCCTGGGAGTTTCTTTACCCGTGGCCTCGGGGAGAATCAGTGGCCAGTATGCCCAGTGAATGGAGGTGTTGTTATCTCTCTGTTCCTCTACTTTTTTTAAAGTTTTGCCACTCAGTGTATATGTCCTCCCTTTATTCTTCCAAAATATATCACTTCACATTTCTCCACGTTCATTTTCATCTGATATCTGTCTGCCCAATCTACTAACCTATCTGTGCCCTCCTTTAATTGCATATAGTCCTCTTCACAGTTAACCATGCTCTTTATTTTTGCATAAGTTGTAAATCTTTATATTGTATACTTATAGCCAAGACCAAATCCTTAGTATATAAAACAGGGTCAAAAATCCGCAGCCCTTCTGGGACACTCCTTCCTAAATTAAGCTGGCACCTGGATATGCTTGGTCCTGGCCTCCTGCCAGCTTCTGCTCCAAACAAGGTCACCCATGTCAGAGGGGCACAAGCAGGGAGGTACTGGCAGCCTGCTATTGTCTATAAAACCATACCATTAGCATGAGTTGCCATCTTCTGGAGAGGAGGGATAACGGAGAAAGTTAGATGGAAAGAAATGTTTATACTTTTTAAAAACTTTTTAAACATCACCTAGACTAATCATAAGGGCACCAAATATAGCAAAGGATAAAGATAGTGACAGAAGAATTGAAAGTATATAGCATCACAAAAGTGCTACCATTGTTTGCTTCTAGCATAAAAAAGATGCTGCACTATGTATTTATATATATATAGTCTTGCCTCTAGCATACATTTTGTCCATCATTCTTCAAGCATCACACCTGTAAATAATAAAAATTTTATGTCACACTTGTAGATGATTGACTTAAATTTCATATTCATAACATTAACTAGTCATAACTGAACAAAAAAGGAATCTATTAATCAAAATAGGTATAAACTTCCAATGAAAAGCTATTAAGCACATTTGAAAGAAGTCAAAAGCTACCAATAAAAAAGGAAAACCAATCAAATCAATTGTTTTGAAAACTTTCAGCTGTCATCTTGGATTCCCCCTAAAGTGAGAAATAATACTGAAAATAATTTGTAATATAAAGACATAAATATTGCACCATTTACAAGAAAATTAAGTTTACTTATATAACAGCATTTATGCATTTAAACTGTGTCAAACAATGTTTTCTGTCAGAGGACTGTGCCTCTCTGAACTCTTTGATTGACAGCAAAACTGGGCATTCACAGAGCAAGCTAGAACTTGCTGTTTGTAAATCCTGACCCCTCCCTTTCCCTATCCGGTGACTGAGAAGTAAACCAGTACAAAAAGGGAAAGCATTTAGTGCTTTGAAGATAAAATACAAATTTGTTTGATTAAAAACATGAATTATAAGAACATAAGGAAGAGGAATAGGAGCAGGAGTAGGCCATATGGCCCCTCCAGCCTGCTCCGCCTTTCAGTAAGATCATGGCTGATCTTTGACCTCAGCTCCGCTTTCCCGTCCGATCCCCATATCCCTTGATTCCCTTAGAGTTCAAAAATCTATCACTCTCGGTCTTGAATGTACTCAATGACTGGGCATCCACAGCCCTCGGGTAGAGAATTCCAAATATTCACGACCCTCTGATTGAAGAATTTCCTCCTCATAGAAAATAGGAGCAAGAGTAGGCCATTCGGCCCTGCTCCGCCATTCAAAATGATCATGGCTGATGACTAACTCGGTACCCTGTTCCCGCTTTTTCCCCCATATCCCCTGATCCCTTTAGCATTAAGAAATATATCTATCTCCTTGAATACATCTAATGACTTGGTCTTCACTGCCTTCTGTGGTAGAGAATTCCACAGGTTCACCACTCTCTGAGTGAAGAAATTTCTCCTCATCTCAGTTCTAAATTGCATACCCCATATCCTGAGACTGTGACCCCTGGTTCTGGACTCCCCAGCCATCAGGAACATCCTCCCTGCATCTAGTCGTGTTAGAATTTTATATGTTTCGATGAGATCACCTCTCATTCTTCTAAACTCTAGTGAATATAGGCCTATCAACCCAATCTCTTCTCATATGTCAGTCCTGCCATCCCAGGAATCAGTCTGGTAAACCTTTGTTGCACTCCCTCCATGGCAAGGATATCCTTCCTCAGATAAGGAGACCAAAACGGCACACAATACTGCAGGTGTGGTCTCACCAAGACCCTGTATAACTGCAGTAAGACATCCCTGCTGCTGAACTCAAATCCTCTTGCAATGAAGGCCATCATACCATTCGCCTTCCTAACTACTTGCTGCACCTGAATGCTCGCTTTCAGCGACTGGTGTACAAGGACACCCAGGTCTCATTGCACCTCCCCTTTTCCCAATCTATCACCATTCAGATAATCTGCCTTTCTGTTTTTACAACCAAAGTGGAAAACCTCACATTTATCCACGTTATACTGCATCGGCCATGTTCTTGCTCACTCACCCAACTTGTCTAAATCACTTTGGAGCCTCTTTGAATCCTCCTCACAGCTCACATTCCACCCCAGCTTTGTGTCGTCTGCAAACTTGGAAATGTTACATTTAGTTCCCTCTTCCAAATCATTGATATATATTGTGAATAGCTGGGGCTCAAGCACTGATCCCTGCGGTGCCCCACTAGTCACTGCCTGCCACCCGGAAAAAGACCCAGTTATTCCTACTCTCTGTTTCCTGTTTGTCAACCAATTCTCAATCCATGCCAGTATATTCCCCCCAATCCCATGTGGTTTAATTTTGCACACTAACCTCTTGTGTGGGACTTTATCAAAAGCCTTCTGAAAATTCAAGTACACCACATCCACTGGTTCTCCCCTATCCTACTAGTTACATCCTCAAAAAACTCCAGTAGATTTGTTAAGCATGATTTCCCTTTCATAAACCCATGCTGACTTTGTCCAATCCCATTAATGCCCTCCAAGTGTTCTGTTATCACGTCTTTTATAATAGACTAGCATTTTCCCCACTACTGATGTTCGGCTAACTGGTCTGTAATTCCCTGTTTTTTCTCTCCCTTTTTTAAATAGTGGGGTTACATTTGCCACTCTCCAATCTGTAGGAACTGTTCCAGAGTTTATAGAATTTTGGAAGATGATCACCAATGCATCCACTATTTCCATGGCCACTTCCTTTCGTACTTTGGGATGTAGATTATCAGGCCCTGGGGATTTGCCAGCCTTTAGCCCGATTAATTTCCCTAGCACTTTTTTTTTTACTAATACTGGTTTCCTGCAGTACCTCCCGCTCATCTCAGTCCTAAATGTCCGACTGCTTATCCTGAGACTATGTCCCCTAGTTCTGGTCTCTCCAGCCAGGGGAAACATCCTCTCAGCATCTACCCAGTCAAGCCCTCTTAGAATCTTATATGTTTCAATGAGATCACCTCTCATTCTTCTGAACTCCAGAGATTATAGGCCCATTCTACTCAATCTTTCCTCATAGGACAACCCTCTCATCCCAGGAATTAATCTAGTGAACCTTTGTTGCACTGCCTCTAAGGTAAGTATATCCTTCCTTAGGTAAGGAGACCAAAACTGCACACAGTACACCAGGTGAGGTCTCACCAAAGCCTTGTACAATTGCAGCAAGACTTCCTTACTTTTGAACTCCAACCCTCTTGCAATAAAAGCCAACATACCATTTGCCTTCCTAATTGCTTGCTGTACCTGCATGTTAACTTTCTGTTTTTCGTTTACAAGGACACCCAAATTCCCCTGAACACCAACATTTAATAGTTTCTCATCATTGAAAAAATATTTTGTTTTTCTATTTTGCCTACAAAAGTGAATAACCTCACATTTCTCCACATTATACTCCATCTGCCACCTTCTTGCCCACTCACTTAACCTGTTGATATCCCTTTGCAGACTCATTGGGTCCCCCTCACAGCTTACATTCCCACCTAGCTTTGTATTGTCAGCAAACATTACATCTCGGTCCCTTCATCTAAGTCATTAATATAGATTGTAAATAGCTGAGGCCCAAGCACCGATCCCTGTGGCACCCCACTAGTTACAGCCTGCCAATCTGAGAATGACCTGTTTATTCCTACTCTCTGTTTTCTGTCCGTTAACCAATCCTCAATTCATGCTAATATATTTACCCTCAATCCCATAAGCCCTAATCTTGCGTAACAACCTCTTATGTGGCACCTTATTGAATGCCTTTTGAAAATCCAAATATACTACATCCACCGGTTCCCCCTTATCTATCCTGCTAGTTACAGTGTCAAAAAAACTCTAATAGATTTGTCAAACTCTATTTCCCTTTCATAAAACCATATTGACTCTACCTAATCATATTATGATATTCTAAGTGCCCTGTTACTATTCTGTCTAAAGTTGATCAGGAATTAATCATATTGTCACCTCCCCTGTTACACCCTTTTCCCCCAAATTAAATGCACAGATAATTTATATGACTGTAATATATGAGGGAATCAACCTGCAATAGATAAGGAAAGCACCATCTAAACAAACACTTTACTGTATCTTAACATGCCTGTTTCAAGCTTCTTTCCAAATTCTTTGAATGGAAATGTGCACTCCTCTTCCATTCCAGTGTCTCTCCTTACAAAAGCATAACCTCAGTCTCACTGAGTAATGCAACAGGAAATCTACTGGTTTTACAACTAATTTTACAAAATTTCAAACACTGTACTTAATGCTCCATCACATTTGAGGGATCAATTAAATTTAACATTAACTAGAGAATGTTGATGGAAATTTATTAACTGGTTTATAGAAATCACTGTTTTAAAAGTATTTTCTCCCCTTTTTTTGACAAAGAATTGGAATTTACAGCACAGAATCAGGCCATTCGGCCCAACTGGGCTATGCCGGTGTTTAAGCTCTACGTTAGCCTCCTCCCATCCTACTTCATCTAATCCTATCAGCATACCCTTCCATTCTTTTCTCCCTCATGTACTTATCTAACTGCTCCTTAAATACATCTATGCTATTCCCCTCAACTACTCCATGTGGTTGCAAGTTCCATATTCTAATCACTCGCTGGGTAAAGAAGTTTAAATTAAGTAAAGAATTTTCTTAGCTCTCCTAATATTATGCACCATTTCTGGCCATGAGGACACCTAGACCTAGGCCTCTGCAAATAATGCTTTGAAGCTGGTAATTAGGGCATCCTTGGGTAACATACCATCTGATATGTACTGACATAGTACATGAATAAATTCAACAACTGCCAAAATTAGCTGAGATTAAAAGAAAAGCACCAAATAGAAATCTGGGAAAGATAGAAAATGTTGGAATTACACGGCTTCTGAAAGAGAGAGATGGGTTATTGTTTGGGTGGAAGTCTTGATCAAAACAGCTGTGGTCTGTGCATAAATACTCTTCTGTCAGCCAGTCGTGTTGTGGAATTCATTTTGGCCATGGAGATGTTTACAGCACTGCCTCTCTCATCCTACGCTCAAGTGATGGAGAAAGGCTGTGATATGAGGCAAAAATGAAAAAAAACTTAACTGAAAGAAGAGCGCCTTCATAGTACAGACTAAACAAAGAGCAGAGTAGAAGTCAGGAGTACAGATATGCTTAATACTTTCAGAAAGAGGTAGCTAATGCTTTTTAAAATGCAAGAGATATAAAAGGAGGTATGTTATGCAAAGGTCATCTTGGCATTAGAAAGACAAACGGTGAGTTAAATGGCTTCAAAGTGAAATGTGATTAGAAGAATTCAGCAGCAAAGTTGGAGAAATGAAAGGCCTGTCCAACACTATTTTGTAGATTTCACTTTGTACCTAATAATATAATTGAGCTTAAAGTGCAAGGAAGACTACAAAATAAAAACAGTATAATTTTCATTGTGTGGTTGAACATTTTTTAGAAAAGTTTCAAATGAACACAGAATTTATTACCCAGTGCCTCTGCTGGGAACACTAGTGGATCTTTCTGACCAAAACATAACCTTGATCGAGGAAATTCATTCAGCAAATCTGACAATCAGGATTAATTAAGTTTTGCTTTATATTTTATGTGTGACAGCTCCGCTATTGCATCGTATATTTCTTCATATAGTTTTAATAAATATAATTGTTAAAAAAACATCTTGGCAGCAATGAGGACCAAGTTATAAAACGAGGCCCATTGGCGGCCATGGTGCCTGTAAAAGGGCTGGAATTACATCAAACATTGGTGAAATGGAGATCCCAGTCATGTTTGCTTGTCCTCTAACGGGTGACTTTTGTCAGTTTTCCAAAGGTTCAGTAGATAGAACCCCATGCCCCAGCAGGGTGCTCCACCTCAAGAGGTGGGGGTGTTGGGAAAGCTGGCAGGACTCATTGTGCTCCATGCATAAACACTCTTCTGTCAGCCAATCATGCTGTGGAATTAATGTTGGCTATGGAGAAGTTTACAGCACAGCTTATCTCGTCTTGTGGTTCCAGTGATGGAGAAAGGGTACGATATGAGGCAAAAACCTAACTGAAAGAAGGGGGAAGAAACGATGAAATGTGCATACACTGGAAGGCATTCTTAAAAATGTGTCTCCCCATGTTTGTTAGATATTTAGCTAATACCATGGAAGAGGACGAAGAGGAATACAAGTATGAAATCTTTCCATGGGCTCTTGGAAAGAAATGGAAGAAATTATTTCCAGATTTCTTAAAGCAGAGAGATCAGCTTTGGGCAAAAATCAGTTATAGGGCAGCTGTGAGCAAACGCTGTTGTGAGGAGGTAAGAATGACCACATATTAATAATAGTTTATATTTCAGTATAAATGTCGGCCTTTTGCGTGGATACACATGTATCCAGACCTGGGTTGGTAATCTTTCTGCTGTTTTATTTCCCCAAGCAATGACTTATATCTCAGCTGAAAACATAGGAACAAGGGTAGGCCATTCAGCCCCTCGAGCCTGTTCCGTCATTCACTTAGATCATGGCTGATTTGTATCTCATTCAACTGCATTGCTTCCATAATCCCTTAATACCCTGACTCAACAAAAATCCATCACTCTCAGTTTTGAATTTTTCAATTGATCTAGCCTCAACAGGGGCAGAGAGTTCCAGATTTCCACTACCCTTTGAGTGAAGAAGTGCTTCCTGACGTCACCCCTGAAAGGCCTAGCTCTAATTTTAAGGTTATGCATCCTTATTCCGGACTCCCCCCACCAGAGGAAATAGTTTCTCTCTATCTACCCTATCAAATCATGTACTCAAGGGAATCTAAGCCCAGACTATGCAGCTTTTCCTCATAATTTGACCCTTTTAGCCCTGGTATCATTCTGGTGAATCTGCGCTGCAATTCCTCCAAGGCCGATATATCCTTTGAGGTGTGGTGCGCAGAACTGAACACAGAACTGCAGATGCGCCCTAACCAGAGCTTTACATGGGGAGGTGACCTACTTCAAGGCCTCAGGCATTGCTGGAATTCAATTGGTTATCAGGAGATAGAAATATAGAAAATAGGAGCAAGAGTAGGCCTTTTGGTCCTCCGGGCCTGCTCCAACATTCAAAATGATCATGGCTGATCGTCTAACTCAGTACCCTGTTCCCGCTTTTTCCCCCCATAATCCCTTGATCCCTTTAGCATTAAGAAATATATCTATCTCCTTGAATACATCTAATGACTTGGCCTCCACTGCCTTCTGTGGTAGAGAATTCCACAGGTTCACCACCCTCTGAGTGAAGAAATTTCTCCTCATCTCTGTTCTAAATGGCATACCCCGTGTCCTGAGACTGTGACCCTGGTTCTGGACTCCCCAGTCATCGGGAACATCCTCCCTGCATCTAGTCCGTCTAGTCCTGTTAGAATTTTATATGTTTCAATGAGATCACCTCTCATTCTTCTAAACTCTAGTGAATATAGGCCTAGTCGACCCAATCTCTCCTCATACATCAATCTTGCCATCCCAGAAATCAGTCTGGTAAACCTTTGTTGCACTCCCTCCATGGCAAGGACATCCTTGCTCAGATAAGGAGACCAAAACTGCACACAATACTCCAGATGTGGTCTCACCAAGGCCCTGTATAACTGCAGTAAGACATCCCTGCTGCTGAACTCAAATCCTCTTGCAATGAAGGCCAACATACCATTCGCCTTCCTAACTGCTTGCTGCACCTGAATGCTCGCTTTCAGCGACTGGTGTGCAAGGACACCCAGGTCTCATTGCACCTCCCCTTTTCCCAATCCGTCACCATTCAGATAATAATCTGTCTTTCTGTTTTTACAACCAAAGTGGATAACCTCACATTTATCCACGTTATACTGCAACTGCCATGTTCTTGCCCACTCACCCAACTTGAGTAAATCACATTGGAGCCTCTTTGCATCCTCCTCACAGCTCACATTCCACCCCAGCTTTGTGTCGTCTGCAAACTTGGAAATGTTATATTTAGTTCCCTCATCCAAATCTTTGATATATATTGTGAATAGCTGGGGCCCAAGCACTGATCCCTGCGGTACCCCACTAGTCACTGCCTGCCACCCGGAAAAAGACCCTTTTATTCCTACTCTCTGTTTCCTGTCTGTCAACCAATTCTCAATCCATGCCAGTATATTCCCCCCAATCCCATGTGGTTTAATTTTGCACACTAACCTCTTGTGTGGGACCTTATCAAAAGCCTTCTGAAAATCCAAATGCACCACATCCACTGGTTCTCCCCTATCTATTCTACTAGTTACATCCTCAAAAAACTCCAGTAGGTTTGTTAAGCATGATTTCCCTTTCATAAACCCATGCTGACTTTGTCCAATCCTGTTAATGCCCTCCAAGTGTTCTGTTATCACGTCTTTTATAATAGACTCTAGCATTTTCCCCACTACTGATAACTGGTCTGTAATTCCCTGTTTTTTCTCTCCCTCCTTTTTTAAATAGTGGGGTTACATTTGCCACCCTCCAATCTGTAGGAACTGTTCCAGAGTTTATAGAATTTTGGAAGATGATCAACAATGCATCCACTATTTCCAGGGCCACTTCCTTTCGTACTCTGGGATGTATATTATCAGGCCCCAGGGGATTTGTCAGCCTTTAGCCCCATTCATTTCCCTAGCACTTTTTTTTACTAATACTGGTTTCCTTCAGTTCCTCCCTCTCACTGGACCCTTGGTTCCCTAACATTTCTGGCAGGTTATTTGTGTTCTCCTTTGTGAAGGCAGAACCAAAGTATGTGTTTAATTGTTCTGCCATTTCTTTGTTCCCCATTATAATTTCCCCCATTTCTGACTAAGGGACCTAAATTTATCTTCACTAATCTTTTTCTCTTGACATATTTATAGAAGCTTTTGCAGTCAGTTTTTATGTTCCCTGCTAGTTTACTCTCAGACTTTTTTTCCCCCTCTTAATCAATCTCTTTGTCCTCCTTTGCTGAATTCTGAACTGCTCCCAATCCTCAGGCTTGCTGCTTTTTCTAGCAATTTTATATGTCTCCTCTTTGGATCTAATACTATCCCTAATTTCTTTTGTAAGCCACGGTTGAGCCAGCTTTCTTGTTTTATTTTTGCACCAGACAGGAATGAATAATTGTTGTAATTCCTGCACACGTTCTTTAAATATTAGCCATTGCCTATCCATCGTCATCCCTTTTAGTAAAGTTCCCCAATCTATCATAGCCAACTCGCACCTCATTCTTTCATAATTTCCTTTATTTAGATTCAGGACCCTAGTTTTGGATTCAACTACTTCACTCTCCAGCTTAATGAGGAATTCTATCATGTTATGGTCGCATAATGTGGGAGTAGTCCAAGGTTACTAAACATCTGATATTTCTCTCTCCCTGTGATAAACCTCTCCTCAGTGCCTCTCACTTTCCCTTCCTCCCTTCCACAAAGGTATGGCTGAAAATAGGAATTCGTTGTCAAGAGCTATGGACACAAACTTATGTTTCTGACACTACATGGAACAGCATGTTGAACATCCAACATGCAATGCCATTGCAAAATCAATTAAAATAAATAATACCACACAACTTGGTGTGATACCACACTTAAACGAATTATTTAATTGGGGAAGGGGAAATGTTCCCCAAATATGAAAAATCTGATGTTTTAACAGATGGTTGATGAGCACAATGCAGGTGATGTGCTGTTTATGGACTTCCAAAAGGCGTTTGATAAAGTGCCGCATAGTAGGCTTTTCATCAAAGTTGAAGCCTATGCAATAAAAGGGGCAGTGGCAGAATGGATACGAAATTGGCTAAGTTGTAGGAAACAGAGAGCAGTGGTGAACAGTTTTTCAGACTGGAGGGAGGTACACAGTGGTGTTCCCCAGGGGTCGATACTAGGACCATTGCTTTTTTTGATATATATTAATGACTTGGGTGTACAGGGCACAGTTTCATAATTTGCAGATGACACAAAACTTGGAAGGTTAGTGAACAGCGAGGAGGATAGTGATAGACTTCAAGAGGACATAGACAGGCTTGCGGAATGGATGGACACATGGCAGATGAAATTTAATGCAGCCAAGTGTGAAGTGATATATTTTGGTAGGAAGAACGAGGAGAGTCAATATAAACTAAAGGGTACAAATCTAAAAGGGGTGCAGGAACAGAGAGATCTGGGGGTATATGTGCACAAATTGTTGAAGGTGGCAGGGCAGGTTGAGAAAGCAGTTAAGAAAGCATAAAGGATCCTGGGCTTCATAAATCGAGGCATAGAGAACAAAATCAAGGAGGTTATGATTGGCCTTTATGAAATACTGGTTCTGCCACAACTGAAGTATTGTGTCCGGTTCTGGGCACTGCACTTTAGGAAGGATGTGAAGGTCTTAGAGAGGGTGCAGAAGAGATTTACTAGAATGGTTCCAGGGATGAGGGACTTCAGTTATGTGGACAGACTGGAGATACTGGGGTTGCTCTCCTTTGGGCAGAGAAGGTTGAGAGGAGATTTGATAGAGGTATTCAAAATTATGAAGGATCTAGACAGAGTAGATGGAGAAAAACTGCTCCCATTGGCGGAAGGCCAAGAACCAGAGGAAATAGATTTAAAGGGGCCATGAGGAAAAACTTTCGTAGACAGCGAGTGGTTAGGATCTGGAATGCACTGCCTGAGGGGGTGGTGGAGGCAGATTCAATCATGGCTTTCAAAAGAGAATTGGATAAGTACTTGAAAAGAAAAAAATTGCAGGGCTACAGGGATAGGACGGGGGAGTGGGACTAGCTGGATTGGTCTTGCAGAGAGCTGACATGGACTCAACGGGCAGAATGGCCTCCTTCTGTGTTATAATCATTCTATGATTCTATGTTTTGTTAAGAAAGGTTTATTTTTCTGTAGCAAAATGAGAAAATCAGAACGTTTTTCTTATAGAAGTTACTAGAGTCAAGTGTCTTAGTTTAGATAGAACACTATGTACACTTGCCTGGGACACTGGTTAATGATAGCTTGTGCATTCAAGGAATGAGAGTCCCACTTCCAATCATTTATGTTATTTTGATGTTGTTTGTAAGTTCAGATTGATGATTGGAAAGTATAATAGATCACTCATCATTTAAGAAATATCTCCAAATACAACAGCTTGCATTTCTATACCTCTTTTTTCATACCGATTTTTAAAAAAAATCTCAAAGCATTACCTTAAAGAGAAAAAAATAGTGGACGGCAAACGAAGGAAAAAATGAAAATGGAGAGGGCTAGGGTGAGGTACAGCAAAGGCACAGTCAAAGAGAAGTGCTTTGATGAAATTTTTAAGGGCAGGAAGAAAAAGAACTTGCATTTATCTAACACCTTGTCATGTCTCTCAGGACATCCCAGTAAATTACTTTTCTGAATTGTAGTCACTTATTATTTAGTTGAATGTGGAAACCATCCTGCACATCAAGATCCCACAAACAGCAATGAGATGAATGACCAGTCAGTCTGCCTTTGATTAAGGGTAGAATGTTGGCCAGGTTTGGGAGAATTGTCCTCCTATTCTTCAAACAATGTCATGGCATTTTTAAAATCGACCTGAACTGGCTCTGTTTAGCTTCTCGTTAAAAGGATATAGTAACTTATGTACTGCACCATCAATGGATTTTGTGTCCAATTACTGGAGTGGGCCTTGAATCTACAATCTTTTAACTCAGATGAAAATGCTACCAACTGAGCCAAGCTGACACTTGAAAGGAAAAAAGATAGCAAGGAGATGGGAAGTATATACAAAGCTTCCTTGCAGCTTTCCCCTATATTTCATGCCAAACCTAATGAAGAAGGAATTACTAGGATTTAAAAGTTCAGTTTTGGTTGTATTGCTCACAAACTGCACTTGTGGGTCTTGATGCTGCCTTCACTAGTTGAAGGAACTTTGGGATGTACCTAGAACAAGGCAATTTATACAAATGAGTAAGAGCAGGTCACCAGGTGTACAAGAAATTCTTAAAAGTACAGTGTCCCCAGGTGATTTAGGGATTATACTGTTTATATGTAGTGATTTCATCAGGAGAATGAGGAAGATTACATCAACAGTGAGTAATCTGCTATTACCAACAGCCTTATTCACTATCTTCAAATCACTAGGCACCACAATCAGGAACAAATCTATAATGTGTGTGTATGTATGTGTGTGTGTATATATATATATACACGTGTGTGTGTACTGCATGATGACAGACAATTGGGGAGGAATTTTAGGTGTAAAAGGTGCAGCTCATCGATTTCTGGACCACAATCATGTCTGCAATGCTGTATCTAAAACGATTTTGTTTTGATAGGTTATGGCAATTGCTCCATCTCATTATATCTGGCAACGAGGAAGGCCACTGCATCACAGCGGTGCCATCAGAAGATACACACGAAATGAAGTCAAAATACCTCGGGGTCCATGTGATACACCAGTTCGTTGTTCGCTCTGTGGACAGAAAGAGGGCTTCCTCAGTATGCATATATCATCTTCCTCCTCTTGTGAAAGTCTGATAATAACTAAGAAAGACTTGTATCGGGGTAATCCTGAGCAGCACACGGATGACATGGAGCCTAATACCTGCTATTCCTCATCTGGTAAGAAGCCTCCCATGAAGTAACATGAGGAATTTTCCATGTGCTCATCAAAATGAGGGATGGAACCCATAGATTCTTCAGCACAAAAGGAGATGTCAGCCTATAATACTTCTGCCAGTGCTAGCTCCACATCAGAGCTACCTGCTCTAATCTAATTTCCCTACTGTATCCTTTAATATTTTTCCTCCAAGTATTTCTCTAGTTCTCTCTTACATGCAATGATTGACTCATTTTCAAAAACAGCTTTCACTCCCAATAGTCCTTGGAATGAAAAAAATTATTGTACTTTCCCCCCATATGCTTCTAGTGCTAATCTGAGATTATACCTCCTTGTTACAAATTCATTAACTAATGTAAATAATCTTTCATTATTTACCCTCTCAAACCCTTCTAAAATTTTGAACACTTCTATTAGTTCGTCCTTTAACCTTCTTTGCTCTGGTGAATACAGTCCTAGTTTTTGCAAGTCTGTCGTCATAATTATATCCTGTCATCCCTGGTAACATACTAGCAAATCAACATAGAAATTTCCCATGGCTCCAATATCCTAAATCTGCACTTAATGCTTCAACTAGACTAACCAGTGTCCTGTACAGATTCTTCATCATCTCCTTGCTTTTGTATTCAATGCAACTGTGACAAAAATGGAACATTTCTGTCTATAGTTTATGGATTTTCTTTACTGCATGTCTAAGTGTAACAATGGGTCCCACCTCAAAAGGGCTTCTTCAGCTGAATGCTGGGAGCATGGCTTCTATCCTCTTGGCACTGCACAAAGTACATTAGAAAGCATGAAAGACAATACAGTCGATTATCAACAAATGTATGCATCTGAGTAAACTATCAGCAAGCACACCAATGTGCTAGAAATAATTATGCATATATCATCATGCTATCAATTGACATTATAATGTAATCAGGATAGCACTAAAGCAGACAGCACTTGCCAAACACCACTGGTGGCCATCAGCACACTTTTGTGTATGTGTTATGGAATTTGCTATGCTTTTTCAGCAGACAGACATCTTAAAGATGAGACTGAATTTCAGTGGGGCTCCTGGATATATGATAAAAGCAAAATACCGCGGGTGCTGGAAATCTGGAATAAGAATGGAAAGTACTGGAAATATTCAGCTGATGAATCAGTCCTCCTCCATGTTGAGCACCACTTGGAGGAAGCACTGGGGGTAGCAAGGGCACAAAATGTACTCTGGGTGGGGGACTTCAATGTCCATCACCAAGAGTGGCTCGGTAGCACCACTACTGACCGAGCTGGCCGAGTCCTGAAGGACATAGCTGCTAGACTGGGCCTGCGGCAGGTGGTGAGCGAACCAACACGAGGGAAAAACTTACTTGACCTCGTCCTCACCAATCTACCTGTCGCAAATGCATCTGTCCATGACAGTATTGGTAGGAGTGATCACCGCACAGTCCTCGTGGAGATGAAGTCCCGTCTTCGCACTGAGGACACCATCCAACGTGTTGTGTGGCACTACCGCCGTGCTAAATGGGATAGATTCAGAACGGATCTAGCAGCTCAAAACTGGGCATCCATGAGGCGCTGTGGGCCATCAGCAGCAGCAGAATTGTATTCCAGCACAATCTGTAACCTCATGGCCCGGCATATTCCTCACTCTACCATTACCAACAAGCCAGGGGATCAACCCTGGTTCAATGAGGAGTGTAGAAGAGCATGCCAGGAGCAGCACCAGGCGTACCTAAAAATGAGGTGCCAACCTGGTGAAGCTACAACTCAGGACTACATGCATGCTAAACAGCGGAAGCAACATGCTATAGACAGAGCTAAGCGATTCCACAACCAACGGATCAGATCAAAGCTCTGCAGTCCTGCCACATCCAGTCGTGAATGGTGGTGGACAATTAAACAACTAACGGGAGGAGGAGGCTCTGCAAACATCCCCATTCTCAATGATGGCGGAGTCCAGCACGTGAGTGCAAAAGACAAGGCTGAAGCGTTTGCAACCATCTTCAGCCAGAAGTGCCGAGTGGATGATCCATCTCAGCCTCCTACCGATATCCCCACCATCACGGAAGCCAGTCTTCTGCCAATTCGATTCACTCCACGTGATATCAAGAAACGGCTGAGTGCACTGGATACAGCAAAGGCTATGGGCCCCGACAACATCCCAGCTGAAGACTTGTGCTCCAGAACTAGCTGCGCCTCTAGCCAAGCTGTTCCAGTACAGCTACAACACTGGCATCTACCCGACAATGTGGAAAATTGCCCAGGTATGTCCTGTCCACAAAAAGCAGGACAAATCCAATCCGGCCAATTACCGCCCCATCAGTCTACTCTCAATCATCAGCAAAGCGATGGAAGGTGTCGTCGACAGTGCTATCAAGCGGCACTTACTCACCAATAACCTGCTCACCGATGCTCAGTTTGGGTTCCGCCAGGACCACTCGGCTCCAGACCTCATTACAGCCTTGGTCCAAACATGGACAAAAGAGCTGAATTCCAGAGGTGAGGTGAGAGTGACTGCCCTTGACATCAAGGCAGCATTTGACCGAGTGTGGCACCAAGGAGCCCTAGTAAAATTGAAGTCAATGGGAATCAGGGGGAAAACTCTCCAGTGGCTGGAGTCATACCTAGCACAAAGGAAGATGGTAGTGGTTGTTGGAGGCCAATCATCTCAGCCCCAGGGCATTGCTGCAGGAGTTCCTCAGGGCAGTGTCCTAGGCCCAACCATCTTCAGCTGCTTCATCAATGACCTTCCCTCCATCATAAGGTCAGAAATGGGGATGTTCGCTGATGACTGCACAGTGTTCAGTTCCATTCGCAACCCCTCAGATAATGAAGCAGTCCGAGCCCGCATGCAGCAAGACCTGGACAACATCCAGGCTTGGGCTCATAAGTGGCAAGTAACATTCGCGCCAGATAAGTGCCAGGCAATGACCATCTCCAACAAGAGAGAGTCTAACCACCTCCCCTTGACATTCAACGGCATTACCATCGCCGAATCCCCCACCATCAACATCCTGGGGGTCACCATTGACCAGAAACTTAACTGGACCAGCCATATAAATACTGTGGCTACGAGAGCAGGTCAGAGGCTGGGTATTCTGCGGCGAGTGACTCACCTCCTGACTCCCCAAAGCCTTTCCACCATCTACAAGGCACAAGTCAGGAGTGTGATGGAATACTCTCCACTTGCCTGGATGAGTGCAGCTCCAACAACACTCAAGAAGCTCGACACCATCCAAGATAAAGCAGCCCGCTTGATTGGCACCCCATCCACCACCCTAAACATTCACTCCCTTCACCACCGGCGCACTGTGGCTGCAGTGTGCACCATCCACAGGATGCACTGCAGCAACTCGCCAAGGCTTCTTCGACAGCACCTCCTAAACCCGCGACCTCTACCACCTAGAAGGACAAGAGCAGCAGGCGCATGGGAACAACACCACCTGCACGTTCCCCTCCAAGTCACACACCATCCCGACTTGGAAATATATCGCCGTTCCTTCATTGTCGCTGGGTCAAAATCCTGGAACTCCCTTCCTAACAGCACTGTGGGAGAACCGTCACCACACGGACTACAGCGGTTCAAGAAGGCGGCTCACCACCACCTTCTCGAGGGCAATTAGGGATGGGCAATAAATGCTGGCCTCGCCAGCGACGCCCACATCCCGTGAACGAATAAAAAAAAAGTCAGGCAGCATCTGTGGAGAGAGAAACAGACTTAACGTTTCAGGTCGAGACCTCATCTCTCTCCACAGATGCTGCCTGACATGCTGAGTATTTCCGGCATTTTCTGTTTTTATCCTGGATATATGAATTCACTACTTTTCACATACCATTTTTACAGTTTAGATATAGGTGCAATGGGCATGGAGGCTACATGCAAATCTGTGGCTAGAACCTATGTACTTGCAAGATGGACCGTAATCAGTAGGACTGGGCAGCTATTCCCTTCTGAGAAGCATTTGCTCATTTTTTTAAGAAGAAACTGCATAGAAAGCTAATTGAAGGAACTTAACTGACAAGTTTGTCTGTTTTAGTTTTTCGTGATTTGGTTCATAGCTGCTGTGTTGTTTGGATTGACTTCAACACTTGCTGTTACAGCTTGCTTTTGTAAGTGATTCTAACTGAATATACTTCTTTAGTAGTTTAGATTAAACAAGCAGAAGCAAACACCAGTAATGAAAATGACTATAAAAGCTCATAAAGACAATCGCAAAGGGCTAGAATTACCCTGGTTGCCAGAGAAGGAAAGGAGCTCATACTATTTATATCAAAGGTGTTTAAACTGGATGCTGCAAAGAAGCAGCAAGGAGCAAAAAGAAATCCGCAAACACAAGGAGGTGAAAAAGCGCAGGTGGAGGTTCGAGGCTAAAGAAAAGGAGCGTCAGCTACCGGGCGTAATTTGACACCAGTACATTTGGTTTACAGTGCAGGATTGGTTGCATTCATGTTTTTGGGGGGCCAGTATATATACCGCTGTCCAAAGTATGGCTAGAATATCCTAAGAGCTCAGGTTTAAAAGAAGTAGAACACCCCATTCTATGCCTTTACGTGACATTTGACCAATCACGTTTTCAACTTTTTCTCCCCGCTTTCATTCTGTTTTTTCTTAGACTATCAAACAGTACAAAACGGGGGAAGAAAATACACCCTTGCTGTAAAGGACAGATCCATGGACTGGTTTACTGGAAATGAGGAGTGAGGATACCTTGCAAATAACTTTGGATTCATGCTACCAGAAATGTATTGCAAGGAAGAGAGAACAAAATCCTACATTTGATAAAATAATCAAGTCCCTTCTACTACAAGTATAGTGGAAATGTAAAACCGAGGATAACTGACACTTCCCTGTTAATTACAAGGTGGCAACTGAAGGATTCAGATAACAACGTAAACCATGAAAGTGGACGGTCAGACACTTTATATTTGTTGTCTGAATCCAGTTTGAATTATTGCCATAAATTCACCAAGTAATGCTATTTAGAAAACACACAAGGTAGTGACTTTTCAAAAAAAAGTTAATTCTTACCCACTGTTTTGCCATTTCAATGTGCTGGCCAGCGTGGAACTGGAAGATATACTGAATTTGTGACTTGTATTACTTGTATATTTTTGACATTGGTTACTGAAAAATTCACTACCTTGTACATGTAATTGTATCAGACATATACATACGGCCAGTAATTAACTGAAGACCATTTCTCCACGAGCCTGCAGCGACTACACCAGAGATACTGATCTTCCAGTGTGAACATCAAGAAAAGTAAGGGTATTAACAGGTGCCCCTGGTATAAATGAAGACTCAACCCTGAACAAAATCCCTACAGAAAATTTAATAGGTTGTTTTTAAAACAACTTACAAGAGGAATTTTCATGACTGTACGGTCACTACCACTGTAGATAAGATATTCTGGTGGTGCATAGTGACCATTATATTGAAACAGGTAGGCTGGATTTACACTTTTAATCTTGACTAGTATTTTTCTATCTCTCTTTTGTTGGATAGTTGCTATTTTAAAGTCCTTTACCATCTATCTACTGACAAAATGTAGTTATTTATGGACATGATACTAATTTGCTTGCCTTTTATGTTTAAATGATTCTTTGTATATTGCTTTTCTGTTTATCTTTTATCCTGCCTCACTGTAAATACTTAAAGAAATGTAAAAGTACTACAATATAAACTGTATGAATAAATGAGAAAATAAAAATATGATTTAATTTTATTTAACAGAGTGGTTTAGTATACAGAATAGATCATTACAGTACATACAACACATTCCATCTTCACAATTCCACAGGTCTTAGCTATCGGTTTCACTGTTGTGCGGACTTGAGTGTGGAGGGGCAGGTTTAAATTTTCTCAATTTGACAAGGAAAGCTGTGGGTGGGAAAAAAAGATCAGCAGAATGAAAACACGATGAGAAAAAAATTATTTTTAGGGCTCAGTCAGATCTCTGATTGAGGTGTTACAGCTATGATGGAGCCTCAGTGTGTGACTACACTTCAAAAGTATTTTATTGGCTGTAAAGTGCTTTGGGACGGCCTGAAGTCATGAAAGACGCTATATAAATGCAAGTATTTCTTTCTCGGAGGCAAGAATGCTACCAACTGACTAGGGGAATAAATTCAGGATTACTCCTAGAAACATGAAGAAATGTTTTCATGCAAAATGTTTTTGAAATGCCAAACAGCAAGTAGTATTGAAGCTGAGCTTATCACAACATGTAAAAGAACATTAAATAAATACTTTGAGAAACATATTCAAGGGTTTGAGGATAGAGCAAGGAAATGCGACTGGAGCAGATGTGCCAATGCGATCTCCATATTGGGCCTAAGTTCAATCTCCAAACGACCGTCTCCTGTGCTAAATTTTTATGATCCCATGATAACTCAGTGTCTTAAGCAGAGTAGAGAAAATTGGAAAAAGGAAATAAAACACATGTATAAAAAGTTGTGCATGGTGCCAGTACAAATATGGATTCATTTTAAAGAGTACTGTGATATTAATAAAGGTATCCTAAGGCTTTCAGAATGGAGTGTGTAAAAATACGTGTCAAATGTTTCTGACATGGGTATTGCAGTATTTTTTGAGTCTCTAACATCTCAATACAGAGTGGCTCCGTTACACTCACCTACACCAAACAGAGGCGACATCAAGGTGAGAGTTTGTAAGAACAAAAGAAATATAAGTAAAAAAAGAAAATGAGCTGGACTCACCTGTGTGAGAAACTTGCTCGTGATGAGGTCTGGCAATATAAGGCACTGTACAAAAAGGTTTGGTCTCTTCCTCTTCACCTGCATTTAATGTAGAACATTTTTCAAACATTACACAAGTTTGCTTCACAGACTTTTCCTGAAGCATTAAACATACAATAGAACAGTTCCCTCTAATCCTTTTTTTAAAGAAAAGTTTTACTCCATTTTCTTCCCTCCTTCCCTGAAACTCTTAGAATTATACAGCACAGAATGAGACGATTCAGCCCATCGTGCGTGTGCCAGCTCTTTGAAAGATCTATCCACTCCCTTACTCTTTCCCCAAAAGCCTGAAATGTTTTCCTTTTCAAGTATACATCCAATTTTCACTTGCTGGGGAAACAGTTCCACAGTCAGCAGCATCAATCTGGTTCCTCACCCAAGTGGTCATTTTTCAGGTGTGAGCAGACTATTTGACTGTGGCGGACAACACAACCAAGCCCAATTTTACCCTCATCCAGTGCCTACACACATGCACTTTACAGCAGAATTCACAAGATAGCTAGCAGGAACTCTGATTTTTTTTTCTCTCTCCTTAGTCCAAGGATAATGAGCCCAATTACAGCGCTCCAATTTTGCCCAGCTAACATCAGCTAGCTTGGCATTGACCAGGAATTGAACCTAGGACCTTCTTATCTATATGGCTTTGTGCTACATCAGGTGTTGCCTTCCGGAATTTATTTTTTAAACAACAACAACTTGCATTTATGTAGCAACTTTAACTTAGTAAAACATCCGAAGGCGTTTCACAGGAGCGTTATCAAACAAAATTTGACACCGAGCCACATGAGGTATTAGGACAGGTGACCAAAAGCTTAGTCAAAGAGATAGGTTTCAAGGAGCAACTCAAAGGAGGAGAGGTAGAAAGGTGGAGAGGTTTAGGGAGGGAATTCCAGAGCTTAGGGCCTAGGCAGCTGAAGGCACGGCCGCCAGTGGTTGAGCAATTAAAATCGGGGATGCGCAAGAGACAAGAATTGGAGGAGCGCAGAGATCTCAGATGGTTGTAGGGCTGGAGGAGGTTACAGAGATAGGGAGGGGCGAGGCAATGGAGGGATTTGAAAACAAGGATGAGAATTTTAAAATCGAGACATTCCCGGATCGGGAGCCAATGTAGGTCAGCGAGCATAGAGGTGATGAGAGAATGGGACTTGGTATGCGAAGTGAAATTCCATTTGTTGCTTTACAGATGGAATTTAATTTTTGTGAATTAAATGGTTCTTGGGTTAGTGCACCATCCATTCCACCAATAAAATGTATTTGTACCTTGTGCACAGTAGTGACGCTTTGAATTCAACACCGTACCCAGCTCTGGGAGGACAGGAGGTGCAAGTCTTGTTAATTTGCATGGATTGGGCAGCAACTCAAATATCCTATTTTAATGTTTATGATGAAGGATGAAACAATCATGACTGTTTCCAGTTAAGATGTAAGTTTAAAAAAAAACTTGAAACAGAGTAAATACTCTACCTTCATCCTCTAGCTTGGCTGCAGCGCTTCCTTCCTCATCATCAACTTCATCGTTCCCGTTCCTTTGTGGTTCCACTCTGGGTGCCATGCTGCCGTCCTTCCGTACAGCTGGTTTAATGAGCCAGTCCCTGTGAATGACCTCAAGGATCTTCTCACATGAGAGGGATAACTGGGAGCAGCGTATCCCTTCCAACAGATCGATGACCTGGGTAACACTACAAGTAACATAGGTTAGCAGAAGAATCTGGGACCCTATTGAAATTTGTCACACTAGTACAACAACAACTTGCATTTATATAGTGCCTTTAACATAAAAAAAACCCAAAGAATTTTTGCATGGGGGTGGCCGAGGTGGGAGAAGATTTTAAAAAATGGATAAAAGGAATAAAGGAGCAGACAACGAGCCATGATGTGAGAGTCGGGAAAAGTGACCAATAATGGTCAAAGAGAAGGTGATGAGTGAAGCAAAGAGGTAGAAGGGGTTAAGTTGTGAGTTCCAGAGAATAATGGTTTAAAAGTAAACTGTGCCTTTCTTAAATAATTTCTTGACTCTCCCCAGCCTATCCATGTAAGTGTTATCAGTCTATGCTTGCTGTGAGCAGCAAGCAGTTAGGAAGGCAAATGGTATGTTGGTCTTCATTGCAAGAGGATTTGAGTATAGGAGCAAGGATGTCTTACTGCGGTTATACAGGGCCTTGGTGAGACCACACCTGGAGTATTGTGTGCAGTTTTGGTCTCCTTGCCTAAGAAAGGATATACTTGCCATAGAGGGAGTGCAGCGAAGGTTCACCAGACTGATTCCCGGGATGGCAGGACTGTCATATGAGGAGAGATTGGGTCGACTTGGCCTGTATTCACTCAAGTTTAGAAGAATGAGATGGGATCTCATTGAAACATATAAAATTCTGACACGGCTAGACAGAATGGATGCAGGGAGGATGTTTCCCCTGGCTGGGGGGTCCAGAACGAGGGGTCACAGTCTCAGGATACGGGGTAGGACATTTAGGACTGAGATGAGGAAAAATTTCTTCACTCAGAGGATGGTGAACCTGTGGAATTCTCTACCACAGAAGGCTGTGGAGGCCAAGTCACTGAATATATTTAAGAAGGAGCTAAATAGATTTCTAGACACAAAAGGCATCAAGGGGTATGGGGAGAGAGCGGGAATATGGTATTGAGATAGAGGATCAGCCATGATCATATTGAATGGCGGAGCAGGCTCGAAGGGCCGAATGGCCTACTCCTGCTCCTATTTTCTATGTTTCTATGTAGATCAGTGTTCCTAATGTTTCACCTAGGGCTACAATCCCAACAAATATCTTGCTTGAGGGCCACTCTCGGGAGTGATGCTAGAAGCCTCACTGTGGAGAGACAGAACATGGGTCTACACCTGTGATTTCCCACATGCCTCCTGATTTCAAAATGGGGACAGTTTCCAAGTGGAGACCAAAAGTTTCCCCACAGGATGAAAAAAATGATGGTGCCATCGAAATAGTTGTGTTTCAATAGACCCTTTCCAATGGCTCTCTGTTAGCTGCCTCCTGATAACATTCACTTGCCTTGTTTTGCTGCAGAGTAAGAAAGGTTGAATCCTAGCTGGATCAATATCCCACGGCCGGGCCTGCTGTGAATGGAGACACAGAAGCACATGGAGCAGCAAGCTTGCTGTGAGCCATAAGGGAAAGCCAGATGGGAGCAGGTGGTTTCCATCCCAGGGTTTTAAAGGAAGTAGGTGAGCACATTGCACATGCCCTAACTATAATCTTTCGAAGTTCTCTAGATTCAGGAACTGTCCCTCTAGATTGGAAAATTGCACATGTCACTCCGCTTTTTAAGAAAGGAGAGAGAGGGAAACCGGGGAATTATAGACCAGTTAGCCTAACATCTGTTGTGGGGAAAATGCTGGAGTCTATAATTAAGGATAGGGTGACTGAACACCTCGAGAATTTTCAGTTAATCAGAGAGAGCCAGCATGGATTTGTGAAAGGTAGGTCGTGCCTGACAAACCTGATTGAATTTTTTGAAGAGGTGACTAAAGTAGTGGACAGGGGAATGTCAATGGATGTTATTTATATGGACTTCCAGAAGGCATTTGATAAGGTCCCACATAAGAGACTGTTAGCTAAGATAGAAGCTCATGGAATCAAGGGAAAAGTACGGCCTTGGTTAGGAAGTTGGCTGAGCGAAAGGCGACAGAGAGTAGGGATAATGGGTAGGTACTCACATTGGCAGGATGTGACTAGTGGAGTCCCGCAGGGATCTGTCTTGGGGCCTCAATTATTCACAATATTTATTAACGACTTAGATGAAGGCATAGAAAGTCTCATTTCTAAGTTTGCCGATGACACAAAGATTGGTGGCATAACCATAACATAAAATTACAAAACGATATTGATAGATTAGGTGAATGGGCAAAACTGTGGCAAATGGAATTCAATGTAGACAAATGTGAGGTCATCCACTTTGGATCAAAAAAGGATAGAACAGGATACTTTCTAAATGGTAAAAAGTTAAAAACAGTGGATGTCCAAAGGGACTTAGGGGTTCAGGTACATAGATCATTGAAGTGTCATGAACAGGTGCAGAAAATAATCAAGAAGGCTAATGGAATGCTGGCCTTTATATCTAGAGGACTAGAGTACAAGGGGTCAGAAGTTATGCTGCAGCTATACAAAACCCTGGTTAGATCGCACCTGGAGTACTGTGAGCAGTTCTGGGCACAGCACCTTCGGAAGGACATATTGGCCTTGGAGGGAGTGCAGCGTAGGTTTCCTAGAATGATACCCGGACTTCAAGGGTTAAGTTACGAGGACAGATTACACAAACTGGGGTTGTATTCTCTAGAGTTTCGAAGGTTAAGGGGTGATCTGATTGAAGTTTATAAGATATTAAGGGGAACAGATAGGGTGGATAGAGAGAAACTATTTCCGCTGGTTGGGGATTTTAGGAGTGGGGGCACAGTCTAAAAATTAGAGCCTGACCTTTCAGGAGCGAGATTAGAAAACATTTCTACACACAAAGGGTGGTAGAAGTTTGGAACTCTCTTCCGCAAACGGCAATTGATACTAGCTCAATTGCTAAATTTAAATCTGAGATAGATAGCTTTTTGGCAACTAAAGGTATTAAGGGATATGGGCCAAAGGCAGGTATATGGAGTTAGATCAAAGATCAGCCATGATCTTATCAAATGGTGGAGCAGGCACGAGGGGCTGAATGGCTTACTCCTGTTCCTATGTTCCTATGACTACAAATGGCTATTGGGGCCATATTATGAGTATTACAAAACTACAGATAGATGCTTATAGCCTGCCGTTTCATACAATGCAATACCAGCAACCACTTGTTAGAATCCATGCTTGCTTGAAATTAGTGCTGTAAAAGAGAACACAGACTTGCATTTATTTAGCACCTTTCATGACCTCAGGACATCCCAAAGTGCTCTACAGCCAATTAAGTACTTTTGAAGTGTAGCCACTGATACAAGAATTGTAAACATTACCCTATTCCAAAAGGGCACTGTCAACGTCACTGATTCAAGGTCTGTCGAATGTTTAAATTAACACAAGGAGGAGTTGCCTGGCCCCCCACTAACTCCATGCCAATGCAGATGTGCTGTTCCGTGACTGGTGGCAGCAGATTAATTTACCAGGCTTGGTTTATCTGAAGTAGTATTAGTGCCGTGAATATTAGCATAAAGATAATTTAATAGGGACGGCAGAAATTAAATCTCACCCTGTACTTGCCTTCTACAAAATAGCTGCAGAGAGCTTTCATGGTCATGGAGCTTTATCGTTTTTTTTTCCTATGTGCGATGATTACTGCCATACAATGTTGAGAACAAACATTTGCCAGATTTCTTGTGCAGCAGTGTTAACAGTACATGTGGAAAGGTATTAAATTGACTGTGTAATCTGGGAACCAGGGAAGTGTTACTTAAAAGCCCCTTTGGTGTTAGCTGTGGCTCAGGGGGTAGCACTCTTGTCTCTGAGTCAGAAGGTTGTGGGTTCAAGTTCTACTCAGGAGACTTGAGCACATAATCTAGGCTGACGCTCTAGTGCGGTACTGAGGGAGTGCTGCACTGTTGGATGTGCCATCTTTTGGACGAGACGTTAAAGCGAGGCCCCGTCTGCCCTCTCAGATGGATGTCAAAGATCCCGTGGCACTATTTCGAAGAAGGGCAGGGGCGTTCGCCCCAGTGTCCTGGCCAATATTTATCCCTCAACCAACATCGCTAAAAACAGATTATCTGGTCATTATCACATTGCTGTTTATCACATGGCTGCCGCGTTTCCTACATTACAATAATGACTACGCTTCAAAATTGTTACATTGACTATAAAGTGCTTTGGGACATTCTGAGATTATAAAAGGCGCTATATAAATGCAAGTTCTTCCTTTCTTTACCATAACAATAACTGCGCTAAAATAGGCCAAACCCACTTTACACTTACTTTGCTAGATATACTGCACAGACTCCACCTTGTTTGAGGTGTGAGTAGACGACAGGCAAAGCAAGTTGTGGGCTTAGCATATCCAAAGCGATCTGGAAAGAATGCAAGAAGAAGGGGAAATTAATATAAAATGCATTTCAAATTCAATTCACCTGTGGAGTGGGCAGACACATGGAAGATGTGGGCAAGTGTGGGCAAGTGTGAGTTAATGTAGTTTGCAAAGAAAAAACAAGGAATGGGAGTACATACTCAATAGAAAGAGGCTAAAGGGGGATGAAGGAACAGGGAGATCTAAGGGTGCAAATATATATAATTTCCTGAAAGTGCGAGTGGAGGTGATAAAGCAATAAGAAAAGCCAACAGTATTTTGGCTTTTATTAAAAGCGGCATAGAGTACAGGTAATAAGAAATGTCTTTAAACCGTTGGTTAGGTCACAATTACAGTATTGTGTGCAGTTTTGGATGCCCCATTATAGAAAGGACATTTAAGCCAAAGAGCTTACAGTGTAGACTGACCACAGTAATGCCAGGGGTAGAAAACTATAGTTGTAAGGAGAGACTTGAGATACCAGAACCAGTTTTTTTTAATTCATTATTGGGATGTGGGCGTCGCTGGCGAGGTCGGCATTTATTGCCCATCCCTAATTGCCCTTGAGAAGGTGGTGGTGAGCCGCCTTCTCGAACCGCTGCAGTCCGTGTGGTGAAGGTTCTCCCACAGTGCTGTTAGGAAGGGAGTTCCAGGATTTTGACCCAGAGACGATGAAGGAACGGCGATATATTTCCACGTCAGGATGGTGTGTGACTTGAGGGGAACGTGTAGGTGGTGTTGCTCCCATGTGCCTGCTGCCCTTGTCCTTCTACCTGGTAGAGGTCGCGGGGTGGGAGGTGCTGTTCCTGCTGTGCATCTTGTAGATGGTACAGCCTGCAGCCACGACGCACCGGTGGTAAAGGGAGCGGAACGTGCAGGTGGTGTTATTCCCATCTGCCTGCTGCCCTTGTCCTTCTAGGTGGTAGAGGTCGTGGGTTTGGGAGGTGCTGTCGAAGAAGCCGTGGCGAGTTGCTGCAGTGCATCCTGTGGATGGTACACACTGCAGCCACAGCACGCCGGTGGTGAAGGGAGTGAATGTTTAGGGTGGTGGATGGGGTGCCAATCAAGCGGGCTGCTTTGGCCTGGATGGTGTCGAGCTTCTTGAGTGTTGTTGGAGCTGCACTCATCCAGGCAAGTGGAGAGTATTCCACCACACTCTTGACTTGTGCCTTGTAGATGGTGGAAAGGCTTTGGGGAGTCAGGAGGTGAGTCACTCGCCGCAGAATACCCAGCCTCTGACCTGCTCTTGAAGCCACAGTATTTATATGGCTGGTCCAGTTAAGTTTCTGGTCAATGGTGACCCCCAGAATGTTGATGGTGGGGGATTCGGTGATGAATGCTGTTGAATGTCAAGGGGAGGTGGTTAGACTCTCTCTTGTTGGAGATAGTCATTGCCTGGCACTTGTCTGGCACGAATGTTACTTGTCACTTATCAGCCCAAGCCTGGATGTTGTCCAGGTCTTGCTGCACATGGGCACGGACTGCTTCATTATCTGAGGGTTGCAATGGAACTGAACACTGTGCAATCATCTGCAAACATCCCCATTTCTGACCTTATATTGGAGGGAAGGTCATTGATGAAGCAGCTGAAGATGGTTGGGCCTAGGACACTGCCCTGAGGATTTCCTGCAGCAATGTCCTGGGGATGAGATGATTGGCCTCCAACAACCACTACCATCTTCCTTTGTGCTAGGTATGACTCCAGCCAATGGAGGAGAGAAGGTTGAGGAGATTTAATGTTAAAATTATGAAGGATTTTAATAGCATGAACAGGGACAGATTGACTCCTCAATCAGAGGAAATAATGACAAGGAGGGTCATCAATTTAAAATAGTAAGAGAGTAAGGAGAGATATTAGGAGAAATTCCTTTATGCAGAGGGTTGTTGGAACATGGAATGTTTTGCCACCTCCTGGGAGTGGGTTGGTCGCCCGCCCTTCGTACCGCCCCAGTGAAAACCGGAAATGGGCAGGTTGGGGGCGGGTCTGAAATGGTGGCAACTTTCAATGCCCCCCGCCCCCAACCCACCCATTTTTAAATTTGAAAATTTCAGAAATTTAATACAAAATTTAGATTAAAGGTGAAAAAAGATAAATGGATGCACAAAAGTTCCTGAAGTGTAATGGCAAATCCTTAACATTGCTCATCCTAGTCTAAACTGCACAGAGAAAGAGTAGCCGCAATTATAAAAAAAAAACTCTTCAATTATTCCCCCTCCACTTACTCACTCTTGCTGGGGTAAAGTTTCACGGGCTTCAGCCACCCGCCAGTACCTCATCCAAGTGGTGATTCTTCATGTCTGAGCCTAGACCATAAATGTCAACAGGCCATTAAGAACACCGTAACCAAGCCTGAGGCTGTCCTCACTCGATGTCTAGATAGACACACTTTCCAGTAAGCCACTGGACAGTAGTCAGGAATGGTTGACATTTTTCTCTTCCCCAGCCAAGGAAAGTCAAAAGATGTACTCTTACTGCTGTCCCAACTGAGATCAGTTAACTCAGCACAGACTGCGAATCGAACCTGGAACCTTCCTGGCTCAGTACCATACCAGGCAGGGCACTTACCAACTAAGCCATTGGGTATATCTTTAAAGAGATGCGATCCTTTAAGGTACACAGTTTTAAAGTAAGTTTTAATCTTATTTTTAAGGTTGCAATATGCTATTTTACTGTTACAGTGGAAAGTAAGTACAGTGTTACTGTTAAAAATTATACGGGTTCCTTGGCTTTATTAATAGAGGCATAGAATACAAAAGCAAGGAAGTTATGCTAAACCTTTATAAAACACTGGTTAGGCCTCAGCTGGAGTATTGTGTTCAATACTGAGCACCACACGTTAGGAAGGATGTCAAGGCCTTGGAGAGGGCGCAGAAGAGATTTACTAGAATGGTAGCAGGGATGAGGGACTTCAGTTATGTGGAGAGACTGGAGAAGCTGGGGTTGTTCTCCTTAGAACAGAAAAGGTTAAGGAGAGATTTGATAGAGGTGTTCAAAATTATGAACGGTTTTGACAGAGTAAATAAGGAGAAACTGTTTCCAGTGGCAGAAGGGTCAGTAACCAGAGGACACAGATTTAAGGTGATTGTCAAAAGAGCCAGAGGCGACCTGAGGAAACATTTTCTTACGCAGCGAGTTGTAATGATCTGCCAGAAAGGGTGGCGGAAACAAACTCAATAGTAACTTTCAAAAGGGAATTGGCTAAATACTGAGGGAAAACATTTGCAGGGCTACGGGGAAAGAGCAGGGGAGTGGGAGTAATTGGATAGCTCTTTCAGGGAGCCAGCACGGGCACGATGGACCGAATAGCCTCCTCCTGTGCTGTACCTACTATGATACCATGAAGAGGTGATATGACTTATTAGTTATAATAGCTAACTGTATGGTTATCATCTTCAAGTTTTATGATGTGATGTGTTGACATGACTGCACGTTGTTGAAGTGAATACTTATCTATAAACCTGCTCTACATTCACTTTTTCAAATACAATTGTTTTTTAGTGTTCATATTTACAGGGCTATTAATGTGGAGTCTACAGCCTGATCATTTTATGTTGAAAACTGAAGCAGTGACTCATGATGCTATAGGCCAAGAGGATACCCGAGATAAGGAGGAAGAAATACCAGTGCAAGTTCTGAGGTTCAGTTCAAATAGTCAAATTTGAATCTGAACTTTGGTTTAACTTTTTGAACCTCAGAGGATAAGGAACCTAAAGTTTTCAAATTTGATCATCTAAATTGACCAGGTCCTAAAATCTCATTGTCTGTGTCATCTAAAACAAGACAGCACATTGAATCATAGAATTATACAGCACAGAAAGAGGCAATTCGTCCCATCGTGCCTGTGCCAGCTCTCTTAAAGAGCTACCAATTAGTCCCACTCCCCTGCTGTTTCCCCAATGGTGAATCCATTTTGGGCTGCTCTTGTGGAATTAGTGATGAGTGAAGTCAATCTGATTGGAATTATGTACGAATGTGCTTGTTGGAATGTTTGCATTTTTGGTTCCATTTTAAAATGTTTTCTCTTTCTCTTTTAAGCCCATGACATAATTCCTCAGTACACTACTCACAGGCCTCTGCTGATACTGCTCTGCAGCAAACTGCTGTGCATCGCAATTCAGCTGGTCTGTGTGAGACGCACCAAACCTTCACTCGGCACTGTCTCCTGACAGCACAGCTGAGACTGGGAACTCACTCCATGGGGACATACAGCTGTGAGCCCATGTCCTGCCTTGCTACGTGTTGAAGCACCAAACCAATGCAACAATGAGCCAAAGCAATGTGCTGGGAAAGTTGGGAGTCTTAAGTTCTGGATGCTTTCAAATACAAAAAAAATTGGAATTTTAAATTGCAATATGCTATTTTACCATTCCAGTGAAAATATGATTATTTTTTAAGTATTACTATTAAAAAGCAGAAATAGAGCTGATCTGTAGATATAACTTACTATTAATAATAGTTAATTCTACAGTTATTGTCTTCAGATTTTATGATGTGATGAGTTGACATGATTGATCAATACTTAGCTAAAAGTCGCCAATTAAAAAAATAACATTAGTTTAAAACCAGTTTCTTTGATTCTGTTTAAAATTTAAATTTGTTGCATCTATGAATCCTGGCAGGCAGTCTTGGATTTGTGCAACTTGGAACGAAGGCAGGGCAAAGGGTTGCATTCAGATCCACAACATGTTGGGTGGAGTAATGGTAAAAGCAATGGGTTACTTACAGCATCGAACATCTTTCCCTGGATATCGTCAGCGGCAGTCACAATATCTTTAATAATAAAGTCAACGTTGTTGGGCCACTCTTTCTCACGGGCCACTTCCCAGGCATTCCGCCAGCGCTGGTAATTCCTTTTAGCATTGCAGTGGTGATCCTGTCTTACCTCAAAACTATACACTTTCCCAGAAGATCCAACTGTGGGGGGGGGGGGGAGGGGGGAGGGAAGGAAACAAACATGTGAACCCCCTGAGATATCTGTGCTCCTCCAATTCTGGCCTCTTGCGCATCCCTGATTTTCATCGCTCCACCATTGGCGGCCGTGCCTTCAGCTGCGTAGGCACTAAGCTCTAGAATTCCCTCCCTAAATCTCTCCACCTCTCTCTGTTCTCCTTTAAGACACTCCTTCAAACCTACCTCTTTGACCAAGCTTTTGGTCACCTATCCTAATATCTCCTTACGTGGCTTAGTGTAAAATTTTGTTTAATAACGCTCCTGTGAAGCGCCTTGGTATGTTTTACTACTTTAAAGGCGCTATATAAATGCGGGTTGTCGTTGTTGAAAATACATACCCTTAATCGATTAATTTTCTTCACAAGTGTCCACTCCCCTCGGTGATGGTGCTGACTCATACTGGAATATGGTTTGAAGCAGATTGGCGGCTCTCTGGTACCTCTCCCGATTGGCCATCCTTCACGTGTGAGCCCAAACAGTGTCGGCAGGTGATTTGACCACCATCATGTAATGTTTTGCAGGGTCACCGGAAGACGGCTAAAAATGGGAATCCTGGCTGATATTTTTCTCCGGCCTCACCTCAGGGTACTGAGGCAAATTGCCTTATCCCACCGGCTGCCCCAGCTCACTCAGCACAGAGAGCTATCCAGGCCTGGTTACTAAGACTTAGTGCCACACCAGCTGCAGTATCGTCTTGCTAAGCTATCAGAGAACGTGCAAACACTTTGATGAGCAAAGAGAAAAGTGCGATTTTAAAAGTTATCTCTTTTCCTGGAAGTCTATACACACAATCAAAAATCATTATTTTTATTTATTTTTAAATATATTTTCTTTTGAATTTCTGTGTTTCCCAATGAACAATAACCAATGTCGAGCTGTATAAAACCAATTGCTGAGTTCCTGTACAAGAAAGTGTTACACCTCACATCTCACAGGGAACTCAAAGTGCTCCAACGTTCAATGAATTACTTTGAAGTACAGTAACTGTTGATACACAGGCAAACGGAAGCTTTGCATCGGCTGTCAGCTTGGACAAAGAAAAAGAATTAATCAAAATCATGTTCAGTTGTTGTAAAATTTGTCTTTTTTTTTGTGAATTTGAGTTTATCAAAGTTGGAAATGGATCAGAAGTTATTTTTCCAGCCTGACGTTGAAGTATCTTTATTTTCTCATAACTCCAAGGTGAGGGATGTTAGTGCTTGGGAATGGAATTCTTTTCATTATGGGCATTCAATGTCAGTATCAAGACAGGTCAAGTATAGCACAGACAGATGCAGAGTAAAGCTCCCTCTACTGTGCCCCAGTAATGTGCCTCAGCCCCAACATCAAAAAGACCATCACTACTGCATCAGTGTGTCATTTTTCTTTCTCCCATACAAGTCAGAAGGATGTGGGTTCAAGTCCCACTCCAGAGACTTGATCACATGAAATAGGCTGACACCTCAGTGCAGTACTGAGGGAGTGCTGCACTATCGGAAGTGCCGTCTTCCAGGTGAGATGTTAAACCGAGGTCCCATCTGCCCTCTTAGGTGGACGTAAAAGATCCCATGGCATTATTTGAAGAAAAGCTGGGAAGATCTCCTGGTGTCCTGGCCAATATTTATCCCTCAACCAACATCAATAAGAAACAGATTATCTGCTCATTATCTCATTGCTGTTTGTGGGATCTTGCTGTGCGCAGATTGGATGCTGCGTTTCCTACAACAGTGACTACACTTCAAAACTACATCATTGGCGGTAAAGTGCTTTGGGACCCGTACGATCATGAAAAGAGCTATATAAATGCAAGTTATTTCTTTACATCTCTCTGTTTTTCTAAGAGTTTTACCATTTAAGTATAAATGTCCTCCTTATTCTTCCTTCCAAGATGTATTACCTCACATTTCTCTGCATTAATTTTCTTTGACATCTATCCACCCAATCTACTAAGCTGTCTTTCAACATAATTAGTGTAAGTTTATGGAGAAATAGTTTGTAGTGGTTTAGTAAAAGTTTTTACAGCCAGTCTAGCGTTATCATTAAGAATTCTGTAAAGCATTCAGCGAGCACGTGAAATTTCATATTATATCCACTTTTATCCATATAATAGCAGTCAGTGAACTTGCAAAGCAATTCACTGTGTGACGTGCTTTGAGACATTTCAACAACATAATAAAACGTTATATAAATGAGAGGATTTCTTCATTTCATTTGAACTGCAGAAGCAATTAGCTGTACAATTACAAACTTTATCCTCCCAAACTTGAGTTGTGTCTGAAGAGAGCATATGAGTTACAAAACACTACAGCAAAGGTATTGGTGACTACAAACCTATCACTGGTGGTGAGAGCAAGCTGAGGTGGTGAATTAAAAGCATAATATTAAGCATCTTGGCTTAAGTGTGATTTTCACTCCTTTAATACATTAAATAAGCCCAGTGCCAACAATGCAATGTATATTTTATTCGAGCATCCTAATATATCGTTTTTGGCAGCACAGATATGTACAGGGTATTCAACGTCATTCAGCTTCTATAAGGGCCCCGATAATACAAATTACCTGTTCGAGACAGAAACAGTGTCATCGCTCCAGACCCTGAACCGGACTCTAAAACACAGTCCCCACTACTAACATCCATCATCATCAACATGGTGCTAATGTCCTGAAAGAAGCAGAAGGGAAAAAAAGATAGAGAATGATTGAGGAATATTGACATTTTCAAGCTGAATTGGGGGAGGGAACACATCTCCCAGAGAGGAGGACGAAGAAATTATTAAAACGAATAACCGTATCTCCCGTGGTGTTTCTCACTATAAGTTGGGGTCATTATTACAGGGGTGTTACACCACGTCACTCACACCATATTATTCTGCTGCTAAGGTGTAACTTTTTAAGCTGTTCTGTCCTTTTAGGCCACAAAGTCTCATCCCCGTAAGTAAGCACAGCTTGAGATCAATCAGTGTTTATTTGCTATTTAGGGAAGGGATTTTGGGAGATTGGAAGGCACTTGTAAATTTCCAGTATTGGGTCTGAAAAAAACAGCTCAAAGTGACTGTCTTTCTTTCTCCCTTTTATAACACTTGAAATTACAAAGTGTGACATGTTCAAAATAATTATGTAGATAAATGTAGTTCGATATTCAACATAAACTGAATCAAAGGCACTTCCTTTCCCCCTCAATTTATTTCTTTATAAGAATAATTAATTAGTTGATCTCCTGTGGCTGTTTCGCTCGCCCTTACGGTTAAGTACCTTTTGTTCTGTCTGCTTTCTTCTGTCCACCTCCCTCTGTATACCTCACACTCACTATTCCTATCACTATAGGCCTCATTCACACTCTCCCCTTCTCTGTCTGTGTCCCTTTATTCTGTATGTCTCTCATTCTATTTTTCAGACTCACAAAATAGGTTAGCTGCTTGTGCTTAATTTAATTCCCTTTAACAAAGCTTATTTTTATACAGGATACTAAAAGTTTCATTCTTTTATAAAAAGACTCTCACTATAATAATTCCTGATGGTACAAAAAAAAGTACTTTATTATAAAAAATATTAATGTAAAACTCCATGAAAAGGACAGGAGAGTATATATGTTTTTATTTACAAATGTTTATGAATCGGGAGCTTTTTGATGCTAATCTCATCTATAATAAAATGGAATGCAATAAAATTTATCATAGCAGTACTGTTGAATTTTTTACTTGCTAGTTTTATCTTGATGGGTTCAGTGTGCATATATTACAACCATACTGTTTTGCCCATTTGGCAACTGAATAAATTGAGACTAGGCTAACTTGACACCTTTTCTTTAAAATTATCTGTTAACTAAATTTTTTTGTCTACTTGCTTTCTTCAAATCCCTATTCTGCGTTATTCTTTTTCCACATGGCTTTTTCTATATTTATTTTATTTTACTGGCATAATGTAACACCTTAAAATAGACGAGAGCTGGGATTCATGACTCACTACATAAAGTTACTTATTATTTATTTCTGTCAATATTGTTCTTTGGAACTGCTGACTTGATTTCAGTATTTTTTTTCTTCTCTATCTGATTTTGTCTTTGAATTTGTTTTTTTTTCCAAAGCCTGTGATAAGAATCTCACGGCTGAGACTGTTTTCTGCCCTTTCTCTGTACCCTGCAGCTCTTCGCTGAGAGAATTGTTACTGATCCACTCATTGATTGCATTTATTCCGACCCGTAAACCTGAACTGCTGCTGGGCTTCTGGCAGATGTGGCGCTCCCTTTCTCTTGAACAATCAGATATAACATAAAGCCCGAGGTTCCCTCTCGCCCCAGTCAGGAGGAGCTGTCAATCACTAACATCTCTTTCTTTGAGTGGGTGTTGCACTGTGGGAGGTGCCACCTTTCGGATGAAACGTTAAACTGAGGCCCTGATTGCTCTCTCCGGTGGACATAAAAGATTGCCATGGCACTATTTTGAAGAACAGCAGGGGAGATCTCCCGTGTCCTGGCCAATATTTATCCCTCAACCAACATCACTAGAAAACAGATTATCTGGTCATTATCACATTGCTGTTTGAGGGACCTTGTTGTGCGCAAAATTGGCTGCTGCGTTTCCGACATTACAACAGTAACCACTTTGGCTGCAAAGCGCTTTGGGATGTCCTGAAGTCATGAAAGGCATTATATAAATGAAAGTCTTTCTTTCTTTTAGGTAATAGTACTGATCTCAACTCAGTTCCTCATTCCCTGAAGGGCTGGAAGAAAGTGGTGAAGCCTGGGATTATGGGCCCACTGCGAGGCTACTGCAAATGCATCATGGCTTGGTTATCTGCCAATGTGCACACTTACTTCACGCCTGAAGCAATCGGGAGGATTGCTTCAGGTGTGCTAGGATGTACAGTAAAGGCCAGGTCCAATGCTACCTGCTAGTGGGGGAGAGATGTGTACAGCATCCAGTTTATTGATGATATTGGGCAACAAATGGAAGAGGAGAAAGTTATTGGAGCAATTAGATGATAGGATGGGTCACCATTATGGGTAAATTTGACATGTTTAAAATTGCAAATTAATGAATTTTTTAATGTGTTTATTAGGCAAGAAATATTATTTTTAGCGGTAAATAATGGGCTGGGTGAGGAACGGTTTATTTTTTTTTATTCGTTCATGGGATGTGGGCGTCACTGGCAAAGCCAGCATTTATTGCCCATCCCTAATTGCCCTTCAGAAGGTGGTGGTGAGCCGCCTTCTTGAACCGCTGCAGTCCGTGTGGTGAAGGTTCTCTCACAGTGCTGTTAGGAAGGGAGTTCCAGGATTTTGACCCAGCGACGATGAAGGAATGGCGATATATTTCCAAGTCAGGATGGTGTGTGACTTGGAGGGGAACGTGCAGGTGGTGTTGTTCCCATGTGCTTTCTGCCCTTATCCTTCTTGGTGGTAGAGGTTGCGGGTTTGGGAAGTGTTGTCGAAAGAGCCGTGGCAAGTTGCTGCAGTGCATCTTGTGGATGGTACACACTGCAGCCACTGTGCGCCGGTGGTGAAGGGAGTGAATGTTTAGGGTGGTGGATGGGGTGCCAATCAAGCGGGCTGCTTTGTCCTGGATGGTGTCAAGCTTCTTGAGTGTTGTTGGAGCTGCACTCATCCAGGCAAGTGGAGAGTATTCCATCACACTCCTGGCTTGTGCCTTATAGATAGCGGAAAGGCTTTGGGGAGTCAGGAGGTGAGTCACTCGCCGCAAAATACCCAGCCTCTGACCTGCTCTTCTAGCCGCAGTATTTATGTGGCTGGTCCAGTTAAGTTTAGGTGGATGTAAGTTGGATAATTTGTTTTGCTGTAATGGAGAAAATGTTTGAGGGATTAAAGATTTTGTGCAATACGTTGGTGAATAACAAAAATAGAGAATAACCAATTAGAAAAGAGAACACCTAGATTAACCAATAAAGAAGAAAATTAATGGACATTCCCGACAGACAATACAGCCACAATGTTCACCACAGACACAAACTAATTAAATATAAAAACAGAAAACACAGGAAATACACAACAGATCCACTGGCATCTAAAAAGTGAAGTGGCAGGTTAACGTTTCGGATGTAGACCCTTTGTCAGATCAGAGCTCGGCCAGAAACATTAACCTGTCTTTTCACATTTCAAATGTTGATGATCTGCTGTGTATTTTCAGTATTTTCATCAGGCACTGCCTTCGAAGAGGTGCGGAGATAGACTACTAGGGGGGAGGGGGTTAGTTCTGTTAGTTCTCAAATTTGAAAAGTTTAAATTGGTAATTTACGTTAAAGTGACATGATTTTTTTATTATTCAGTGAAATATATTTTAAAATTAAATCCTTAAAGATGAATGGCCAAGATTTTTTTTTAAATCTCCATACTTTTGGATAAGAAATGGCTGGTCCTCGCTTCATCAGCAGCACAAATTCCTCCAAGGACGGTCTCCTTATGACAAACTGGAAGCCAATGGAAGTCCTGAACACCTGGCCCGGGAGCTTTCCCAGGATCTCCTGGTGGGCGACCATCCCCCACTTACAGTTCAATTTCCCACCCTTCACCAAATTGAACATCTTTTGAAATTCCAAGTTGCGCCTCCTGCGAAACTCCACCAGGACCACGTCCCCCGTTTTAAAAGGCACTTCTTTGGCTGCGGAGTGAAGTTGGGAAGTTGGCTCCTCCTGGCCATGGACCACCTCCTCCTCCTCCTCCTGGGGGAGATGCGAGCCGCTCCCAGCAGTTGCCTGCGATCCTGAGGGCGCAGTTGACACTGATGCTGGTTTGTAACATCTGGGAACATTGTTTCCATCCAGTTCCTGATTCACCTTCTGCTCCTGCAGCTCCTCCACCACCTCCCGGGACAACATCCCGTGGGGGATCAGGCTGCTGACCCGTTCCAGCGGAGACAGGGAGCGTCTGCGGGGGAGCAGACCGCGTCCGCCCGGCCAGGAGGAAGACCGCGACCAGCCCGGATAACTCTGCCCGACTCCGACCTCCCGTCCCGGATCCGGATCCGGATCGGATGCATCTCTCTCGCCTTCATCGCGATCTCCTGGGCCGGGAGGGGTGGACCCGACTGACTGCAGCCGCCGCCTGCCGAAGGCGAGCGCTGCACCGGGGCTTTGAGAGAGGAGCCAAGGGTTGCAGCCTTTGCCCGGTGACCGCGACCGCGGCCCATCCCATCTCGGGTTGCAGCACCTGGCTGCTTTGCGGATCACCTGCAGAGGACAAGGAGGCCGCAGGAGAAAGAGCATCTTCCACCCCCTCCAGCAGCACGGATCACCACCGGTTTCTTCTCCGGGTGAAATCCAGTTGGGTTTCTATTAAATTGCATCCGAGACCCTGCACTTTGCCTGCTGAAATCCGGAACGCGGCCGCTTTGCATTGCAGGCTGGTGTCAGCAGGAAGCAGCAGCTCCAAGGCTCCTCCTCAGTACAAGGACATCATAAAAAGGCGACGAGGGGGGGGGTTCCCTATAGGGAGACACGTGGAGCTCAGGGCATCCAGAGTGTGTCTATGGGGTGGGGGAAATGAGGGCCCCCTTCCCTTCCCTCCACAGATTCACTCATCTGTGTCATGTTCCAGCTTTGTTTGGATTTTTAAAAATGTGACTTATTTTGAGCCACGGGATTCTTAATGTCAGCTTGGCTCTGTCGGTGGTGTTCTCACTTCGGGCTCAGAAGGTTGTGTGTTCAAGCCCAATTTGGATATATACTTGAAAATGGTTATTTTTTTTTTACACAGGGCTGTGGGGAAAGAGCTGGGGAGTGGGACTAGCACTCGAAGAGCTGGCACGGACACAATGGGCCGAATGGCCTCCTGCGCTGTATCATTTTTTGAACTCCAAGACTTGAGCACTTAATCCAAGGCAGATACTTCAGTGTAGAATTGGGAGCACCCTGTACTGTCAGAGGTGATGTATTTCAGCTGTGATGTGCCTGATCAGGTGGATGTAGAATCATAGAAGTTTATAACATGGAAACAGGCCCTTCGGCCCAACATGTCCATGTCGCCCAGTTTATACCACTAAGCTAGTCCCAATTGCCTGCACTTGGCCCATATCCCTCTATACCCATCTTACCCATGTAACTGTCCAAATGCTTTTTAAAAGACAAAATTGTACCCGCCTCTACTACTGCCTCTGGCAGCTCGTTCCAGACACTCACCACCCTTTGAGTGAAAAAATTGCCCCTCTGGACCCTTTTGTATCTCTCCCCTCTCACCTTAAATCTATGCCCCCTCATTATAGACTCCCCTACCTTTGGGAAAAGATTTTGACTATCTATCTTTTCTATGCCCCTCATTATTTTATAGACTTCTATAAGATCACCCCTTAACCTCCTACTCTCCAGGGAAAAAAGTCTCAGTCTATCCAACCTCTCCCTATAAGTCAAACCATCAAGTCCCGGTAGCATCCTAGTAAATCTTTTCTGCACTCTTTCTAGTTTAATAATATCCTTTCTATAATAGGGTGACCAGAACTGTACACAGTATTCCAAGTGTGGCCTTACTAATGTCTTGTACAACTTCAACAAGACATCCCAACTCCTGTATTCAATGTTCTGACCAATGAAACCAAGCATGCTGAATGCCTTCTTCACCACCCTATCCACCTGTGACTCCACTTTCAAGGAGCTATGAACCTGTACTCCTAGATCTCTTTGTTCTATAACTCTCCCCAACGCCCTACCATTAACGGAGTAGGTCCTGGCCCGATTCGATCTACCAAAATGCATCACCTCACATTTATCTAAATTAAACTCCATCTGCCATTCATTGGCCCACAGGCCCAATTTATCAAGATGCCGTTGCAATCCCAGATAACCTTCTTCACTGTCCACAATGCCACCAATCTTGGTGTCATCTGCAAACTTACTAACCATGCCTCCTAAATTCTCATCCAAATCATTAATATAAATAACAAATAACAGCGGACCCAGCACCGATCCCTGAGGTACACCGCTGGTCACAGGCCTCCAGTTTGAAAAACAACCCTCTACAACCACCCTCTGTCTTCTGTTGTCAATCCAATTTTGTATCCAATTGGCTACCTCACCTTGGATCCCGTGAGATTTAACCTTATGTAACAACCTACCATGCGGTACCTTGTCAAAGGCTTTGCTAAAGTCCATGTAGACCACGTCTACTGCACAGCCCTCATCTATCTTCTTGGTTACCCCTTCAAAAAACTCAATCAAATTCGTGAGACATGATTTTCCACTCACAAAACCATGCTGACTGTTCCTAATCAGTCCCTGCCTCTCCAAATGCCTGCAGGATGTAAAAGATCTCATGGCATTTTTGAAGAACAGTGTACTGGCCAACATTCGTCCCTCAACCAACAACACCAAAACAGATTAAGTGGTCATTTTTTTTGTGTGGGCAAATTGCCTATCACATTTGCCTGCAAAACAGCACTTTAAAAGTAAATAATTGGCTGTGACACGCTTTGGGATGTCCCGAGGACATAAAGGTGCCATTTAAATGTGTCCTTTCTTCCTGGAATGTAATCCATGTTCCATATATTTAATGGGTTTGCAGTCTCTCTTTCACATGTGCATAGGATACACTGCGGCCCAAGGTTCCTTTGACAGCACTGCCCTCCACACAACCTCCACTTCTGTGAAAGACGAGCAGCAATGTGGGAACACCATCATCTCCAAGTTCTCCTCCAGGTCACGCAGCATCCTGACCTGAACATGTACCACTGTTCCTTCATCGTTGCTGGACTAATATCCTGGAATTCCCTGCCTAACACTGTCATGGAAACACCATCGCTTAAAGGACTGCAGCGGGTCAAGGAAAAGGCGCACTGCCACCTTCTCAGGACAATTAGGGATGGGCAATAAATGGGGCCTTGCCAGTCACCCACCTCCCATGAACAAAATATTACATTTTCTTAGGGAAAGTAATAGGGTGATATGGCTTGCCAATCCCTTTAAACAGATGGAGCTATGTTTTTTTAAGAGTGACATACTGTATGGGAATGGTTTTAAATGCTGCTCCCTATAGAATTAATTGTAGAATATTATAAGGTATCACAGTCACTACTATCTGAGCTGCAGCTGTGAGGGCCTTTACACATTGCTTATATATATAGAAACTAATCTTCTTAATTAATCCTTTTGTTGCTATACATGGCTGTAGGCTTTGAATGACATTGCACTTTGCTCCTCAAGCTAGTAACTAATATGATAATACTGTATGTTGTGATATATCAACAACATTACTGCTCTTGGGATTGGGGGTAATATACTAGCATGGATTGAGGATTGGTTAACGGACAGAAAACAGAGTAGGAATAAACGGTCATTTTCGGGTTGGCAGGTTGTAACTGGTGGGGTACCGCAAGGATCAGTGCTTGGGCCTCAGCTGTTTATAATCTATATCAATGCCTTAGATGAGGGGACCAAGCGTAATGAATCTAAGTTTGCTGACGATACAAAACTAGGTGGGAAAGTAAACTGTGAGGACGCAAAGAGGCTGCAAAGGGATATAGACAGGTTAAGTGAGTGGGCGAGAAGATGGCTGATGGAGTATAATGTGGGGAAATGTGAAATTATCCACTTTGGTAGGAAGAACAGAAAGGCAGGATTTTTTTAAAAGGTGAGAGACTAAGAAATGTTGGTATTCAGAGGGATTTGGGTGTCCTTGTACATAAATCACATAAAGTTAACATGCAGGTACAGCAAGCAATTAGAAAGGCAAATGGTATGGCCTACTCCTGCTCCTATTTCTTATGTTCTTAGTACTTGCACTCTGCTTCTAGAATCACAGAAGGAGACCATTCAGTCCATCGTACCTGAGAGATGATGTATAGATGGATTTTAAAAAGGTGTTTGATAAGGTGCTACATTAGGAAACATGTACACAAATTAAGGCACACGGTATTAAAGAGAATGTAGTGGTATTGATAAAGGGATAGCGAGCTCGTAAACTAAAGCTATTTACTCTAATCCCATTTCCCTGCCCTTTTATGTTCTTCCTTTTCAAATATTGACCCAATTTCATTTTAAAATGATAAACAAAGGAAGAAAGAAACGACTTGCATTTATGTAGTGTCTTTCACGACTTCAGGATATCCCATAGTAGTTTACAGCCAATGAAGTACTTTAGAAGTGTATTCACTGTTGTAAAGTAGGATGTTATAGTCTCTGCCTCAATAGCCATATGTGGTAAAGCATTCATTGTTCCAATAACACGCTGTATAAATGTATCTTCTAACTTCCTCCTTTGTTCGTCTAGTGACAGCACTATGTCTGCACCCTTTTATTACCAATTCAACAACTAGTGGAATCAATCTTTCACTCTTTACCATCTCAAAACTATTTATAATTTTGAAAACCGCTATTAGATTCCCCACTTAACCGTCTCTGTTAAAGTGACAAAAGCCCCAAGTTTTTTTAGTCTTTCTTTATATGTATAATCCCTCCTTCCTGGTACCATTCTAGTGCATTTTTGCTGTACTTTTTCCCTGGCTCCAATATCCTTCCTATAACAGGGTGACTAGAACTGCATGCAATATACCAACTGTAGTCTAAGCAATACCTTATACAAATTTATGTTCACTGCCCCTCAGAATTCCATTTGCCTTTTTATGTCCTTTTCTACCTACATTCCTACCGGTAAAGATTTATGTATCTGCAGTCCTAGCTCTCTGTTCCTCCGTCCGGTCAATAATTTTTTTACCTAAAATGTATTGCATGTTTCTCTGCATTGAACCGCACCTGTCACCTACCTGCCTTCTCCGCTCACCTGTCCGTGGCTGGGAGATTCCTCAGAGCCGCTTGCGCTCCGCCGATCCAACTTTACCAGTGGAGTTTCAGTTGCACTTCCGGTGAAGTTACAATGGTGGAGCAGGACAGGCCCCCAGGAATTTCCTGGCCTTTGTTTTCTCCTGCATTCTTCTTTGTAGTGTGCGCTGCCTGCTACTTTGATTATCATCTGTAAACAATTTTACAACACCAAGTTATAGTCCAGCAATTTTATTTTAAATTCACAAGCTTTCGGAGATTTTCTCCTTCCTCAGGCAAATGTTTCGAGATCTTGAAACATTTGCCTGAGGAAGGAGAAAATCTCCGAAAGCTTGTGAATTTAAAATAAAATTGCTGGACTATAACTTGGTGTTGTAAAATTGTTTACAATTGTCAACCCCAGTCCATCACCGGCATCTCCACATCTTGATTATCATCAGGGAATGTGGCGATCATTCTTCTTGTGCTTATGTCCAAATCATTTATGTAAGTGGAAAACTTATCAGCAACAAATCCCTGGGCACACCTCTATCCAAAAATATTTTCACCCCTGCCCTTTGATTTTTGTTCCCTAGCCATCCCTTTATCAATACCGCTACATTCTCTTTAATACCGCGTGCCTTAATTTTTATATACGTGTCCTATGTGACACCTAATCAAACACCTTCTGAAAATCTATATGTACATCTCTCACATTCCCTTTATTTGTACACTCTGATTTCCACAAAACTTCTGTTAAACAGGCAAAACCTACCCTTTGTAAATATACACACTATTCCTGATTAGTTATTAACTATATTAATCCATAGAATTATATAGAATAGAATTACATAGAATTTACAGCACAGAAACAGTCCTTTTGGCCCAATCGGTCTATGCATGCATGGTTATGCACACTCAACTTCATCCGACCTTTTTCTATTCTTTTCTCCCTCATGTACTTATCTAGCTTCCCCTTAAATGAATCATATATTAATTGTAGTATACTAGCAGTATTAATGTTCAGCTGCAGCCTTTGTTTGACATTGCACTCTGCTCGTATGGAAAGAAAGAACTTGCATTTATATAGCACCTTATCATTCTCAGGACGTCCCAAAGCGTGTTACAATCAATAAATTGCTTTTTGAAGTGCAGTCACTGTTGTGCACAGCAAACAGCAAATGAATGACCAGATGATCAGTTTTTGGAGGTGTTCGTTGAAGTAGGAATATCCGCAGAACACACTGCTCAGATGGCCATGGGATCTTTAACATCCGACTAAGCAGGCACATGGGACCTAACATCCCATCCCAAAAGATAACACTTGGACGATGCAGCCTCCTCTCAACACTGCAATGAATTGCAACCACCTGAGTCAGAAGTGAAGAGTGCTACCAAGCTAACGCTACAGATATTAATTGCAATATATTAATTAATGCAGTATATCAATGATAGCTATAAACTAGCATTGCTGCTGCTCTCTGGGGCTGTCGGCGTTGATTGACAGACGGTGATTGACAGATGCGGCTCCTCCTCCTCCCCCTCCCCCTCCCTCAGTCGCCGTGCGCCTGCGCGCTAGATAACACGTGTCCGGGCAGCATGGCGGCGGCTGGTGGCGGAGCCGAGTGTTGCTGCTCCTTTTCCCCCGGGCCGGCCCAGTGCTTGGCCACGGCAGCGGCGGACGGGCGGATCCGGGTGTGGAACACCCAGGGCAGCGGCCTGAGGCACGAGTACGTGCCTTCCTCGCACCTCAGCGCCACTTGTAGCTGCTTGTCGTGGGCTCCCCCGCGGCGCCTCCGTCAGGTGAGTGTCAGGCTTCGGCGGGGCCTAGTTAGCAACAGGCGGGGGGGCCGGGGCCTGGGCCTGGGCCTGGGAGTAAAGTGGACAGGGTGAGGGGGATAGAGGAGGAGGAGGAGGGAGAGAGCAGCCTCACCCCGACACAGGCAGAGCGCCAGTCAATTAACAGGAGCCCGGGAGTAGTGAGTGTGAGAGGCGGCCGCGGCCTCGGTGCCTCACCCTCCCTCCTTCCCCCTCCGCTGCATGTGGCTCTCTGGCCGAGAGCTTGTTACCCACATGGGGCCCCCCAGTCTTGGAGAGGCTGCGGGTTTACTCGGGGTTTTTTTTTTCTCTCTCAGGTTCGCCTCCTGGAAAATAATTCGACAAAACTTCACTTTAATCGCACTGTTCGTGTTTAAATTTTCCTCCCCCCCCCCTTGACAAGAAAACTAACCAAAAATTTGCCTCATTTTAAACTCGTAAATAAGTCTTCATTCCTATACCGTCTTCGTGGTGTTAAAGTACAAACTTGATTACAAAGCTGGCTACATTTCGTTTAATTAAGTTCGTGAGGCTCATATTGAAGTTTTTTTTTTAAGTTGCGGGTCTACAATGCGGTGAGTTACTGGGGGAGCGGATAAAGATCCGATTGCCTCTTGTCCTTTTAAGTAATATGAATGTGAATCATCTGAAGGTTTAATTCACCGGGCCGGCAGTAGTAGCGCGCTTCTTGCAGGTTTAAGCCAAGAGCTATCCTGAGACTTGATCTAAACGAGAAAAAAAGGTAATTTCGCTGCGGTATAATCTGCAGGCAAAATTGACAGCTTCACGCTGCACTCTGCATGCGAGCCGATGGATTAACAAACTGGCTTTAGTTTTGAGAAAAAATGCTTGGTTCATTCGTCAGAATAGCGCTACTAAGGTGGTCACCTTTAGCTTTACATTGTAGTTGCATTTCTAATGACTTTCTCACAAAGTCGGTGTTTACATCTGTAGAGTTTGTGGTGAGGACCAAAACATTGGCTTCCCAATGGTTAATTGGAGAAAATTGCGGCTCATCTAGAACTGGAACAGAGATAGTGGAGGGGTTGAGAGAGGTGGTGCTGAGGTAGAGCTGGGTGAGAACCTGACCTGCCTTCGGATGATGTTGCCGAGGGGGGTCAAGGAATGGGGGTTGAATGGGGTGTGTTTTTTTAAAAGCTAAAGTTGATTTCTTTGGATGGTGGGGAGAAGGGTTGGCTTTACAGATGTAGGTCTTGGGTAGTTTGTCAAAGACATGTTTTTACAGCAAATATTTTTGAAGTGTGTTTTTTAATAAATCTTGAGATATTTGATTAGAATTTCGTGGTTAGAATTCTGGATGAACGTGGTAAGGACTAATATTTGACCTGGAAAGTAGTTACTAAACAACTAACTACTAATGAGAAATGTTCTCTTGGTTTATTCTTGCCCATAATTCTGGGGGGAACTACGAGACTCAGTGCAATCCAAAGGTTCCAGTATAGTTAGACTACAGGGGAAATTTGATGATTATTGACTTGTTAGATTTTCTTTTTCTGTTTGTCCAATATTTTCCATTTCCTGAGTGGGAGAAACTCGACCTTCCCCGGTTTCTTCTTGCCCCCTTGCCTGGTGGAATAAACAAGTGGCTTTCAAACACTTCTGTGGGAGGACTCTACGAATAGACACATATCTTAACTTTCAAAAGACAGTGCCACTACTCCAAGGGAAAATTGCTATTGTGGCAAAAAAAACGGTTTTATTTATATATACTAAATTCCCATCCGTCAGCTCAGCAGCGATAGTGGGGCAACAGAAATTATGTGCTAATAAATCAAATGCAGAAAATCTTATACCATGGCAATCACCTCATGGATGGACCCCAGTTTGAAAACCTGTTGAACCAACCTTGTCACTTGAGTACTCTGGTGTGATATTGATGCTGGAGTGGGTGAAGCCATGTGGCTGTAACCAGCTGAAGCTACCTTTTTGTAGTCCAACACATTGGAATGTTCATTAGGACACTGAAAAATGATGTAAATTGGCATCCCTTTGCCAAGTTTTACAGTGAGCTTGTTGCACTGTGGTGTCACTTTCAATCCTAGGACTATCTGCTGATGCGATCCATGTTTTCTATGGAGTGTTTTAAAAGCTGAGAATGTTATATGGTAATAGATGGAGCAAAGCTTTTGTCTTTTCAAATAGTCACGTGCATCTAGTGGGCTTGAGCATTTAGATTTTGTTTGATTTGGCACTTTCGTTGTTGGCGTTTGTTTTTACCTTTTTTTGCTTTTTGGATCATTTATTGGCGTTAGTTGTTATTTCCTGACAACCACTAACTCCTGCCAGTTAGCTTCATTTCACAAATTTTGGGATTTTAAGTTGGATTGAAGCTGGACTAGTGGTTTTAAAATAACATCAGCTGGCAGGAAGTTGTGTTTTACCAGAAAGAAATAACAGCTTGATTTACAGAAGAATCATATCTTAGCGTGTACTACATGATTGTTTTCTCCCTAATGTTTTTTCATTAATTGTTCCGCCTCAAAGGCCAGGTGCTCAACAAGTGCATACATCCATCCTATCAGGCGTTTTCTTAATGCTGCAATAAATAAGAGCTGGAGATATTAAGCTTGTAAAGCAATTGTTTTGTTCTTCAAAAATTTGCCTTTTAAAACCTTTGTAATTCATTTCCAGACAGTTTTTAAAAAAAATTGAACATTTAGTGTTCAAAAAATCAAAAGGATGCCTTGCTCCGTGGGCATACAGCATGGTTACTCAATGCTACTCTTTGTATGGTGAGGCACCGTCTCTGGTTGGAGGCGCAAGGCCACAAATGAAGGGGGTGGGTGGGGTCAACTGCGGTCATCTTGAGTACCACTGGATGCAGGAATGAGACAAATCCATCCTGTTCCTGCAAGTCTGGTCTGTAGTGTGACTTCAGCCCACATCCTCCTGACTTGGGTGAAAGTGGTACCAACTGAGTCAAACTGCCGCTTAATAGGGTTGCTGTATTTAACACCCTAATGCTGATGGATGTATATTCAAACAGGATTTGAATGTTTCAGGAGAGGAAGTGGGAGAAAATTGGCAAAAGAAATGGAAGTATCTAATGTTAGTACGTTTGAATTAAAGAAATATAGTCCTCTCCGCCTCAGGTCTTTCTGTTTTTTTCCCTCCATTCTTCCCCACCCAAAAGATAGCAGATGCACTGGTAGTTACAATAGATTCTTCCTTAGCTGGCAGGAGTTCAGACTGCAAACTTGCACCTGAGGATGAGAAACTCCTTCCAAAATGACTGGAGAATTAAAATGGTCAACGGCCCTGGCTCCAACCTAAGATTGGACCCTAGTTGGGAAACTAGGACTATAATCTTACACTAAAAGAGATCTTTTGAACAGTGTACATGAAATGACCGGGCGAAGGAGTATTGAGTTTTTTTTTCTCTTCCCCTTTCCAGGAAGTTCCCCAGAAGAAAAAGAGGAGATCGGAAAATGTGAACGCTGATGAAGAATTGAACCTATTGGCTATTGGTACAGCAGCTGGTAGCATCTTGTTATACAGCATAGTAAAGGGAGAACTACAGAGCAAGCTGGTAAGATATTGGTTTTTAATGTTGCATTGGGTGAAATGGTTGGATTTTCTGAAATAAGTGGGAAAATATTAGAACTATAGACTAAGACTGAGCAGAGCATAAAGGGAGCCGCATGAGGAATCAAAACAAGGCACGGAGGAGCGCTGAGGGTAAGTCAGTAAGTACTTTACTTTCTTGGTGAGTGTTTTTTAGTGGTTAGTGTCAGATAAACAGTAAAGTACCATAAAGCTAAACAAACAGTTTAAATAACTGTTAGCTAACATGGCAGGTCAGCTGGGGCCTGTCGCATGCGCATCCCATGCCATGTGGGAACTCCATAATATTTTGTGTGTCCTGGAAAACCGCATGTGCAGGAAGTGCCACCAACTGCTTGAGCTCAGAGTTTCTGAGCTTGAGGGGCGGCTGGTGTCATTACAGTGCACACAAGAAGCTGAGAATTTTGTGCCTGGCAGAAGTCGTGGGAACCAATGACACAAGAAAGAAAAGAGTTGAAGTCCTGCGGTCAGAGTTTCAGGAGCTAGGGAGGAAGTTAAAAAGCAGGACCTCCGTAGGCAGTAATCTCTGGATTACTCCCAGTGCCCTGAGCTAGTAAGTATAGGTATAGTAGGATAGACAGGTTTATGTGTAGCTGGAGCAATGGTGCCGCAGAGAGGGCTCCAGATTCCTGGGGCATTGGGACCAGTTCTGGGGCAGGAGGGCGCTGCATCTTAACAGAGCCAAGTCCAATGTCCTCGCGGGGAGGTTAACTAGTGCTGTGGGGGAGGGTTTAAACTAATTTGGCAAGGGGATGGGCACCAGGAGGAAATATTAGAGAGGCAAAACAAGGTGCACAGAGGACTGGGAGGACAAGTAACATTAGAGTAAAGAATAGTTCAGAAATAGGAGGGATCAGACGGGGCAAATGTAAAGCAGACTAAGATGAGATTGGAGTGCATGTGCGTAAATGCACATAGCATGGTAAATAAGGTTGGTGAGCTGCAGGCTCAAGTCGCCACATGGGACTATGATATAATGGCAATAACAGAGACCTGGCTCAAAGAAGGGGAGGATTGGGTACTTAATATTTCTGGCTACAAGGTTTTCAGGAAAGATACGAAAGGGGGGCAGTATTGATCAAAGAAACTATTATAGCACTGGAAAGGGGTGATGTGAAGCATAGAGGAGCTATTACATTACTAGGTGTGTAGTATAGGTCATTAAATATTGGGAAGGAGATAGAGGAGCAAATTTGCAGGCAAATTACAGAAAGATGCAAGAACGATATAGTGACAATAGTGGACTTCAATTATCCCATTATAGACTGGGTCGGTAACAGCGTAAAGGGCAAAAAGAGGGAGGAATTCCTGAAATGTGTTCGAGAACTTTCTGGAGCAATGTGTTTCCAGCCCAACCAGGAAGGGAACATTGCTGGATCTAGCTCTGGGGAATGAAGTGGGGGAGCATTTGGAGAATAGTGATCATAATATCATTAGAATCATAGAAGTTACAACATGGAAACAGGCCCTTCGGCCCAACATGTCCATGTCGCCCAGTTCATACCACTAAGCTAGTCCCAATTGCCTGCACTTGGCCCATATCCCTCTATACCCATCTTACCCATGTAACTGTCCAAATGCTTTTTAAAAGATAAAATTGTACCCGCCTCTACTACTGCCTCTGGCAGCTCGTTCCAGTCACTCACCACCCTTTGAGTGAAAAAATTGCCCCTCTGGACCCTTTTGTATCTCTCCCCTCTCACCTTAAATCTGTGCCCCCTCGTTATAGACTCCCCTACCTTTGGGAAAAGATTTTGACTATCGACCTTATCTATGCCCCTCATTATTTTATAGACTTCTATAAGATCACCCCTTAACCTCCTACTCTCCAGGGAAAAAAGTCCCAGTCTGTCTAACCTCTCCCTGTAAGTCAAACCATCAAGTCCCGGTAGCATCCTAGTAAATCTTTTCTGCACTCTTTCTAGTTTAATAATATCCTTTCTATAATAGGGTGACCAGAACTGTACACAGTACTCCAAGTGTGGCCTCACCAATGCCCTGTACAACTTCAACAAGACATCCCAACTCCTGCATTCAATGTTCTGACCAATGAAACCAAGCATGCTGAATGCCTTCTTCACCACCCTATCCACCTGTGACTCCACTTTCAAGGAGCTATGAATCTGTACTCCCAGATCTCTTTGTTCTATAACTCTCCCCAACGCCCTACCATTAACGGAGTAGGTCCTGGCCCGATTCGATCGACCAAAATGCATCACCTCACATTTATCTAAATTAAACTCCATCTGCCATTCATCGGCCCACTGGCCCAATTTATCAAGATCCCGTTGCAATCCCAGATAACCTTCTTCACTGTCCACAATGCCACCAATCTTGGTGTCATCTGCAAACTTACTAACCATGCCTCCTAAATTCTCATCCAAATCATTAATATAAATAACAAATAACAGCGGACCCAGCACCGATCCCTGAGGCACACCGCTGGACACAGGCATCCAGTTTGAAAAACAACCCTCTACAACCACCCTCTGTCTTCTGTCGTCAAGCCAATTTTGTATCCAATTGGCTACCTCACCTTGGATCCCATGAGATTTAACCTTATGTAACAACCTACCATGCGGTACCTTGTCAAATGCTTTGCTGAAGTCCATGTAGACCACGTCTACTGCACAGCCCTCATCTATCTTCTTGGTTACCCCCTCAAAAAACTCAATCAAATTCGTGAGACATGATTTTCCTCTCACAAAACCATGCTGACTGTTCCTAATTAGTCCCTGCCTCTCCAAATGCCTGTAGATCCTGTCCCTCAGAATACCCTCTAACAACTTACCCACTACAGATGTCAGGCTCACTGGTCTGTAGTTCCCAGCCTTTTCCCTGCCGCCCTTCTTAAACAAAGGCACAACATTTGCTACCCTCCAATCTTCAGGCACCTCACCTGTAGCGGTGGATGATTCAAATATCTCTGCTAGGGGACCCGCAATTTCCTCCCTAACCTCCCATAACGTCCTGGGATACATTTCATCAGGTCTCGGAGATTTATCTACCTTGATGCGCGTTAAGACTTCCAGCACCTCCCTCTCTGTGATATGTACACTCCTCAAGACATCACTATTTATTTCCCCAAGTTCCCTAACATCCATGCCTTTCTCAACCGTAAATACCGATGTGCAATATTCATTCAGGATCTCACCCATCTCTTGTGGTTCCGCACATAGATGACCTTGTTGATCCTTAAGAGGCCCTACTCTCTCCCTAGTTACCCTTTTGCCCTTTATGTATTTGTAGAAGCTCTTTGGATTCTCCTTTGCCTGATCTGCCAAAGCAATCTCATATCCCCTTTTTGCCCTCCTGATTTCTCTCTTAACTCTACTCTGGCAATCTCTATACTCTTCAAGGGATCCACTTGATCCCAGCTGCCTATGCATGTCATATGCCTCCTTCTTCTTTTTGACTAGTGCCTCAATCTCCCGAGTCATCCAAGGTTCCCTACTTCTACCAGCCTTGCCCTTCACTTTATAAGGAATGTGCTTACCCTGAACCCTGGTTAACACACTTTTGAAAGCCTCCCACTTACCAGACGTCCCTTTGCCTGCCAACAGACTCTCCCAATCAACTTCTGAAAGTTCCTGTCTAATACCATCAAAATTGGCCTTTCCCCAATTTAGAATTTTAACTTTTGGGCCAGACCTATCCTTCTCCATAGCTATCTTAAAACTAATGGAATTATGATCACTGGTCCCAAAGTGATCCCTCACTAACACTTCTGTCACCTGCCCTTCCTTATTTCCCAAGAGGAGGTCAAGTTTTGCCCCCTCTCTAGTCGGGCCATCCACATACTGAATGAGAAATTCCTCCTGAATACACTCAACAAATTTCTCTCCATCCAAGCCCCTAATGCTATGGCTGTCCCAGTCAATGTTGGGAAAGTTAAAGTCCCCTACTATTACCACCCTATTTTTCTTGCAGCTGTCTGTAATCTCCTTACATATTTGCTCCTCAATTTCCCGTTGACTATTTGGGGGTCTGTAGTACAATCCTATCAAAGTGATCTCTCCCTTCTTATTTTTCAGTTCTACCCATATAGACTCAGTGGGCGAACCCTCGGATATATCTCCTCTCACTACTGCCGTGATGTTCTCCCTAATCAAGAACGCAACTCCCCCTCCTCTCTTACCTCCTGCTCTATCTTTCCTATAGCATCTGTACCCTGGAACATTGAGCTGCCAGTCCTGCCCCTCCCTTATCCATGTTTCAGTAATAGCTATAACATCCCAGTCCCATGTACCCATCCATGCCCTGAGTTCATCTGCCTTGCCCATCAGACTTCTTGCATTGAAATAAATGCAGTTTAATCTAGACTTCCCTTGGTCTTTGCCCTGCTTTCTCAGACCATCTGTCCGGTCATGTTTTGTACACTCTCCCTTACTGCCTTTTGTTTCTGTCACCACTTTATTTCCCACTGACTTCCTGCATCGGTTCCCATCCCCCTGCCACATTAGTTTAAACCCTCCCCAACAGCACTGGCAAACACTCCCCCTAGGACATTGGTTCCAGTCCTGCCCAGATGCAGACCGTCCAATTTGTACTGGTCCCACCTCCCCCAGAACCGGTTCCAATGGCCCAGGAATTTGAATCCCTCCCTCTTGCACCATCTCTCAAGCCACGTATTCATCCTAGCTATCCTGTCATTCCTACTCTGACTAACCCGTGGCACTGGTAGCAATCCTGAGATTACTACCTTTGAGGTCCTACTCTTTAGTTTAACTCCTAACTCCCTAAATTCAGCTTGTAGGACCTCATCCTGTTTTTTACCTATATCGTTGGTGCCTATATGCACCACGACAACTGGCTGTTCACCCTCCCCCTCCAGAATGTCCTGCAGCCGCTCCGAGACATCCTTGACCCTTGCACCAGGGAGGCAACATACCATCCTGGAGTCTCGGTTGCGTCCGCAGAAACGCCTGTCTATTCCCCTTACAATCGAGTCCCCTATCACTATAGCTCTGCCACTCTTTTTCCTGCCCTCCTGTGCAGCAGAGCCAGCCACGGTGCCATGAACCTGGCCACTGCCACCTTCCCCTGGTGAGCCATCTCCCCCAACAGTATCCAAAACGGTATACCTGTTTTGGAGGGAGATGACCGCAGGGGACCCCTGCACTGCCTTCCTACTCTTTCTCTGTCTGTTGGTCACCCATTCACTACCTCCCTCAGTAATTTTTATCTGCGGTGTGACCAACTCACTGAACGTGCTATCCACGACTTTCTCAGCATCGCGGATGCTCCAAAGTGAATCCATCCGCAGCTCCAGAGCCGTCAAGCGGACAAACAATAGCTGCAGCTGGACACACTTCCCGCAGGTGAAGGAATCAGGGATACAGGAAGGAGCCCTGAATTCGCACATCCCACAAGAGGAACATGACACGGCCCTGGGATCTCCTGCCATGACTTAACCCTTAAATTAGCTTAAGAACAACTACAATGTCAAGAGAAAAAAAAAGGAAAGAAAAACTACTTACCACTCCCTTTAAGGAGTTTACTCCTTTAAATTGTTCTCAATTTAGAGAATGTTAACTACACTAGGGACCTTGATTCACTAAAAAATAAACGCTACTTCCTATAAGACCTGCAGACCTTCCCTTTCCTTTTACTTTAGTTACTGTCGATAAGTAGAAATACTCACCTGAACCTCCTCACCAATCAGGTGCCTCCCCTGTGTCGCGTCCCGATCTGATTCCTGACGTCACTTCGAACTCGGTCGCAGCTCCGCTCGGCTCGGCTCCTCTCAGCTGTTCTCAGCGCTCTGAAATCCCGCCTTTTATCGGACGCTCCCTCCGCTCGGCTCGGCTCCTCTCAGCTGTTCTCAGCGCTCTGAAATCCCGCCTTTTATCGGACGCTCCCTCCGCTCGGCTCGGCTCCTCTCAGCTGTTCTCAGCGCTCTGAAATCCCGCCTTTTATCGGACGCTCCCTCCGCTCGGCTCGGCTCCTCTCAGCTGTTCTCAGCGCTCTGAAATCCCGCCTTTTATCGGACGCTCCCTCCGCTCGGCTCGGCTCCTCTCAGCTGTTCTCAGCGCTCTGAAATCCCGCCTTTTATCGGACGCTCCCTCCGCTCGGCTCCTCTCAGCTGTTCTCAGCGCTCTGAAATCCCGCCTTTTATCGGACGCTCCCTCCGCTCGGCTCGGCTCCTTAGCTTTAGAATAGTTATGGAAAAGGACAAGGAACAATCAAATGTGAAAATGCTTAACTAGAAGAGGGCACATTTCAGTGAGTTAAAAGGCGATTTTGCCCAGGTGGATGAGAAACAAAAATAGGTATGGCAAAACAGCAATTGAACAATGGGAGGCCTTCAAGGAGGAGTTGGTTTGAGTACTGAGTAGACACATCCTTACAAGGGGGAAAGGAAGGGCATCCAAAGCTAGAGCTCCCTGGGTGACTAAAGATGTAGAGATTAAAATGAAACAGTAAAAGGAGGCTTATGACAAATGTAAGGTTCATTATACAGTGGAGAACCAGGCTGAATACAGAAAGTACAGAGGAGATCTAAAAAAGGGAATGAGGGGCAAAGAGAGAATGAGAATAGATTAGTGACTAACATAAAAGGAACCCAAAAGTCTTTTATAAACATATAAATAGTAAAAGGGTAGTCAAAGGAAGGGTGGGACCGGTTAGGGACAAAAGAGGAGATTTTATGGAGGCTGAGGTGCTAAATGAATACTCTGCATTTGCCTTCACTAGAGAAGAGGATGCTGCCATTGTAGCAGTAAAGGAGGAGGTAGTAGCGATATTGGATAGGGTAAAAATAGAGGTACATAAAAGATCGGCAGTACTCAAAGTAGAAAAGTCACCCGGTCCAGATGGGATGCATCCTAGGTTACTAAGGGAAGTAAGGGTGGAAATTGCGGAGGCTCTGGCCACAATCTTCCAATCCTCCTTAGATATGGGGACAGTGCCAGAGGACTGGAGGATTGCAAATGTTATACCCCTGTTTAAAAATGGGGAGAAGGATAAACCCGGCAATGACAGGCCAGTCAGCCTAACGTTGGTGGTGGGGAAATCTTTAGAGACAATAATCCGGGACAAAATTAATTGGCACTTGAAAAAGTATGGACTAATAAATGAATGTCAGCACGGATTTGTTAAAGGAAAATCGTGTTTGACTATCTTGATCGAATTCTTTGATGAAGTAACTGAGAGAGTTGATGATGGTAGTGCGGTTGATGTGTATATGGACTGTCAAAGGGCATTTGATAAAGTGTCACGTAGTAGAATTGTTAGCAAAATTAAAGCCCATGGGATTAAAGTGACATTGACAGCGTGGATACAAAATTGGCTAGGGGACAAAGCAGAGAGTAGTGGTGACTGGTTGTTTTTCAGACGGGAGGGAAGTATAGAGTGGTGTTCCCCAGGAGATGGTATTAGAACCACTGCTCTTTTTGATATATATTAATGACCTAAACTTGGGTATAGAGCACATAATTTCAAAGTTTGCAGATGACATGAAACTCAAAAATGTAGTAAACAATGTAGAAGATAGTAACAGACTTCAGGAGGACATAGACAGGCTGGTGAAACGGGCAGACGCATGGCAGATGAAATTTAAAGCAGAGAAGTATGAAGTGATGCATTTTGGTAGGATGAATGAGGAGAGACAATATAAACTAAATGGTACAATTTTAAAAGGGTGCAGGAAGAGAGAGACTTGGGGATACAAATACACAAATCTTTGAAGGTGGCAGGACAAGTTGAGAAGGCTGTTAAAAAAAAAAAGCATATGGGATTCTGGGCTTTATTAATAGAGGCATAGAGTACAAAAGCAAGGAAGTTATGCTAAACCTTTATAAAACACTGGTTAGGCCTCAGCTGGAGTACTGAATCCAGTTCTGGGCACCATACCTTCAGAAGGACGTGAAGGCCTGAGAGGGGGGAAGAAGAGATTTACTAGAATGGTACCAGGGATGAGGGACTTCCGTTGTGTGGACAGACTGGAGAAGCTGGGGTTGTTCTCCTTAGAACAGAGAAGGTTAAAGGGAGAATTGATAGAGGTGTTTAAAATCATGAAGGGTTTGGACAGAGTAAATAAGGAGAAACTGTTTCCAGTGGCAGAAGGGTCAGTAACCAGAGGACACAGATGTAAGGTGATTGGTAAAAGAGCTAGAGACGACATGAAACATTATTTACACAGCGAGTTGTTATGATCTGGAATGCACAGCCTGAAAGGATGGTGAAAACAGATTCAATAGTAACTTTCAAAAGGGAATTGGATAAATACTTGAAGGGGGAAAAAATTACAGGGCTTTTGGAAAGAGCAGGGGAACGGGACTAATTGGATAGCTCTTCCAAAGATCCGGCACAGGCACAATGGGCCGAATGGCCGCCTCCTGTGCTGTACCTACTATGAATCTATGTGTCACCAAGAATGCTTCGTTGAAGAAGAAGAATGGGGGAGAGGAACACAAGTGCTGTGTGTGTGTTGTGTGTGTGTGTGTTGTGTGTTTGAAGTCAAACTACAAGTGTGATATATTATATATATATATATATATCACACTTGTAGTTTGACTTCAAATTAATACCATAGGATGCCATTTACCAGAACTCTGAGTTGACCAGTTATCTGAACCGCCTAGACGTTGTGTTGAATTAATGGCATTTAATACAGAATGACATACATTACACTAGCGTTATGAATTTATATGATCCACTTATCTGAAGAATTAGTTTATTTTCAGCAGGCATGTTTTCAGAATGCTTTGGCAAAATAGTGTGCCACTGTATAAATGTATACAGAATTTTGTTTCCATGGCAGGCTTAGGACTTGTTCCCATCCAATTCTATCTATCCTACTGTCTATCACTAGACTAATCTATAAAGTGCAGAAACACTGTGCGCATCCAGCTAGACTTGACTGTCTTGAACTATGGAAATTAATCTATCTGGTGTTCTTGAAATTTTGTTAAAGGATACCCAACGTAAGTCCTGGGACAGGTACGAATAAAAATGTTCTTGTTGTGACGTGTTCTTTTCCCGACCAAGCTGTTCGCGACTCCGACAGGACACTCCTCAAATGTCACTAAAATTAAGCAGTGTCGTGGAATGGGCAGCATTGGGACACTTTGGCTCTCGTTACTCGACAATCTGAATCAATGGTGTTCTGTAATTACTATGAGCAGATATCTTGCCAGCCAGAGTGAGTTGATGGTTGTTTTTGCAGGTTCTGTTGTAGAAATGCGGTCCATTTAGTAGTGTGATAAAGGATTGAATTCCCTGACTCAACCTGTGGCAGATGGGATAGTATGACTAGTGACACGTACTTTGAATCTGTAAACTTGAGAAAAATTATTTTTTTTTATAGCTGACCCCTTTGAACAAGGAATATGACAGCCCTTGTTATTTTTTTTAATTGCCATTACTTCCAAACTGCTAAAAGGATCAAGGGATATGGGGAAAAAGAAGGAACAGGGTACTGAGTTAGACAATCAGCCATGATCATTTTGAGTGGCGGAGCAGGCCCAAAGGGCCGAATGGCCTACTCTTGCTCCTATTTTCTATGTTTCTATGAGTTGACTTTGGATTCCAGTGCCCGCGTAATTTATAATTAGAAATCTTGTGTTCTGAAAATCACGTTTGAACTTTTCTCTTAACTTTAGTCTGCTTTTTATACTTCCAGGGTGGCGGACATGACAGTAAAGTAAACTGTGTGCGGTGGCATCAAGAAAATGATTGTCTCTACAGCTGCTCAGATGACAAGCACATAGTGGAATGGAGTGTGCCAACGGGGAAAGTGAAATGGTCAGTATAGGGGTCTGCTTCTTGGGCTGTAGAATTTTTTCCCTTTCTTTTCCTCTGCTTTCCCCCTTTTTTCTTCTCTCTCCCTCCTGAAGGAAAACACAAGTGATCTTTTGCCTCTTCACATTCAGTTGAACCGTACTGGCTGGACAGTTAGTAGACATTCCGTAATTTCTGCCACCTACTAATCGACCAGCTAGGTTGTGCTTGTATCATTTCCACCAGCTGGAATACTTTGCTGCCACGAGGTACTCATTTAGCAGCTCAGCCCCAGCTGAGAGACGATACAATTCTTGTGATATACAACTCCAGAACACTCAGACTGATGAATATCCCATTTTGAAAGCGAGTGCCATAATTGCAAAGTTTGCTGGGCCATTTGCTTTAATTGCCTTGACTAGTTCAAACTTTATAGCAGAATGCATATATTTGCTTCAAAAAGCAGCCTTACCTTTCATATTGCCTGTGAGTGAAATGCATCAATAATCTGATATATTAACATTGTGGAGAATGGTAAATATCTGTGACTGTTACGAGGCTGTATTATCATTGACGTTTGATCTCTAAATCTGAATGATGCTGAGGTGGTAGGATCTGCAGTCACCAAAGTGAAGAAATTTTGCTGCATGTTCTCAGCGAAATGTGTAGAAAATCAGTTGAATGGCTTGCCCTGTCTCTGCTGAAGACATTGACTCCTTGTTGGGGCATTGTTCATGAATGCCAGTGGTAATTCATATGCTATTTAGTGGTGTGTGTAATCAGGGGTTTCTGGATAGTGATCAAGAGCTAGAATTCTGGCCATTTTTCTCCCCCTTCTGTTTGCTCTCCCCTACTCCCCTGTAAACCCAGCGGTACTGGACAAGTTGGAGTGCCCCAGTAGCTTTGTTGGCTGACATCAACTAACTCAGTGCAGACATAGAATCAATCCTGGGACTTCCCTGCTCCTGGTTCGCTTAGCTACGTGCTGGATAAACATGCCAAGCCTACATTTGACAGTTACCCTGCGAACTTCTGTAATCATGTTTTCAGTCTTTAACCGCTTGAGTCGCAATGGTAGAAGAAATTTAACTTATAGTGGCAGAGCTGGAGTTTTCTCAAAGGGCTGATTCAGATCGCAGGATCTGGATTGTGTCATTGAAGTACAGTATGTGAAGTTCCCAAGAAATACACTAACCATTGCCGATATGAGAGAGCTTGCTATTGGAAAATAGATAACCTGTCTGGTGCTTTGTTGTGAAGCCATCTAATATACTGATGGGTGCATACAGATATGAGTTATGTCACTTGCTATTGTGTTGTGCTAGCTTACGGACTCAAGTACAGCTGAGATAATGTCCAGTGTAAAGATGGGTGCCATGGATGAGTCTTCAGACTTCTAGCACCTTGCTCATTTGTAACCTCCAAAATGGGACCTGTGAAGATAAATGAGGGTCAGAAAGAAATGGCAAGAATGGAATTTCCAAGGATTCTGTACATTCTCCATGTTTTCTGAGGATTGCATTCAAGCCCTAAAATTCAAAAGAAAATTTAGAAACTTAATGGGAGCTGCCTTGTTGCATTTGTCCTTTTGGTAAGGAAAACTTCAATTTATTACTAACTGCTAACAACAGGTGACAAAATAGCTAAGCGTCTGGGCCAGTGAAACGTTGCCAATTCGTGGAGCTATGTTTGTTGGGAGTGGATGGAGCAGATGAATTAGACGTTTAATTGATGTGGCAAATGCATGTAAAGATGGTTAGTTTCATTAGTAAAGATGTCTGTTGAGGGAGGGGGAGAAAAGTACTTGGGCTATTAAACTGTCTGGCAAATTCCTGTTGACCTGGGTGTTGTACTTACTTTCTAACAGATATTTTAAAAGCATTTATGCCTTCAGGAACTCAGTTCACGTATTTGGTTTTGCAACTTGGTTTCGATCTTTCAAGTGAAATTCTAGTTCTAATTCTACAAGTTCCAGCAGTGATTTAATACAGGATAAATCCCTCCTTCAAAAGCTTGATCCTGGAAAATCCACTGGCACAGCTATTATGGAAGCTTGGATCTTCAAAGCCTGTTAAAGCCCAGGATCCCATATGATTTTTTTATTAATAAAGGCATAGCGTAGAAAACGGCAAATATCGTATCGATTCGTAGGGGATCATAGTTTAATCCTGACAATTGCTTATTGGTGTGTCTCCTACAGTTCTGATAAATTAGAAAAGACTGAGCATATTGAGAGGACATTGGGGAAGTGTGCTTAGACCAACTTTTCTTGTCATCAGTACTAACCTGTTAGATGTTAACTGGAAGAAGGGGGTGAAGAGTTTTATAGGAAAAGAGTTTGGGTATGAACCCTAATGCAGATCCTCAGAAAAGAACTACCCATAATTTTGTAAAATAAAATATTTGAAGAAGCTTTAAGATAGCTGTGGAAAATTGAACCCCTCACTGCTGCTGTGGGAATGCATCACAGGTTTGATAGAGCACATCTGTTAGGCCAGATTAAAGAACATGGAAACGGGAGTAGGCCATTCAGCCCCTCGAGTCTGTTTTGCCATTCAATTAGATCATGGCTAATCTGTACCTCAACTCCATTTCCCAACATTCCATTAGCCTGTGCATTTATTGATTTGTATACATGGACACCAAAATTCCTTGCTCCTCCGCAGCTGTCTCTCGCCAGTAAGAAAATATTCCGATATGATTTCCTCAGACCCAAAATGGATGACCTCACACTTCCCCACACTGAACTGTCTGCCATAGTTTTGCCCTATCACTTAGCCTGTCTATGTTCCTTTGTAATTTCCTGCTCCTATCCATACAACTTACTGTGCCTTCTAACTTGGTGTCATCTGCAAAGTTGGATATACAACTCCTCATTCCTTCACCCAGATTATTAAATATATATGGTAAAAAGCTGAGGTACCAGTACAGGTCGAGGGGAACACCACTTTACATGATCTGGCAGATCTCAGTATTGTCTGGGTGGATAAATTCTACTCCTCAGCACTAAAACCACTTGATTGGCATAAAACTGAAGGAAAAAATGTTAGGGAGGTGCTAGTTTCTATGAAAAGTCAGCAGATTTTTTTTCCCCAGGACTATTTTTGTATCCCTTAATCAGATTTGGGATATGTGGCTGATGTGTATTAGATTGACTCTTTAGAAATAATTCTGCCCCAATCCAATTAATGGCGAAATAGGAACAAGTCCCATCTTTCTTCAGTTGTATTCACTTAGAAGCTTTGTCTTAAGTTTTTGTAACAGCCTGGGTAAGATCATGGCTCCTTTACACTATAGTTGCTGACTGATTTTTTTTTTTTCTTTCTGTTGGTTACGCAGTCCCGTGTGTGGTCGTAGACTCTTGGGCCATCTCAGGAGTTCAGTTGCTCACACTGGCTCTTCCAGAAGTTGGAGCTTGCAGACTTTTTTTTGTGATAGTCGAGAGCTTAACACCAAGAGTATCCTTGGGAGAGGTGTGAACCACTCCCGGAAGTAAATCCTGACTGGATCGCAACATACCTGACCAGCACACCTACTGGCAAGTGTTCTCCTCTTGTTCTGTGATATGCTTCCAGAACCTGAGACTTCTGTGAAGCACTCCCACTATTTGGGGTTGCGGCGGTGGGGAGGTGGGGGAGACTTGGTTTCACAGTATTGGTTGTGCATTGAGGAAATTGGGAGGGGGAAGAAAGAAATGTTTCATTAACTGAATGCGTTCTCTCACTCCTACTAAATAGCAAAGTTCATTGAATATTTGATATTAATGAACGTGCCTCATTCCCATTTCCATTTAGAATGGAATTGATTTATGATTCTAAGCATGCACTGCTGGTAAATGGAGGTAGAATGAATTATGCACTGCTTTTGAAACCATCTGAGGTTTTTGTCGTATGGCCCAGTTGGTGCTAACAGCATTGTCTTTGACATGACTATTTTGTTGGGATTCTAAGAATTGGGAAAGGAGTGGAAAATGGCAGTATTTTTGTGTGTGACTTTTCTAAAGTGTAGTGTCTGCTTCTTTGTGGATTTGATGTCTAATGCTACAGACTAGAATTGGGAGGCAGCGTGCTACAAGTGGTTTGAATGATCAAAATCGTGACCATGAAACTCAACATTATAAATTAGTTAATACTGTCCCACGCTAGTCTGTATTTTAAATAGTATGCATGTTTTTGTTCATCTAGAATTTTTAGTACTTAATGTATGGGAGTCTTCTGGTTACCACTTTGGTACTTTTTGAGTCTGCAGTTACTCATTGAACAGTATCTGCATGCCATGTGACAGATTTTCTTAATGATTGAATTGCATTTTGACAATGAGGTCAGATGGCCATGGGGGGCTTTGGGATCATTGCTGCAATTTAGGATTTTCTCCATGTTAGAATAAAAGACAGGTGAGCATGTACCATAATAGGGTTACTGTGCCACTGCAAGCTTTCTCATTATTGGCCATTGAGATTTGTTGTGCAGATCTATATTATGTAATGGGAAAGGATGGGTGGCAGTTGATGGAAGGCATTTGGTTGTGATGGAAATTACACTTGCTGAAGAAATGCGCTTTTTTATGCGATTTGAGCTGGGTCAAGCATTGTTTCTTTTCATTGAACAGTGACTAAAGTCTTTGCGTGCACAGCCACAGCAGCACCTCAAGTAGCAACCTTACCATCAGGTTTGTTTTTAATGATAGCAGAATCTAGTTTGACACTAATAAGCTTGAATAGGCATTTGCAAGTGTCTGAAGTTTCTGCTGAATGTAAGAGGGGGTGGCGTTCTCAAAATTTTGATCTTGTAATGGAATTTAATTTGATGAAAGCTGTATTTTTACTTCAACACAATTTGCTCTTTGTTCTGACACCAAAGCTGGGGTTTCATTCGGTCTTGCTGTGATGATTTATTAAGGTTTCGCTATATTGCTGACAAATATGACGACACATCCTTGGCTGTCTGAGCATGCTGACTGACCCCTAGGTTTGCTTTGGTGGTGAGAATTACCATTCAGATTTAACTTGGAACAGAAAGATAATCGGAACCTTGCACGTGACGTGATAATTCTGTGTACGTGCGCCGTACTAAAATATGTATGTCCTGCATCCTGCTTTTGCCAGTATACTGAAGTCTTTCTCTTGCCCATTATGGTTACCCCTCACCTTGATGTGCAGAAAATACTAAAATATTACAAATTTATGTTGTATTGGTGGAGTAATTTTAATTGGATTCAACCTCCTGAAACTGGAAGGGGAAATCTCTTTCAATCTCAACAAGACTCTTGGACTAAGTGGGCTGAGCTGTGATGGCTCAAACAGCTCGCCATACAGGCTCTCCGATGAAGAATGTTCACTGCTGATTTCTAACAAACTGTGCCCAAGGATGAGTCTCAACCTTCAGAGAGGGTGGGGAGGGGAAGAAATCAGATGGAATAATTAGAATGGGTTCCAGGAAAATAACCGACTATTTCTTGCAGGAGTTCTGTATACAAGCCCCCCCCCCCCTGAAGTATGAAGCAACAAAACCTGGTCCTTGTTTGCTTTTCCCTATACTGAGTTGTGGAACTCGGCTGATGGCTTCAGACCAGTGTTTGTGAGACTTTTGAACAGTTTCATTGCAGGAGGTACTTGGTCCAGGGAAACAAGGAAAATATTTAAGGTAAAATACTCCCAAGTATGAAGTGATTAAAAACTAGTGTGTTATACTTAGAGGGAGGAGAGGAAAGTTATACATTTAAATGTGATATTGAAAAATCTGATACGTCAAAATAAAACCCAGTTCAGAAAAGATTGTTGTACAGCCCGAGTGGCATTCCACGTCTCCAGCTGAGCCAGACTCTCAAAAGCATTAACTATTAACATAATATTGGATTTTTATTTAGATCTGTCCCCATACTGCTCAAACTTAACGCTTGCTGCGTGCAAATACTTAGGATAATTTTAAAAACAAAGAATACTTGGTTCTACTCACACTTAAACAGGCAGTTATAATCTTCAATTCTCCAGCTTATCTTCCCTCTTATATTTGGAGAGGTGATACTACTTCTAATGAAGAAATTTTCCTGACTGAGAGCTGGTTTGCGTGGTTTATTTTTGTCAATTCTTCTCCATTTCCCCACCCCCCAGTTACATACTCCTTTGAGACAGTGCCTTATTTCAATTCAGACCAATAGTTCTGACAAAAGTCTCGCAACTATTGTCAGAGGGTGTGATTTGAGTTAAGTGTTGTCAGCCAGACTGCTTCCAATTTGCTTTTTGGAAGTCACTTTAATTCTTTACGGTCACCATCCTGAGAAAAGCAGTGGGATTCTTTCTTTCTCCTTCTCTCCTTTCTCTTCTGTCTCCTCTCCCTCCACCCTGTATCCATGCTCATCAATGAAAACTAAGGTGTGAAATATTGAATATTTGTGTAGTATTGTAAAGTTTATTATAGCTCTAAATGTTTAGGTTTTATGTTGTACATACACATACATATATACTTTCTCTCCACCCCCCCCCCCCCCCCCCCCCCCAAACAGCAAATGGAAAGCCGAGAAAGGCATCGTCAGTTGTCTTTGCCTCAGCCCCGATGGAAAGATGTTGCTTTCAGCGGGCCGTGGCATCAAACTATGGGATCTGGAGACCAAAGAAGTATACAGGGTGAGTAAAAAGAAAGTCTTTCATTTCTAGAGTGCCTTTCACAACCTTGGGACGTCTCAAAGCACTTCACAGCCAATTAAGTACTTTTGAAACGTAGTCACTGTTGTAATGTAGGGAAACACGGCAGCCAATGTGCGCACAGCAACGTCCCACAAACAGCAATGTGATAATGACCAGATAATCTGTTATACTGATGTTGGTTGAGGGATAAATATTGGCCAGAACACTGGAGAGAACTCCCCTGCTGCTCTTCGAAACAGTGCCATGGGATCTTTTACGCCCACCTGAGTGGGCAGATGGGGCCTCAGTTTAACATCTCATTCAAAAGACGGCAGCTCTGGCAGTGCAGCACTCCCTCAGTGCTGCACTGGAGTGTCAGCCTGGATTATGGGCTCAAGTCTCTGGAATGGTACTTGAACCCGCAACCTTCTGACCGGAGGCGAGAGGGCTACTACTGAAACATGGTTGACACCATATAGTCTGCTCCAGGGAGAACTTGCTGTGTAGCTTGCATTGAGTTATATTTTACTTGTTCTGCAGATTTCTATTTTGGAAATAAATTTTAAAATGTAGGATGAGCAACCAAAAAAAAATGTTTTTGACAAATATTCAAGTGTTCTATTTTTGCTCTTACATGAAGGGGTGTGTTATTCTGAAATGCTTTTTTTAAAAAAAAACATATCTTAAGAGTAGAATTTATTAAAGTAAGCAATCTGTTTAACTTGGACAGTATTCATAAGATTAGATCTATAGAACTTCACAGCATAGGGGACAACCATGGCTGTGCTGGATCGTTGCTAGAGCAATCCAAAGCAAATCCTGGTGCCAGGCTTTCTTTCCACAGAGCCCTATATCTTTCTCTGCTTCAAATATTAACCCAGTGTCCCCTTAAAAGATCCCGGCCTCAACCACTCCGTGGCAAAGCATTCCACCTTCATATAGCCCTACGTGGAAAGAAATGTCTTTGAACTGCTCTTGTCGCTCTTAATGATGACTTTAAATTGGTGACCTTGTCACTGACTTTTCAACTAGAGGAAACTGTCATTCCCTGATATTCCCCACTCACCCTATCAAAACTCTTCATAGTTTCAAAATCTTTATTAAATGTTCTCTTGGCTTTCTGTGCTTCAGTGCAAAAAAGTCCCATTATTAAGTCTCCTCATAACTATAGTTTCCATCTCTGCTAGCATCCTGGTGAATCTGCATTGTACACTATCTTATTGCTTTAATGTCCTTTCTATAATGGGGTGCTCCCAACTGTGGCGTAAACATTTCCGTCTGCGAATTTAGCATTACTTTTTTACCCTTGTACTCTGGCCCTATTTGTAAAACTCAAAATACTGTTGACAATTTGTGGTTTTATCTACCCGCACTTGCACAGCGTGTCTCTGGTCGTTAACACCCTTCAGCGGCTCTCCATTGAGTGTATACACTCGTTCCTTATTTTTTCTCCCAAAATATATTGCCTTGTGTTTCCCAGAACCCTATTCCACCAACCTGTCTGCCCTCCTGAAGCCTTTTACCGACCTCACTGCTTGCCAGACTCCCTACTTTTGTATCACCAGCCAATAGACTACAGAATTTACACGTTTTGAGCAAGGCTAGAGATTATCAAGTTTTTATTCTCCCAAATGCTACTGGGTGTTTAAAACAGACTCAGATGGTAGCCTGAAGTCAGTTGACCATTTCAAAAGATGGGTTGAGAATTATGGAGATAGTAATGCTGCTCGATTTTTTTTTATTGGTTTCAAGTGGAGTTAGGGTTGGGGGGGGGGGGGGGGGTTAGAGAATTAACGTCACTTAAAATAGATAATCAGGTATTTGGGTAGGGCACACAGAAGTCCACGAAAGTGGTGCATATATTTGGCATAGTGGCCTTGGTGGGCAAATGTCCTTTCACTGGACTGTTCTACTTAATTTGTTCCAGTTCTAATAAGAATATTGCAGAGTGGGGTCCACCATTGATTTATCTTGAAAAATGTACCTGTATGTTTAAGAAAGTAAATACAATTGAAGCTGGTCGCCTGATTGGAGCAGCGCTATAGAATCATGGAATGGTTACAGCACAGAAGGGGGCCATTTGGCCATCAAGCTCGTGCTGGCTCTCTGCAAGAGCAATCCAGCTAGTCCCATCCACCCTTTCCGCGTAGCCCTGCAAATTTTTTCCCTTTTAAGTACTTATCCAATTACCCTTTGAAGGCCATGATTGAATCTGCCTCCACCACTCCCTCAGGAGTGCATTCCAGATCATAATCACTCGCTGCGTAAAAAAGTTTTTCCTCATGTCGCTTTTGGTTCTTCTGCCAATCACAATTCTGTGTCCTCTAATTCTTGACCCTTCCGTCAATGGAAACAGTTTCTCCCTATCTACAATGTCTAGGCCCCTCGTGATTTTGAATACTTCTATCAAATATCCTCTCAAACTTCTCTGTTCCAAGGAGAACAACCCCAGCTTCTCCAGTCTATCCATGTAACTGAATTCCCTCATCCCTGGAACCATTTTAGTAAATCTCTCCTGTACCCTCTCTAAGGCCTTCACACACTTCCTAAAGTGCGGTGCCCAGAATTGGACACTATTCCGGTTGTGGCCAAACCAGTGTTTTATGAAGGTTCATCATAGGATCCTTGCTTTTGTACTCTATGCCTTTTATTTTTAAAGCCCAGGATATCGTATGCTTTTTTAACCGCTTTTCTCAAACCGCCCTGCCACCTTCAACGATTTATGTACATATACCCCCAGATCACTCTGTTCCTGCATCCCTTTTAGAATTCTACCATTTAGTTTATATTGCCTCTCCTCGTTCTTCCTACCGAAATCTATCACTTTGCACTTCTCTGCGTTAAATGTCATCTGCCATGTGTCTGCCCATTCCACCAGCCAGTCTGTGTCCCCTTGAAGTCTAGAACAACCCTCTTCACTGTTCACTACACTTCCAATTTTGTGTCATTTGCAAATTTTGAAATTGTGCCCTATACACCCGAGTCCAAGTCATTACTATATGTCAAGAAAAGCAGTGGTCCTAGTACTGACCCCAGGGGAACACCACTGTATACCTTCCTCCAGTCCGAAAAACAACCGTTCACTACTGTTTCCTGTTACTTAGCCAATTTCGTATCCATGCTGCCTTTTATTCCATGGGCTTCAACTTTGCTGACGAGCCTATTATGTGCCACTTTATCAAATGCCTTTTTTTAAGTCCACATACACCACATCAACTGCATTGTCCTCATCAACCCCCTCTATTACCTCATCAAAAAACTCAAATCAAGTTAGGTAAACACGATTTGCCTTTTATCAAATCCATGCTGGCTTTCCTTAATTAATCCACACTTGTCTAATTGACAATTTTGCCACAGATTATCGTTTCCAGAAGTTCCCCCACCACTGAGGTTAAACTGACTGGCCTGTAGTTGCTGAGTTTATCCTTACACCCTTTTTTTGAACAAGGGTGGAACATTTGCAATTCTCTGGCATCTATGCTAATATATCTTGAGGTTAGAGGTTGAGTCATGACAGTTCAGCTCTAAGTAGTGATATGTCGCACTTTCAGACTTAGCCTCAGCTCCACGCCCGACTGCTGCTCCCTACATTCAATCAGCCATAACTTAGCTTGGGGGAGGATGAGGTCTGGAAACTAGAGCTGGCAGATTCAGAATTAACGAGGAGCTGGCAACTGCAATTAGGGTAGCTGCTTTGTGAATTCTTATTTAATATAACTTCTAAATTCTATAATTTTTATTTAAAATAAACAGTGCACATTCCATCTTTAACAAAGCTCAGGCAAAGCGTAGTTTAATTTCTTCCAATGTTCTCTCCTCCGCAGAAATTCACAGGCCACGCAACAACAGTATCATCACTTACATTTGCCACAATACGACCACCCAATGACAGTCAGCCATTTGATGGAATAACTGGTCTGTACTTCCTGTCTGGAGCTGTGCATGACCGACTCCTTAATGTTTGGTGAGACATCTGTGTTTCCATTTTTATATACTTCAATTCACTAGATATGCTAATTTTACCTAATATTCTGAAACCTGATACAGTAGTATCTGTTGAATACCATAGAGAGAATTAACCATCCATTTTCTTGGTCATTTGTTGTTAAGAGGATTGGCCTGGAAACAGATCCACTTTGGTCTTGCTGCGTTCAGTTAATTTGCTCCCAACTATAGCCCTGTTGTAGATTTAGCATTGACCCTTTCGAGTGATCTGAGGTACTAAATTATCAGAAGATAACTTGGTCAGCATCCAGGCCACCATTCATTGGTAACCTGATCAATGACAGACCAGCTGGGTAGTATTGAGCAAGAAGTTGTCACCTTTGATTAGCATCCCTCCAACAGTCAAAGTGCTCTACTTCTGGACTTAGACAAAGTTGGTCATATCCAGCACTAAAGTTCCACATTGCATCTAAAATGTCCTACAGCATCCAAAATGTAATAGTTGTTAAACTGGGAAGATCAAGGAAGTCTGTCTGGAACTGTGCATGATCTACTCCTTAATGTTTGTGTCTATATTTATATTTTGACTTCAAATGGTTCGACTAGTTATACTTTTGGCAATATTGGATTTTTACCTAATAATCTGAAAACTGATGTATTTGTACCTATTGAATACTGTAGATAGAATTCAACCATCCATTTGCTTGGTCATTGTTGCTCAGAAGTTTGTTCTCCAAACTAGGTCCTGTTATTTAACTCCAAGCTATATAGTTGTCTGACTACCACCAAGTCCTGGTGAATGAAATCAGTTTCCAACATCTGATCCATTCCCACTGTCCCTGCTTTAGAACTTTGTGTCCCATCTCAACACCATATTTGCTGCAATCCATGAATTGGTAACACAAGTTTCATAGAAGTGTACCAGCCCCATTGAGATAATTTGAGGAAAAGTTACTGCTGCAAATGGGACAGACACTCTCGTTCTGCAAAGCTTACCTGCGATGCTAATTATTTCCCTCTTTCAAAGATCAGTAGATCCATCTGTGTGGGAACTGGGAATTTATCTGTTAACAAGAGATTAATCTTGGGTTTCTTAGTTGCAGATTGTACCCTCATTACTTGTTTCATCTAAATTTGTGGATGCCATGGTGAATATTCAGTCTCGTGATCCAAACATTGATGTACACTTTGTGGGGCTTATGTTGGAACTTGGTTGATGTTGGAACTTGGTTGACTCGTGAACGGAAGGGCAACTAAAGATGGTCCGGTCCATCAGTGTTCACCCTGTCCAATAGGTGGTGCAGCCTTGTGCACCTACCTCCCCAGTCGCTAGTAATGGGGAGCAAAAAAGGAAGAAATTGACCAAATTTTAAAAAACTCAAATTCCTCCATCGCTTGATACAGCAACCAAGCAAACTGCAGGGGGACAGTGACTACCCATGACACATTACTAGACGTACTTGACTTTCTTCTTCGAAATTTGAATCAATGGGCCCTTGCATTAGAGCTTTTGTTAATTTTAAATGTTACTGTGTGATCCCGTTTATCCATTTTCATTACGACCTTAAATACCCCTAAGGTGCTTTTCTTCCACTGTTAACGTGCTGGTACCCATAAATTTTCCTCAAGCACAGGGGCGAATCCCATTTATTAATTTAGTTGCCGTTTGTGCTCCCTGGAAGGCTCTCGTGGTACAGTGCCCAGAACTACTTGCAACAGTCAAGACTGGAGTGGTGGCAGACCAGTGCTTCATTATTTCTTCCTGGAACTTGTATCCTGTAATCTCGAATTAAACTAACAGCCTAGAGGTTGTGACATTGAATTCAATAAATGTGGTAATTTGTGGGCTAGCACCAGGAAAAATGATTGTGAAAGCTTCTGAATTATAGCAGAAACTCAACTGGTTCACTAATATCCCTGATGGAAGGCATCTGCCTGCCCCCACTACCAGTTCTAGCCTACGTGTGACTCCAGTTCCATGCCACGTCGTTGACTATTAATGCTACCTCTGTGGTGGCCTACTACCTAGCTAGCCACTCAGTTGGCTAATAAATGTGGCTTTGCCAGTATCGTCCCAATCCTGAACAAATTTTTTATTAAAAAAAATCTCCAACTCCTGTTTATCTTTTTAAGAATGTATTCCACTAAAATCCCCAGATCTCTCTTTCCCCCCCACCACCCTGATCCCTTTCATGTCTTTTTTTTAAATGCAGATTTTTGATTTTTTTTTAAACCGGCACTGTGCTGGGCCATCATTCATTGGATTTCTGATCTAAAGTAGTATTTCTGTAAGGTAATGTGATTCTGTATTACTGGTAAAGTTAATTCTATGGCAAACGTCTGACATATCCTGAGACCTCCCCTCCTCGAATAGCTTTGCTTGAGATGGGTATTTGGTAATTTGCTGTTTCTCTCCACAGGCAAGTGCGATCAGATGGGAAGGATAAGAATGCAGTGCTCTCCTTCACGCTGACCGATGACCCCGTGTATGTGGATCTAACCACTTCTGGTGACCGGGAAGATGTAAGTGGAGAACCTCAGATGAAAGTTCTACTATTGATCTTAATTTAGAATTTTGGTGGAAAACCATGAGCTCTCATTAATGTGCAGAAACATTTTGCTTTGAAAAGAGGTTGCTCCTTGATTTTGTAAGAAAGTTGCTGCCTACTTTGGGTGCATAACCTTATAGAATACAGAATGAGTTTTGTACAGACAACTTGTTAAGCTAATATGCACGTAGCTCATTTTTAATAATAGAATATTCCTTTGTTTTCTTTCCTTTCCCCTCTTCTGAAGGAGTTGACTTCTTGTAGGGGTATACTTCCTAGCACTCTGCATACCTTGCTCAAGTGCTGTTTATGCATAAGACTAAACAATGGTATTGCCAGTCTAATGGCAATTTGCCTGTAGGGCAGATAGCAGTCAGAAGCAAGAAGCCTGGTTGATCTTTTTTGACCCCTACCCTTCCTAGTCCAATTATGCTGAGGCCAATTGTATTGCTTCTGCTGCCATTCTGACTGAGATTAGTTAATTTGGTACAGAGCCTGGGTCTGATCTGTTTGGGTCAGCAACACTCTGGCTTAACCAGCTCAACTATTAGGTCAGCTATACTATAACAATAAAAGCTTGCATTTATATAGCACCTTTTAATGTAGTAAAAATGTCCCAAGGCACTTCACAGGAGCATTATGAAATTTGATACCGAGCCACATAGGACAGGCGATCAAAAGCTTGGTCAAAGAGGTAGGTTCTAAGGAGTGACTTAAAGGAAGGGGAAGTGAGGTTTAGGGAGGGAATCCCAGAGCTTAGGGCCTAGGCAGCTGAAGGCACGGCCACCAATGGTGGGGTGATGAAAATTGGGGACGAGCAAGAAGCAAAAATTGAGACGAATGCAGAGGTGGTAGGGCTGGAGGATGTTAGAGATATGGAGGGATTTGAACACCAGTATGAGAATTTTAAAATGGAGATGTTGCCGGAGTGGGAGCCAATGTAGGTCAGCAAGCAACAGTGTGATGGGTAAACGGGATTTGATGCGAGTTAGGATACAGGCAGCAGAGTTTTGGATGAGTTCAAATTTACGGAGAGTGGAAGGTGGGAAGTCGACCTCCATTCAAATCTTTGGAATGCACTTTTATAATGCTACTGACACTTGAATCTGACTACTGCACTGCTCCTGATGCTATAATGTGAAGTATGATCCACTTCTGTAAAGCAGATAAGATACAACAGGAGGGTAGGAAAGAAAATATTTTTTTAAAAAGATTGAAGGAATAACTATTGGCGGGGGGGGGAATAAGAAATATTTTGAGGTTGCTACACTTAGCTATATGACTATGATGAGAGGTTGGGAGGATGTTTCGTGCCTCCACCAGTAACATTTGAGCTCAGTTTGGAATTACACAGTACTAGATTAGAGAAGGTACTGTATAATCTTTAAGGACTTGCCTGAAGCTGAAGAAATGAGTTTAAATTCTTACCCTTGTTTCTGTGATTACCGCTGTACATTTTTTTTTCCTACCCTCTACTTTTATTCATGATTGTATTTTTTTAATTGTCACTCGTATTAAATGGAAGGTAATTCTAAACTTGTTCCTCAGCCGGTGAAGTTGGTGGTTGTCTGTCGGGATGGACAGATGCACCTGTTTGAACACATCTTAAATGGGTAAGAATTAGATTTGTTCCCAAACTACTCAATGTCACTTTTTCTCCTTGATAAATAATTTTGAAGACAGCAAACCCGTGACCTCTAATAATGAATTATATTAGACTCTAGAATGGGAAACTACATATACATTTTGGTGGAAACTGAAATGTGCATGTTTTGATTTGGTTGACAGAAGGGAGGGAAACCTTTCTCTCTGCTACTTCCAATAATGATGGTGCAGCTCCTTTCATGGATGGTGGCATTATTGTTGAGTGTGAGCTTTCTATGGGTGAGACTTTTCGCTTGTCTGTCTTAGGCAATGTCTTCAAGAGCATTTGAGCATTCACATAAAAGTTGAGGGGGAAGCACAGGAAAAAATGGACAGATTTGAAAAATCCTAGGCAAGCAGAGTTACTACACCAGTGCAGTATTGTGTTTACACCCAAGTGCCCACCGTAACGGCTGGGATGGAATTGGTCAGTCTTTAAAGCAGTTTATGTAAAATTTCCATTTTGTTTATCTAATAGTTGTGCGTTCATTCTAAACAGTTACTGCAAAAGACCCCTCTCGCCGACCTGCACTGTACAGATAGCAACGTCGGGAAGAGGCACGGATGCGAGACCGGTTCCTATCCTGGCAGCCACATTCTGTTCCGATAGGCAATCAATATTGATAGCATACAACAATGTGCTCCATCCAATCATAGAGAGAGTGGTAAGTAACAAAATCAGACAGTAAAGTTGCATTATTATTTTGTTAGTCTCTTTGCTATCTTGGGTGTTTGTCTGTTGACTGGAGGGAGGGGAACGGAGTACCTGCATTTTGTTCAGTCTGACGTAGGCCAATTGTCTCTCGAGTTTGGGGTAGTTTTATATTGTCTTCCTGAGAGCACTGGCAGTGTCAGACCAGAGTTTTGACTTTGCACCTGTAGTTATGTGCTACTGATCTTGTCGCAGAGGGCACTCGGTACCATGGTTTGCTGGTTGTTGCGTGTGTAAGTAAGCTGGATGTATAAATTGCACCTCATAGTTCGATTACAGCTGCTGTGCTATTTTATAAAAAGATCTGTGTGTAATTCTATCGCTATGGATGTAAAGTAAATGTAGATGCTGGTCTGGTGAAAATTGTGTCATATTCCACTTCATCTGGTGCAGTCCTAGCACATATTACAGAATTTAATGGAAGCTGAAGTAAGCAGTTTCGATTTGGAGATTGGATTTGGTTTAAGGATGGCCATTTTAGTGCACTGGTATATCCAAGTACTTTTTTAATGTCCGGCAACCCTGTGGAGATTGTACAATTAGCAACTTGAGAATGTTTTTGTTACCACGTTTAATTGGCTCTGGAATCCTGAAATGCTTATGGTGACTAAAATAAAGCCAATACTTTTGACACCATGTCAGCATCCTTCAAGGTTGGGTTGTAGCTGGGAAACTGAACTTTGAATGTTCGGTGCTCGAGTATCTGATCAGCTGTATGTTCTCTTTATTTACCTGCCCCCCCCCCGCCCCAGTCTAAGTTTAATTTAAACTCTTTGCTCCCAAATTTGTACGTTGCTTGGGCTGCTAAGTCGTAAGTTGAGATTGTACATAGTGCCTTAGTAATAGTCTTGTGCTGCTTTGTATAGATTATGCTCAAATAAATCTCCAAAGATAGAGATTGATGTGGGGGGTGCCATTAGGCCTATGTAGCTCATAGAAAGTTATTGGCGTTGAACTGCCTCTTTTTGCCTCCACTGCTCTACCCAGAAGACCATTCCAGACTTCAAATCTTTTTCCTGGAAAACCACATGTGCAGGAAGTGCCACTAACTGCTCGAGCTCAGAGTTTCTGAGCTTATAGGGCGGCTGGCGTCACTACAGTGCATACAGGAAGCTGACAGTTTTGTGGATAGCTGGTTTCAGAAGGTGGATATCCTGCAGCTACAGTGTGTTCAGGCAGAGAGGGAGTGGGTAATCACCAGACAGACTAGGAGGAACAGGCAGGCAGAGTCCCCTGGGAGTGCAGCACTCTCAAACTGGCATTCAGTGAGGGTGTTGACACCTCAGGGAGTGCAGTCAAGAGCAAATCCATGGCACTGTGGGAGACCCGGCTGCACTGAATTGTATCAGAGATTTCCTGTTATATTCCAGAAACATAGACTGAGTTTCATTGAAGGCCGTGACTGTGCTCCATTAGACACCTTTACTGAGTTGCATAAAAGACATTGAGTGGGCTGCACTGGAATTACCTGGACTAAACTTCATTGGACATAACTGCATTGAGTTTGGGGCAAAAGAAATGTAGTTGTTATAGGGGATTTGATAGTCGGGGATAGACAGGCATTTCTGCAACTGCTGGTGAGTCCCGCATGGTGTGTCACCTTCCTGGTGCCAGATAAATGACATCTGAGAGGGTGCAGAACATTTTGAGGGGGGAGGGGGAACAGCCAGAAATCATGGTCCACATGGGAACCAATGACATAGGAAGGAAAATGGTCGGGGTTCTGCAGTCAGATTTTCAGGAGCTAGGGAGGAAGTTCAAAAAGCAGGACCTCAAAGGTAATAATCTCTGGATTACTCCCAGTGCCACGCACTAGTGAGTATAGGAATAGTAGGATAAGACAGGTTAATGTGACTGGAGCAATGGTGCAGGAGGGAGGGCTTTAGATTTCTTGGGCATTGGCAGGAGTGATCAGTTCAAGATGGACGGGTTGCACCTCAATAGAGCAGGGACCAATGTGCTCACGGGGAGGTTAACTACTGCTGCAGGGGAGGGGGTTAAACTAATTTGGCAGGGGGGTGGGCACCAGGATGAAACAAAGGAGAAACAAGGTGCACAGAGGACTGGGAGGGACAAGTAGCACCAGAGTAAAGAATAGTTCAGAAGTAGGAGAGATCAGACAGGGGGCAAAGGCAAGGCAGGGGGCAAAGGCAAGGCAGTCTAAGATGAGATTGGAATGCATGTACGTAACTGCATGTAGCGTGGTAAATAAGGTTGGCGATCTGCAGGCCCAAGTCACCTCATGGGACTAAGATATAGGGCAATAACAGAGACCCGGCTTAAAAAAGGGGAGGATTGGGCACTTAATATTCCTGGCTGCAATGTATTCAGGGAAGACAGGGAAGGAAAGAACGGAGGGGGGTGAGGTGGCAGTATTGATTAAAGAAACTATTATAACACTGGAAAGGGATGATGTTGAGGGGTCAAAGATAGAATCTATTTGGTTAGAATTAAGGAAGAATAGAGGAGCTATTACACTACTGGCTGTGTATTATAGGCCATCAAATATTGGGAAGGAGATAGAGGAACAAATTTGCTGGCAAATTACAGAAAGATGCAAGCACTATAGAGTAGTGATAATGGAGGACTTTAATTATCCCAATATAGACTGGGACAATAACAGTGTAAAAGGCAAAAGGGGAGGAATTCCTGAAATGTGTTTGAGAACTTTCTGGAACAATGTTTCCAGCCCAACCAGGAAGGAAACAGTGCTGGATCTGGGGAATGAAGTGGGGCAAGTAGAGAATGTTTCAGTGGGGGGGGCATTTGGGGACAGTGATCATAACTTTTCTAAACCTAATGATATGGAAAAGGACAAGGAACAGTCAAATGTGAAAATGCTTAACTGGAGGAGGGAAAATTTGAGTGAGTTAAAAGAGGATCTTGCCCAGGTGGATTTCCCCAGGGGTCAGTATTAGGACCAGAGCTGCTCTTGATACATAATAATGACGTGCACTTGGGTATAGAGGATATAATTTTAAAGTTTGCTGATGTCATGAATCTTTGAAATGTAGTAAACAATGCGGAGGATAGTAACAGATTTCAGAAGGACATAGACTGGTGAAATGTGCAGACACATGGCAGATGAAATTTAATGCAGAGATGTGAAGTGATCCATTTTGGTAGGAAGTCAATGGGAATCAGGGGGAAAACTCTCCAGTGGCTGGAGTTATACCTAGCACAAAGGAAGATGGTAGTGGTTGTTCGAGGCCAGTCATCTCCGCTCCAGGATATCGCTGCAGGAATTCCTTAGGGCAGTGTCCTAGGCCCAACCATCTTCAGCTGCTTAATCAATGACCTTCCCTCCATCATAAGGTCAGAAATGGGGATGTTCGCTGATGTTTGCAGTGTTCAGTTCCAATTTGTAATCTCTTGGATGTTGAAGCAGTCCGTGCCTGTATGCAGCAAGACCTGGACAACATCCAGGCTTGGGCTGATAAGTGGCAAGTAACATTCACGCCAGACAATAACCAATCTCCCCTTGCCATTCAATGGCATTACCATCACCGAATCCCCCCACCATCAACATCCTGGGGGTCACCATTGACCAGAAACTTAACTGGACCAGCCACACATACTGTGGCTACAAGAGCAGGTCAGAGGCTGGGTATTCTGCAGCGTGTGACTCACCTCCTGACTCCCCAAAGCTTTTCCACCATCTATAAGGCATGAGTCAGGAGTGCGATGGAATACTCTCCACTTGCCTGGATGAGTGCAGCTCCAACAACACTCAAGAAGCTCGACACCATCCAGGACAAAGCAGCCTGCTTGATTGGCACCCCATCCACCACCCTAAACATTCACTCCCTTTACCACCGGTGCAGTGGCTGCAGTGTGTACCATCCACAGGATGCACTGCAGGAACAGCACCTCCCACCCCGTGACCTCTACCAGGTAGAAGGACAAGAGCAGCAGGCACATGGGAGCAACACCACCTGCACGTTCCCCTCAAGTCACACACCATCCTGACTTGGAAATCTATTGCTGTTCCTTCATCATCGCTTGGTCAAAATCCTGGAACTCCCTTCCTAACAGCACTGTGGGAGAACCTTCACCACACGGACTGCAGCGGTTCAAGAAGGTGGCTCACCACCACCTTCTCAAGGGCAATTAGGGATGGGCAATAAATGCTGGCCTTACCAGCGACGCCCACATCCCATGAATGAAGAAAAAAATGAGGCAATATAAACTAAATGGTACAATTTTAAAGGTGATGCAGGAACAGAGACACCTGGGTGTGCACTCTCTCAAATCTTTGGCAAGACAAGTTATGAAGGATGTCAAAGCCTTAGAGAGGGTACAGAAGACATTTACTGGAATGGTGCCAGGGATGAGGGACTTCAGTTATGTGGAGAAATTGGGGAAGCTGGGTTTGTTCTTAGAACAGACAAGGTTAAGGGGAGATTTGATAGAGGTGTTCAAAATCATGAATGATTTTGACAGAGTAAATAAGGAGAAACTGTTCCAGTGGCAGAACGGTTGGCAACCAGAGGTCACAGATTTAAGGTGATCGGCAAAAGAGCCAGAGGCAACATAAAGAATCACTATTTTTACGCAGCGACTTGTAATCTGGAATGCACTGCCTGAAAGGGTGGTGGAGGCAGATTCAGCAGTAACTTTCAAAAGGGAATTGGACAAACACTTGAAGGGAAAAAATTTACAGGGCTTTGGAGAGAGAGCAGGGGAATGGGACTAATTGGATAGCTCTTTCAAAGAGCCAGCACAGGCATGGTGGGCCAAATAGCCTCTTCCTGTGCTGTACCTATTATTATGAAACTATGAAATCCCTTTATGGGTCAAGAAGTGCCTCCTGACTTCAGTCCTGAACTTGTTGTTTACCAGTTGTACATATAACCCTTGTCTGACACCCATGATTTAATATTTAAAATAGTGCACTCGGTTAATCTTTTTATTCCACTTGAGTGAGTTCTCTGTTTGATAGGTGTAGATGTAACTGCATCAATAATGGCTGGTGTTTCTCATTTCAGACGTTGAATACCACCGAATCCCACATTTGTCTGGTGAGAGATATGCAGATGACTCTGCCACTCACAAGAGAAACTGCTGTAACAAAGGTAAGCTAAAGGATGAGATGTGACGTATCAGTTTGATTCTTCAGATTGGATGTCATTACACTCCTTGTAAAAAATTTCATACGGTGCTTCAGAGAATTTCAAATGAAGATTTTAAAAAATGTTTAATTTTCTGAGGAGCGTTGGCTGCATTTTGCAAGGCTGTTTATAATTTTTACACTCCTGTCCATCAAAGGGCTTTCCACTTTCCTGTATTGGAAAATACAGGAAGATTGGAAAATACAGAAATTTCAGCAAGAGTACATCCTTACTCTTGCTGAAATCGCTGACTCGTTGCAAAAATTCCTACATTCTTTCTCAGGTCCTTAAAAAAATCTGGAACATACTACATCCCTCACTGTTCCCTTGCTTCTATCGGGCTGATAAAACCCAAGCTTGGTATCCCCCTAATCAGTACTTCCTTATTTACCTCAACTTTGGTGTTCTGTACCGTGGGCTTGGCCAATTCACTGTAGTTTCTCAATTTGGGAAGGTATAAAAAACTTCTATGTAACACTCCCACCTAATAGCACTCCAAAAACAAATCCCATGACTGGGATGTTCCAGCTGTGAGCTCTAGGATCTTGGGTGATTAAGTGTAGAAGCTGACCGAGGTTACAATGCATGGTTTTCTGATATTGGAATCTTAGCCATATCCCGTCCTGGTTTTAATATTGAAGGCAAAACACTTTCTGTGCATTTAGGGAAACCAGCACAAATTGTACATGGAAAAGATGAATGTCTGACTGGTTAACCTGAAATGGCATGATGGTTTAACGGCTATGGGCAAAGTTATAAGATGTTTAAGCGTGCAGAAACTGTACTAGGTTTTCAGTTAACTATTCGCCTATTTTATCTTGTAGGTGAAAACTCCAATTGTCACATCTGGAGTTAAAGTGTTAGCACCTGGTATCCCTGGGCACAATACAAGCATGAAGTCCACATTGATGGAATCAAGGAAGAGTGAAGCTAAGAGGAGGAAGGGCACAGATAATGAGGTAATGTATTGACATCTTGACATTGCGTTCAGTGGTGGGCACAGATCCGATTCCCTTTTAACTTTGCCTTTCATTGTCTTTCTGGAACTTCAAATCTTAAAAAAGGGGAAGCAAACTGTCAAAGCATATACTGGTGCATAAAACCAAATCTGAAGGGATTCATTTCATGCTGATGAATTTGAGTAATCTGAAATTTAAAAAAAACCCTAAAGATTTCCCTTTCTCGCTGATCAAATTAAAGCTGTAGCATAATTTTAACCCATCTCTAAAGTCACTTGCAATATTTGGAGTTTCAGGTGGGAATGTAAACTCATAGTGGCTTAATTCACATTATCCAAATTAGAATTTTTTTAGTACTAAATTTCCACTTTGCCGAATTAATTAGTGTTTAATTCAACATGCTGGATAATTAAAAAATCTTAGTACTAAGAATGATCGAATTATCAGGAGCAGACTGTAGATTCAGTGGCTCACAAGCACTACAGTATTTAGAGGTTGCCAGTGTTAACCATGAACCTTAGTTGGACACGTGCAGAAAGAAACTTGTGACCCCACTTGAGAGCGACTGTGTGTGTGTTTAACTATTGTTTGTACTTTTTTCAGTGGAGTATTGAGGAGCGTCTGTGTGCCATGGATATCGATGTGATGAAAATGAAAAGAAAACCCGGCCTTCCACAGACTGACAGCTATGCTGTGCTGCTTGTACAAGGGTTAGAGAGCAGTGACTCATCTATTCTAAACGTAAGACTTTAATTGTGTGTACTGTCAGCTTTCTGTACAGACATGCAGTTTTTTCTGTTGGATAAGAAGGTTTTACATAGAATTGCATAGAATGTGTACAGCACAAAAACAGGCCATTTGGCCCAACTGGTCCATGCTGGTGTTTATGCTCCACAGGAGCCTCCTTCCACCCCTCTTCAACTAACCCTATCATCATAACCTTCTATTCCTTCCTCCCTCATGTGTTTTTCTCGCTTTCCTTAAATGCATCTATGCTAGTCGCCTCAATTACTCCTTGTGGTAGTGAGTTCCACATTCTAACCACTCCCTGGGTAAAGAAGTTTCTCCTGAGTTCCCTATTAGATTTATTAGTGACTATCTTACATTTATGGCCCCTAGTCTGGTCTCCCCCACAATTGGAAACAACATCTCTACATCTACTGTATCAAACTCTTTCATACTATTAAAGACCTCTACCAGGTCACCCCTCAGTCTTCTCTATCCTGGAGAAAGGAGCCCCAGTCTCTGCAATCTTTCCTGATAGTTATAACCTCTCAGTTCTGGTATCATCCTTGTAAATCTTTTTGCACCACGTCCAGTGCCTCTATATCCTTTTTGTAACGTGGAAACCAGAACTGTGATTGGTACTCTGTGCTTTGTGCATGCAGTTTCTGGAACTTGATATTTCATGATGAGTTTTATCATGAGGCCCCTAAACCCACTTCTGCTGCTAGTATCCATCAATACAACAGCACCTTGGTTCTGATTAGTTTCCCAGTTGTTTCTTCGACTTTGAGAAGTAGTTCACTGGGCACAATAATTTAGAACAAAAAGAAAAACAAGAATGTGTTAACAAACTCTGTCCCACTGGGCATTAAATCTGATCCTTTTTTTTTACAAAGTCTTGTTTTTTTTAAATCACTGCAGTATGGATAGTTATTGTTTTAGTCTTTAATTATTTCTTTGAGTTTTAAGTCATCTATCAATTTAGGTAACAGTTTTTAAGGTTTGTTGTATGTCACTGTAGTGGCAGTGCTGTCCACTTCTATACATGTTGAATCTGTTGCTATTATAGTTCAAAATTCCAAAAGCAGTTTTAAGTTAAGTGCCTCTGGTTTAGACTAAGTTGTGCCACTAGATGGCGACAATACTATTTTTGTAACGCCGTGTTACAGAGCAAGATAGTAAGGGTCAGGATCTGGGAATGTAATAATAAGAAAGAGGCAAACCAAGAGAATCCCAAATAAAATGCGTATGAGTGCAGTTTTAAAAACAGATTAATGGAACTAGAATCATGGATTAAAGTAGAAAATTATGACATTATAGCGGATGAAATGTGGCTGCAGCCGAGTTAGGATTACCAATTAAATATTCTGGGTTATAAAACTTTCGGGAGGGGGAGGGATTATGGCAATATTAATTAGAGATGACAGCGCAGCACTAGAGAGCAAGGATTTAAATGGAGAAGTGATCCTAGCAGAATCCCTTTAGGTTGAGCTGAGTCACCTTCTGGTAAAAACAAAAAATGCTGCAAGCTGTCAGCATTTCAGGCAGCATCTCTGGAGAGAGCATCAGAGTTCACGTTTCAGGTCAATGACTTTGTATCAGAACTGGAAGACGTTGGAGTTGAACAGCTTTTAAGCAAATACAAAGTCTGGGGAAAGGGGCCAGAAAAGAACAAAAGTCTGATAGGGTGGAGGGCAGGAGTGATTACATCCATTGCCCCCAACACTGCTCCCCTTCCCCTGGCATTTTCCCATGCACAGGAGATGCAACACCTGCCCTTTCACCACCTCCCTTTCCACTGTCCAGGGCCCCAAACCCACTTTCCAGGTGAAGCAGCAATTTATTTGTATCTCTTCCGCATGGAGTGGCCACATGGTCTGGGGAAACCAGAATTGAGGGTGGGGCTAGGGGGTAGGGCCGTATGTCCCCGTACCAAAAAGTATACAATGTAACAAATGTTACTCTGCTCATCTGGTGACACTGTGACCCCACTCAGCTGTTTGTGGGTTCAAGCCAGGGCCTGAACACATAATCTAGGTTTAAACTCCTGTGCAGTAAGGCTGCTTTATCCGGGGTGCTGGCCTTCATTAAACCAAGGCCCGTCTTGGTGGTTCTGGTGACACTTCAGTTGACATGGTGGTAGCTGAAGAAGTTGTGCTGGCTTTCTAGCTATTTTTCTGTCAACCAACATCGTCAGCTATGGATCCATTGGCGTTGCATGTCATTGCCAAATGACCACCCTTCAAAGTCATTTATTATATGTGAATTGCTTTGCCAAATTCAAACAGTGCTGACTGGTGAAAATGTTGGCAATTTTTAATGTGGCTTTTTCTTTAACCCTCCTCCCTCTCCAGAAAGTACTCCAGACAAAGAAGGATTCCTTGATAAAGAACACCATTGCCAGGTTACCTGTTCCTGCAGTAATTCCACTGCTTCAAGAGGTAAGGTTTGTGTAGTTGGACTAATAAGTTTAGAAAAAAGCATCAACAGGCAACAACAACAACTTGCATTTATATAACGCCTTGAACATAATAAAAATGCTCCAAGGTACTTCACAGGAGTGTTATCAAACAAAATTTGACACTGAGCCGCAGAGAGAGATTGGGACAGGTGACCGAAAGCTTTGTCAACGAAGTAGGATTTATTTTAAGTACGATTGCTTAACAGGTTACGGCAGCATAAGGTCGAGGGGGTGAAGCTTTAAAACTCCTGGGTAGTAACTCGTGAATGACATTTGGGTGTCTTCCATTTGCTTGTATGCTCAAAAGTTCCAGATCATATTGACTGTATTTTCTGTGGAGTCTCAGCTGGGTTAACTCATCTTTGATTATGACCACCAGCCAACTTTACTTGCATGGGAAGTTTCCCGGATTGTGTTCAGTTTTGGCTCAAGGCGATAGCGCCTTGTTTTGTTTCATTGCAATTCATAGTTTCTGTAGTAAATTTGATTCATGATCAGTTCGGTTTGACCATGTCAGCAATAGGCCTTTGCTGTGTTAATGCTGCAATATCATTACCGTAGTCGTTGATTGTATTCTTGAATTTTACAGGAAAATTGGGCTCCCAACAAATAATCAGGAAAAGCAGTTTTCCATTTTTATTGTATACAGATTCTAGAATCTGTACAGATTACTAACTTGAAATTTCAGTAGTCTCTGCTTTTTTTCCTTTAATTCCTTCAGTCCTCCCAAAAATCAAATTCTACTTATGTTTTGCCTCCTTTCAGTTGAAAGGAAAGGTAGGTGGGATATCAAATTCTTGGCAGCTTTTATGCCAGTCAAACTGGCTGCCTGTTTAATAGGAGGCAGGCTTGTGCAAGAAACCCCGTACTATCCAATCTGAGAACTGATTAAACCCATTTCAAGTCAGTCAGGCCTTGACTCAGCACAGGATTTTGTGGCATTCGAAAGGCTGTTTCTCGAAGCCCATGCTGATTTCTTCATTGTTTTTCCTTTCCCTCCCTTTTGAGGAAGTACCTGAGCTTAACCTCCATACATGCACAGCTGACGTTTACAAGTTGAAGTTGGGAATTAGAGAGTCCACATTTCATCATGAGGTGTCACACACCATGTTCATAGAATCATAGAAAGGTTCGAACACGGAAGGCCGCTATTCGGCCCATCGAGTCCGCGCCGGCTAGTCCCTATCCCCGTAGCCCTGCAAATTTTTTCCTTTCAAGTACTTATCCAGTTCCCTTTTGAAGGCCATGATTGAATCTGCCTCCACCACCCCCTCGGGCAGTGCATTCCAGATCCTAACCACGTGCTGTTTTTTTAAAAAAAAAAGTTTTTCCTCATGTCACCTTTGGTGGTTCTTTTGCCGATCACCTTAAATCTATGTCCTCTGGTTCTTGACTCTTCTGCCAATGGGAACAGTTTCTCTATCTACTCTGTCTAGACCCTTCATGATTTTGAATACCTCCATCAAATCTTATCGCAACTGTCTGTTCCAAGAAGAACAACTCCAGCTTCTCCAGTCCATCCACATAACTAAAGTCCCTCATCCCTGGAATCATTCTAGTAAATCTCTTCTGCACCCTCTAAAGGCCTTCACATCTTTCCTAAAGTGTGGTGCCCAGAACTGGACACAATACTCCAGTTGTGGCCGAACCAGTGTTTTATAAAGATTCATCATGGCTTCCATACTTTTGTACTCTATGCCTCTATTTATAAAACCCAGGGTCCCGTATGCTTTTTAAGCCACTTTCTCAACCTGCCCTGCCACCTTCAACTATTTGTGCACATATACCCCCAGGTCTCTCTGTTCCTGCACCCCCTTTAGAGTTGTGCCCAGTAGTTTATATTGCCTCTCCTCGTTCTTCCTATCGAAATGTATCACTTCGCATTTTTCTGCATTAAATTTCATCTGGCACGTGTCCGCCCATGCCACTAGCCTGTCTGTATCCTCTTTATGTCTGTCACTATCCTCCTCACTGTTCACCACCCTTCCAAGTTTTGTCATTTGGAAATTGTGCCCTGAACACACAAGTCCAAGTCATTAATATATATCAAGAAAAAGCAGTGGTCCCAGCACCGACCCCTGGGGAACACCACTGTACACCTCCCTCTTGTCTGAAAAACAACCGTTCACCACTACTCTGTTTCCTGTCACTTAGCCAATTCTGTATCCATGTTGCAAATGCCTCCTTTATTCCATGGGCCACAATCTTGATGATAAGCCTACCATGTGGCACTTTATCAAAGGCCTTTTGAAAGTCCACATATACCACATCAACTGCATTGCCCTCGTCTACTCTTTTCTGTTACCTCATCAAAAAACTCTATCAGGTTAATTAAACACAATTTGCCTTTAACAAATCTGTGCTGGCTTTCCCTAATCAATCCACACTCATCCAGTCGACTGTTAATTCTGTCCCGGATTATTGTTTTTAAAAGCTTCCCCACCACCGAGGTTGAACTGATTGGTCTATAGTTGCTGGGTTTATCCTTACACCCTTTTTTGAACAAGGGTGTAACATTTGTAATTCTCCAGTCCTCTGGCACCACCCCCGTATCTATGGATGTTTGGAACATAGGAACAGGAGTAGGCCATTCAGCCTCTCGTGCCTGCTCCACCATTTGATAAGATCATGGCTGATCTGTGATCTAACTCCATATACCCACCTTTGGCCCATAACCCTTAATACCTTTGATTGCCAAAAAGCTATCTATCTCAGATTTAAATTTAGCAATTGAGCTAGTATCAATTGCCGTTTGCAGAAGAGAGTTCCAAACTTCTACCACCCTTTGTGTGTAGAAATGTTTTCTAATCTCGCTCCTGAAAGGTCTAGCTCTAATTTTTAGACTGTGCCCCCTACTCCTGAATCCCCAACCAGCGGAAATAGTTTCTCTCTCTCCACCCTATCCGTTCCCCTTAATATCTTAAACTTCAATCAGATCACCCCTTAACCTTCAAAACTCTAGAGAATACAACCCCAACTTGTGTAATCTCTCCTCGTAACTTAACCCTTGAAGTCCGGGTATCATTCTAGTAAACCTACACTGCACTCCCTCCAAAGCCAATATGTCCTTCCGAAGGTGCGGTGCCCAGAACTGCTCACAGTATTCCAGGTGTGGTCTAACCAGGATTTTGTTTAGTAAGATTATGGCCAGTACCTCCGCAATTTCCAACCTTGCTTCCCTTAGCAGCCTAGGATGCATCCCATCTGGACCGGGCGACTTATCTACTTTAAGTACAGCTAGCCTTTCAAATACCTCATCTTTATCAATTTTTAGCCCATCCAGTATCACAACTATATCTTTTTTTTATTCGTTCATGGTTTGTGGGCGTCGCTGACAAGGCCAGCATTTATTGCCTATCCCTAATTGCCCTTGAGAAGGTGGTGGTGAGCCGCCTTCTTGAACCACTGCAGTCCGTGTGGTGAAGGTTCTCCCACAGTGCTAATCCTTTACTGAGACTCTGGAGCACCTTCCTTGGTAAAGACAGAAGCAAAGTACTCATTTAGTACCTCGACCATCCCCTCTGCCTCCATGGGTAGGTCTCCTTTATGGTCCCTAATCGGCCTCACCCCTCCTCTTACTACCCGTTTACTGTTTACATCTGTAGAAGACTTCTGGATTCCCTTTTATGTTGGCCGCCAGTCTATTCTCGTACTCCCTCTTTGCCCCTCTTATTTCCCTTTTCACTTCCCCTCTGAACTTTCTATATCCTGCCTGGTTCTCACTTTTGTGTTATCAACCTGACGTCATACGCCCCTTTTTTCCGTTTCATCTTACTCGCTATCTCTTTTGTCATCCAGGGAGCTCTGGCTTTAGTTGCCTTCTGTCTGCCTTGTAGCAATGTGCCTAGACTGTACCCGAACCATCTCCTTTATAAACGCCGCCCACTGTTCAATTACAGTTTTGCCTGCCAGTCTTTGATTCCAATTTACCCGGGCCAGATCTGTTCTCATCCCATTGAAATTGGCCCTCCTCCAATTGAGTATTTTTACTTTAGAGTGGTCCATGTCCTTTTCCATAGCTATTCTAAACCTTATGATCGCTGTTCCCTAATGATCGCTGTTCCCTAAACGCTCCCCCACTGACAATTGTTCCACTTGGCCCGCCTCATTCCCTAGAACCAAGTCCAGCAATGCTTCCTTCCTTGTTGGGCTGGAAACGTACTGGTTAAGAAAGTTCTCCTGAACACATTTCAAAAATTCCTCCCCCTCTTTGCCCCTTTGTTATCCCAGTCTATATTAGGATAGTTGAAGTCCCCAGTTATCACTACACTATAATTTTTGCACCTCTCTGTAATTTGTGCACATATACCCCCAGATCTCTCTGTTCCTGTACCCCTTTTAGAGTTGTGCTCTCCAGTTTATATTGCCTCTCCTCATTCTTCCTACCAAAATGTTTCTCCAATGTTGCACCCATCCCTTCTTCTGTGGAGCTGTAATTAATTCTGGATGCCCTATGCTGATTGGTAGCTTTCTATATAAAGTAATTTTTTTCTCTCTTTTTCTCTCCAGATCACAAAAAGATTGCAAGGTCACCCCTATAGGTGAGGTTTTAATTTTTGTAGTGGTTTCTTTTCAAGTACGCTAGTGTGAAATCTGATCTTATTTAACATGGTCCTTTTAACTGATTCTTTTTCCCTCCCTACCACACCGTAAGCTTATTAATCAAAAGCTGAAATCTGCTGTCCTGGCTTAGAAGTGTCCAAACTGCCATCCATGGTCCACACACAGCCCCTCAGCCCTGGCAGTCTGGCTGTCAAAGATCAGACTTCTCAGTTCTATTTTGTGCTTATGGTTCTCATTTGTTGATTTGATCTATTTGAATTTTGTATGCCCGGAGAATCGGAAAAGGCTATTCTAAGCGCTATTGCCTTATTGGTTAAATCCTCCACCAGAACACTAAGATCGGTTGGTATCAGCAACACAAGATAAACGCAGATTAATGAGAACTTTGATTTAAACTTTATAGGTGGTCTCTTGTTTCAAATACACACCTATGCGGCCCACAAAGACAGAAGGTTTCAAACATCCTTGACTTGGCGGATCAAGGCACCGCCCGATATAGTACTGAGCCATAGAGGCTAGGAAAGTCCCTGCCTCGATCCCTGCTTTGAGTGGAGTTAACCGATATCGGTCAGGGCTCTGTTGTGGTTGCTATTCCGTAACCTGTGCTGTAAAGTAAATCAGATCAGGGCAGAATTTGGATAGGCTCTGATTCCTTGGTAGTCTAATGGCTGCCGACACCCACTGCCAAGGTTCACACAGACACACACTGCCTATGGGTGAGGTGTCAGAGGGATGCGGAAACCATACTCTAATCCGAGTTGATGGCTTTAGGGGAGGAATTACTATAATTCTTTAAACCCAGGTTGTGGTGCTAAAGTTAGGGTAGAATTTTTTTGCTGCCCACTGAGCATTTTCTGTTTCCTTTATAAACACGGAGCTGTCTGTCTAGTTCTACTCCAGTCTTTCCTACAATTTAATTGTAGCAAAGGCCTAGAGATTTTGAGACCAGTGTGCCTTAAGACAATGTAAATGGATCTTACAACGGTTCCATTATAGTCATAAGTTGTAATATAACTTTTGTATACATTTGGCACGCATTTAATGTTTTGTTCTATCTTTTTACTGATAGTGCTGCGCTGATGGTCAAGTGGTTAAAGGCAGTCTTCACCCTACATGCCTCCTATCTGTCTACAGTAAGTAATACTGTTTGGTTTACTCAGTCTCAATGGTATATGAAAGACATGTTGAACATTAGCTTTGGCAGTCTTATTTGGGACCTTCAAACTTGCTTTTTTTTTCATTTAAAGTGTAGGAGATTTTGTTTAGTTTATGGACTGTTAAAGGGGTGGGGAGGAGAAGCCAATAAGGTTGCATCTGTTGACAGACCTGAAGCGCAGTACTGTCGCTTTCTGGGCCTTTTTTTGCTAGGATGCAAGATCAATTTCCTCGCGCTTTCTGCCTGCTCTCCCAGTGGCAGTTTGGATTGAATAGAGGAAAACATACCAACTGAATATGCACAACTGTGCTTGTATCATAAAGGTGTTTACCAGTTGTATCTTTTAAATGCACAACTGTACATTGTTGACCCTCACAGGAAGTGTGAGATACCATTTAAAGCCTCTTGGCTGTCGTACTTGTGTGTGTTGGGATAAGATGTTGGGTGTGGCTTTAGGTTGTTCTGTTTCTGGTAAAGGAGCAAGGCTGGGAGCATAGATAAACTATTCTCGTTTATAAAAAATAAATAAATTGAGTTTGTACGGTTTGACTAATTAGAATTTAGTGTTGCCTTTTATATGAAAGAATCTTTGGAGGATGGCACTGTAGAAATTGTGTAATTGCGATCTTCAAGTTTGGTTTAACAATCTTCAGCATTTACCTCGTGTATGTATTTTAAATAATTAAGCACTGTGTATGTTTTAAGAAAGTTGATTTTCGCAAAGTAGTGTGGTTTTGACTTTAGCTTGCACTACAGACTCCTGGCTGCTCCTTAGCTTGCACTAAAATGGTTGATTTCACTCTCTGCAGCTGCCCGATCTTGTACCACAGCTAGGAGTCCTGTACCAGCTGATGGAGAGCAGAGTGAAAACTCTGCAGAAACTCTCTCGCCTGCACGGCAAGCTTTACCTGCTAATTACACAGGTAAGGAGTGACTGTGTCTGTTGTTGAGGACGGTTACTGAGTACCAGATGTGCAGGGGAGAAAAAAATCTAGTGATTGTATGCATCTCACAAGAGTCTTGTTCAGGAGAGCTGCACAATGTACATTTCCCTAAAAGTCTTGCCTGTTCCATAAAGCTCTACCACTCTGCTTCTGAGGTACAGACGTTATGCTTTGCCTCAGATTTACCACTTGGTGCTGCCACAGTTGCAGTTGGGGGTGCTCTCTAGCAAACCTGTGTTGCTGCTGTTTTGGTGTAACTTGCTGCCCCATTGGGGAGCTAAATGTACCTGGCACCACTCTGAATATTAAAAACCAGAATTGCTGCTGTGCTTTGTTATAGTCGGATCAGGTTGCCCCTCTTAATCGAGCCTAGATTTCTGATGTGTTCTTCTTCACACATATTTTGATGCGAACGTAACATTCCCTGACAGATTTACTGAAGTTTGCCTGTGTTGTGAGTGTACTTGTGAAACTTATCAGCTGTGTTAATGCTGATTTGATATCCCTCAGGTTGCAGCATCAGAAAAAGCGCAAGATGTAACTAGTGTGAACCAAACAGCAAAATTAGTTTACGAGGAAGGTAAGGGCCAAATACATCTGTTAATGTGCATGTATGAAAGTTTTGTGTTCTCCAAGGTACTGTACATCTAGTAGATGAACTACAAATAACGAGAAAATGTGCAGCTGATTGAATTTAAATACTACTTTTAATGTATTAAAAACGATTGGAGCTGGAATCAAAAAAAAATGAACACTGAGCCAAAAGGGGATATTAGGAGAGATGGCCAAAAGCTGAGCTGAGCTTCCAACCTCATATTCCTCCATGGTGAGTTTTATGGAGGGCCTTAAAGGAACAGGGATGTGGAGAGACAGTTAGGTTTAGGAAGGAATTCAAGTTTGGGGCCTAGATGACTGAATGCATGGCTTCCAATGGTGGGTTGAAGGGGAGGATGCAGCAGAAGCCAGAGCATGGACTTCAGGAAGGAGGGTGCAGAGATAGGTAGGGGCAAGGCCGTGAAGGGATGAGAATTTTAAACGTGAGGTGTTGGGCGACTGGTAGTCAGTGTAGCAAGGACAGGAGTGTAGGTGAGCTGGACTTGGTGTGGGATAGGATATGGGCAGCTGAGTTCTGGACGAGCTGAATTTAACGGAACGTGGAGGATGGGAGGCCGACCAGGAGAGCATTGGAATAGGTGTATCTGGTGGTGTCAAATTCACAGATGAGGGTTTCAGCAGCCGATGAGCTGAGGTAGGGAATGGAGGTGAACGTGGGCGGTCTTTGTGATGGAAGGAATACAAGGTTGGAAGCTCAGCATGGGATTGAGTAGGATGCTGAGGTTGCCAACAGTCTGATTCAGACAGTGACCGGGGAGGAGGATGCAATTGGTGGCACTGGTGTGGAGTTTGTAGTGAGGGCCACCAAGGGGCAGCATGTCGATGAGGAAGAAGAGGAAGCCAAGTATAGATCCATGGGAGGCTCCAGAGGTAACAGTGCGGGGTGAGACGAGTAGCCATTGCTGGAGATGCTCTAGTTACAAGCAGATAGGTAAGAAGGTTTTGTCCTGTGAAAAATCTTGAGGGTAATTTGTATGATTGATAATGGAGTTCTAGTATTCCGATTCTAAGAGTAGTGGGTTGAAATTATTTTATTGGAATGAGTGGAAAAGACACAAGGAACATAGTGTGCATCTATTGACAGACCTGAAGTTCAACTCTATAACTTTTTGGGTTTATTCACTGAGATGCAAGATCAAGTTTCTTCGCGCTTTCTGCCTGCTCCCCTAGTGGCAGCTCAGTTTGATTAGAAGAATACATGCTATTACAGGGTAACCTGAGTAGTGCAGAGTGCACTATTCATGGCACTTAAGTTGGAGATGCTTATGTACGAACTCATCACTGTGTCTTACTATAATCTGTTTATAAGTAATGTCCTTTTGGTTATTGTGTATCTCTAAATGAGTACTGTCCACCAATTTAATCTTGTAATGTGAACCAAAGAAAAATGGTTTACGTGGAGTAACTGCCAAGCAGTCATGATTTCCCTAGTAAAGAACACTTCCTCCTGCCTTTCCCATGACATTTTCCTACTGCTGATGTTGACGTCTGTATCTTCATTGGATTATATACTCCAATTGGACATCTAACAATAGTTAAGTATTTGCTCTTTGAAACATTCCCAAAACCACATCTCCTTGTCACCTCTTTCCCTTCAAAGGATGTTTAAAAATGCATCTGTACAAGTTGTATTGTGGTTCTCTGGTATTAACTGGAATTATTTTATTTCTGTCCTTTCTAGAATCATCGGAAGATGAAAACTCAGAAGATGAGTTGATGGCAGATCAGGATTCCGATGTAAGTGTAACTGGGCCCTTAAAGCACATTCCTGGTCTTCCCCAGAAGTCTCCTTTTAATGTCATAGTTCAATTTGACTTGAAAAAAGGGAACTGGTTAGTGTTTGTCCTCAGTCTATTCAGGTTCCTCCTCACTTATTGCCCCAAAATTAAGGTGAATACTTTTCCCTTGTGACTCCCTTTTGCCTCAATATCTCTTCTGACAAATTTGAGGAGCAAACTGGTCTCTGGTTTTATTTATCCCTCACTAGTTTCAACACTGAATTATGCGTGCAGTTTTGTGGCTCCATGTGGCTCACAGCGTTACGTGTCTAATAATAGGGAGGGAAGTGGCGACTCTTGTTATAATGGTGTGCACTAGACTCTATTACAACAATATTTCATGGTTCTTGTGTACAATGCAATGTTCCGTGGAGTTAGTATGACTGGTTTACAGTAATTACAATTAGATTGCTGCATGACTGCAATTGCTACACTAGTACAAACTCTAACTTTGGATTGGAGTGAAAGTTTCCCTTTTTTTCCTCCCTAGAAATGAATGTGTCCTTGCCAAGAAAAAGGATGTTTGTATTGAGGATGGTATAATTTCCTATTTCAGACATCCATTGTCTGTATTAAGTCCAATATAATACTGCTAGCTGTAAAATTCCCCCAGCTCCTCCCTAACAAAGGATGGAGATTTTCTTCTTGTGGCAAAATCATAAACTTGAATATAAAGAACTTGTTTATGATTTTGTTACAAATAGCACCCCTCACTTCCACCCTCTTCAGCACCCCCTACTGTGCCAGTGTAAATTCTATAATTTTCTACACTCATTCTTTAAGCGAGATTGCCAGTGTAATACCAGCTTGTGCTGAATTGGGCACAGCATTTTGTAGTCGTGTACTATGTCCACTAGACTTGACTGAGACTGCCCAACTCATTTCAAATAGGGCTAAAGAGTTGGTGCAGGAGGGAGGGTTTCAGTTTCCTGGATCACTGGGCCTGCTTCTGGGGAAGGTGGGACTTGTACAAGTCGGACGGGTTGCACCTGAACCAGAGCGGGAAAAATATCCTTGCGGGGAGGTTTGCTAGCACTGTTTAAACTAACTTGGCAGGGGGATGGGATACAGAGTGGAGCTACAATAGGGGGTGATGTGCAGCCAAATATAGAGAAAAAAACAAGTCAGCTTGGAAGACAGGGCAAATATGTGAGGGCAAGGCTGGATGGCATCTATTTTAATGCAAGGAGTCTTGCGAATAAGGTGGATGAACTGAAGGTGTTGATAAACACATGGGAGTATGATATTGTTGCTGTCACAGAGACATGGTTGAGGGAGGGGCAAGACTGGCAGCTCAATATTCCGGGGTACAGAATCTTCAGGCGAGACAGAGGGGGAGGTATAAGAGGAGGGGGGGGTCGCAATATTAATTAAAGAATCAATTACTGCCATAAGGAGGGATGATATATTAGCAGGTTCCTCTAATGAGGCCATATGGGTGGAGCTTAAAAACAAAAAGGGGGCAAGCACTTTGATGGGAGTGTACTATAGGCCCCCAAACAGTCAGGGGGAGATAGAGGAACAGATATGTAGGCAAATCTCAGAAAATTGTGCAAATAATAGGGTAATAATAGTGGGGGATTTCAACTTCCCCAATATTAACTGGGATACTCAGAGTGTAAAAGGCTTAGAGGGTACAAAATTCTTAACGTGCATCCAGGAGAGCTTTTTGAGCCAGCATGTAGAAAGTCCTACAAGAGAGGGGGCGGTACTGGACCTAATTCTAGGGAATGTGGCCGGCCAAGTGGAAGAAGTGCTAGTAGGTGAGCACTTTGGTGACAGTGACCATAATTCGGTGAGATTTAAGGTGGTCATGGAAAAGGACAGGGAGGAGCCGGAAATAAAGGTTCTAAATTGGGGGAAGGCTGATTTTAATAGGATAAGGCAGGATCTGGCCAAAATGGACTGGGATCAGCTGCTTGTAGGAAAATCCGCATCGGAGCAATGGGAGTCTTTCAGAAGGGAGATTGAGACCATACAATGGCAACATGTTCCCGTAAAGGTCAAGGGTGGTTCCAAGAACTCCAGGGAACCTTGGATGTCAGGGGATATACGAGAATGGATTAGGAAAAAAAGGAGGGCTTTTGGCAGATACAAAAGGCTAAAGACGGAGGAAGCCCTAGAGGAGTACAAAAAGTGCAGGGGGATACTTAAAAAAGAAATTAGGAGATCAAGGAGGGGCCATGAAATAACACTGGCGAGCAAAATAAAGGAAAATCCTAAGATGTTTTATAAGTATATTAAGGGTAAGAGGATAACTAGGGAAAAAATAGGGCCCATTAGGGACAAAAATGGCAATGTGTGTGTGGAGCCGGCAGATGTAGGAGGGGTTCTAAATGAATTTTTTGCATCTGTTTTCACTATGGAGAAGGACGATGTAGACATAGAAATACGGCAGGGGGACTGTGATATACTCGAACATATTAACATCGAGCGGGAGGAGGTACTGGCGGTTTTAGCAGGCCTAAAAATGGATAAATCCCCAGGCCCGGACGAAATGTATCCCAGGCTACTGTGTGAGGCAAAGGAGGAGATTGCGGGGGCTCTGACACATATATTCAGAACCTCTCTGGCCACAGGGGATGTGCCAGAGGACTGGAGAACCGCTAATGTAGTACCATTATTCAAGAAGGGGAGTAGGGAAAAACCGGGGAACTACAGGCCAGTGAGCCTAACATCAGTGGTAGGAAAATTATTGGAAAAAATTGTGAAGGACAAAATTAGTCTCCACTTGGAGAAGCAAGGATTAATCAGGGATTGTCAACATGGTTTTGTCAAGGGAAGATCATGTCTGACTAATTTGATTGAATTTTTTGAGGGGGTGACTAGGCGTGTGGATGAGGGTAACGCAGTGGATGTGGTATACATGGATTTCAGTAAGGCCTTCGATAAAGTCCCCCACAGGAGACTGGTCAAGAAGGTACGAGCCCATGGAATCCAGGGTGCCTTGGCACTTTGGATACAAAACTGGCTTAGTGGCAGAAGGCAAAGGGTGATGGTCGAAGGTTGTTTTTGTGACTGGAAGCCTGTGGCCAGTGGGGTACCACAGGGATCGGTGCTGGGTCCCTTGCTGTTTGTGGTCTACATTAATGACTTGGATATGAATGTAAAAGGTATGATCAGTAAGTTCGCTGATGATACAAAGATTGGTAGGGTGGTAAATAGCGAGGAGGATAGCCTCAGTCTGCAGGACGATATAGATGGGTTGGTCAGATGGGCGGAACAGTGGCAAATGGAATTTAACCCAGAAAAGTGCGAGGTGATGCACTTTGGAGGGACTAACAAGGCAAGGGAATACACAATGAATGGGAGGACCCTAGGCAAGACAGAGGGTCAGAGGGATCTTGGTGTGCAAGTTCACAGATCCCTGAAGGCGGCGGAACAGGTAGATAAGGTGGTAAAGAAGGCATATGGGATACTTGCCTTTATTAGCCGAGGCATAGAATATAAGAGCAAGGAGGTTATGATGGAGCTGTATAAAACACTGGTTAGGCCACAGCTGGAGTACTGTGTGCAGTTCTGGTCGCCGCACTACAGGAAGGATGTGATCGCTTTGGAGAGGGTGCAGAGGAGATTCACCAGGATGTTACCAGGGCTGGAGCGCTTCAGCTATGAAGAGAGACTGGGAAGATTGGGTTTGTTTTCCTTGGAGCAGAGGAGGCTGAGGGGGGACATGATTGAGGTGTACAAAATTATGAGGGGCACAGATAGGATGGATACTAAGGAGCTTTTTCCCTTCGTTGAGGGTTCTATAACAAGGGGACATAGATTCAAGGTAAAAGGCGGGAGGTTTAGAGGGGATTTGAGAAAGAACTTTTTCACCCAGAGGGTGGTTGGAGTCTGGAACTCACTGCCTGAAAGGGTTGTGGAGGCAGGAACCCTCACAACATTCAAGAAGCATTTGGATGAGCACTTGAAATGCCATAGCATACAAGGCTACGGACCAAATGCTGGAATATGGGATTAGATTAGACAGGGCTTGATGGCCGGCGCGGACGCGATGGGCCGAAGGGCCTCTATCCGTGCTGTATGACTCTATGACTCTATGATTCGAGGGTCATCAAGTCAAGTCAGCCCAAATTCACACTTGCATTTTGGAATGAAGAGGTTCTACCTCACTGCATAACTCGGTCCCCTAAAATGTACAGCATTTTGAGGTTAAAACCACAAAATTGATACGCAGTATCAGCACTTTCTGTTTCCGTTTTCCTTTTTTTTAAAAAAAAGATTTTGTAGTCTGCTTTGTGGCGGGAGAGGTAACTACTTTAAGTATACTTAATCAATTGCAAACAATTTTACAACACCAAGTTATAGTCCAGCAATTTTATTTTAAATTCACAAGCTTTCGGAGGCTTCCTCCTTCCTCAGGTGAACGATGTGAAAATGAAATGTACAAACTGTCTGTAATCACCAAGCATTGTTCTGTGATTTATAAATGCGATTTCATTTCGAGGATTTCATTTCCAACCACGTTCACCTGAGGAAGGAGGAAGCCTCCGAAAGCTTGTGAATTTAAAATAAAATTGCTGGACTATAACTTGGTGTTGTAAAATTGTTTACAATTGTCAACCCCAGTCCATCACCGGCATCTCCACATCATGGCTACTTAATCAAGATTAGCCTTGATCTCAACCTTGGTGTTTTTTGTCTGGTTCTGTTTGTTTATAGAGCTTCTTACCTGAAGTTCAGTAGGTCAGAATTGGAGGTTATTGTCTGTAACTTCCATGACTGATCAGGCACTCAGATTGTTTAGAATCATATATGAAGATTGAGCAAGTGTGAGCAGGGGGAAGTCTGAGGGAGAGACAAGTTATCCAAATTATTCTTTGAATTAGGAAGTCTCCTTCGAATTTTATTTAAAAGGCTCCTGATTCATTAGGATGGGCGTAGTCTTTGGATTTTTTTGGAGATGGGGAACGGGGAGGAGGGATTGAGCAAAAAATGTAAGTATTGCATCTATTGACAGACCTGAAGCACAGCACTGTGGCTTTCTAGGTTCTTTTCCAATTAGATGCAAGATCAAGTTCCTTGCGCTTTCTGTTTGCTCCCCCTAGTAGCAACTCAGATTGAATAGAGGAATACACAGTAACAGTGTGAGGTGTATAATGCAAAGTAAACCTGGCAGGTACATGTTACCAGTCTGTATGATCATTGCAACTTGCTTATTAGGTACAATGCAGCTTAATTTTGATTCTGTTGCCCGTGTCTTTTTGGGAGAAAACCAGTAGATCCTCGTGTCCAGCAGCTAGAGATGAGCAAAGGGACATTTTGCAAGGTTTTTTTTAAGCAGATTCCCCAGCACATCCGCTCCACTAAATTCTGAAATGGATATTTATGGGGATCTGCAAACTAAGATGCACGTCCAGGACCGATGGTTTATTTTCCATAAGTGGTTCATTGAGCACACAAGTCACTTGATCGGGCCTTGCAAGCTACATCTGCGGCAATGCCTGTGGGTTGCACTGTGTTTGAGATCCATTTATGCAGTTCATACAAAGCCAACCTGTTTTAGGATCGGTTTAATATTTTTAGTCTGTCGGTTTTCTGGTTCATTTAACATACGACTCAGCCGCACACCTGGTCTCGAGTCTGGGTTTGAGCTGCAGCTTGGTGGGTGAGGTGCACAGCAGACCTTGGCGTAAAATAGGCTGGTGCCAATTTGTGGACAACCATTTTCAGTTAACTTTTTGATTTTAAAAATATCCTTTTATCAACATTTAGTGAACTTTAGACATTCAAAAGCATCGGGCTGTTAAGCCTGGACTTTATTTCCTGGTGTGATTGGAGTTAACATTAAAATATATTCTGAGGCTGTGTCTCATTAGGAACTAATTTTAGTCAGATTCTCCACGTTGTGTGTATCCCCTCCAGTAACTTTTTCAAAATGTAAAAGTACATCAGAATTGATTTTATGTGGAAATTGTAAGAAAATGTGTACTTTCAGTTTCTTAATTTTCGCATTCCCCACTCTATGTATATGAACAACTGTGAGTCATAGGAAATATTGTAATACATATCCAATATTTTAAAACCAGGAGAACTGGGAGGAGGAAGAGGAGAGAACAGACGACCCAAAAACGCGTAGTGACAAAGAAATCAGCGAAGACTCTGGAGAGGACTTGCACACAGAGAACGAAAGTGAAGAGGAATAAAACCATTTTTAAAAAAAATATTGACTGCATACTCTGCACACTTGGGCCAATGAATCTGACCTGGGCATCTGAATTTGTTTTTTTCCCGCAGAAACTTTACTTTTTCTTTAGTTTGGAAAGCAGATGACAGACTGGCAGTCAAGAGTACGTTAAGAATTGTTCGTGCACTTTGGATTCCAAGGAATATTTGACTGTATTGATGGTGCACAGCTCACAGATATATATTTCTGCAACCATGTTTCTAATGCAGGCCGTTTTTGGAACACATTTATATGTGGTGTGACTTGCCACAGGCAGCAATGTGGTAATAACTCGTGACCACTTGGAGAGGGGTGGGAGGGTGGACAGATACCCAGTCATCTAATTCATGGCTACTCCCGTTGCATTTTAATCTGATATGGGGACATACAGTTTGGATGTGAAATATGCAGCATTATGGGGTTATTCCTGGATATTTCGGTTCTGGCAGTTAGCCAGCTAGGTCCCACACTTTCAGGTTAGTATGCTACAGTATGTAGTCATTAGCTAGTTGACAGACTTGTGTATATTTGTCTATAAAATCAGTGGTTTACAGCAATTAAGGCTGTGTTCTCCTTTGTAAAGTGAATAAACCTGATTCTCCTTTACAATACTGTGTTCTGTAGTTTTTAAGGTCATTGGCAGAGAACACACAGCATTGGAAAAGGCATTAGTTCTATTGTGAACTCTACCATACTCGTATACATATATTTAGAAGGAGATAGATATATTTCTTAATGATCAAGGGATATGGGGAAAAAGCAGGAACAGGGTACTGAGTTAGACGATCAGCCATGATCATTTTGAATGACGGAGCAGGGCCGAATGGCCTAATCTTGCTCCTATTTTCTATGTTTCTATACTCATTTAATCCCTTAATGAAAATTTTATATAACCAATATCCGATGCTAAAAGTAACTTCAGATTATTTAAGAACATAAGAAATAGGAGCAGGAGTAGGCCAATCGGCCCCTCGAGCCTGCTCCGCCATTCAATAAGATCATGGCTGATCTGATCCTAACCTCAAATCTAAATTCATGTCCAATTTCCTGCCCGCTCCCCGTAACCCCTAATTCCCTTTACTTCTTGGAAACTGTCTATTTCTGTTTTAAATTTATTTAATGATGTAGTAGCTTCCACAGCTTCCTGGGGCAGCAAATTCCACAGACCTACTACCCTCTGAGTGAAGAAGTTTCTCCTCATCTCAGTTTTGAAAGAGCAGCCCCTTATTCTAAGATTATGCCCCCTAGTTCTAGTTTCACCCATCCTTGGGAACATCCTTACTGCATCCACCCGATCAAGCCCCTTCACAATCTTATATGTTTCAATAAGATCGCCTCTCATTCTTCTGAACTCCAATGAGTAGAGTCCCAGTCTACTCAACCTCTCCTCATATGTCTGCCCCCTCATCCCCGGGATTAACCGAGTGAACCTTCTTTGTACTGCCTCGAGAGCAAGTATGTCTTTTCTTAAGTATGGACACCAAAACTGTATGCAGTATTCCAGGTGCGGTCTCACCAATACCTTAAATAACTGCAGCAATACCTCCCTGTTTTTATATTCTATCCCCCTAGCAATAAAAGCCAACATTCCGTTGGCCTTCTTGATCACCTGCTGCACCTGCATACTAACTTTTTGATTTTCTTGCACTAGGACCCCCAGATCCCTTTGTACTGCAGTACTTTCCAGTTTCTCGCCATTAAGATAATAACTTGCTCTCTGATTTTTCCTGCCAAATTGCATAACCTCACATTTTCCAATATTGTATTGCATCTGCCAAGTCTCCGCCCACTCACCCAGCCTGTCTATATCCCCTTGTAGGTTTTTTATGTCCTCCTCACTCTCTACTTTCCCTCCCATCTTTGTATCATCTGCAAACTTTGATGTTACACTCGGTCTCTTCCTCCAAATCGTTAATATAGATTGTAAAGAGTTGGGGACCCAGCACCGACCCCTGCTGAACACCACTGGCTACTGGTTGCCAGTCCGAGAATGAACCATTTATCCCAACTCTCTGCTTCCTGTTAGATAACCAATCCTCCACCCATGCCAGAATATTACCCCCAATCCAGTGATTCTTTATCTTGAGCAACAATCTTTTACGTGGCACCTTGCCGAATGTCTTCTGGAAGTCTAAATACACTACGTCCACTGGTTCCCCTTTATCCACCCTGTACGTTATTTCCTCAAAGAACTCAAGCAAATTTGTCAGACATGACTTCCCCTTCGTAAAGCCATGCTGACTTTGTCCTATTTATCCTTTCATCTCTATCACGGCTTTGTAGGTGTTACACTGAACTCAGTAGAGAACTATTATCATAAAGTAGTTGATGTCCCTGCCGATAATTTGCAATTGCACATTTATCCAGCTTGTTTTTGAAGGAGTCCAATGTGACCAGTACTTGATGCGGTAAGTTTAGAGAATGAGGAACGTGGCTTTTACTAGATTTATTTTTCAGGCAGCTTTGCAATTTAAGATGTGTTGGACATCAATCTGTTATAACAATGCAGAGTACGAGGAGAACACAGTGCGTTATGTAACGATGCAGAGTACGAGGAGAACACAGTGCGTTATGTAACGATGCAGAGTACGAGGAGAACACAGTGCAGAAATAGTTACAAGTTGTTTGGCTTTTTAGACAGAGGGGTAAAAGCCTGAAGAATGTAGAAGGAATGAAAAACTGACGGTGGTGAAGAGTTATATAGATTTGAGGTCCAGGGAAAGAATGAGTAACTGCAAAAATGTGAGCTGCTGGAGTTAGGATCCTCTGGATATGGTAGCTGTACTCAAGTCATGGGTGGACTGCAATCTGGGAAATTGTTTTCCCTATTTGCCCACAACACAGGTTGCTGAGAGCAAAGCTGCTGAAGCTCACTGGTGTAATGGATACTCCTGTGTACTTTCCTGTAGCTGCTATAAGATGTGCAGTATTGTGGTGATTGGCCTTGTAGAGCCCTTTTCCCTGGCCGTGGCACCCATCTTAATGGCCACCTTCTCCATTGAGCCTCGTCCACCAATAGAGCCTGAAACCAGAGATGTTTATTGAGAACAGACTTGTTCTACACAACTACCAGTTATAACCCATTTTGCTGCTAACAGTGTACCATTTTTCCTCTTTCCTCAGCAGCTGTCCTTTGCTTAGTGCATAGCCAGATAACTTGCTTCAAGGGTGGGTGGTGATGGGAAGCACAATACTGCAGATGCTGGACATCTGAAACAAAACCAGAAAGTGCTGGAAACACTCAGCAGGTCAGGCAACCTCTGCGGAGAGAGGAAAATTAACATATCGGGTATAACCCTTTGTCAGATCGTGATTCTAGCCCTCTGCTAGGAGCACCCAGCATACAGTGCTGTACTTCACCCCAATGTTAATGCGTGTCCATATAGCAATAGCCCAGCTATGGGTTCTAATTTGCCAAGAGCTGGCTAGCTTCCCAGTCTTTTGGCATCTTGTCATTTTGTAGAAATGTGATTAGCTTCGGCAGGTTCAACATTCAAAGCATTAAACAGCCAGCTTTGGGGAACAGTCTAGTTTCTTTAAATAAAAAGCTGATGTGAATATTTTGATTCGTGTTGGGGTCTGATTCTACATTGAAGGGTGATGTCAGGAAGCACTCCTTCACAGTAGGTAGTAGAAATCTGGAACTCTTTTTTCCCCCCTCTCCACCTATCCAAAAAGCTTTTGAGGCCAGGAGGCAATTAAAAATTTCAAAACTAAGATTGATAGATTTCTGTTGGATAAGGGCATTCAGGGTTGCAGAACTAAGGTGGGTAAACTGAGTTAAGATGCAGATTGGCCATGATCTAATTCAGTGGTGGAACAGGCTCGAGGGACGGAATGGCCTGTTGCTGTTCCTACGGTTACCAGCCACCCCTTGGTACCTAGTGGCCACTCCAAGTGTGAAGCCAAACAGTGTTTTAGCAGGCTGTTCAACCAGCATCGGGACTGTACTGAGCCTCTCCTCACCAATTGTCTGGCAGGATTTGTGGGCCAGTGATGAAGAATGATAACCCTATCCTGATTTTTTTTTAACTCCCCCTCCTCCCTAGCTTAAGGTCAGTTGTGCCTTTCATGATCCTGCCATCGTCATTCAGCCCACCAGTCTCTACATTCGCCAAATCACGTTCTACCACCCAGAACGTAATCCCAGCCTCAGCCGGAGTATTGTCAAATTCTGGGCACCACACTTTAGGAAGGATGTCAAGACCTTAGGAAGAGTGCAGAAGAGATTTACTAGAATGGTGTCAGGAATGTGAGGGATTTCAGTTATGTGGAGAAGCTGGATTTCAGTTATGTGGTCTCAGAACAGAGAAGGTTTAGGGGGATTTAATAGAGGTGTTCGAAATCATGAATGTTTTGACGGAGTAAATAAGGAGAAACTGTTTCCAGTGGGAGAAGGGTCGGTAACCAGAGAATACAGATTGAGGGCGATTGACAAAAGAACCAGAGGTGACATGAGAAAACTTTTTTTTACAGAGCGTGTTATGATCTGGAATGCACTGTCTGAAAGGGTGGTGGAAGATGATTTAATAATTTTCAAAACTGAATTGGTTAAATACTTCGTATTATAGTATGGGACTGCACAGGAGGAGGCCATTTGGCCCATTGTGCCTGGGCTGGCTCTTATGGAAGAGCTTATTCAATTAGTTCCACTCCCCTACTCTTTCCCCATAGCTCTGTAAATTTTTCCCTTTCAATATTTATCCAATTTTCTTTTGAAAGTTAATGAATCTTCCTCCATCACCCTTTCACTATCCAAGTCCAGGTCATTAATATACATCAAAAAGAGCAGTGGTCCTAATTCCGACCCTTGGGGAACACCACTGTATACTTCCCTCCAGTCTGAAAAACAACTGTTGCTTTCTGTCCCATAGCCAATTTTGGATCCACACTCCCACTGTCCCTTTAATCCCATGGGCTTTAATTTTGCTTACAAGTCTATTATGTGGTACTTTATCAAATGCTTTTTGAAAGTCCATTTACAAATCAACCACGCTACCCTCATCAGCCCTCTGTTACTTCATCAAAGAACTTGTTAGTCAAACACGATTTACCTTTTAGCTAATCCGTGCTGACTTTCATTTATTAGTTCATACTTTTCCAAGTGCCAATTTTATTTTGCCCCGGATTATTGTCTCAAAGTTTCCCCACCACTGACGTTAGGCTGACTGGCCTGTAATTGCCAGGTTTATCCCTCCCCTTTTTGAACAGGGGTATAACATTTGCAGTCCTCTGGCACTACTCCCATATCTGAGGATTTGAAGATTGTGGCCAGAGCCACCGCAATTTCCCCCCTTCTCTAATTTTCTACTTTGAGCACGGCCAATCTTTTAAGTACCACCTCTATTTTTATCCTATCCAATATCACTACTACCTCCTCCTTTACTGCTACAATGGCAGCTTCCTCTTTAGCGAAGACTGATGTGAAGCATTCATTTAGTACCTCAGCCATACCCTCTGCCTCCACAAGGAGATCTTTTTTATCCCTAATCGGCCCCACCCTTCCTTCGACTGCCCTTTTACTATTCATATATTTATAAAAGACTTTTGGGTTCCCTTTTATGTTAGCTGCTAATCTATTCTCATACACTCTCGTTCCCTTTTTTTAGCTCTGTGTACTTTCTGAATTCAGCTTGGTTCTTTTACAGTATTATGAACCTTACATTCGTTATAAGCCTCCTTTTTCTGTTTCATTTTAATTTCTTTATCTTTACTCATCCAGGGAGCTCTAGCTTTGGATGTCATTCCTTTCCTTCTCGTAGGGATGTGTCTACTCTGTACCCGAACCATCTCATCCTTGAAGGCCTCCCATTGTTCAATTACTGTTTTTTGCCTACCAATTTTTGATTCCAATCCACCAGGGCAAAGATCCCTTTTTAACTCACTGAAATTAGTCGCCCTCCAGTTAAGTATTTTTACGCTTGATTGTTCCTTGTCCTTTTCCATAACTATTCTAAACCTTGATCATATGATGATCACTATTCCCAAATTATGATGATCACTATTCCCAAAATGCTCTCACTGAAACATGCTTCACTTGCCCCATTTCATTCCCCAGCATTGCTTTGTTGGGCTGGAAACACACTGATCAAGAATGTTTGCATTTCAGGAATTCCTCCCCCTCTTTGCCCTTTACACAGTTACTATCCCAGTCTATATTGGGATAATTGAAGTCCCCCATTATCACTACTCTTATAGTTCTTGCATCTTTCTGTAATTTACCTGCAAATTTTCTCCCCAATCTTCTTCCCACTATTTGGCCTGTAGTATACACCCAGTAGCATAATAGCTCTTCTATTGTTCCTTAATTCTAACTAAATGGATCCTGTCTTTGACTCTCAACAACATCTATAATAGTTTCTTTGATCAATACAACCATCTCTTCACTGCCCCCCTCCCCCCTTTCCTTCGCTATCTTGCCTGAATATATTGTAGCCAGGAATATTAAGTACCCAATCCTCCCCTTCTTTGAGCCAGGTCTCTGTTATGGCCACTATATTATAGTCCCATGTGGCGACTTGTGCCTGCAGCTCACCAACCTTATTTACCAAGCTATGTACAATTACGCACACCAAACTCATCTTCGACTGCCTCGCATTTGCTCTGTTTGATCCCTCCTATTTCTGAACTATTCTTTAGTGCTATTTGTCTCTCCCAGTCCTATGCACCTTATTTCTCCTTTCTAATGTTCCGTCCTGGTGCCTATCCCCCTGCCAAATTACTTAAAACCCTCCCCCACAGCACTAGTTAACCTCCCCGGGAGGACTTTGGTCCCAGCTCTGTTGAAGTGCAGCCTGTCCATCTTGAACAGATCCCTCCTGCCCCAGAACTGCTCCCAATGTCCCAGGAATCTGAAGCCCTCCCTCCTGCACCATTTCTTCAGCCACGCGTTAACCTCTTATCCTACTATTCCTACACTCACTAGCTCGTGGCACTGGGAGTAATCCAGAGATTTCTACTTTTTTAAAGATCCTGCTTTTTAACTTCCTAGCTCCTGAAAGTCTGATTGCAGGACCTCCACCCTTTTCCTTTCTATGTCATTGGTTCCCACATGAACCACGACTTCTGGCTGTTCCCTTCTCTTCCCCCCCCCCCCCCCCCCCCCCCCCAATGTTCTGCACCCTCAGCGATGTCCTTTACCCTGGCACCAGGGAGGCAACACACCATGCAGGACTCACGGTGGTTGCAGAAACGCCTGTCTGTCCCCCTGACTATTGAATCCCCTATAACCACTGCATTCCTACACTTCGCTGTGCCCTCTTGTGCAGTCCTTTGCCCCACGGTGCCATGACTGCACTCTTTCGAGGTGTCGTCACCCTCACCGGTATTCAATACTGAACTGGTTAGTGAGTGACACACTCCCGGAGGATTCCTGCACTGCCTGCCTCTTCCCAGCCTGCCGAATGGCCCACCCACTTACTGACCTGGGCGCTCTCTGGCTGTGGAGTGAAGGAATTTCAGGCAATGGGATTCAGCTGGCCCTCCATTCCAATTAGAGTCTATATATAGAGATATAAAGTTATTTAAAACAGTTTGTTTAGCTTTAAGGCTATTTAACTGTTTAGCTAACACCAAAAACACTAACGAACCACTAAAGACACTAACCACCAAAAACACAAACCAATAAACTAAATACACTGACTGCCCTCCTTGTGATGACATCACTTTGATATTTTTTTCCTATCTGTTTCGTACTCGCCTCTCCTCGGGCCTCTGGCGATGTTCTGCTGGTTCTCTCCCGCTCCGTATCTCGCCTCTCCTCGGGCCTCTGGCGATGTTCTGCTGGTTCTCTCCCGCTCCGTATCTCGCCTCTCCTCGGGCCTCTGGCGATGTTCTGCTGGTTCTCTCCCGCTCCGTATCTCGCCTCTCCTCGGGCCTCTGGCGATGTTCTGCTGGTTCTCTCCCGCTCCGTATCTCGCCTCTCCTCGGGCCTCTGGCGATGTTCTGCTGGTTCTCTCCCGCTCCGTATCTCGCCTCTCCTCGGGCCTCTGGCGATGTTCTGCTGGTTCTCTCCCGCTCCGTATCTCGCCTCTCCTCGGGCCTCTGGCGATGTTCTGCTGGTTCTCTCCCGCTCCGTATCTCGCCTCTCCTCGGGCCTCTGGCGATGTTCTGCTGGTTCTCTCCCGCTCCGTATCTCGCCTCTCCTCTGGCCTCTGGCGATGTTCTGCTGGTTCTCTCCCGCTCCGTATCTCGCCTCTCCTCGGGCCTCTGGCGATGTTCTGCTGGTTCTCTCCCGCTCCGTATCTCGCCTCTCCTCGGGCCTCTGGCGATGTTCTGCTGGTTCTCTCCCGCTCCGTATCTCGCCTCTCCTCGGGCCTCTGGCGATGTTCTGCTGGTTCTCTCCCGCTCCGTATCTCGCCTCTCCTCGGGCCTCTGGCGATGTTCTGCTGGTTCTCTCCCGCTCCGTATCTCGCCTCTCCTCGGGCAATGTTCTGCTGGTTCTCTCCCGCTCCGTATCTCGCCTCTCCTCGGGCCTCTGGCGATGTTCTGCTGGTTCTCTCCCGCTCCGTATCTCGCCTCTCCTCGGGCCTTTGGCGATGTTCTGCTGGTTCTCTCCCGCTCCGTATCTCGCCTCTCCTCTGGCCTCTGGCGATGTTCTGCTGGTTCTCTCCCGCTCCGTATCTCGCCTCTCCTCTGGCCTCTGGCGATGTTCTGCTGGTTCTCTCCCGCTCCGTATCTCGCCTCTCCTCGGGCCTCTGGCGATGTTCTGCTGGTTCTCTCCCGCTCCGTATCTCGCCTCTCCTCGGGCCTCTGGCGATGTTCTGCTGGTTCTCCCGCTCCGTATCTCGCCTCTCCTCGGGCCTCTGGCGATGTTCTGCTGGTTCTCTCCCGCTCCGTATCTCGCCGCTCCTCAGGCCTCTGGCGATGTTCTGCCGGTTCTATCCCCTTCCTTAGGAACTTGAAGGGTAAAAATTTGCAGGGCTATGGGGAAAGAGCAGGGGAATGGGACTAACTGGCCAGCTTTTTCAAAGAGCTGGCACAGGCATGATGGGCCGAATGGCTGCCTTCTGTGTTGTATCATTCTATGAAACCACCATGCAAATTTTCCAGTAATCTAACTTCCACTGGCACGTTCCCGTGCAACTGCAGCAGATACAACATCTGTTCATTTACCTTTTCCTACACCTTTAATGGTGATCACCTCTACGTTGATGACGCCAAGAGCAGATTGGGTGACCGCTTTACAGAACGCCTCAATTCTGTTTGCACTTCCTGTGGCTCGCTGTTGCTACTCTGTCCTCTCTAGTCGTGGCCTCCTACATGGCTCCAATCAAGCTCAATGTAAGCTTCAAGAAGAGTATCCCCTCTTTGGTGAACCCTGCAGCCTTCTGACATGGATCATTCCCCTTTTTCTCAGGTGGGGTTGTATATGGGTCTGTTGGCACCTTGGGGTGGGGGAGGAGGCGGATTGGCTTTGCAGGTGTGCACTCTTAAATTACCGTTCTAAAGTCTACCCAGGGTGTTGATCTATTTTTAGGTGCTGGAGAGTCTGGTTGGTGTTTCTGGCATTTTCTGTGTGTATTTACTTCTTTTTGTTTTTCATTAACTCACTTAAAACCAGTTTGCATCGTCCTTTTGACAAACCTGTTTGGGCATTCTCTCAATTCTCTCCATTTCTCTTCCACACACCCCCTTCCCCACACTCCCTTTTATTCTTCATTAAACAGCTCCCTTATTTTCCAGTTCAGATGAAAGGTCTGCACCTGTCTTTTCACTTGTGCTGGCGTTCCTACTGTATATTTCTAGCACCTGCAGTTTATTCTCTTCCTTCATGGTGTCCCCTGCTGTTTAGCGGCTGAGGGAAGCACAGACTCTGGCTGATTGCTGTGCCCAGTGTGGAATCAAACCTTGCTGATCTGTACTGCTCAGGTTCACGTTGGGTAATGCCTTTTTAGCAACGGAGGCACTGGGGAGCAAAGTTTTTTTTTTTCTCACTGTAGTTCACACGACTGCCTAGTTGTCATTCCTGTACTTGCTTTCATCACATACACTTTACAAAGTCGGTGTTAGTGCTGACGCTGTGAATGAATATGAAGTATTCCGTCAAGCATGCAATCATTCTTTCACACTCGGACAGTGTCTCCCTCGGCAGTTTGGATAATGGAGGTCAGCTGTTGAAAATCTACTTCCATTATAATTTGTTGCTTTCTGATTAGCAAGCAGCAAGGAATGATTTATTACCATGACTACTGTTGCCACAGAAGCTTGGGTAAAATAGAACCCATTTAGCATTATTCTAGTGACCCTGGATGCACAGGAGTACATACAACATCGGAGTGCTGTTCAGAAGGTAGGTTTCTCAATGGTCCTAATTTTTGTGTGCTGTTAAATTGTTGCAATGGTTTGATCTACAAGAGAGGATTGTAAATGTTAGAACTGTCAATTGTTTTCACATTGATCTTTCCTTCTCAGTCTTCCCATGTCAAAAATAACAGCTATGTATACAAACAGTGGAATATACGTACTATGTGAAATGCAATCGGAGATTATATATTTAAAAACAAAAATTAGCTTATGTTCTGTGGCTGTGCTTATGGTGAGTCAGGGTTTTATAAGGATAGGGTGTTATACAGAAAGGCTTGCATTTAAACAGCACCTTTCACAACCTCAGGATGTCCTAAAGCGCTTTACAGCTGTTAGCGGATTTTCTGGTTACCGTCGCAACTGTGGGTTGCTAATCCTTCAACAATAACTTCCACTTGATTCTAGCCCTGGTGGTTATAACATAGCAAGTTTAATAGATTGACTTGCAACAGAACTGCACTACAACATTACATTCAACAGTATACAGCTGTCCACTGATTACATTAAATGACAAGCAATCAAACAACCTGATCTGTCCATGAATCCAAATTGATCAGACCTAACCTTCGCGGACTACCTGTGACAATGGACAACCGTCCCCTCATGATAGCTCTGACTTTTGGGAGGGAGCATGCCCTATCTTTATACTATTCAGCTGCGTTGTTCTGCACATAAGCACCTCTATCCTTATCTCCTGTTTGTAAACCATCCCACTGTGCTTAAACCACCAAGGACTGTTTTATACCACCTGCTGCATAAACAGTTTGTTCTACGTCAGCCTTGAACATGGCTCCTGCAATGCCTATTGTTTACATAGTCTTTCACTGTTATCAGGTCTTAGTATGTGGTTTCTTTAGCAACCGCATCTCTTGTTTTGGTGTAAACCACCTTCTGATGTTACAGCATCTAGAAATAGGCAATCTCTTGACCTTTGGCTGTTTAGTTCTGAAGTTTCAGCGTCCTGTCTTTTACAAAGTATCTTTGTTCATACACAATGAGACATGACTTCGCCCCCCTCCTATTAATACTCGCCCTCTTGCTAAGATGCTTGGGAGCTTTATGCGTGATGGAATGTTTGATCATGCTTGTTTCAAACCATATTCTTACAACAGCCAATGAAGTACTTTTGAAGTATAGCCACTGTTATAATGTAGGAAACGCAGCAGCCAATTTGTGCACAGCAAAATCCCACAAACAGCAATGTGATGATGACCAGATAATCTGTTTTTAGTAATGTTGGGTGAGGGATAAATATTGGCCAGGACACCGGGGAGATCACCCCTGGTCTTTGAATCGTGCTTTGGGATCTTTCAAATCCACCTGAGAGGGCGGACGGGGCCTCGGTTTAACGCCTCATCCAAAAGACGGCACCTCCAACAAGTAGTATTATTAGGGGCACTTAATTGTCAACATTGGAGGCAACTCTGGGGTTTCAGAGTATTAGAAATGGGGCCTGTGGTCTGGCAGTATTGGGTGGGGTATTTTGATGGGACCCCACAACTCTGAGCTGGGCCCTAGGGTCTAGTAGCGCTCTGGAGAGAGGTGGGTAGTATTGGGCAGGTCCCTGAATCTGAGATCACTGGGAAAGGATTCCTTAGATCAACGAGCATTGGGGATGGAAGTACTGAGAACAGTGTTGGGATTGGGGAACATTCGGGTTAGACCTGAGGTAAGGGTGGGCGATCTAGGGGTTTGAGAGCACTTGAGAGTGGGGATCCAGGATCTGGAATTGGTGGTGGAGGGGAAGTCCTGTGGAGGAGGGGGCGAAGGTCTGGTCTAAGATCTGAGAGCATGGTTGCCTCATTTCTTGAATTTTGTTGACTTTTGGGGAAAAAAATGGGATGGTCATATATATTCTCTTCTCTCTCCATTTGATGCTACTATGGGAAGTGCTCTCAGAGCTCAAAAGAAGAGGCCCTTGTGATTTTCCACCACCATGCTTTCACTCTTGAAATCAAGATTCATCGCACATTCTCTTATTTTAGTACATTCTTTCCCATGGCATTGTTCTTATTTTGAGCTCAATATTACACAAGGGAACTGTACGCACAGGTCCTGGGATGTATGAATGTAGCGTTGATATGTCTTTTCTCTTCTCTCCCCCCCCGCCCTGAGTTTTCTCCCCTTACAATTTCTACTGCTGGGCTACAGTTCCATAGGTGCCCACTGCCCTCCAGCACCAAAACCAAGTGATCATTCTTCATGCATGAGCATAGACCACGAGTGACAGAAGGCTGTGCGGCTAATGGAGGGCCCAGCGCTAAGCCTGGTCTGATCCTCATGTCTCCAGTCTAGACTATTGGGAGAGTGATCGGAGGAGGGACCTTGGCAGATTTTTTTTCTCCTTGTTTGAGCATGGGCTGTAGATCCCCTATTGCTGCCCCTGGCCGAGATGAGTTAGCTCAGCACTGGTCAGGAATTCAACCTGGGATCTTGAAGTCCATCTGGCTGAGTGCTCCACTTAACGATGGCTTCATCAACCAGGCCATCAAAGAAGCTCAACAGCACAGTTTCATTGGCCAGAATGGATTGCACCTGGAGATGAGACCAGGTACTTCCAAGCTGCTGCTCGTTGTCTATGGCCATCCTGAGGTTCCCATCTCTACCCAACTTTACCGAGTTAATGCTACCTCCTTTTTTTCCCCTCTGTCTCCTAAGACCGAGCATCTACTGTAGTTACAAGGGCAGGCAATTAATCTGCTCCCAAGCCTCTGCCAATGTTGTTCTGCGCCAGTCCCTAGGTGGCATGTGCGAATGGTCTGGTGTTGCCTCTGCCTCTTGACTTTCTGTCCCCTTTGTGAGACATCTAACCGACAGTGAGTGAGAAGTGAGGCGTCTGAGAACAGAAAATCATGGGCGGGCTCAAACCCCGTCCAGCAACTGTTAGTACCATGTGTTGGTATTCCGATGTACAGCATGGCACTGTCTTCCTGTCCAGAGTTTTTGCCTGTTCAACATGAGCATCAAAGTAGTTTTCTAATTTAAAACCAGGATACCAGGATAAAATCACTAAGGTCGGAGGTTTAAGGTGGGAGGGGAAGTCTTTATCTTGTCCTGGATTGATGTTGGAAGAGGTTGCCCTGCATATGGATGCAGTATTTTAGTCTTACTCAGACTTGGGGCTTTGTAGCGGCTCAAGATTGGCCTATGATTTTCTGGTGCTGTTGACTTTCTGTTCTCAGGGGCGTCACTTCTCACCATGGCACTCAGTACTGGTTAGATGTCTCACAAAAGGGACTGAAAGTCAAGCGGCATCATTAGATCTACCACCATCTTTTATTCTTTTCAACCTTGATGTCCCTCACTGTGAGCTTTGGCACTTCACTTGGTTTCTCAATTTAAAAAAGAAAATATAGACTCTGTAGCTGTTTCCTACAGAAGTGTAGAATGTAACCCAGAGCAGCACAGTATTAAATATCCTGGCACCTCCCAGGCAACACAGAAGTTAATGGAGTGACGTTTATAACTTCTAAAGTTGCCCAGTTGGTGCCAGTCCAGCCTCCTGAGTGCCAAGTTTGTGTTTAGACAACGTTGTAAATCTTATCAGCGGCTGCCCCTCCCCCCCACCCAGCTGAGCAGACAGAGTAGACGGCGGCAATTTGGCTTTTATATTTCGAGTAGTATGTGGAGTGAATTGACCCAGGTGTGAGTGAGGGTCAAAAATGCAGTACTGAGTCGTTCCTTTGGTTCGAGGTGAGTGTTCTACACCTGTGACCCACATCTCGAAGCGCAGGTAATACTTTCTCCTCTGGTTACTACCCCTGCGTTCTTTTATCCGTCGCTTCAAAACAGATCTCTGGTTGATTCTACAAGGGCACCACAGCCCTTGTTTACTTGGGTCCATCTCTCATTTTCCTGTTTGGAGTATTTAACTTGTCCTGTTGTTGCTTTAGATGTTCCTGGGAGACTTCATTTTTTTTTAAAAAACGCATTGTTATAGGTTCAGTACTAGATTAGAGGGTGCAAAGGTCATGCCTGATTTATTCTGGTTTGCTACAGGTGTTGATATGACCGACCCACTTCCGCCTGCTGCTGGTAGAATAACAGGACTGCCGGCGGCAAGCCTCCTCTGCTGGCCTGTTCACTTTACCAGGACACGGCCAAAAGCAAACACCGGCTGTTTGCACCGTCACCTGCCCCTGGAAATATCAATGGTCCCATTTGTTCGGGTGGCAGCACAGACCCACTTGCGCATGGGTCTTGTGAACTGCGGTCAGATCCACTGGTTCCGCTTCTGGCCAAAGAGTAGGACAGTGAATAGAGAGGGGCAGTGGGAGGGCAGAGTGCCACCATCTCAAAACCGGATCGACAACCTATCTGTTGTTTATGTTGGGGGGGCGGGAGCGTTCTCACTGCCCGTACTCGGCACTTCTAGCATTGGCACTGTCATGTATACATTGTCAGTTTGCCATCCATGAACGAGCTGCCATCAGAAGCAAAAGGCAGTTAAAGTGTTCTGGTGTCTTTTGTTGCATTTTCAGGCTGTTTTTCTCTTGTGTACTGTGTGTTGTTTTGAGTGGGTACATATTCCTGTGTGCTGACTCGCATATTTTTGTGCATGTTCCCTAGTCACTGGAATTCCCTCCCTAAACCTCTCCGCCTCTCTTACCTCTCTCTCCTCCTTTAAGATGCTCTTTTGACCAAGCTTTAGGTCACTTGTCCTAATATCTCCTTTTATGTGGCTCGGTGTCAGATTTAGTCTGACTCCTGTGAAGCGCCTTGGGACATTTTACTACGTTAAAGGCGCGATATAAAGTTGTTGGTCAGTTTTTCTGGACTCGCTTGATCTGGTAGATTTCTTTGTGTGTTTGTTGGTCGACTCCTAGTGTCAGAGGACTGACTGAAAACCCCAATTTTCCCCAGCCTTGAGAGGTGGCCCTATAGAGGTATGTAAGATGGTGAGAGTGGAATTGGTCTTTGACGGTAGTGCAAAATGGGTGCAAGCGAATCGGCCGCCCGTCCCTCACCCCACCTAGTCAATGGGAAAGTAAACGTGGCGAGGTGTGAAATGGGCTGGTGATTCGCTGTCGCCCGTTTTTGAGCTATTGCCCAAGACCAGTTGCACCCCCAATTAAACGATCTGGAAAAATATTTAAAACTGAACCATAACGGGGTCACCAGTTCGAACAAGTGAAAAGGTAAATTTAGGGCTGAATTCAGGCAGTTCTAAACATGTAGAATGGACTTCTAAGTGGGATAGTGGGGATAAAAATCCTGGAATTATTTGAGACTGTTGAATGCTGTACTTGGTCTAAATAGGTGATCTAGGATGGACCGAATGGCCTTCCTCCTATTTTGTGTACTTTGTTTCTTGCAGTATTTTGAAGAGCTCGTGATTGATTGGTAAATTAGTGTATTTTGAATGAGGTAATAAAATACCATGATAGCATAACACACAATAATATTTACATATTGCCTTATCACATCAAAACATCTCAAAGTGCGACACAATGAAGTGCACCAAGTATTGTTATGTAGGTAAATGCGCCAGTGACATACCATAAACAGCAATGAGATGAATGACTAGTTAATCTGATTTCTTGGTGGTGGAAGGAGGAGGAATTCCATGGGAGCGACAACATCCACCTCAATAGTCAGATAAGTCTTAATATTTAACAGCTCACCTGGAAACATTTCTGATAACACAACAACTTGCATTTATATTGCGTCTTTAACTTAATAAAACGTCCCAAGGCGCTTCACAGAAGCCATGTTAACAAAATTTGACACCGAGCCACATAAGGAGCTATTAGGACAGGTCAAAGAGAGAGGTTTTAAGGAAGGTCTTAAAGGAGGAGAGAGAGGCGGAGAGGGAATTCCAGAGCTGAGGGCCCAGGCAGCTGAAGGCACGGCCGCCAATAGTGAAGCGATTAAAATCGGGGATGCGCAAGAGACAAGAATTGGAGGGCAGAGATCTCAGAGGGTTGTAGGGATGGAGGAGGTTACAGAGATAGGGAGGGGCGAGGCCATGGAGGGATTTAAAAACAAGGATGCGAATTTTAAAATCGAGGTGTTGCCGGACTGGGAGCCAATGTAGGTCAGCGAGCACAGGGGTGATGGGTGAACGGGACTGGATGTGAAATAGGATACAGGCACTAGAGTTTTGGATGAGCTCAAGTTTATGGAGGGTGGAAGATGGGAGACTGGACAGGAGAGCATTGGAATAATCCAGTCTAGAGGTAACAAAGGCACGGATGTGCAGCAAGCACTAATGTCCTTCAGGAAAGGAAACCCACCGTCCTTACCCGGTCTGGCCTATATGTGACTCCAGACCCACAGCAATGTGGTTGATTGTTAATCACCCTCTGAAATGGCCTAGCAAGCCACTCAGTTGCATAATCTCGCTACAAAAAGTCAGAAGAATAAAACCGGATGGACCACCTGGACACAACAAAGGCAAACCAAGCCCAGTCGACCCTGCAAGGTCCTCCTCACTAACATCTGGGGACTTGTGCCAAAATTGGGAGAGCTGTCCCACAGACTAGTCAAGCAACAGCCTGACATACCCATACTCACAGAATCATAACTTTCAACCAACGTCCCAGACTTTTCCATCACCATCCCTGGGTATGTCCTGTCCCACCGGCAGGACAGATCCGCCAGAGGTGGTGGTACAGTGATATACAGTCAGGAGGGAATAGCCCTGGGAGTCCTCAACATTGACTGTGGACCCCATGAAATCTCATGGCATCAGGTCAAACATAGTCAAGGAAACCTCCTGCTGATTACCTCTCTCAGCTGATGAATCAGTCCTCCTCCATGTTGAGCACCACTTGGAGGGAGCACTGACCGTAGCAAGGGCACAGAATGTACTCTGGGTGGGGGACTTCAATGTCCATCACCAAGAGTGGCTTGGTAGCACCACTACTGACAGAGCTGGCCGAGTCCTGAAGGACATAGCTGCCAGACTGGGCCTGCGGCAGGTGGTGAGCGAACCAACACGAGGGAAAAACCTACTTGACCGCGTCCTCACCAATCCACCTGTCGCAGATGCATCTGTCCATGACAGTATTGGTAGGAGTGACCACCACGCAGTCCTTGTGGAGACAAAATCCCATCTTCGCACTGAGGACACCATCCAACGTGTTGTGTGGCACTATCACCGTGCTAAATGGGATAGATTCAGAACAGATCTAGCAGCTCAAAACTGGGCATCCATGTGGGCCATCAGCAGCAGCAGAATTGTATTCCAGCACAATCTGTAACCTCATGGCCCGGCATATTCCTCACTCTATCATTACCAAAAAGGCAGGGGATCAACCCTGGTTCAATGAGGAGTGTAGAAGAGCATACCAGGAGCAACACCAGGTGTACCTAAAAATGAGGTGCCAATCTGGTGAAGCTACAACACAGGACTACATGCATGCTAAACAGCGGAAGCAACATGCTATAGACAGAGCTAAGCGATTCCACAACCAACGGATCAGATCAAAGCTCTGCAGTCCTGCCACATCCAGTCGTGAATGGTAGAGAACAATTAAACAACTAACGGGAGGAGGAGGCTCTGTAAATATCCTCAGCCTCAATGATGGCTGAAGCGTTTGCAACCATCTTCAGCCAGAAGGGCCGAGTGGATGATCCATCTTGGCCTCCTCCCGATATCCCCACCATCACAGAAACCAGTCTTCAGCCAATTCGATTCACTCCACGTGATATCAAGAAACGGCTGAGTGCACTGGATACAGCAGAGGCTATGGGCCCCGACAACATCCTGGCTGTAGTGCTGAAGACTTGTGCTCCAGAACCAGCTGCGCCTCTAGCCAAACTGTTCCAGTACAGCTACAACACTGACATCTACCCGACAATGTGGAAAATTGCCCAGGTATGTCCTGACCACAAAAAGCAGGACAAATCCAATCCAGCCAATTACCGCCCCATCAGTCTACTCTCAATCATCAGCAAAGTGATGGATGGTGTCATCGACAGTGCTATCAAGTGGCACTTACTCACCAATAACCTGCTCGCTGACGCTCAGTTTGGGTTCTGCCAGGAACACTTGGCTCCAGACCTCATTACAGCCTTGGTCCAAACATGGACAAAAATGCTGAATTCCAGAGGTGAGGTGAGAGTGACTGCCCTTGACATGAAGGCAGCATTTGACCGAGTGTGGCACCAAGGAGCCCTAGTAAAATTGAAGTCAGTGGAAATTGGGGAAAACTCTCCAGTGGGTGGAGTCATGCCCAGCACAAAGGAAGATGGTAGTGGTTGCTGGAGGCCAATCATCTCAGCCCCAGGACATTGCTGCAGGAGTTCCTCAGGGCAGTGTCCTAGGCCCAACCATCTTCAGCTGCTTCATCAATGACCTTCCCTCCATCATAAGGTCAGAAATGGGGATGTTCGCTGATGATTGCACAGTGTTCAGTTCCATTCACAACCCCTCAGATAATGAAACCGTCCATGCCTGCATGCAGCAGACCTGGACAACATCCAGGCTTGGGCTGATAAGTGGCAAGTAACATTTGCACCAGACAAGTGCCAGGCAATGACCATCTCCAACAAGAGAGAGTCTAACCACCTCCCCTTGACATCCGACGGCATTACCATCGCCAAATCCCCCACCATCAACATCCTGGGGGTCACCACTGACCAGAAACTTAACTGGACCAGCCACATTAATACTGTGGCTACAAGAGCAGGTCAGAGGCCGGGTATTCTGCGGCGAGTGACTCACCTCCTGACTCCCCAAAGCCTTTCCACCATCTACAAGGCACAAGTCAGGAGTGTGATGGAATACTTTCCACTTGCCTGGATGAGTGCAGCTCCAACAACACTCAAGAAGCTCGACACCATCCAGGCCAAAGCAGCCCGCTTGATTGGCACCCCATCCACCACCCTAAACATTCACTCCCTTCACCACCGGCGCACTGTGGCTGCAGTGTGTACCATCCACAGGATACACTGCAGCAACTCGCCAACACTTCTTCGACAGCACCTCCCAAACCCGCGACCTCTACCACCTGGAAGGACAAGGGCAACAGGCATGTGGGAACAGCAGCACCTGCACGTTCCCCTCCAAGTCATACACCATCCCGACTTGGAAATATATCGCCGTTCCTTCATCGTCGCTGGGTCAAAATCCTGGCACTCCCTTCCTAACAGCACTGTGGGAGAACCTTCACCACACGGACTGCAGCGGTTCAAGAAGGCGGCTCACCACCACCTTCTGAAGGGCAATTAGGGATGGGCAATAAATGCCGGCCTTGCCAGTGATGCCCAGTGTGCTAAGGCAGGGGCGGAGATGGGCAATGTTAGGCAGGTGGAAGTAGGCGGGCTCTCTCAGTGCTACATTGGAGTGTAAGCCTAGATTCTTCGTTCAAACCCTGGTTATGGGGCTTGCACGCAACCAGAGGCAAGAGCCCTGCCAACTGAGCCTTAACAAAGCATGTACAAGTTACATGTCATTGCTGGCATTTTTAGTCACTTTGACTAATATTCCTCAAATTTACTTTTTTTTATGAATGATTCAACCTGGACTTATCCAGAGAAAATGCACATAGAAGTAGCTGAGGTGACAGAATAAAGGGAGCTAGCTGGTGATCTCATTGGTTTTTACATTTACTTGTTTTTTTGAATACTTGATATAACCATATAAATATTTGTTTTACGTAACTACAGTCAAATGAATGTGAATAATAGCTTATAGCTGAGGTGTCCAAGCTTTTCCATAGTGGACTGCATGGAGCCTCAGGGGTCGAGTATATCATCGACGTGCGTGTTCCCATCAAATTGCTGATACTAGTAGATCTCAGCGTTCTGATTTAGGATTTATCCACCAATAAGACCACAACACGGTCCTCTCCAAATCTCCAGGCCAATAAAATTCAAGTAGGGCAATACCAGTGAATAAGAAATACAAGTGCAGTCAGACTGAATTGGCCGTGTTGCTGGAGCTGAGGGACCATGGGTTTACAGTACACTCCCACCAAGCAGCCATCAATCTTCAAGATGTAGACGTTCTTCAGTTTCCTCCCCAACATCTTTATGTTCCCTGAGAGGTGAAAGTGTTCAGGCGGAGGATGCGACAGCTCAGACTTGGGCTAGTACTGGTATGTCCTGTCCACAAAAAGCAGGACAAATCCAATCCGGCCAATTACCGCCCCATCAGTCTACTCTCAATCATCAGCAAAGTGATGGAAGGTGTCGTCGACAGTGCTATCAAGTGGCACTTACTCACCAATAACCTGCTCACCGATGCTCAGTTTGGGTTCCACCAGGACCACTCTGCTCCAGACCTCATTACAGCCTTGGTCCAAACATGGACAAAAGAGCTGAATTCCAGAGGTGAGGTGAGAGTGACTGCCCTTGACATCAAGGCAGCATTTGACCGAGTGTGGCACCAAGGGGCCCTAGTAAAATTGAAGTCAATGGGAATCAGGGGGCAAACTCTCCAGTGGCTGGAGTCATATCTAGCACAAAGGAAGATGGTAGTGGTTGCTGGAGGCCAATCATCTCAGCCCCAGGACATTGCTGCAGGAGTTCCTCAGGGCAGTGTCCTAGGCCCAACCATCTTCAGCTGCTTCATCAATGACCTTCCCTCCATCATAAGGTCAGAAATGGGGATGTTCGCTGATGATTGCACAGTGTTCAGTTCCATTCACAACCCCTCAGATAATGAAACCGTCCATGCCTGCATGCAGCAGACCTGGACAACATCCAGGCTTGGGCTGATAAGTGGCAAGTAACATTTGCACCAGACAAGTGCCAGGCAATGACCATCTCCAACAAGAGAGAGTCTAACCACCTCCCCTTGACATCCGACGGCATTACCATCGCCAAATCCCCCACCATCAACATCCTGGGGGTCACCACTGACCAGAAACTTAACTGGACCAGCCACATTAATACTGTGGCTACAAGAGCAGGTCAGAGGCCGGGTATTCTGCGGCGAGTGACTCACCTCCTGACTCCCCAAAGCCTTTCCACCATCTACAAGGCACAAGTCAGGAGTGTGATGGAATACTTTCCACTTGCCTGGATGAGTGCAGCTCCAACAACACTCAAGAAGCTCGACACCATCCAGGCCAAAGCAGCCCGCTTGATTGGCACCCCATCCACCACCCTAAACATTCACTCCCTTCACCACCGGCGCACTGTGGCTGCAGTGTGTACCATCCACAGGATACACTGCAGCAACTCGCCAACACTTCTTCGACAGCACCTCCCAAACCCGCGACCTCTACCACCTGGAAGGACAAGGGCAACAGGCATGTGGGAACAGCAGCACCTGCACGTTCCCCTCCAAGTCATACACCATCCCGACTTGGAAATATATCGCCGTTCCTTCATCGTCGCTGGGTCAAAATCCTGGCACTCCCTTCCTAACAGCACTGTGGGAGAACCTTCACCACACGGACTGCAGCGGTTCAAGAAGGCGGCTCACCACCACCTTCTGAAGGGCAATTAGGGATGGGCAATAAATGCCGGCCTTGCCAGTGATGCCCAGTGTGCTAAGGCAGGGGCGGAGATGGGCAATGTTAGGCAGGTGGAAGTAGGCGGGCTCTCTCAGTGCTACATTGGAGTGTAAGCCTAGATTCTTCGTTCAAACCCTGGTTATGGGGCTTGCACGCAACCAGAGGCAAGAGCCCTGCCAACTGAGCCTTAACAAAGCATGTACAAGTTACATGTCATTGCTGGCATTTTTAGTCACTTTGACTAATATTCCTCAAATTTACTTTTTTTTATGAATGATTCAACCTGGACTTATCCAGAGAAAATGCACATAGAAGTAGCTGAGGTGACAGAATAAAGGGAGCTAGCTGGTGATCTCATTGGTTTTTACATTTACTTGTTTTTTTGAATACTTGATATAACCATATAAATATTTGTTTTACGTAACTACAGTCAAATGAATGTGAATAATAGCTTATAGCTGAGGTGTCCAAGCTTTTCCATAGTGGACTGCATGGAGCCTCAGGGGTCGAGTATATCATCGACGTGCGTGTTCCCATCAAATTGCTGATACTAGTAGATCTCAGCGTTCTGATTTAGGATTTATCCACCAATAAGACCACAACACGGTCCTCTCCAAATCTCCAGGCCAATAAAATTCAAGTAGGGCAATACCAGTGAATAAGAAATACAAGTGCAGTCAGACTGAATTGGCCGTGTTGCTGGAGCTGAGGGACCATGGGTTTACAGTACACTCCCACCAAGCAGCCATCAATCTTCAAGATGTAGACGTTCTTCAGTTTCCTCCCCAACATCTTTATGTTCCCTGAGAGGTGAAAGTGTTCAGGCGGAGGATGCGACAGCTCAGACTTGGGCTAGTACTGGTATGTCCTGTCCACAAAAAGCAGGACAAATCCAATCCGGCCAATTACCGCCCCATCAGTCTACTCTCAATCATCAGCAAAGTGATGGAAGGTGTCGTCGACAGTGCTATCAAGTGGCACTTACTCACCAATAACCTGCTCACCGATGCTCAGTTTGGGTTCCACCAGGACCACTCTGCTCCAGACCTCATTACAGCCTTGGTCCAAACATGGACAAAAGAGCTGAATTCCAGAGGTGAGGTGAGAGTGACTGCCCTTGACATCAAGGCAGCATTTGACCGAGTGTGGCACCAAGGGGCCCTAGTAAAATTGAAGTCAATGGGAATCAGGGGGCAAACTCTCCAGTGGCTGGAGTCATATCTAGCACAAAGGAAGATGGTAGTGGTTGCTGGAGGCCAATCATCTCAGCCCCAGGACATTGCTGCAGGAGTTCCTCAGGGCAGTGTCCTAGGCCCAACCATCTTCAGCTGCTTCATCAATGACCTTCCCTCCATCATAAGGTCAGAAATGGGGATGTTCGCTGATGATTGCACAGTGTTCAGTTCCATTCGCAACCCCTCAAATAATGAAGCAGTCCCAGCCCGCATGCAGCAAGACCTGGACAACATCCAGGCTTGGGCTCATAAGTGGCAAGTAACATTCGCGCCAGATAAGTGCCAGGCAATGACCATCTCCAACAAGATAGGAGTCTAACCACCTCCCCTTGACATTCAACGGCATTACCATCGCCGAATCCCCCACCATCAACATCCTGGAGGTCACCATTGACCAGAAACTTAACTGGACCAGCCATATAAATACTGTGGCTATGAGAGCAGGTCAGAGGCTGGGTATTCTGCGGCGAGTGACTCACCTCCTGACTCCCCAAAGCCTTTCCACCATCTACAAGGCACAAGTCAGGAGTGTGATGGAATACTCTCCACTTGCTTGGATGAGTGCAGCTCCAACAACACTCAAGAAGCTCGACACCATCCAAGATAAAGCAGCCCGCTTGATTGGCACCCCATCCACCACCCTAAACATTCACTCCCTTCACCACCGGCGCACTGTGGCTGCAGTGTGTACCATCCACAGGATGCACTGCAGCAAGTCGCCAAGGCTTCTTCGACAGCACCTCCCAAACCCGCGACCTCTACCACCTAGAAGGACAAGAGCAGCAGGCACATGGGAACAACACCACCTGCACGTTCCCCTCCAAGTCACACACCATCCCGACTTGGAAATATATCGCCGTTCCTTCGTTGTCGCTGGGTCAAAATCCTGGAACTCCCTTCCTAACAGCACTGTGGGAGAACCGTCACCACACGGACTGCAGCGGTTCAAGAAGGCGGCTCACCACCACCTTCTCAAGGGCAATTAGGGATGGGCAATAAATGCCGGCCTCGTCAGCGACGCCCAAATCCTGTGAACGAATAAAAAAAAAATGCAGATCAGCCATGATCTAATTGAATGGCAGAACAGGCTCGAGGGGCTGAATGGCCTCCTCCTGTTCCTGTGTTCCGAGTACAGTGCATCACTTGCTTTAAATCACTTGTGATTTCCAATCAGGCAAAGCAATGGCCATTCTTCTGTATCTGTCCCAAGTTGTGATAGTGATTTAAAGAGATGTATAATATATCGGGAGCCCTAGTGAGTTGTCCTGTGTGCTCAAAACAACGCATTTCACTAGATCAGGGTGCTGAATATTGGGCCAGGACTTACCATCACATAATAATGGATTCCCCATACTAATGGAACTGTTGAGACCAAATTGAGCCCCTCCCAGACTGGCTCTTTAAATAGCAACGATTTGAACCTATCAGTTCAATGTCTTGCTCTTTTGTGCTTTCATTCTCTCATTGATCTTTGGCCATCATGATATAGAAGGAGAAGGCTCAAGAGTGAGCTGCCTTCCTCCATCAAACAGTGGAACCAGTTAGCTCAGGTATCAGCAGTGATCAACTGATCTTGGCTAAATCACAATCTGAAGTCTCACTTACATAAAGGCTCTTCATTTTCATGAGTGTTTTATTCCTATTAAAGACCACCCCCACCCCCCTCTCCCCAACACTCAACAGAAAAGCACTTTGTGTCAGCTTGGTTCAGTTGGCAACTCTGGGCCAGAGAGTTGTGAGTTTAAAGTTTATTATAATGTAGGCTGGCTCTCCACTGCAGTATCGAGGGAGTGCTGCATTGTTGAAAGTGGTGTTACGACAAGACATTAAACTGATTCCGTCTGTCTGCTCCAGAGATTCAGGTGGATCTTAAAGTTCTCTTGGCACTATTCGTTCTCCTAGTGCCTTGTTCAATATTCCACCCTCAACCAATTTCAACAAAAAGATTCATTGGTCATTCATCCCATTGCTGTTGTGGATGTTGCTGGAGCTGAACGGCGGCCATGTTTCCTTACATAAGTTGCTCAGAGATGTTTCAAAGTGATAAGTTGCTAAATAAATGCAAGTGCAATTTAAATGAATCTTAACTCATTCTCACAGTATGAGGAACAAAGTTTAACTGGATAACATTTGCATTTATTTATACATAACGCACGAAGTGCAGTAAACAACGTCGGTGAGCTGCCGGCGCAAATAGTCACATGGGAATATGATGTCATGGCAATAACGGAAACCTGGCTCAAAAAAGGGCAGGATTGGGTACTAAATATTCCTGGATTCTAGGAGTTCAGGAAGGAAAGGGAAGGAAAGAAGGTGGTGGTGGGGGTGGGGGGGGGTGGAGTGGTGGCAGTGTTGATTAAGGAGAATATTGCAGTGCTGGAGAGAGAGGATGTCCTGGAGGGGTCAAGGACAAAATCTATTTGGTTAGAGTTAAGGAACAAAAGAGGTGCCATTACACCACTGGGGGTATTCTATAGGCCACCAACTAGTGGGAAGGATATAGAGGAGCAAATTTGCAGGGAAATTACAGAGAGTTGAAAAAGTCATAGAGTAATGATAACGGGGGACTTCAACTATCCTAATATAGACTGGGATAACAATAATAATATAAGGGGCAAAGAGGGGGAGGAATTTTTGAAGTGTGTTGAGGAGATTTTCTTGACCTGTACATTTTCAGCCCAACGAGGAAGGAGGCATTGCTGGACTTGGTTCTAGGAAATGAGGTGGGCCAAGTGGAGCAAGTGTCAGTGGGGGAACATTTAGGGAACAGTGATCATAGTATCATAAGGTTTAGAATAGCTATGGAAAAGGACATGGATCACTCTAAAGTAAAAATATTCAATTGGAGGAGGGCCAATTTCAATGGGATGAGAACAGATCTGGCCCGGGTAAATTGGAATCAAAGACTGGCAGGCAAAACTGTAATTGAACAATGGGCAGCCTTTAAGCAGGAGATGATTTGGGTACAGTCTAGGCACATTCCTACGAGGGAGAAAGGTAAGGCAACTAAAGCCAGAGCTCCCTGGAAAACAAAAGAGATAGAGAGTAAGATGAAGCAGAAAAAAGGGGCGTATGACACATATCAGGTTGATAATACAAGTGAGAACCAGGCTGGATATAGAAAGTTGAGAGGGGAAGCGACAAAGGAAATAAGAGGGGCAAAGAGAGAATTTGAGAATAGACTGGTGGCCAACATAAAAGGGAATCCAAAAGTCTTCAATAGGCATATAAACAGCAAATTGATAGTAAGAGGATGGGTGGGGCTGATTAGGGACCAAAAAGGAGATCTACGCATGGAGGCAGAGGGCATAGCCGAGGTACTAAATGAATACTTTGCATCTGTCTTTACCAAGGAAGAAGGTGCTGCCAGAGTCTCAGTAAAGGAAGATGTAGTTGAGATACTTGATAGGCTAAAAATTGAGAGAGGAGGTACTAGAAAGGCTAGCTGTACTTAAAGTAGATAAGACACCCGGTCCGGATGGGATGCATCCTAGGTTGCTGAGGGAAGTAAGGGTGGAAATTGCAACGGTACTGGCCGCAATCTTCCAAACATCCTTTAGATACTGAAGTGGTGCCAGAGGACTGGAGGGTTGGAAATGTTACACCCTTGTTCAAAAAAGGGTGTAAGGATAAACCCAGGAATCATAGGAAAGTTAGTTTAACCTTGGTGGTGGGGAAACTTTTAGAAATGATAATCTGGGTCAGAATTAGCAGTCATTTGGACAAGTGTAGATTGATTAGGGAAAGCCAGCATGGATTTGTTAAAGGCAAATCATGTTTAACTTGATTGAGTTTTTTGATGAAGTAATAGAGAGGGTTGATGAGGGCAATGTGGTTGATGTTGTGATATTGGACTTTCAAAAGGCATTTGATAAAGTGCTGCATAGTAGGCTTGTCATCCAGATTGAAGCCCATTGAATAAAAGAGGCAGTAGCAGCATGGATACAGAATTGGCTAAGTAACAGGAAGCAGAGAGTAGTGGTGAACGGTTGTTTTTCGGACTGGAGGGAGGTGTACAGTGGTGTTCCCCAGGGGTCGGTAATAGGACCACTGCTTTTTTTGATATATATTAATGACTTGGACTTGGGTGTACAGGGCACAATTTCAAAATTTGCAGATGACACAAAACTTGGAAGTGTAGTGAACAGTGAACAGATAGACTTCAAGAGGATATAGACAGGCCGGTGGCATGGGTGGACACGTGGCAGATGAAATTTAAAACAGAAAAATGCAAGGTGATACATTTTGGTAGGAAGAATGAGGAGAGGCAATATAAACTAAAGGGCACAATTCTAAAAGGGGTACAGGAACAGAGAGATCTGGGGTATATGTGCACAAATCGTTGAAGGTGGCAGGGCAGGTTGAGAAAGCGGTTAAAAAAGGATATGGGATCCTGGGCTTTATAAATGGAGGCATAGAGTACAAAGTATGGAAGTCATGATGAACCTTTATAAAACACTGGTTCGGCCACAATTGGAGTATTGTGTCCAGTTCTGGGCACCGCACTTTAGAAAAGATGTGAAGGCCTTAGAAAGGGTGCAGAAGAGATTTACTAAATGATTCCAGGGATGAGGGACTTTAGTTACGTGGATAGACTGGAGAAGCTGGGGTTGTTCTCCTTGGAACAGAGAAGATTGAGAGGAGATTTGATAGAGGTATTCAAAATCATGAAGGGTGTAGAGAGAGTAGATAGAGAGAAACTGTTCCCATTGGCGGAAGGGTCAAGAACCAGAGGGCATAGATTTAAGGTGATTGGCAAAAGAACCAAAGGTGACATGAGGAAAATCTTTTTTACACAGCGAGTGGTTAGGATCTGGAATGCACTGCCTGAGGGTATGGTGGAGGCAGATTCAATCATGGCCTTCAAAAGGGAACTGGATAAATACTTGAAAGGAAAAAATTTTCAGGACTATGGGGATAGGGCGGGGGGAGTGGGACTAGCTGGATTGCTCGTGCAAAGGGCTGGCACGGACTCGATGGGCCAAATTGCCTCCTTCCGTGCTGTAACCTTTCTATGATTCTATATCAATACTGTCCTCCATTTTACAGATTTCCCATCGTTCCCACATTCATTTGTACATAGTTGCTGTAGCAGATTCTCCACATAATACAAGTCAGCAGTGATCAGCAACAAGACTGTTTGATCGACTTGCTGGATTAATTTTTTTCTTCCTCCTGGTGCTGTCTCTCCAGGAGGGTCAGAGAATGGTCTGTTCTGAGACCCCTGCTAATGTGCTGTGATATCCGATGACAGGTGCGTTAGCCACAGTGGAAAGAGGGGCAATGAGAAGGGATGGCTCGTTTGTCAGGTTCCTTTTCGCCTTGTAGGGAGGGAGTCTGGTCTGCACTCCCCATCACTTTACTGCCATTGCTTCAGTGTGAACATTCACTCAGAGCATCTTATAATTAGCAGCATGGCTGATTTTACAATGTTAATTGGGCATTTTGTGCAGCCAAAACTAAGCAGATGTGCAGGATCCCATGCATATTGTGTGTTACAATGTCAGACACACAAAAAAAATACAGTGTTATAGCATGAGAGCATTAAAATATTCATGGATATTGCATGTTGGACAGCACACATACAGGAGTGTGCAACAAGCCAGTTACACATGTCTCCTCCTTGCAATCTTCACCATGCCAAATGCATTCTAACTCACCCAGTCCCAGGACATCATAGCTGTGGAGTTCTTTACCTCCCTCAGTCTTTTGCTCCTACAATCTCCATGCTTTTAAAACCCAAGCTAGCATTACCTAACCACTACTCCTTGATTTATCTAATTTCTCCTACTCTTTTCATCATTCTTGGCTCTATGGGCCTTGGCCCGGCCTTCTTCATTAAAAACAAAACTGCACTTCAGCGACTGCTAAAATAAAGTAGCCACATCAATACACGAAGGCAGCAAGGTGGACATTTACAGATTTAGATCTTTGGGTATTGCTGGGAAAGGAAGGTTCCCGGTGCTGTTATCAATGTGAAGCCCCCTCCCCTCCCTTCCCCTGCAACCCACTAAATGGAAATCCGAGGTCCTTGTGCAAAATGATTCCCATTTGGCGACTTATTTTTATTCATCCTGCCTGGTCAAGTTGACAAGTGGGAAATGGATCTCATTTAAACTTTCTGAAAGATTTGCTCATTGTATATGAGGGCAAGTTGTTAATTTCGGGGCAGTGATGCACTTCACTGGTGTCTTTGAGCTGATATATGTTGCCTGTACCTTTCTTTTAACATGTACAAATGTCACTGATTATTGATGTGGATTGTGAGTGTGTCTCAACGGACATTAGTTGGCACAGTCGAGGTCAAAACTGTAGTGCTAAACATGTCTGTTCCTTGGGTAATTGTTGGCATTTTCACATTTGGTCAAAGGTCACCAGCAAAAGTTGAAACAGGTCTATGTCCATGTACCTTTGGGGTTGTACTAATAACGTGTGTTTATATGGTGTCTTTAAGGTAGTAAAACGTGGTGAGGCTCTTCACAGGAGCGTAATAATCAGACAAAAATTGACACTGAACCAAAGAAAGAGACATTAGGACAGGTGACCAAAAGCTTGGTCAAAGAGATAGATTTTAAGAAGCATCTTAAAGGAGGAGAGAGAAGGAGAGAGGTTTAGGGAGGGAATTCCAGCGCTTATGGCCCACACAGCTGAAGGCGCAGCTGCCAAAGGTGGGGCGAAGGACGTGAAGGAGGCGCAAGAGGCCAGAGTTGGAGAAATGCAGAGATCATGGAGGGTTGTAGGGCTGCAGGAGGTTACAGAGATAGATGGCGGCAAGGCCTTGGAGGGATTTGAACACGAGGATGAGAATTTTTAAATCGAGGTGTTGCTGGACCAGGAGCCAAAGTAGGTCAGGGAGCACAGGGATGATGGGAGAATGTGACTTAGTGTGAGTTAGGATACAGGCAGCAGAGTTTTGGATCAGCTTAAGTTTGTGGAGTGTGGAGGACGGGAGGCCAGCCAGGAGAGCATTGGAATAGTCAAGTCTGGAGGTAACAAAAGCATGGATGAGGGTTTCAGCAGCAGCGATGGGCCGAAGCAGGGGTGGAGACGGCGATATTACAGAGGTGGAAATGAGCGGTCTTTGTGATGGAGAGCATGTGGGGTTGGAAGGTTAGCTCGGGGCCAAATAGGACACTGAGGTTGCGAACAGTCTGGTTCAGCCTGAGATAGTGGCCAGGAAGGGGAATGGAGTCAGTGGCTGGGGAACAGAGTTTTAATTACCAAGGGTAATTATTGCACTGTTTAATTCTGAACATTGTAGTCTTTCCATTGTTGAGTAGTTTGAAACATTTGGCAATTATACAGGGCAAGAGAGTCATTTTTTGGTAGGGATTCTATTGCTACATGAGAAAACGGTGAGTCGGTTGTGATATTGGAGCGGTGCTGGCACCAGTGGAGCCAATCCCCGACAATCCCCGAAGAGGAAGGAAGAAAATTGCAGGAAAAAAAGGGCATCTGCTCAGGTCTGATTACTCAAAATGCCGCCGTGATAAATGGGAATAATGAACTTGAACTAGGCTCCACAGCTGACATGGAATAATGATGGTGCCAGTGACTGCTCAGTCCAAGCCCATAAATGGAGCTAATACTAAAGACAAAATTTTAAAAACATTTGCACAAGGAGCTGCAAAAATGGGGAATGCACTGCCTCAGAGGACCAATTGAGGTGTTCAAGGAGAAGGATTGATATACATAACCTGAGATTTATTACCCTCAAAGTAGGGTGGGAACCGTACACTTGGGCCTCTGCCTATTCTTCTGGATGTATAATTTTGGAAGTGACGTTGAACTTGTGATACGTCTGGACGTTTTGTAATGGCCCGTGCAAATTCCTGTCTTTTGTGCCCTAGCTACAAGGGTTTTAAATAGTTAAGGGGCCACCTTTGCCTGTGCACTCAATCGCACGGTGATTGATTGCATAAGCTGAGGCATGTTTTTTGACAAAAGTAAAAGAAAAAAAAGTTAACATTTTCAGGCTGGCACAGAGCCCTGTGACCTCATTATACTACAGCTTACCTCCAAGGCTTGCCAAAGCCACTGTCCACCTTCCCTTATACCTCCCCCACCCCCCACAGGCAGGCTCCCCCAATGGAGGCAGGAATCCCACTGGGAGCCCCCCCCCCCCTCAACAAAAAGAAATGTAAATGATCCTGACCGTGGAAGTGTCCTGGATCGGGGGCTGGTCATTGGAACTCCCATTCAAGGATAGAGCTGCCATGGTTCACAAAATGTTGGAGCAGGTCAATGGACCTAATGGCCTACCCTTGGTGCTATATTTATATACACCGATCTGTATAGTGGTTTTACAGTTAAAGCGATAGTTGACCTCACCTGTAATATTCTAATCCTTAAGGTAAAGTTTATATTTTTTCCTCACTGTAGTCCTGCGCCTAATGAATTCTTTGTACCAAACCTGATTATATCTTGTCTCTTGCAAACTATATTCCCCACAAGAGTTTCAGACTTTGCATTGCAAGCAATGCAGAATGGGGGATTTTGTTTAATAAGAGTCTGTGGACAGTGGAATTTTCTTCAGTTAGATTAATGCGGGTAATCAGATCTGGACAGGAGTGTTTCAAGTGTTTAAAATGGGAACTGTAGACATCCCAAAGGGGAAAGCTAACCGGTTTCTAAATGAGATGATATGGAGATCCTCCCACCTGGGATGGGTCCAAGGGCAATGATACCTAGTAATTGGATTGAGTATTTCCTACCATTCTGGCGATACAATTTCAAGCCAACTTGCATTACAGTATTGAAGAGTAGTTTTAATTCTAGTATTGATATACTGAATAGAACAGTGTAAATCCCAGAATCAAACCAACAATTTACAAGTTGATGATGCTCAAGGCGATGGATCAGATGTGGAGGTGGAAGCTGAGTTTGGGCCCGAGCAGTATATAAGGTCCTACATCGTTAGACTTAGCCTGAGGTTAATGGACTTAAGGCTAGAGATGCACAGGGGCTGGTGTGGGCCCAAGATGATCTATTTTTGGTTTGGATGCTGGAAGAAATTTCAGTTGATCTGGGTCTTAATGCCAGACAGGCAATTGGAGAGTGTAGCAGCAACCTTAGGATTGACTGATAGAGGAGGCAGAGAGGTAGAACGACCTACCATTGGCCTACATGTGTACGAAGAAATCCTTGACTTTTTGTCATAATTATGGATGTCTGTTGATATAACGACTGCCACTCCTTCAGGAGATGGACAGCAACCAATTGCTGACCTCAGAACAAACAGATGGCCTGGAATAGCACCACCCCCACAGCTCATAGACATTGCCGAGTCCCACAGGATCTCCCAATGTCCTGTTTAGTCACCAGCTCCTTTCTCATTTTACTTTCTCTCCCTCCACCTGATTCATATCATCTCTGCCGTGTCCAGTGCTGCCCTCACCTCCCACCCTTTTGGTTCTTCTAACAACTGCTTCCTGATTAACCTTGTCTTCGCTCTTACTCTTCAACTTTAGGGGTGTTCTGCACTGTAAGCCTCAGTCCTTCAATTCGGGGTCTCAATAAATAACTACCCATAAAAACCCACAGGCGCTAGGAATTCGATTGCGCCCGGAAACAAGGGCTTAGAGAACGATCCCTGCGCCTGAGCAGATAGGCCCGAGGTGCACCCAATATTGGTTTTCGGGCCTCATTATCATCAAACCGGCGACCTGGGCAGCTTGCCAGAGAAGAGGTCTCAAAGATTGGACTTCTGCCACACCAGCCGCGGCCTTCAGGTAAGTCTTACAGTGGGTGGGTGGGTGGGTGGGGGCGCGACCGGGAGGGTGCGTAGCGGTCGCCTATTATTTTGTTTACACCAATGTGGTGGGTGGCGCACATCCGGCTCGTAATGACCGTGCGGTTCCTGCCCATCATATTGGAGGCTCAGGTGCCCGTTTAGCCCTCGTAAAACGGGTGCGACAGCGTCCAATTTCGAGGCCATAACCGTTACACATCAGCCATGTAACTCCATCTTGGGGCGGGGGAGGGGGTTGGATATTAAAAAAATATAAGCACACTGCCTGAGGTTCACACTCGGTGGTTGCTATGTTACCTGAGCCATCTCAATTGTGCAACTGTCTTGTAACACACTCCGGTTCCATTGTTCTATATAAAATGTAAGCTGTTAACTTTTTATGAAGACCTGTCAGTCACTGCTGATGTCTTTAGTTACAATCTAGGAATCAGAGCCACTAGAGAAATTATTTCCTCTGGTGGGGGGAGTCCGGAACAAGGAGGCATAATCTTAAAATTAGAGCTAGGCCGTTCAGGGGTGATGTCAGGAAGCACTTCTTCACTCAAAGGGGAGTGGAAATCTGGAACACTCTTTCCCCCCCTCTTTTTCCAACACCTCCCCCCTCAAAAAAAAAAGCTGTTGAGGCTGGGGGGCAATTGAAAATGTCAAAACTGAGATTGATGGATTTTTGTTAGGCAAGGGTATTAAGAAATACGGAACCAAGGCGGGTAGATGGAGTTAAGATACAGATCAGCCATGATCTAATTGAATGATGGAACAGGGCGAGGGGCTGAATGGCCTGCTCCTGTTCCTATGTTCCTGGCTGCAGCTCGTCTAGTCCGAGATGAAGACATTATGGTATGAGACGCTTTGGTGGGGCCCACCATGTCCACAAGACCTCAGTCAGGGAGTGTTGATAGAGTAAATAAGGAGAAACTGTTTCCAGTGGCAGAAGGGTCGGTAACCACGGGACACAGAATTAAGGTGATCGGCAAAAGATCCAGAGGCGACATGAGGAAACATTTTTTTAAAGCAGTGAGTTGTAATGATCTGGAATGCACTGCCTGAAAGGGTGGTGGAAGCAGATTCAATAGTAACTTTCAAAAAGGTGAATTGGATAAATACTTAGTATCATAGTATGGTACAGTATAGGAGGAGGCCATTTGGCCCGTCGTGCCTGTGCTGACTTTTATGAAAGAACTATTCAATTGGTTCCACTCCCTTGCTCTTTACCCCATAGCCCCTGTAATTTTTTCCCCTTTCAGTATTTATCCAGTTCCCTTTTGAAAGTTATTATTGAATCTGCTTCTATCACCCTTTCACTACCCAAGTCCAGGTCATTAATATATCTCAAAAAGAGGAGTGGTCCATTTCCAACCCCTAGGGAACACCACTGTATGTTTCTCTCCAGCCTGCAAAACAACCATTCACCACTACTGTCTGCTTTCTGTCCCCTAGCCAATTTTGTATCCACACTCCCACCGTCCCTTTAATCCCATGGACTTGAATTTTGCTAACAAGTCTACTATATGACACTTTATCAAATGCCTTTTGAAAGTCCATATAAACAACATCTACCGTACTACCATCATCAACTCTCTCCGTTACTTCATCAACGAACTCAATCAAGTTAGTCAAACACGATTTTCCTTTAACAAATCAGTGCTGACTTTCATTTATTAGCCCACACTTTTCCAAGTGCCTCCCCTTTTTTGAACAGGGGTGTAACATTTTTAATCGTCCAGTCCTCTAACACCGCCCCCATATCTAAAGAGGATTGAAAGACTGCGGTCAGAGCCATCGCAATTTCTACCCTTCCCTCAGTAACCTAGGATGCATCGCATTCAATAGTAACTTTTAAAAGGGAATTGGACATGTACTTGAAAAGAAGTAGTTTGCAGGGCTATGGGGTAAGAGCAGGGTAGTGAGACTAATTGGACAGCTCTTTCAAAGAGCCGGCACAGGCACGATGGGCCGAATGGTTCTATGATTCTATTCTGTGATTCTATAAGGATGGGAATGATTGAACCAACCTGTGCAGCTCAGAGCTACTTGATTTTTAAAAATTTACTTTTTCTGTCAATTACATTGTGAATAATTTATTTAGCACTAATTGTTTTGTTTGCACTTAATCAGGGCCACTGGATAAATCAAAGTCTGTTTATCTTGCATGAGATTTTAACCAGATTTGAGGATCACATTCCACCTGCTTTACTTTGGCTGAAAAAGCCACATTCCTTTTTTTTTACATTGGACTCCAGGATTTTCTGTGATTTTAACCGGTGTTTTGGGGATTGTGTAATTCTATCCACTTCTCAGTGGAAACATTCAAACTAGTGCTTTCTCTAGATTTTGAATGGTAAATCAAACATATCTCCAGGTACTTCCCTCCCCTCCTCTCCTGCAGGCATTGACTCCTTGCTAGGAAATGGTTGCCTGGGCACTGGTCGCATTCCAACCACACTTATTATTAATGAGTGAGCCTTGACCGTCAGTATTGACAGGCTATTCAACCACGGCAGCATCACAGCCAACCTTGACCTTGTCCTTGTGGACAATCCACACTTGTGCAATTCCCACAGGGGGCCACTGGGGTAATGGTCAGGAGCTGGCACCCTGACTGGTACTTTCAGCCGATGTCTGTTTATCAGGATTTATCATTTACAGTGACTACACTTCAGAAAGTGCTTCATTGGCTGTAAAGCGCTTTGGGTTGTCCTGAGGATGTGAAAGAGGCTATAGAAATGCAAGTCTTTCTTTCTTGCTTTCTTTCTTTACTATCAACAGTTGTAAGCTACACGAGGGGAGAGATTTTGCTTTGGCCTATCGTCAAAAAGATTTCCTCAGGAACCATCCAACCATAGGGGTATCATTTAGGTGATGTTTCCAAGGTCCAATAATAATATTTTTGCCCTGTTTCCTCTACGTCCTGTTTATTTGCTAACCAACACCTTGAACACAGAAACAGGCTTATAACAATCTCCTGTGTATTAAAGACTTGAGTTGTAACCCTGACGCCTCCAATAGGTTTTAATCCTAATTCTTACTCTAATGTGTTTCCTTTATGTTTTCTGCACACTGACATCCTTTACTGGGTGTTGGTTTTAAAATGGAAAATCGGGATTGGGTAGCAATTGCTCGCATTTTAATCCCAGTTACACAAAATGCATATTTCAGTAGTACGCCACAAATGCTTGTGTGGGTGCACACTGGGAAATGGTATACCACGCCGTCAGTACATGAGGCAATGCTCACACTGCCCTTCAGAAAGAGGGAAGATGCTAAGATTAGGTGTCAGTATGGCTCAGTTGGTATCACTCTCACCTCTGAGTCAGAAGGTTGTGGGTTTAGGTCCGGCTCCAGAGACTTGAGCACAAAGTCTAGGCCGACACTCCAGTGCAGCACTGAGGGAGCGCAGCACTGTCAGAAGTGCTGTTAAACCGAGGCCCTGTCTGCCCCCTCAGGTGGACGTAAAAGATTCCATGGCACTTTTTGAAGAAGAGCAGGAGAGTTCTGCCCAACATTTACCCCTTAATCAACACCTAAAACAGATTCCCTGGTTATCGATCTCATTGACCTCGCTGTGCGCAAATTGGCAGCCGTGTATCCTACATTACAACAGTGATTGTACTTCATTGGCTGTAAAGTACTTTAGGATGTCCTGAGGTTGTGAAAGGCGCTATATAAATGTAAGTTCTTTTTTTATTTCTTTATGCTGTTTGAGTAGTTATCCAGAAGATGGCACCAAATCCCCCCGAAACTGCTGCAACCTCAGGTAGTCAATAAACGTTGACCTGTTAACAGCAGCAGCCCTTGGGTTGAACGCTGTCGAGGAGGAGAGGTGATATCTTAAGTCCCATATTCACATACAATAATTTGTACACACTAGACAGCGTAATATGGGAATATAACACGGCTAATGATGTATCAACGTTACAAAGAAATTTAGCCAAAATCATATAAGTTCCCTGTGGGGAATTACAGCAGTGAGTCTGTGTCCTACGACTGCATGATTAAAGGATGCTGAGCCTGTGCTGAAGAGATTTGTATACGTATAAAATAATCTTGTATGTGTGTGTATATAATTTATTTTTAAAAATTGACAATTAATGAAGGATTGGTGTTTGAAAGTCAGGCGCTGCATGGTTTACATTTGCTACATTTTCCCAAGTCCAAAAGTGGACAGGGATGTAGTAAAACTTCCCCAAGGCACTTCACAGGGGCGCAATCAGACAAAAATTTAACACCAAGCCAAAGGAGATATTAGGACAGGCGACCTAAAGCTTCATCAAAGAGGTAGGTTTTAAGGACCGTCTTAAAGGGGTAGAGAGGCGGAGAGGTTTAGGGAGGGAATTCCAGAGCTTAGGGCCTAAGCAGCTGGAGGCACGGCCACCAGTGGAGGGGCGAAGGAAATTGGGGATGCGCAAGGGGCCTGAATTGGAGGAGCGCAGAGATCTCGGAGGGTTGCAGGGCTGGAGGAGGTTACAGAGATAGGGAGGGGGCGAGGCCATGGAGGAATTTGAAAACAAGGATGAGAGTTTTAAATTCAAGGCTTTGCTGGACTGGGAGCCAATTTAGGTCAATGAGCACAGGGGTGAAGGGTGAATAGGATTTGGTGTGAGTTAGGATACAGGCAGTTTTGGATGAGGTCAAGTTTACAGAGAGTGGAAAATGGGAGGCCGGTCAGGAGAGCATCGGAATAGCTGAGTCTGGAGGTAACAAAAGGCATGGATGAGGGTTTCAACAGCAGATGGGCAGAAACATGGGCAGAGACAGGTGTTGTTACGGAGGTGGAGGTAGATAGTCTTAGTGATGGAGCAGATATGGGGACGGAAACTCAGCCCAGGATCAAATAGGACACCGAGAACAGTCTGGTTCAACCTGAGACAGTGGCCAGGAAGGAATGGAATCGGTGGCTGGGGAACAAAGTTTGTGGCGGGGATGAAGACAATGTTATCAGCTCAGTGAGTGTACTCTGTGTTTGATATCAGCTCAGTGAGTGTACCCTGTGTTTGATATCAGCTCAGTGAGTGTACCCTGCGATTGATATCAGCTCAGTGAGTGTACTCTGTGTTTGATATCAGCTCAGTGAGTGTACCCTGCGTTTGATATCTATACAGTGAGTGTACCCTGTGTTTGATATCTATACAGCGAGTGTACCCTGCGATTGATATCAGCTCAGTGAGTGTACCCTGCGATTGATATCAGCTCAGTGAGTGTACCCTGTGTTTGATATCAGCTCAGTGAGTGTACCCTGCGTTTGATATCAGCTCAGTGAGTGTACCCTGCGATTGATATCAGCTCAGTGAGTGTACCCTGCGTTTGATATCAGCTCAGTGAGTGTACCCTGCGTTTGATATCTATACAGTGAGTGTACCCTGCGTTTGATATCTATACAGTGAGTGTACCCTGTGTTTGATATCTATACAGCGAGTGTACTCTGTGTTTGATATCAGCTCAGTGAGTGTACCCTGCGTTTGATATCAGCTCAGCGAGTGTACCCTGTGTTTGATATCAGCTCAGTGAGTGTACCCTGTGTTTGATATCAGCTCTGTGAGTGTACTCTGTGTTTGATATCAGCTCAGTGAGTGTACCCTGCGTTTGATATCAGCTCAGCGAGTGTACCCTGTGTTTGATATCAGCTCAGCGAGTGTACCCTGCGTTTGATATCAGCTCAGTGAGTGTACCCTGTGTTTGATATCAGCTCAGCGAGTGTACCCTGCGTTTGATATCAGATCAGCGAGTGTACCCTGTGTTTGATATCAGCTCAGCGAGTGTACCCTGCGTTTGATATCAGCTCAGCGAGTGTACCCTGTGTTTGATATCTATACAGCGAGTGTACCCTGCATTTGATATCAGCTCAGTGAGTGTACCCTGTGTTTGATATCAGCTCAGTGAGTGTACCCTGCGTTTGATATCAGCTCAGTGAGTGTACCCTGCGTTTGATATCAGCTCAGTGAGTGTACCCTGCGTTTGATATCAGCTCAGTGAGTGTACCCTGCATTTGATATCAGCTCAGTGAGTGTACCCTGCGTTTGATATCAGCTCAGTGAGTGTACTCTGCGATTGATATCAGCTCAGTGAGTGTACCCTGCGTTTGATATCAGCTCAGTGAGTGTACCCTGTGTTTGATATCAGCTCAGTGAGTGTACCCTGTGTTTGATATCAGCTCAGTGAGTGTACCCTGTGTTTGATATCAGCTCAGTGAGTGTACCCTGCGTTTGATATCAGCTCAGTGAGTGTACCCTGTGTTTGATATCAGCTCAGTGAGTGTACTCTGTGTTTGATATCTATACAGCGAGTGTACCCTGTGTTTGATATCAGCTCAGCGAGTGTACCCTGCGTTTGATATCAGCTCAGCGAGTGTACCCTGTGTTTGATATCAGCTCAGCGAGTGTACCCTGCGTTTGATATCAGCTCAGTGAGTGTACCCTGTGTTTGATATCAGCTCAGCGAGTGTACCCTGCGTTTGATATCAGCTCAGCGAGTGTACTCTGTGTTTGATATCTATACAGCGAGTGTACCCTGCGTTTGATATCAGCTCAGTGAGTGTACCCTGTGTTTGATATCAGCTCAGTGAGTGTACCCTGCGTTTGATATCAGCTCAGAGAGTGTACCCTGCGTTTGATATCAGCTCAGTGAGTGTACCCTGCGTTTGATATCAGCTCAGTGAGTGTACTCTGCGATTGATATCAGCTCAGTGAGTGTACCCTGCGTTTGATATCAGCTCAGTGAGTGTACCCTGTGTTTGATATCAGCTCAGTGAGTGTACCCTGTGTTTGATATCAGCTCAGTGAGTGTACCCTGTGTTTGATATCAGCTCAGTGAGTGTACCCTGTGTTTGATATCAGCTCAGTGAGTGTACCCTGTGTTTGATATCAGCTCAGTGAGTGTACTCTGTGTTTGATATCAGCTCAGTGAGTGTACCCTGCGTTTGATATCAGCTCAGTGAGTGTACCCTGCGTTTGATATCAGCTCAGTGAGTGTACTCTGTGATTGATATCAGCTCAGTGAGTGTACCCTGTGTTTGATATCAGCTCAGTGAGTGTACCCTGTGTTTGATATCAGCTCAGTGGGTGTACTCTGCATTTGATATCAGCTCAGTGAGTGTACCCTGTGTTTGATATCAGCTCAGTGAGTGTACCCTGTGTTTGATATCAGCTCAGTGAGTGTACTCTGCGTTTGATATCAGCTCAGTGAGTGTACTCTGCGTTTGATATCAGCTCAGCGGGTGTACTCTGCGTTTGATATCTATACAGTGAGTGTACCCTGCGTTTGATATCAGCTCAGTGAGTGTACCCTGTGTTTGATATCAGCTCAGTGAGTGTACCCTGCGTTTGATATCAGCTCAGAGAGTGTACCCTGCGTTTGATATCAGCTCAGTGAGTGTACCCTGCGTTTGATATCAGCTCAGTGAGTGTACTCTGCGATTGATATCAGCTCAGTGAGTGTACCCTGCGTTTGATATCAGCTCAGTGAGTGTACCCTGTGTTTGATATCAGCTCAGTGAGTGTACCCTGTGTTTGATATCAGCTCAGTGAGTGTACCCTGTGTTTGATATCAGCTCAGTGAGTGCACCCTGCGTTTGATATCAGCTCAGCGGGTGTACTCTGCGTTTGATATCAGCTCAGTGAGTGTACCCTGCGTTTGATATCAGCTCAGTGAGTGTACCCTGTGTTTGATATCAGCTCAGCGGGTGTACTCTGCGTTTGATATCAGCTCAGTGAGTGTACCCTGCGTTTGATATCAGCTCAGTGAGTGTACTCTGCGATTGATATCAGCTCAGTGAGTGTACTCTGTGTTTGATATCAGCTCAGTGAGTGTACCCTGCGTTTGATATCAGCTCAGTGAGTGTACCCTGCGTTTGATATCAGCTCAGTGAGTGTACTCTGTGTTTGATATCAGCTCAGTGAGTGTACCCTGTGTTTGATATCAGCTCAGTGAGTGTACCCTGTGTTTGATATCAGCTCAGCGGGTGTACTCTGCGTTTGATATCAGCTCAGTGAGTGTACCCTGTGTTTGATATCAGCTCAGTGAGTGTACCCTGCGTTTGATATCAGCTCAGTGAGTGTACTCTGCGTTTGATATCAGCTCAGTGAGTGTACTCTGCGTTTGATATCAGCTCAGCGGGTGTACTCTGCGTTTGATATCAGCTCAGCGAGTGTACCCTGTGTTTGATATCAGCTCAGCGAGTGTACCCTGTGTTTGATATCAGCTCAGTGAGTGTACCCTGTGTTTGATATCAGCTCAGTGAGTGTACCCTGTGTTTGATATCAGCTCAGTGAGTGTACCCTGTGTTTGATATCAGCTCAGTGAGTGTACCCTGCGTTTGATATCAGCTCAGTGAGTGTACTCTGCGATTGATATCAGCTCAGTGAGTGTACCCTGCGTTTGATATCAGCTCAGTGAGTGTACCCTGTGTTTGATATCAGCTCAGTGAGTGTACCCTGTGTTTGATATTAGCTCAGTGAGTGCACCCTGCGTTTGATATCAGCTCAGCGGGTGTACTCTGCGTTTGATATCAGCTCAGTGAGTGTACCCTGCGTTTGATATCAGCTCAGTGAGTGTACCCTGTGTTTGATATCAGCTCAGCGGGTGTACTCTGCGTTTGATATCAGCTCAGTGAGTGTACCCTGCGTTTGATATCAGCTCAGTGAGTGTACTCTGCGATTGATATCAGCTCAGTGAGTGTACTCTGTGTTTGATATCAGCTCAGTGAGTGTACCCTGCGTTTGATATCAGCTCAGTGAGTGTACCCTGCGTTTGATATCAGCTCAGTGAGTGTACTCTGTGTTTGATATCAGCTCAGTGAGTGTACCCTGTGTTTGATATCAGCTCAGTGAGTGTACCCTGTGTTTGATATCAGCTCAGCGGGTGTACTCTGCGTTTGATATCAGCTCAGTGAGTGTACCCTGTGTTTGATATCAGATCAGTGAGTGTACCCTGCGTTTGATATCAGCTCAGTGAGTGTACTCTGCGTTTGATATCAGCTCAGTGAGTGTACTCTGCGTTTGATATCAGCTCAGCGGGTGTACTCTGCGTTTGATATCAGCTCAGCGAGTGTACCCTGTGTTTGATATCAGCTCAGTGAGTGTACCCTGTGTTTGATATCAGCTCAGTGAGTGTACCCTGTGTTTGATATCAGCTCAGTGAGTGTACCCTGTGTTTGATATCAGCTCAGTGAGTGTACCCTGTGTTTGATATCAGCTCAGTGAATGTACCCTGCGTTTGATATCAGCTCAGCGGGTGAACTCTGCGTTTGATATCAGCTCAGTGAGTGTACCCTGCGTTTGATATCAGCTCAGTGAGTGTACCCTGTGTTTGATATCAGCTCAGCGGGTGTACTCTGCGTTTGATATCAGCTCAGTGAGTGTACCCTGTGTTTGATATCAGCTCAGTGAGTGTACCCTGCGTTTGATATCAGCTCAGTGAGTGTACCCTGCGTTTGATATCAGCTCAGTGAGTGTACCCTGCGTTTGATATCAGCTCAGTGAGTGTACTCTGCGATTGATATCAGCTCAGTGAGTGTACTCTGTGTTTGATATCAGCTCAGTGAGTGTACCCTGCGTTTGATATCAGCTCAGTGAGTGTACCCTGCGTTTGATATCAGCTCAGTGAGTGTACTCTGTGATTGATATCAGCTCAGTGAGTGTACCCTGTGTTTGATATCAGCTCAGTGAGTGTACCCTGTGTTTGATATCAGCTCAGTGGGTGTACTCTGCATTTGATATCAGCTCAGTGAGTGTACCCTGTGTTTGATATCAGCTCAGTGAGTGTACCCTGTGTTTGATATCAGCTCAGTGAGTGTACTCTGCGTTTGATATCAGCTCAGTGAGTGTACTCTGCGTTTGATATCAGCTCAGCGGGTGTACTCTGCGTTTGATATCTATACAGTGAGTATACCCTGCGTTTGATATCAGCTCAGTGAGTGTACTCTGTGTTTGATATCAGCTCAGTGAGTGTGCCCTGTGTTTGATATCAGCTCAGTGAGTGTACCCTGTGTTTGATATCAGCTCAGCGGGTGTACTCTGCGTTTGATATCAGCTCAGTGAGTGTACCCTGTGTTTGATATCAGCTCAGTGAGTGTACTCTGCGTTTGATATCAGCTCAGTGAGTGTACTCTGCGTTTGATATCAGCTCAGCGGGTGTACTCCGCGTTTGATATCTATACAGTGAGTGTACCCTGTGATTGATATCAGCTCAGTGAGTGTACTCTGTGTTTGATATCAGCTCAGTGAGTGTACCCTGCGTTTGATATCAGCTCAGTGAGTGTACTCTGCGTTTGATATCAGCTCAGCGAGTGTACCCTGTGTTTGATATCAGCTCAGTGAGTGTACCCTGTGTTTGATATCAGCTCAGTGAGTGTACCCTGTGTTTGATATCAGCTCAGTGAGTGTCCCCTGCGTTTGATATCAGCTCAGTGAGTGTACCCTGCGTTTGATATCAGCTCAGTGAGTGTACTCTGCGATTGATATCAGCTCAGTGAGTGTACCCTGCGTTTGATATCAGCTCAGTGAGTGTACCCTGTGTTTGATATCAGCTCAGTGAGTGTACCCTGTGTTTGATATCAGCTCAGTGAGTGTACCCTGTGTTTGATATCAGCTCAGTGAGTGCACCCTGCGTTTGATATCAGCTCAGCGGGTGTACTCTGCGTTTGATATCAGCTCAGTGAGTGTACCCTGCGTTTGATATCAGCTCAGTGAGTGTACCCTGCGTTTGATATCAGCTCAGTGAGTGTACTCTGTGTTTGATATCAGCTCAGTGAGTGTACCCTGTGTTTGATATCAGCTCAGTGAGTGTACCCTGTGTTTGATATCAGCTCAGCGGGTGTACTCTGCGTTTGATATCAGCTCAGTGAGTGTACCCTGTGTTTGATATCAGCTCAGTGAGTGTACCCTGCGTTTGATATCAGCTCAGTGAGTGTACTCTGCGTTTGATATCAGCTCAGTGAGTGTACTCTGCGTTTGATATCAGCTCAGCGGGTGTACTCTGCGTTTGATATCAGCTCAGCGAGTGTACCCTGTGTTTGATATCAGCTCAGTGAGTGTACCCTGTGTTTGATATCAGCTCAGTGAGTGTACCCTGTGTTTGATATCAGCTCAGTGAGTGTACCCTGTGTTTGATATCAGCTCAGTGAGTGTACCCTGTGTTTGATATCAGCTCAGTGAGTGTACCCTGTGTTTGATATCAGCTCAGTGAGTGTACCCTGCGTTTGATATCAGCTCAGCGGGTGAACTCTGCGTTTGATATCAGCTCAGTGAGTGTACCCTGCGTTTGATATCAGCTCAGTGAGTGTACGCTGTGTTTGATATCAGCTCAGCGGGTGTACTCTGCGTTTGATATCAGCTCAGTGAGTGTACCCTGCGTTTGATATCAGCTCAGTGAGTGTACCCTGCGTTTGATATCAGCTCAGTGAGTGTACCCTGCGTTTGATATCAGCTCAGTGAGTGTACCCTGCGTTTGATATCAGTTCAGTGAGTGTACTCTGCGATTGATATCAGCTCAGTGAGTGTACTCTGTGTTTGATATCAGCTCAGTGAGTGTACCCTGCGTTTGATATCAGCTCAGTGAGTGTACCCTGCGTTTGATATCAGCTCAGTGAGTGTACTCTGTGATTGATATCAGCTCAGTGAGTGTACGCTGTGTTTGATATCAGCTCAGTGAGTGTACCCTGTGTTTGATATCAGCTCAGTGGGTGTACTCTGCATTTGATATCAGCTCAGTGAGTGTACCCTGTGTTTGATATCAGCTCAGTGAGTGTACCCTGTGTTTGATATCAGCTCAGTGAGTGTACTCTGCGTTTGATATCAGCTCAGTGAGTGTACTCTGCGTTTGATATCAGCTCAGCGGGTGTACTCTGCGTTTGATATCTATACAGTGAGTGTACCCTGCGTTTGATATCAGCTCAGTGAGTGTACTCTGTGTTTGATATCAGCTCAGTGAGTGTACCCTGTGTTTGATATCAGCTCAGTGAGTGTACCCTGTGTTTGATATCAGCTCAGCGGGTGTACTCTGCGTTTGATATCAGCTCAGTGAGTGTACCCTGTGTTTGATATCAGCTCAGTGAGTGTACTCTGCGTTTGATATCAGCTCAGTGAGTGTACTCTGCGTTTGATATCAGCTCAGCGGGTGTACTCCGCGTTTGATATCTATACAGTGAGTGTACCCTGTGATTGATATCAGCTCAGTGAGTGTACCCTGTGTTTGATATCAGCTCAGCGAGTGTACCCTGTGTTTGATATCTATACAGCGAGTGTACTCTGTGTTTGATATCAGCTCAGCGAGTGTACCCTGTGTTTGATATCAGCTCAGCGGGTGTACTCTGCGTTTGATATCAGCTCAGTGAGTGTACCCTGTGTTTGATATCAGCTCAGTGAGTGTACCCTGCGTTTGATATCAGCTCAGTGAGTGTACCCTGCGTTTGATATCAGCTCAGTGAGTGTACCCTGCGTTTGATATCAGCTCAGTGAGTGTACTCTGCGATTGATATCAGCTCAGTGAGTGTACTCTGCGTTTGATATCAGCTCAGTGAGTGTACCCTGCGTTTGATATCAGCTCAGTGAGTGTACCCTGCGTTTGATATCAGCTCAGTGAGTGTACTCTGTGATTGATATCAGCTCAGTGAGTGTACCCTGTGTTTGATATCAGCTCAGTGAGTGTACCCTGTGTTTGATATCAGCTCAGTGGGTGTACTCTGCATTTGATATCAGCTCAGTGAGTGTACCCTGTGTTTGATATCAGCTCAGTGAGTGTACCCTGTGTTTGATATCAGCTCAGTGAGTGTACTCTGCGTTTGATATCAGCTCAGTGAGTGTACTCTGCGTTTGATATCAGCTCAGCGGGTGTACTCTGCGTTTGATATCTATACAGTGAGTGTACCCTGCGTTTGATATCAGCTCAGTGAGTGTACTCTGTGTTTGATATCAGCTCAGTGAGTGTACCCTGTGTTTGATATCAGCTCAGTGAGTGTACCCTGTGTTTGATATCAGCTCAGCGGGTGTACTCTGCGTTTGATATCAGCTCAGTGAGTGTACCCTGTGTTTGATATCAGCTCAGTGAGTGTACTCTGCGTTTGATATCAGCTCAGTGAGTGTACTCTGCGTTTGATATCAGCTCAGCGGGTGTACTCCGCGTTTGATATCTATACAGTGAGTGTACCCTGTGATTGATATCAGCTCAGTGAGTGTACCCTGTGTTTGATATCAGCTCAGCGAGTGTACCCTGTGTTTGATATCTATACAGCGAGTGTACTCTGTGTTTGATATCAGCTCAGCGAGTGTACCCTGTGTTTGATATCAGCTCAGTGAGTGTACCCTGTGTTTGATATCAGCTCAGCGAGTGTACCCTGCGATTGATATCAGCTCAGTGAGTGTACCCTGCGTTTGATATCAGCTCAGTGAGTGTACTCTGTGTTTGATATCAGCTCAGCGAGTGTACCCTGCGATTGATATCAGCTCAGTGAGTGTACCCTGCGTTTGATATCAGCTCAGTGAGTGTACTCTGTGTTTGATATCAGCTCAGCGAGTGTACCCTGCGATTGATATCAGCTCAGCGAGTGTACCCTGTGTTTGATATCAGCTCACCGAGTGTACCCTGTGTTTGATATCAGCTCAGCGAGTGTACCCTGTGTTTGATATCAGCTCAGTGAGTGTACCCTGTGTTTGATATCAGCTCAGCGAGTGTACCCTGCGATTGATATCAGCTCAGCGAGTGTACCCTGCGATTGATATCAGCTCAGCGAGTGTACCCTGTGTTTGATATCAGCTCAGCGGGTGTACTCTGTGTTTGATATCAGCTCAGCGAGTGTACCCTGTGTTTGATATCAGCTCAGCGAGTGTACCCTGTGTTTGATATCAGCTCAGTGAGTGTACCCTGTGTTTGATATCAGCTCAGCGAGTGTACCCTGTGTTTGATATCAGCTCAGCGAGTGTACCCTGCGATTGATATCAGCTCAGCGGGAGACTCCAGGACAATTCGGGAGGGTTTGCAACCCTAAGCGCACCGTAAGTGGAATTTGTGTTGGAAAAGTCATGCGATCTCCTAATTTCTTTTTTAAGTATCCCCCTGCACTTTTTGTACTCCTCTAGGGCTTCCTCCGTCTTTAGCCTTTTGTATCTGCCAAAAGCCCTCCTTTTTTTCCTAATCCATTCTCGTATATCCCCTGACATCCAAGGTTCCCTGGAGTTCTTGGAACCACCCTTGACCTTTACGGGAACATGTTGCCATTGTATGGTCTCAATCTCCCTTCTGAAAGACTCCCATTGCTCCGATGCGGATTTTCCTACAAGCAGCTGATCCCAGTCCATTTTGGCCAGATCCTGCCTTATCCTATTAAAATCGGCCTTCCCCCAATTTAGAACCTTTATTTCCGGCCCCTCCCTGTCCTTTTCCATGACCACCTTAAATCTCACCGAATTATGGTCACTCTCACCAAAGTGCTCACCTCCTCGCACTTCTTCCACTTGGCCGGCCACATTCCCTAGAATTAGGTCCAGTACCGCCCCCTCTCTTGTAGGACTTTCTACATGCTGGCTCAAAAAGCTCTCCTGGATGCACGTTAAGAATTTTGTACCCTCTAAGCCTTTTACACTCTGAGTATCCCAGTTAATATTGGGGAAGTTGAAATCCCCCACTATTATTACCCTATTATTTGCACAATTTTCTGAGATTTGCCTACATATCTGTTCCTCTATCTCCCCCTGACTGTTTGGGGGCCTATAGTACACTCCCATCAAAGTGCTTGCCCCCTTTTTGTTTTTAAGCTCCACCCATATGGCCTCATTAGAGGAACCTGCTAATATATCATCCCTCCTTATGGCAGTAATTGATTCTTTAATTAATATTGCGACCCCCCCTCCTCTTATACCTCGCCCTCTGTCTCGCCTGAAGATTCTGTACCCCGGAATATTGAGCTGCCAGTCTTGCCCCTCCCTCAACCATGTCTCTGTGACAGCAACAATATCATACTCCCATGTGTTTTATCAACACCTTCAGTTCATCCACCTTATTCGCAAGACTCCTTGCATTAAAATAGATGCCATCCAGCCTTGCCCTCACATATTTGCCCTGTCTTCCAAGCTGACTTGTTTTTTTCTCTATATTTGGCTGCACATCACCCCCTATTGTAGCTCCACTCTGTATCCCATCCCCCTGCCAAGTTAGTTTAAACCCCCCCCCCAACAGTGCTAGCAAACCTCCCCGGGCGTGCGGGTACCGGTGATTGGGCACAGGGCATGCATGGGCTTCGCTGGCAAGGCCAGTATCTATGACGCAGCTCTAATTGCCCTTGAGAAGGTGGTGGTGAGCCGCCTTCTTGAACCGCTGCAGTCCGTGTGGTGACGGTTCGCCCACAGTGCTGTGAGGTAGGGAGTTCCAGGATTTTGGCCCAGCGACGATGAAGGAACGACGTGCCGTAGATATGTCACTAATGGCTGCAGGGGGAGGGGGAAACAATGTGGGAAGCATCAGAATGGCACACTTGCATCACTTAAATATTCCACTAAAGATCCTGCCTGTTTCAAGCAAGAGCTTTCTCCTCCTGCACGCCTTGTGCAAACAGAGTTTAGACTCGGCATTACGGGTTTCTGTCCCTTTTATCATCCTCAAGATACACCTGAACGGATTTAACAAAGAGCAAGGGATTTAACAAAGATTAATTGGATAGCTCTTTCAAAAAGCTGGCACAGGTACGGTGGGTCGAATGGCCTCCCTCTGTGCTGTACCACACTATGATACTATGATATTATGAACATCGTGAAAATAGGTCTGAAGGGGTTTAACACCCTGAAGCATCGTGGCAACAGCACTATATATAAAAAAAATCCCCTTCCAAACTTCTCGGAATACATGTTTCAAGTAAGAAATATAAGGAGAAATAGGACCCGGCTCCCTTGTACTTGCTGCAAATTGTAAACAATTTTACAACACCAAGTTATAGTCCAGCAATTTTATTTTAAATTCACAAGCTTTCGGAGGCTTCCTCCTTCGTCAGGTGAACGATTTAAAATAAAATTGCTGGACTATAACTTGGTGTTGTAAAATTGTTTACAATTGTCAACCCCAGTCCATCACCGGCATCTCCACACCTTGCTGCAAATGAGGAAGATGTGTCCCGATCTGAGGAGCAAAGCGAAGGTTTTAGCCTTTCATTTTATGTCCTCATTTTAGCACACGTTCCTTGGGAGGCCCAAACCTGAGCTGGAAACTCTCCAGCCCTCTGGGAGTACCACGGCAAGCATTGTGTACAACATGTCGCACACTCTCCCCCATTGTCCCCGAGCTGCCTGGCACTCTTTCCTTGCAAGTGGAGGTGGCGGATACACAGCTGTAAACATCTGCTCGGGCTTTTAGCTCGAGCTCCTCCACCGCTGTTGGGGGTTTCTCGTCGGGGTCAGCAGCCCCCTGGCGGTGGAAGCCGTATGCTTTGATAACCTTCGCCTCTACAGGGAGAGCCACCACTGATTCGGGCGTTGCGTGCATCAGAGGGCACAACCCTGTGGCAGCCTGTCTTATGAAGCACAGGCGGTGAAGATGGGACTCCCCTAACAAGTGACCGGCATAGCCAGGACTCCTCCTTACACCTACATTGTTCGGCCCCCCACCTTCAGAAACTCCTTTTCTTCATTTCAATTTTACAATTATGTCTGAAAAAAGCCCCCAAATTTTACCCACTCTCAGCTCTTAATCCCCTGTCACATCAAAGGAATCAAAAACATTGAAAAATAGTACTGGAGGGTCTGTGCTTTTATGTCTGTGAATGTGTATTGGGAACTCCAGGCACTCTGTTAATGGCTGCTGTAGTGTGTCCTATAGCTGCTGATATAACACAAAGCACCCAGTCTATCTCAGTTCGAGCACTATCGATAGTTTTAATCTTGCTCTGATTTTCTGGTATCAGACGGAACCATCGAGGACTGGATGTGATTCAGTCAGTCGAGCGCGTTAATAAACAAACAGTGCTGTTTAATATCTCCAGCCAATCAGTCTGTGTAAATAGCTCACTGAGTCAGGCTCAGGAGAATATCGACTGCACCAGGCACACATTTACACCACTCACTCGTGTCGCTTTGTAACTGTGTCGAAGATGGAGAGGGGAGAACATTGGCGATTAGGCACCCCCGCCGTCTCCCCTCCCCCCGAGCCGTCTCCCCTCCCCCCGAGCCATCTCCCCTCCCCCACCTCCGCTGTCTCCCCCTCCTCCCATCTCCCCCTCCCCCATCCCGCCGTCTCCCCTTCCCCACCCCTGCCGTCTCCCCTCCCCCATCCCGCCGTCTCCCCTTCCCCGCCCCCACGTCTCCCCACACCCCCGCCGTCTCCCCCTCCCCCAGCCCCGCCGTCTCCCCTCCCCCAGCGTCTCCCCATGCCCACCCCTGCCGTCTCCCCCTCCCCCACCCCCGCCATCTCCCCTCCCCCACCCCCGCCGTCTCCCCCTCCCGCACCCCTGCAGTCTCCCCTCCCCCACCTCCGCCGTCTCCCCTCCCCCTGAGCCGTCTCCCCTCCCCTCCCCTGCTGTCTCCCCTCCTCCACCCCCACCCCCGCCGTCTCCCCACCCCCACCCCCGCCGTCTCCCCTCCCCCACCCCCGCCGTCTCCCCCTCCCCCATCCCGCCGTCTCCCCTTCCCTGCCCCCACGTCTCCCCCCACCCCCGCCGTCTCCCCCTCCCCCAGCCCCGCCGTCTCCCCTCCCCCAGTGTCTCCCCATGCCCACCCCTGCCGTCTCCCCCTCCCCCACCCCCGCCGTCTCCCCTCCCCCAGCCCCGCCGTCTCCCCTCCTCCACCCCCACCCTCGCCGTCTCCCCTCCCCCACCCTCGCCGTCTCCCCCACCTCCGCCGCCTCCCCCTCCGTCTTCCCCTCCCCCACCCCCGCCGTCTCCCCTCCCCCAGGTAAGTTTGATAAATTTAATTTTAAGTTTCCTTGTGGGCCAGGAGGAGCAGGAGTGCCTTTCCAGGCCTCACGAGGAAGCCTTGGGCCTCCCTTGCACTGGGCTCCCCCTCTCCTCCCTCCGATCGCGGCCAGAGATCCACTCCCTCCCCACAACTGATCGCTGGGGATTGTTCCTATGGGTTCCGGCTGTGGTCTTCTGCCCGTGAATTCCCGATCCCACCCGCTGGGCAGGTAGTGGATCAGGTCAGGTTCGGGCAGGTCTCCGGGAAAATTTATTCATAGAATTCCATAGAATTTACAGCACAGAAACAGGCCATTCGGCCCAACAGGACTGTGCTGGTGTTTATGATCCACATGAGCCTCCTCCCGCCCCTCTTCATCTCACCCTATCACCATATCCTTCTATTCCTTTCTCCCTCATGTGTTTTTCTCGCTTCCCCTTCAATGTATCTGTGATAGTCGCCTCAATTACTCCTTGTGGTAGCGAGTTCAACATTCTAACCACTTTCTGGGTAAAGAAGTTTCTCCCGAATTCCCTATTGGATTTATTCAAAGATAGGTCGAGCCTCCACGTCCCCGGACTCCGCGGATTCTCCGCCCGTTTCAGGACTCGCGAGCACCTCGCCTGATCCCCCTTTAAAATCAGGGCCGATGTGGCTGTACGCATCATGAGTAAAGATAACGTTTAAGTGAGAAGGGAAGGAGGGGGAAGATGGATTAAAATCCTGGACGATTTGTTCCCCCAGCCTCGCTGGACACTCAAGAGTCAATGCCTTCAGGATAGCAGGGCAGGAAATGAATACAAGGAGCTCAGTCATCGCCAGGGGTGAATAGACATTGTTTAGAACTGGAATAAGTAACTACCATCAAACAACGATAAGAGATCTGATTGTAAAATCCAACCCCTCACTGGGGGGAGGGATATTTTGGAGATAATGACTCAGGAAATCGATAAAAAGGTCCCCTGCTGAGCAATCCCCGTTGCCAGCTGAGCCCGATGTTATCTCTCTAAAACATTAATCAACACGGCCAGAGTAAGCAGTGCATGGGTTGGAGATTTGGATCAGTCAGTCCACCGACAGGATTAGGTTGCGATGTTTATTATCCAAGTTTTTCTCGCCTCCTCTCCCTGTATTTGCCTGGTTGGTGGTTACTCTCTGGTATCTCACCCAAGGCTATTCTTCACATATTGAGCCTAGATGGTGGTGGGGGGGGGCAGCTATTCCCCTGTGGAGGGCATCACAGTGGAGGCCAAATGCTTTGCCCATCCAATGGCCACGTGTACGGACACACACGCTTCCGACAGGGGTCCCGGGATGGCGATCCTCTCTTTGTTATCCCAGGGACCACTTTCAATTGTGTTGGGGGAAGGGGAGGCAATGAAGGAGCACGAGGATCAGGGGTGGTAGAGGAGCACGGGGGAGGGGTAATAGAGCAGCACAGGGGTCAGAGGGTGATAGAGGAGCACGGGGGAGGGGTAATAGAGCAGCACAGGGGTCAGAGGGTGATAGAGGAGCACAGGGGAGGGGTAATAGAGCAGCACAGGGGTCAGAGGGTGATAGAGGAGCACGGGGGAGGGGTAATAGAAGAGCACAGGGGTCAGAGGGTGATAGAGGAGCATGGGGGAGGGGTAATAGAGCAGCACAGGGGTCAGAGGGTGATAGAGGAGCACAGGGGTCAGAGGGTGATAGTGGAGCACGGGGAGAGGGGGTGATAGAGCAGCACAGGGGTCAGAGGGTGATAGAGGAGCACGGAGGGAGGGGGTGATAGAGGAGCACAGGGGTCAGAGGTGATAGAGGAGCACGGAGGGAGGGGGTGATAGAGGAGCACAGGGGTCAGAGGGTGATTGTGGAGCACGGGGAGAGGGGGTGATAGAGGAGCACGGAGGGAGGGGGTGATAGAGGAGCACGGAGGGAGGGGGTGATAGAGGAGCACGGGGGAGGGGGTGATAGAGGAGCACGGAGGGAGGGGGTGATAGAGGAGCACAGGGGTCAGAGGTGATAGAGGAGCACAGGGGTCAGAGGGTGATAGAGGAGCATGGAGGGAGGGGGTGATAGAGGAGCACAGGGGTCAGAGGGTGAAAGAGGAGCATGGGGGGAGGAGTAATAGAGCAGCACAGGGGTCATTTCCATATTCAGGCTTGGACTCCCGCCCGAACCCGACAGGAATCACTGCCTGGCCTGCGGACGGGAGCAGGAACTCGGGTGGCAGGAGGCCTCTGCTGGGGCTCCACGGGAACGGTCTCCGGCAGTCAGCTAAGAGATGGGGGGGATGGAGTCCAGACGGGATCGAGGGGGGAGGCCCAAGGTCTCTTTGTGGGGATCGGAGGAGCACTCCTGCCCGTGCCATCTGCAATTTAAAATTGCAGTTAGATTGGGCTGTGAAAGGAGAGGGTGAGCCCCCGCTCCATTTCAACTGTGACCCCCCACCCCACCACCCTCCACCTGGTATCCGTCAGGTGGGGGGGAGTTAAAATCAAGGCCACTGTTTCCGCAGATTAATTTCGAATTAATCCCCCTTCAAGCGCGGGCTCTGTCCTCTGGTTCTACTGTTCTGGACAAGGCGAAACAGCTTGTCAGAGTCTACATTATCTAGCTTCTGTAGAATCCGAAAAAGCAGCAATCAAGTCCCACCTCTCAGCCTTCTCTTTTCCCGTGAGAATATGCCCAATTTAGGTCGTCGTGATTTACAGGCCTCACTTCGCCCCATCACTCAGGGTTGCAGTAGTGTTTGACTCTGGGTCAAGAAGGTTATCATCAATGTGACTTTTGATCCTGCTGAGGGAATTGGGAGGAGTGGAGATAAATGCAGCTGGGACACAAGTAAAGGTGACAGTGTTAACCCATAGCCAACCCACGTGCACAGGCAATGCATGAACTCATAAACAGCATTTATATAGTGCCTTTAACATAGGAAAACGTCCCAAGGCGCTTCACAGGAGCGTCATCAGACGGAAAAATTGACACCGAGCCAAAGAAGGAGGCGCTAGGACAGGTGACCAAAAGCTTGGTCAAAGAGGTAGGTTTTAAGGAGTGTCTTAAAGGAGGGATTTAGGGAGGGAATTCCAGAGCTTAGGGCCTAGGCAGCTGAAGGCATGGCCGCCAATGGAGGGGCGAGGGAAATCGAGGATGCCAGATTTGGAGGAACCCATGGTTTTTAGAGAATTGTAGGGCTGGAGGAGGTCACAGAGATAGGGAGGGGCGAGGCCATGGAGGGATTTGAACACAAGATGTACTCATGTGCATGCACAATAAACACACAAGACATGTATGCATACACACGAATTAAACATACAATGTATATGTTCATTCATGCAATAAACACAAAATACATCTGGACATGTGATAAACACACAATACATATGTACAAATGCAATAAACACACAATACATGTGTACAAATGCAATAAACACGCTATACATGTGTACAATGCAATAAACACACAATACACACACATTCATAGTAAACACACAATACCCATATGTATACATGCAATGAATGCCCACATATACATACACAGTAAGTACACAATACACATGTGCACGCACACATTAAACACACAATACCTGTACGCACATGATAAACCCAAACCATACATGTATACACATTCCAGCCCTCACATAGCGGGTCTGCGTGATTATTATGTACACACAAGTGTATGTGTTTAGTGTGTGTATGTCAAGAATAAAGATAACCCCAAAAGTAATTAACTATTCCCTTCATTTTCTTAACTCCCAACACGTGATTATTAATTCTAAATGTGATACAAGTAGATTTTCAATTAACTATTTGAAATTGATAAACCCACGCGCACTACAGCATGTATTCATGTGCACACACACGCAATATACAGATTCACATACAGACACGCACGGTACAGATTCACACACAGACACGCACGGTACAGATTCACACACAGACACGCACGGTTCAGATTCACACACAGACACGCACGGTACAGATTCACACACAGACACGCACGGTACAGATTCACATACAGACACGCACGGTACAGATTCACATACAGACACGCACGGTACAGATTCACACACAGACACGCACGGTACAGATTCACACACAGACACGCACGGTACAGATTCACATACAGACACGCACGGTTCAGATTCACACACAGACACGCACGGTACAGATTCACGTACAGACACGCACGGTACAGATTCACACACAGACACGCACGGTACAGATTCACGTACAGACACGCACGGTACAGATTCACGTACAGACACGCACGGTACAGATTCACATACAGACACGCACGGTACAGATTCACACACAGACACGCACGGTACAGATTCACACACAGACACGCACGGTACAGATTCACACACAGACACGCACGGTACAGATTCACGTACAGACACGCACGGTACAGATTCACGTACAGACACGCACGGTACAGATTCACATACAGACACGCACGGTACAGATTCACGTACAGACACGCACGGTTCAGATTCACACACAGACACGCACGGTACAGATTCACATACAGACACGCACGGTACAGATTCACGTACAGACACGCACGGTACAGATTCACGTACAGACACGCACGGTACAGATTCACGTACAGACACGCACGGTACAGATTCACACACAGACACGCACGGTACAGATTCACACACAGACACGCACGGTACAGATTCACACACAGACACGCACGGTTCAGATTCACACACAGACACGCACGGTACAGATTCACATACAGACACGCACGGTACAGATTCACATACAGACACGCACGGTACAGATTCACGTACAGACACGCACGGTTCAGATTCACGTACAGACACGCACGGTACAGATTCACGTACAGACACGCACGGTACAGATTCACACACAGACACGCACGGTACAGATTCACGTACAGACACGCACAGTACAGATTCACATACAGACACGCACGGTACAGATTCACATACAGACACGCACGGTACAGATTCACGTACAGACACGCACGGTTCAGATTCACGTACAGACACGCACGGTACAGATTCACATACAGACACGCACGGTTCAGATTCACATACAGACACGCACGGTACAGATTCACATACAGACACGCACGGTTCAGATTCACATACAGACACGCACGGTTCAGATTCACATACAGACACGCACGGTACAGATTCACACACAGACACGCACGGTACAGATTCACATACAGACACGCACGGTACAGATTCACATACAGACACGCACGGTTCAGATTCACATAGAGACACACACGGTACAGATTCACGTACAGACACGCACGGTACAGATTAACATACAGACACGCACGGTACAGATTCACATACAGACACGCACGGTACAGATTCACACACAGACACGCACGGTACAGATTCACATACAGACACGCACGGTACAGATTCACGTACAGACACGCACGGTACAGATTCACGTACAGACACGCACGGTTCAGATTCACATACAGACACGCACGGTACAGATTCACGTACAGACACGCACGGTTCAGATTCACGTACAGACACGCACGGTACAGATTCACACACAGACACGCACGGTACAGATTCACATACAGACACGCACGGTACAGATTCACGTACAGACACGCACGGTACAGATTCACGTACAGACACGCACGGTACAGATTCACGTACAGACACGCACGGTTCAGATTCACACACAGACACGCACGGTACAGATTCACGTACAGACACGCACGGTACAGATTCACGTACAGACACGCACGGTTCAGATTCACGTACAGACACGCACGGTACAGATTCACACACAGACACGCACGGTACAGATTCACCTACAGACACATCAAACACACATACAGCCCTGCTCCATAGATATGTTCTACTCTGGGAGGCTCCTGAATCCCAGAGAGCAGTTTTCAGCCACTTAATATTCGGAATATTCCGGTCAATGATTGTCTATGTACAGAGCAATGGAAAACGCCTGGTGAGAGCAGAATAAAGGCTGCTCCATAAGTAGTCAGGTACACAGACGATTAACTACCTTTGTTTAATAATTATATGATCTGTTTGCCCTTTCATACCTAATCCTTGCTAAATTCTGAGAGCCTACTTTGATTCATGGTTGCTATGCAACGCTGTTTGTTCTGTACCTGTTCCTGTTTACTTTTACCTTTACTGATTATCTGGCTGCATTCTACAAAAAGTTCTTTTCTCCCACACACAAGTGGGGACCCGCATGTGACGAGACATCGAGTTCAGTGTGCAGCTAAGGAATTCGACTCATTCTGGCCAGTGTGAAACGAGATGAAAGAGAAATGTGAGGGGAGTGGAATTTGCAAACGGCAAGGAACAAATGATCGTAGAGCGGGGAGTCACAGAGGTCAGTGTGAATGTGGTGTTTAAGGTAATTGAGTGTGGGAATAATTGGTTCTAATGCCTTGTGAGTTACGGCCTACAGACTGTGAAACTTTACCGGTTACTTGTCTGAGGTGTTCCATTGGCAATTTCAACAAGCAATTCTGTTTTTCCCTCTTTTGGATGAGATGTTAATCTGAGGTCCTGGCTGCCAAGGCACTATTCAAAGAAGAGCAGGAGAGTTCTCCCCAGTGTCCTGGCCTATATTTATCCCTCAACCAACACCGAAAACAGATTAGCTGGTTGTGTTTGTGGGATCTTGCTGGCTGTAAATTGGCTGCCATGTTTCCATTACAATAGTACTTAATTGGCTGTAAAGCGCTTTGGGACATCCCAAGATTGTGAACACCGATGTGTGAATATAAACTTTCTTTCTCTCTTTTTTTTCTTTCTCTTTCTCTCTTTTTTTTCTTTCTCTTTCTCTCGTTCTTTTTCTATCTTTCTCTTTCTTTCCTTTCTTTCTTCATCCATCGTGGTTCATTTGGCAACACTCTTGCCTCTGGGTGAGAAGACTGTTGTTCTGAGACCCCCCACCCTGAGACTTGAGCCTAGAGCCTAGGCTGACACTTCACTTCATTACTGGGGTGGGAGGAATGCATCATTGTCAGAGGTACGGTCCTTCAGATGAGACGAGTAACTGAAGTCCAATTTGATGTTCCAGGGATATTGTTGAATATTAAAGATCCTAAGGCACTAATCCGAAGAGTTCTGATGTCCCGGCAAACATTCTCCCCTCAATCAGTGCCATCAAATATAAACTAACTGTGCGTTCATCTCACTGCTGTTTGTGGGATGGTGCAGGTGCAGAATTGCAGCTGTGTTTGGCCACGTAACATCAGTCAGTGTCAGGACTGGAAAAAACTCTGCAGTCCATCCCCAAAACTAATACCCCTCAATCGCCCACTCTCCCATTAATCCATTCAACTTCTCCTTTAAATTTTTCCACACTATCTGCCCACCCCCTTCCTGGACAGTCCATTCCAGACCTCCAACACCCTCTACACCATGTTTAAATCTAAACTGTCTGTGTACCTTCTCTTTCCCCCCTCCCCCCTCCCCCCGCCCTCTGCCTTTAATCTTGAGCTTGTGTCCCCTGGCTCTAGGGTTCATGGGCAACGTATCATAGAAATTTACGGCGCAGAAGGAGGCCATTCAGCCCGTCGTGTCTGTGCCGGCCGATAAAGAGCTATCATGCCTTTATATCATTTGAACAGCGCCCTGAGATGTTTCAATGTTAAAAGGCGCCACGTAAGCTCTACAAAGCTGCAGTTGGTTGTTTGGGCTGTGAACATTCCCTCTGGGCTATGTAGCGGGGCAGATTCTGGAGCAACAGAAAAGACAACGGCTCACACACACAGTTCCTCTGAAGTCGCGATTCGTGGCTGATGTGCCGTCCTCAGTGGTCGGGCAATATAGGCAGTATGTTGCCAGAAAAAATGGTGCTATCTTCTTCAGCTGCCTAGGCCCTGAGCTCTGGAATTCCCACCCTAAACCTCTCCGCCTCTGTATCCTCCTTTTAAGTCGCTCCTTAAAACCTACCTCTTTGACCAAGCTTTTGGTCACCTGTCAGGTTCACCAGACTGAGCCCTGGGATGGCAAGACTGTCATATGGGGAGAGATTGGGCCTGTATTCACCCTCTCTGTTCCTTTACTCCTCCCATCAGTTTCTTTTGTTTTTCTCTGAATATCTCTTGCTTTTTTTTATATAAATTTGTGTTTTGTTCATCTTTAGGGGTGAATGTACTCGGCCTGTATTCACTCGAGTTTAGAAGAATGAGAGGGGATCTCATTGAAACATATAAAATTCTGACAGGGCTAGACAGACTGGATGCAGGGAGGATGTTTCCCCTGGCCAGGGGGTCCAGAACGAGGGGTCACAGTCTCAGGAAACGGGGTAGGACAATTAGGACAGGATGAGGAGAAATTTCTTCACTCAGAGAGTGATGAACCTGTGGAATTCTCTACCACAGAAGGCTGTGGAGGTCAAGTCACTGAATATATTTAAGAAGGAGCTAGATAGATTTCTAGACACAAAAGGCATCAAGGGGTATGGGGAGAGAGTGGGAATATGGTATTGAGATAGTGGATCAGCCATGATCATTTTGAATGACGGAGCAGGCTCGAAGGGCCGAATGGCCTACTCCTGCTCCTATTGTCTATATTTCTATGTCCTAATTTCTCCTTATGTGCCTCAGTGTCAAATTTAGTTTGATAACGCTCCTGTGAAGCGCCTTGGGACGTTTTACTACGTTAAAGGCGCTAATTAAATGTAAGTTGTTGTTGACAGTGATTAAAAAGCCACCAGAACGCTGCTTCCACTGAAGGAACCGGTGACCAGGAGGGTCTCAGTACCTCTGGAAACCACAAGTTGGACAAATATTTGCGACGGAGGGAGATATAGTCTAAAGGGAAGAGACTAGGGCAGTGGGATTAGTTTTAAATTGCTGTAGCAAAGAGAGTCGGCACAGACAAGATGGGCCGAATGGCCTCTTTCTATGCAGTGAAATTGTAAAATGTACATCACTGGCACAGTGTTGGAGGAACGTCACTCTACAACCTGCTGTGCTTAATTAGTTGAATGCTGCGATCGGACGGGATTGGGTTTCTATGGAAAGATGAATTGGATGGGCTAAATGGCCTCCCTTATATATACTAAACCATGTCAGCCGTGGCTCAGTGCTGGCACTTTCGCCTCTGAGTCAGAAGGTTGTGCGTTCCTCAACCAACATCACTAAAACAGATTATCGGGTCAATTACCTCATTGCTGTTTGTGGGATCTTGCTGTGTGCAAAATGGCTGCTACATTTCCCACGTTACAACAGTGACTACACTTCAAAAGCATTCAATTGGCTGTAAAGTGCTTTGGGACGTCCTGAGGTCGTGAAAGGCGCAGTATAAAAATGCAAGTTTCTATATAAATGCAAGTTGGTGTTTCTAGTACGGGTAAGGAGGAACACTGAGACCTGAGAGGCCAGGGAATGGGCTGGGCTTCAGAAGCTGTATTCCTGGAAATATTTTGAACCATGAATAAAACTCCGGAGCAGATTGTGTACAGGCCATTCCATTTAACAGCCAGTCTGATAAGCACTGGATCCACTCCAGGGAAGGCTGGCTTCCTGTCCCTATTCATTCCTGTTGCTAATTCACAATAACCAATGAGACAATTGGATTTTATTTTTGATCCTGACATTCTGATTGGAAACATCAATCCAAAGCACTCAATTGGAGGCGGGATTTTTCCCCCAAACTTGCCGTTACCGAGTGATTCCCTATTGTGTGCTGCTCCTCTGATGGTGGAGTGCCTTTTCAGTTCCATACCTGCAATGCACTCAGTGACCTGAGGTGATATTAAAGGCTTAATACTTGAAGGAGGAGAAACACCGGGCAAAAGGCTGTTAGGAGAACAGGTAAAACAGATTATCTGGCCTTTATCACATTGGCTGCCGTGATTCCTACATTACAACAGCGACTACACTTCAAAAAGTACTTCATCGGCTGTAAAGTGCTTTTGGGACGTCCTGAGGTCGCGAAAGGCATTATAGAAATGCAAGTTTTTCTTTAATGGTCTGGTCAGGAAGATGAATATGGACCAGGGCAGGCCATTCGGCCCACCTTTGCTCATCATTCTTGTCTCTGGGCCTAGAGGTTGAGATATGGCACAGCACAGCACAGCACTGGAGGTGTATTTGGTCTGATTGTGAGCCCTGTCATCAAAGCAACATTGAAATGTCCTGTGAACATCAGGTTATGAGTCAGTCAGTGAACAGTGTGCCACACATACAGGGAGGAATGCAGCAGATTCCAGAACTCTAATCTCTTCAGCAGGAGGTCCACATTCCAGTGCACAATCTATTTCTAGTCACATTCAAACTGTATTATGCACAAGGTAAATGGATACCTGGGAGTACATGGTGCAAGGTTCTTAACACATCCCGGGCTTGACAAGTTAGAGCCGTTATCTGAACCTGTAGATTATGTTACCACCTTTCAGCTTGTTCTCTGGCATCTGCTGATTGGAAATAAACTCCACCCTTAGTGGCCGTTTATGGTCCCGACTGGTGCAAACGGGGCGATAATAAGGTTAAGATGGTGGTGCAATACTTACCGCCTTGTTGCAGCCGCCGCCATTTTGAAAGGGGCCAACGTGCTTGGCGGTCGATGCACTTGCCGGTTTCAGGCGATGGGCCCCTTTTGATATGCAAATCACGGTGCTAAAATGGACACAGGACCTGGATTGCCATTTTAGGAGCGAAGTGGTCAGAGCCTGCACCGTGCGTTCTCCAACTGGTTTCATTGGCGATAGAGCCGCAGAGGCCCAGCAAAGTTTGAAATTATTTTTGTGGAGACAAGAGGAGCAGGAGCACTCTTCAGGGCCCCACAGAAATAATCTGGGCCGCTGCTATCCCGGGACCCCCTGCCCCCACTGCGATCGTGACTCCCCCTCCCCCCACTGCGATCGTGACTCCCCCTCCCCCCACTGCGATCGTGACTCCCCCTCCCCCCACTGCAATCGTGACCCTCCCCACCACACACTTACCTTGCCGCCAGCCAGACCAGTCCGATATTGGCCAGACTTAATCCGGCGAGTTGCTTTGGAATGCCTGTTTGACACCCCTCAGCTCACCGGTGTAAATCAGGTTCGGCCACCTCTTCACTACTGGGACGGGCGGCTATCGACCCCTTACTGTTGGAGACCTTCGTCCCTGGGCTGGATTTGAAGCCATCTCCTGGAAGTGGAAGATCAATGTGCTTCACTCCCTACACTGGTCAGCCTGCTGCTGGGAGTATCATTTGATATCGTCACTTATACAACAGGTTGTGTAGGTGCAAAGTGATGTGTGATGCGTTCTGTGCCAAATTGCCATGTATTTGGTTAAATAAACTGCCTCTCCAGCAAACATATCCTGTTATCCGTCCAACTTTGGGAGGAAAGGCCGCCTGGATAGTTACTCCAGCTCATCCTTCCATGGTAACCTATGGCCTCCCCATTAGTGTCCAATCACCTCTTAAATGACTGCAGACTTCTTGCCTTCCACCATACCAGAAAGCCAGTGTTGATCACTTTGTGTGATGAAGTACTTCCCAACATCAGTCTAGAACTTGCCTTTCACTGGTTTGTCCCCGTAGTTATGGTTTAATTTCAAAGAGTGATCTGGGCTAACCTTTTCTATCCTACTGATATCTCATATATAAGAAAGAAAGACTTGTATTTCTATAGCGCCTTTCATGACCTTAGGACGTCCTAAAGTGTTTTACAGCCAATGTCACCGTTGTGATATAGGGAAAGGTCCCTCCCCATTCACCTGCTTTCAAAACTGAAGAGAAGAGTCCATGGAAAGTGAAAGCTTAGGGCATGACATATACTGGCCTGAAAACCCCATCCCCAATTGGAACCTAACACTATACAAGTGCAGCAAGGCCCCTTCTCAAACAATTTGGAACCAAACTAGGGTTTCCAACTCTGGTTGGACATATTCCTGGAGGTTTTAATCACATGACTTTCTGCCTCGAACCGCCCCACCCAGTCAAACAACCCTTTTTCCCCCATCTTCGGTATTTTCATGACCAATAAACAAAAGTCTTCAAAGAAAATGAAGAAAACCCCACTTTATTTTAATGCCGCTATGATTTTTCTCCCAGGTTTTGCTGGCAGCAGTTTCCTGGAGATTAATCTTCAATTCCTAAAGATGCCAGTGCAATCCTGGAGGGTTGGCGACCCTAAAGCAAACAGAAAATGTTGGAAATACACAGGAGGTCAGTCAGCTTCCGAGAGGGAAAAGACAGATTAATATTTCGGGTGGAGACCCTTCACCGAACCCTTTTGCACCCGAAACCTTTACCTGTCTTATTGAGGGTGTGATTTTAACCGCACTTCACCCAGCAGAACCGGGGAGGGTGCAGTTAAAATGGAGTGATGGAATTACCCACTGGCTTCACCCCCCCCAATCTGGTCAACAACACTTTTAAATTGCAGGAGGCAAACGACACCTGCCTGAATCATAGAATGGTTACAGCACAGAAGGAGGCCATTTGGCCCATCGAGCCCGTACTGGCTCTTTGTAAGAGCAATCCAGTTAGCCCCATTACTCCGCTCTTTCCCTGTAGCCCTGCAAATTTTTTCTCTTCGAGTATTTGTCAAACAAACAGAAAATGTTGGAAGTACATTCCCTTCAAGTATTTGTGAAGCCGAAGGGGTCCTTTCTCTCTCTCTATATATATATATATATATATATATAAATATGCAGATCGGGCTCTGATGATGTCATCTGGGCCCGACTGCTATTTTTACCTGAGGTCTGAGCAGGGAATTAATGGCGGATTCCCCATCAGGCCAAAGCTGTCAGCAAGTGGATGCAAGGCCAAAGACTTGCCCGGGTGTCCATTAATCCTGGCTCTCTTTCGCTGAGGAGTAGAGTGGGCCTTTCAAAGGCCTCCTGGTGCTTTCCCAGCTCGACGTGCGGCCTGTGCTCAGATTGACGAATGCCTCACAGGTGCCGTGGTCCCATGTTTACTGTGGGGTAGGAGGTCACGTGACTTCCCATACTATCGGGTACATGTTACCGATCCCCGCTGTTGGCACAAAGCTTTTCCTACTGGAAGTGCATATCGGAAATTCATGCATGGAGGTCAGGAATTCCTGCAAGTGCAAATCTATAAAATTTACCCCTCATTAACTCAGCTAAAGGAATTACACCGCAGGGTGAAAATAAACACGGGTGAAGGGTAATGATTACAATCTGTATACTAAGTCTTACCAAGTTATTGCCTGAATCCTGATTACAGTGTTAACTGCTCGGCTATCATGAAGGATCCATACAAATACACACGCCCATACAATGATACACATATGTACACAAATGCATAGGTATGTAGATCCACACAGACACACGGATGTACACACGCACGCAACACATGAACACATACACAAACGACAATAACTTACATTTATAAGGTTTGCCTCATGTAAAAAAAATGTTTTGGACCAGAAAGGTTACAGTGGAGGAGATGAACTCCTAATTGTTGAGAAGGTGTTTTAAGAGGATATTGAAGGAAGGCCGAGAGTTAGGTTGATGTCGAAGGTTCTAAAGAGCAGGGTACATATGCACACATACAGAAACGCACATACACAGAGATGCACACAGGCACAAATTGTACACACTCACCAGTGCACACACATACATACACTCACACATATACAGAGCAGCACACATGTACACATTTGCACACATATACATGCATGCATAAATACATATTCATGTACACACACCTACAGACATGCACGTACAGGCGAACATATACAGAGACCGCATACACACGTGCAAACACAGAAAGACTCGCATTTCTATAGTGCTCGTCACAACCTCAGGACATCCTAAAGTGCTTTATAGCCAATTAAGTACTTTTGAAGTGTAGTCACTATAGTAATGTAGGACTTGTGTACCCACTTGCACAGATACAGATACATGTTCAAACACACACACAAATACGTACACACATACAGATGCACATATGAACACATCTAAGACTGCCTACTTTCACCTCTGTAACATCGCCCGTCTCCGTCCCTGCCTCAGCTCATCTGCTGTTGAAACCCTCATCCATGCCTTTGTTACCTCAAGACTCGACTATTCCAATGCTCTCCTGGTCGGCCTCCCATCTTCCACCCTCCATAAACTTCAGCTCATCCAAAACTCTGCTGCCCGTATCCTAACTCGCACCAAGTCTCGAGCACCCATTACCCCTGTGCTCGCTGACCTACATGGCTCCCAGTCCGGGAATGCCTCAATTTTAAAATTCTCATCCTTGTTTTCAAATCCCTCCATGGCCTCGCCCCTCCCTATCTCTGTAACCTCCTCCAGCCCTATAACCCTCCGAAATCTCTGCGCTCCTCCAATTCTGGCCTCTTGCACATCCCCGATTTTAATCGCTCCACTATTGGCGGCCATGCCTTCAGCTGTCTAGGCCCTAAGCTCTGAAATTCCCTCCCTAAACCTCTCTGCCTTTCTACCTCTCTCTCCTCCTTTAAGGTGCTCCTTAAAACTTAACTCTTTGACCAAGCTTTTGGTCACCTGTCCTAATATCTCCTTATGTGACTCGGTGTCAAATTTTGTTTGATAACCGCTCCTGTGACATGTTTTGGGACATTTTACTATGTTAAAGGTGCTATATAAATGCAAGTTGGTGTTTTTGTTGATGATACAGATGGACAGACACATCAACACTCACGCACATAGATGCATAGACATGTTCGAACACACACGAGTACATACACACATACAGATGCACACATTCTTACACAAATATACACACTCATGTACATGTATACAGTCTCAGAGTCAGACACATTGTGCATACAGAGGTGCACACAAACACGTACACACTTGCGCAGAGAGACGCACACATACATAGCTGTGTGCTCATGCAACAATCACCATACAAGTCTACGTACACAATCATGCACATACATGTACATAATCACAAACACGGAGACACACTCACAAGTACACTCATGCAAACACAGACATACCCATGTACACACTCGCACACACTATGTATACACACGCACACGTACACACATGCTCCCTTGCACAGCATCAATATGTTCTTATATGGGTATGTTTCCATTCAGTAAAAGTTACTGGACACTATCCACAGATCTGTTTAAATTTAAAGTGCTCTGTTGAATCAGCCCTTGGAGATCATTGAGCTGCCAAGTTTGTTTTCGATGTGCTCTGAATAGTTATTTATTTCTTCAATTTGTGGTCAAAAGTGGGTGCAGCTTAGCTGGTGATTGCTGGCTCTTTCAGGGCACCTGAACCTTGGCTCTGCCACAACAACAGATGTGACAGTGCCTACGCCCACTCCGATTTGTGCCCATCTATAACAGCTGTCTAGACCAGGCTGAATTTATGGGGCTTGAAACTACTGGACAGCCCTGGAGTATTGCTTTTGTGTAAACTACACCTGAGTGATTTGGCTGGTGCTGATCAGCAGCAACACAGCGCAGCAAATTACAGGAACCAGTAATAAATCAAGGGCATTTAAGAATGGACAGAGGCCATTGTGCCTGTATTGCTGCCTGCTCCATGTCAGGGCCAACTACTCTAGTCCTATTTCCCTGCTGTTTTCCCCCGTATCCTTTCATGATTTTATTGTCAGCGGGGGCCAAAATTCCTGAGTGGAGAAAGGAGGTGGATCAGCCCTAGGGTGGGGGGTGGGGGCAGGAATTTAGGATAGAACTCCGGCTGCACCAGATATCTTTCCCATGTAGGCTCCATCCAAAATTTCTATTGGTTGGGGCGGGGGGGTGCCCAGGTGAATGAGTCTTCCGTAGCCACCATTGTGGGCATGTCCGGGGGGGGGGGGGGGGGGGGGTGGGAGGGACGGCGTTTCCTGGCTACCCTGGAAATTGTGACCGGCACGCTCTCCGATAGACCCAGCAGAACTCTTGCCTGCTGAGGACAGACACGGGTCCCATATTGGGCACCAAGAAGGCCCCAAGTCTGCCCGAAACAAAGATAGTCGGTCTTCTGAGAGGATTGATGACCTTTGAACTAATGGCCCCCTTTTGTTCCCTTAGAAGCATTGGGGAAAAGAAATAGCTTGCTGTTTGTCTTTGACCATTCCCGGGTCTCGGCCTCCACCTGTCGGAACGGAGGGGTTGCCTCATTGATAACCACCAGCACAGCAGGTTCTGCCGAGTTTCTACAGGCACGGGTCTACCTGTCCTTTACGGTGGAAGTGAGCCTGTCCCCATGATTTGGGGCGGGGTCAAACTCAGGGCACACTGGCAGTCGCAAGGCCCAACCCACTGGTCTTCCACTGTGGCGGAGCAGAGGAGCCTGGAATATCGGGGCCTCAAATGTTTATCTAATTCCCTCTCAAATGTTGTGATTGACTTGGCTTCAACAGACACTTATGGGAATATGTTTCATAGTGTAATAATCCTTTGCCAAGAACAACTCCTTCTGACCTCCTCCTTTCTGCTTTTACTCCCAATCCTAAGTTTGTGCCTCTTTGTTACCGATGCACCCACCAGTGGAAATAATCTTTCTTGCCTGAGTCAGAAAGTTGTGGGTTCACGTCCCATTCCAGGAACTTGAACACACAATCTAGGCTGACACTCCAGTGTAGTACTGAGGGAGTGCCAAACTGTCAGAGGTGCCTGCTTTCAGAAGAAACGTTAAACTGAGGTTCTGTCTGCCTTCTGAACTGGATGTAAAAGATCCAATAACACTATTTGAAGAAGAGCAGGGGTGTCCTGGCCAATATTTATCTCTCAACCAACATCACTAAACAGATTATCTGGTCGTGTATCATATTGTTGTTTATGGGACCTTCCTGTGCACAACTTGGCTACCATGTTTCCTATATTATGACAATGACTGTACTTCAAAATAATTCATTGACTGCAAAGCGCTTTGGGACACCCTAAGGTAATGAAAGGCACTATATAAATGCAAGTTTTATCTTTATTTGCTCTAACCCTTTCAGAACTTTGAACACTCCTATTACAGCCTTCTCCGCTCCAGTGCATAATCCCCAGTTTATCAAGTCTGTCATCATAACTATAACCTCACATCGCTGGCATCATCCTCGGGAACCGAAATTTGACTTTTTAACCACTTTGAACCTGTGACCCTTTTGGCTTCACTGCCACTGTTTAGTTTGAAGTAATGATTTAGATTTAATCTTATATACCTGCCTGAACTCATTACCTCTTCTCGAGGCTGAGCATTCCAAGTATCATTCAGTAAAGTTCTATGTACTTTGCCCAAACAAAATGCCAGAAGCCCAGCCTCCTACTGCACCAGTTTGTTTCTCACACAAACCATTTTTACAGTCTCTCCGACTAATGTAGTGGCAGTTACATGTTTCCACTTGTGGGGGGGGAATCCAAAACTAAAGGTCATAAATATAAAATAGTCGCTAATAAATGCAGTAGGGAACTCAGGGGAAACTTCTTTACCCAGAGAGTGGTTAGAATGTGGAACTCACAACCACAAGGAGTAGTTGAGGCAAATAACAGAGATGCATTTTAAGGGGAGCTAGATAAGCACATGAGGGAGAAAGGAATGGAAGGGTATCCTATAAAGTAGGTGAAGTAGGGAGGGAGGAGGCTTGGGTGGAGCATAAACGTCATCATAGACCAGTTGGGCTGAATGGCCTGTTTCTGTGCTGTAGACTCGATGTAACTCAAGTTACTGCTGGATTATGCTCTGGGCCTACTGTCCCAAGCTCATTCCAGCTAGAGAGATCCCACTGTGATTTTACAATTATTGGAGCATTGCTGGGTACAGCACTAGCGCTGGTGAGGACCGGTGGTAATTACTGGTATGTTCCCAGCTGTAGTAACATTCTGTGTTTGATGATAACGCCTCAAACAGGACAATCTATTCATTCGTCTAAAGGATGACAAGGGGGAATTCCGCATAGCACCATGTAGTGAGAAGACACTGGGTCAGCTCCTCATTACTCTCAGTTCCTGGCCTGCATTGAGCAGAAAAATGTTGGGTAGAAGCCCGATCATCTTCTTGTGGCAGGTGGCAGTAGTGGGGGGTGGGGTGGTGAATTAGAAGGAGATGTCGTTGCCACACTATTATGTTGCGTCTCCCAGCGCCTCGGCAAAGAGGCCACTTGTAGGGCTCTGTAATTAGGCCAAAGATGGATGCCAGTCAACTAGGTTGGCACATACGCTTTTTTTTACACTGCCAAGGATATTGAGACCCACAGCCCCATTCATCTACCATCTATCATTTAAATTTACCCCTCCAAATTCGGAGTGTCTATTGACACCACTGTGTCTGCCAATGAGTTGGAGGCGGGACAGGACTCATCATCATCATCATCATCATCATCATCATCATCATCATCATCATCAACAACAACAACAACTCGCATTTGCACAGCGCCTTTAACATAGTAAAAGGTCCCAGGGCGCTTCAGAGGATCAATTATCAAACAAAATTTGACGCTGAGCCACATAAAGGGATGTTAGGACAAGTGTCCAAAAGCTTGGTCAAAGAGGTAAGTTTCAAGGAGCTTCTTAAAGCAGGAGAGAGAGGGAGAGGTTTAGGGAGGAAATTCCATAGCTTAGGGCCTAGGTAGCTGAAGGCACGGCCGCCAACGCTGGAGCAATTAAGATTGGGGATAGAGGCAAGAACTGGAGGAGCACAGAAATCTTGGAGGGTTGTAGGGCTAGAGGAGGATACAGATAGGATGGGGGCGAGGCCATGGAGGGATTTGAAAACAAGGATGAGAATTTTAAAATTGAGGCGTTCCCGGACCGGGAATGTGGGTGAGTGAGTTCAGGGGTGATGGGTGAACGGGACTTTGTGTGAGTTAGGATACGGACAGCAGAGTTTTGGATGAGCTGAAGTTTATGTAAGGTGGAAGATGGGAGACTGGCCAGGAGAGCATTGGAATAGTCAAGTCTAGAGGTAACAAAGGCAGGGATGAGGGTTTCAGCAGCAGATGAGCTGAGGCAGGGGCGGAGACGGGTGATGTTATGGAGGCTGAAGTAGGCTGTCTTGCTGATGGAGCGGATATTCACAGCAAACAGTGTATTTTACAGCAAAGCGAACAAAGTCTATTCACAGAGTCTATTTAAAAAGAGACACAACTCATGACTGAAACGACAGCAACTTCACCCGATAAAAGCAGGGTGATTTCTCCAGCAAAATGCAGCGAGTGGAGGATAGTTACATAATACAAATTATGTGCGTAAAATCAATCCTTATCACTTATAGCAGTGCAGTCTTCAGGAGTGATTGATGTGGGAATTACCCAATCATCTCCATTCTGGCCGGGAATAGTGGTGTCACTACATGCAGTCCTCTAAATTACCAGGGATTGGCAAAATAGAATTCAATTAATCTACCTTAGTGTAATTTTTTTTTATTCGTTCATGGGATGTGGGTGTCGCTGGAAAGGCCAGCATTTATTGCCCAACCCTAATTGCGCTTGAGAAGGTAGTGGTGAGCCGCCTTCTTGAACCGCTGCAGTCCGTATGGTGAAGGTTCTCCCACAGTGCTGTTAGGAAGGGAGTTCCAGGATTTTGACCCAGCGACAATGAAGGAACGGCGATATATTTTCAAGTCAGGACGGTGTGTGACTTGGAGGGGAACGTACAGGTGGTGTTGTTCCCATGTGCCTGCTGCCCTTGTCCTTCTAGGTGGTAGAGGTCGCGGGTTTGGGAGGTGCTGTCGAAGAAGCCTTGGTGAGTTGCTGCAGTGCATCCTGTGGATGGTACACACTGCAGCCATGGTGCGCTGGTGGTGAAGAGAGTGAATGTTTAGGGTGGTGGATGGGGTGCCAATCAAGCAGGCTGCTTTGTCCTGGATGGTGTCGAGCTTCTTGAGTGTTGTTGGAGCTGCACTCATCCAGGCAAGTGGAGAGTATTCCATCACACTCCTGACTTGTGCCTTGTAGATGGTGGAAAGGCTTTGGGGAGTCAGGAGGTGAGTCACTCGATGCAGAATACCCAGCCTCTGACCTGTTCTTGTAGCCACAGTATTTATATGGCTGGTCCAGTTAAGTTTCTGGTCAATGGTGACCCCCAGGATGTTGATGGTGGGGGATTGGGCGATGGTAATGCCGTTGAATGTCAAGGGGAGGTGGTTAGACTCTCTCTTGTTGGAGCTGGTCATTGCCTGGCACTTGTCTGGCGCGAATGTTACTTGCCACCTATGAGCCCAAGCCTGGATGTTGTCCAGGTCTTGCTGCATGTGGGCTCGGACTGCTTCATTATTTGAGGGTTATGGTGGTTGCCCACACTCTATAACTGTAGTGGCTACAGGTATAGAGTGTCGGCAACTGCCATAATGTTAGAAGATAGCAAACTTGTGCAGGAATTTTGTTGCTTTGGCAGAAGCTTGATGCAAACTTTTAAAGGGGATTGCCAGTAGCTACCCTGAAATAAAGTGAAATGCAGACCATTGTGATTTTTAAATTATTATTAAGGAGATGAAGGGCCAATGGCATAGTGTAAAACCTACCAAGGTTGAAAAGAGTAGGCCAGACAAGGAGTGGATAGGGTTGGCTGGTTAGTGGAGGAGAGATTGCTATGGAGAATGGCCAGAATAAACTGCAACGGGTTGAATTTGTATCAAATGCCGCTGCTGAACTTGGCTGACAGTTCATTCCCACCAGATAGCATCAATTATTGGTAGTTTTGTTGTTGTATAGAGTCACGTCCACTGATGATGGGATTGAAACCCATTCTACTCATAGACCAATAAAGATTATCAGAAGAGACCTTCTTTCATTTCATCCATCTGGTCCGTACACAGGTCACAGGTGTTGGCTGTGGCTCAGTGGTAGCACTCTCACCTCTGAATCAGAAGGTTGTTGGTTGAAGTGCCACTCCAGAGACTTGAGCACATAATCTAGGCTGACACTCCAGTGCAGTACTGAGGGAGTGCTGCACTGTCGGAGGTGCCATTTTTCAGATGAGACGTTAAACCGAGGCCCCGTCTGCCCTCTCAGTAGGGCATAAAAGATCCCATGGCACAATTTGAAGAACAGCAGGGGAGTTTTCCCCGGTGTCCTGGCCAATATTTATCCCTCAACCAACATCTAAAACAGAAATATCTGGTCATTAGAACTAGGGGGCATAATCGCAGGATACGTGGTCAGTCATTCAAGACTGAGATGAGGAGGAATTTCTTCACGCAGAGGGTTGTGAATCTTTCAAATTCTCTACCCCCAGAGGGCTGTGGATGCTGAGTCGTTGAATATATTCAAGGCTGAGATGGATAGATTTTTGGACTATCAAGGGATATGGGGATTGGGCGGGAAAGTGGAGTTGAGGTCGAAGATCAGCCATGATCTGATTGAATGGCAGAGCAGGCTCAAGGGGCCATATGGCCTACTCCTGCTCCTATTTCTTATGTTCTTTTTATGACATTGCTGTTTGTGGGACCTTTCTGTGCACAAAATTGGCTGTCGCCATTTCCTACATTAAAACAGTGACTACACTTCAAAAAAATTACTTAATTGGCTGTAAAACACTTTGGGACGTCCTGAGGTCATGAAAGGCGCCATATAAATGCAAGTTCTTTCTTTTACCAGAGGTAAAAGAGCATTAGCATTAACTGGACTGGCACTAAATGGGCAAAAACAAAATATTGCGGAGGCTGGAAATCTGAAATAAAAGCAGAAAATGCTTCAAACACTCAGCAGGTCAGGCAGCATCTGTGGAGAGAGAGAGAAACAGAGTTAACATTTCAGGTCGACGACCTTTGATCAGAGCTGGAAGAATCTAAATGGGCAATCTGATTCGGAGAGAATGGCATGGGAAATGGGAAAGATTCACACTGGGGCAAGTTACTGGGGCAGAGTAAAGGCAGCTGTAGGGTACATCAGGTCCTGGACTGCCTGATGCTGACACCGGCTGCTCACTGTGGAGAGTCTTCAATTCCCCAGCACTAACATCCCTCACCTTGATGCACATAAACTTCACAAAAAGTACAGTGTCCCCTGCCATTGGTTAGAACAGCGAGGAATTGGTCATGTACAAAGATCCTTAAAGTGGGTTTATATTACCAATTCCAAAACCCCAGGTTTTTTTTTTCAGGTTTTGTTTTTAGTGTAGAAAAATAAACGGGAGAAAATCAGTCCGGGGAAATCTGTACAACAGAAAAAAAACCTGGGAATTCGGAGAAAATCAATTTTATTTTCAACATGGCTGAAGCCCAAGAAACCAAATAAGGGATTTGTAAACGAAATGACAACACACAATTATTTACACCGTTCACTTTTATGGGGCTCACCATCAGACTCACATTTAACCCCTAGTTCGTTTATTTTAAATTAAAAGTGAAACTGGAGAACTGGTACAAGTGCAGCAGAGTTTGTGACCCTCTACATTATCCGAGGTCAGGGTGGGGGGGGGTCAAGGAATGTTGTCGGCAGTCACCTGCACCAATGTGGGCGCCTCTTGGCCACCTGCTACAGGGAGGAGGAAGCCTCACCACGGCCAGCTGGTGACATTGGCTCCACTAACCTGTACTATTACGGACAACTGGCTCCTTATAAAAGGACTTTATGCTGGCATTCCTTGGGAATGGGAGGGGTGGGAAACAAGGGGGTGGACTCCCAGATGAGCCCTCTTCATGAGGCTGAAGCAACCTGCCGGCTGGTTTCATTTACTGGGCAATAGGGAGGCCAAGGCCGAGGAAATTCCCACTGTAGGATATTTCTCCTCTCGGCCCCACCTGCTCTCACCTGGTGGGCCATGTTTGGAGCTGATAGGAGATCCACCCCAGGTCCCTGTGGCAATTGAGAGGCAGCAATCTTCTGGGTGGAGATTAGGCCTTCCTGGGTTCCGCCCGAGTTTAGCACTTCACCGGGCCTCTAATGCTTGAGTTCCACTCGGGATTCGCCACCGGGGGACCCAGTATTTTCGCCCCCCCTGTCTTTATTGTTGTGACTGCAGCCAATTACCTAGCTGTCACTATGATGGTGAGATAGTAAAGGTTGTTGGAGATTATGCACAGGGGAACTGTAATCACCCAGGTTTCGGTAAATAGTGCTTTGCTATGGAGGCTTGAGTGGGCCTTTGGTTGGTGACCTCAGTCTTCAGGGGACTATGATTGCGGTAACTGTGTCCGTGCCCTCCCGTCTTTGCTCCTTACCTCAACTGGAATGAAAGACTAACATTTGTTGTTCTATAAAGGATACAGTCCTCACTGCAGCATCTAAAGGATACAATTTAACTGAATTTAGGGATCCGGGTTGGAAATGGGCACAGGAGACTCATTTCAAAATTAATGTGAGGCCTGTTGGCCACCTAAAAAAAAAAGGAGCCCGACCAAATTAGCAGTGTCCCGAACGCCTGTACAGATCGGGAGCAAGCTTCTGTCCTGTTAAACTGGTTATTGTTTTGACTGTTTTACGCCCTTGAAACCAGCGCAACAATGTTAAATTGAACTGTCTCATTTGTTTACTTTCTGCCCACATATCACAGCTAGGAACTTACCCAATAAATGTGGTAACATTGTTTCCGTGACATTCCCCCTCTGCTGGACATATGTGGCATTACATTATGTTCTTAAACCCTGCAATAAAAAAGGAAAGAACTTGTATTTATACAGAGCCTTCCAACAACTCAGGATGTCCCAAAACACTTTACAGCCAATTAAGTACTTTGGAAGGGTAGCAGATAATCTGTTTTTTAGTGATGTTGGTTGAGGGATAAATATTGGCTGGGACACCAGGGGGAACTCCCCTGCTCTTCTTTGAATAGTGACATTAGATCTTTTATGTCCACCTAGGAGGGCAGACGGGGCCTCGGTTTAACATCTCATCTGAAAGACAGCAACTCTGACAGTGCAGCACTGATTATGCTCTGGAGTGAGGCTTGAACCCATAACCTTCTGACAGCAGAGACGAGAGTGCTACCCACTGAAACACAGCTGAGAGTGTACTACAATTGGCTGAGGAGCCTTAGGGTTATGGAGGAGAAAATGAGCACAGGTTCCCAGTCCTGATCACTGGATAGTGACCTCCTCATCTCCTCGCCCCCTGCTGGAAGTACAAGTCTATGGACAAAGGGTGAGAGCAGGATTGAGCTGATCCATGCTGCTCACTGTGGTCAAATAAGACTGCACACACACAGGAAGAATGCCCACCAGAGCGAGGTATTGAGAGGGACTGGTACCTGTGGAACTGCGTCCTAGAAACAGGTCAATGTCTTTTGTGGGGAGGGGTGTCACCAAAAGAAAAGAAGAAAAAGAAGGACAGTGTTGTAGCTCACAGTGGATCTGAGCAAGAGCTGGATCTGTTTCTTGGTGGGGTGGAGATCCTCGTACAAGAGGTCGCTATCCTGTAATTTAATCAGGGCCAACATGATCTCCAGTTGATTGCTTAAAGGGGTCGGAAAGGAAAATTCCTGGTTTCTCCCCCCTAATTGGCCTGGGGTTTTTTTGCCTCTCCCAGGAGATTACATGGCTCTGGGTAGGTAGAGAGTGTGTGTATTGTGATGTATATTGTAATGTATGAGGCATCACAACTGTATAGGAGCCATGATGTGGAGATGCCGGTGATGGACTGGGGTGGACAAATGTAAGGAATCTTACAACATCAGGTTATAGTCCAACAGTTTTATTTGAAAATCACAAGCTTTCGGAGATTATCTCCTTCGTCAGGTGACTCACAAGATTCCTTACAACTGTATGGGACAGACTGGATGGACCAGTTGGTCTTTTCCTGTCCCCCAATTTCGTGAAGCAATTTCTCGTTGTATTCCCCTCTCTCTCTTTTGCCCCTTAGCCATCTGAAGGTTTTGGGGACAGCTCAAGGTCAGACCAGTGGCAAGGCGGGATTAAGAACACCCACCAGTCTTTTGAGAAAAGTGGCGTCAAGTAGATCACGGATATGAGTGGAGACATCACAGGAGGTAAGAGCTGTCAACTGGCAGGAATACAGCAACGCCATTAATGTGGGACTCTGCAGTATCAAGCTAGTTGTTGACTTATTCTGGGGGTTCCTGGTTTGCCCACACCCCTCACCTATAGTGTAGGCTATCTGCTCCCAGGCCTCCACCATCAGCACTTTGGGACCGGGGCTGGGGGGGTGGTGGGTGTGTAGGGAGGGTGGGGGGTGGGTGGGGGGGTGGGTGGGGGGGTGGGTGAGGGGGTGGGTGGGGGGGTGGGTGAGGGGGGTGGTAGCTGGGGAGGTAGGGATAATGGGGGGTGGGGGGGACAGAGGACGTGGGCGGTGGGGGGGAATGTGGGCGGTGGGGAGTGTGGGGGGGCACACAGGATCAGCCTGCGGGTGACTATCGCTCCGTGGGAGGGTGTCTGCTCTCTGGCCAGTGCCATCTCTGACACCACTGAGAGTAGGAACTCATCGAGTGGGGGACTACAGAGCAAAGCCACCACTCCCCACTGCATGACATAGTGACTGGCTCTTGAGTGATCTGGACGGAGGTGTTGGTTGAACTGACCACACGTTCACAAGTGACACATGGCTCATGTGGAGCATAAACACCAGCATAGACCATTTGGGCCGAATGGCCTGTTTTTGTGCTGTAAATTTGATGTTATATGATACAAAGATTTATGCAGGTGTTAGAACCTTGGATGAGAAGAAACAACTACAATTAGATCTAGATTCAATGAGGGAATGGGACCGCACCTGGCAGATGACGTTTAACAGAGCGTAATGCATGTGGGCTGGGCGAATGCCAAGCATGTGTATACCATGCTAGGCTCTGAATTAAAATCTGTTGGGAGGGCAAGAAACCTGGGTGATATAGTGCACTAGTCTCTAAAGGTTCACGAGCAGTGCCGAGAGGCTAGAGCAAAAGTGAATGGAGTACCAGGATGTATTGTTAGGTGGATCCAGTATAAAATAAAAAGTACAATAGTGTCCTTGTACAAGACCTTGGTTAGACTTCATCTAGGATACTGTGTTCAGTTTTGGTCCCCTCACATGGTGGGTGATATAAAGGCCTGAGAAAAGGTTTAGAGAGAGTCCCCTAAGTTGGAAACTGGCTTAAATGCCCTTAGTTATCAAGTAGGCTTAGAGAGTTGCGTGTTTTTACTCTAGAAAAGCGTAGGCTTTGGAAAGATTTGATTGGGGTCTTTCATAGAATCATAGAAATTTACGGCACAGAAGGAGGCCATTTGGCCCATCGTGTCTGTGCCGGCCGATAAAGAGCCATCCAACCTAATCCCACTTTCCATCTCCTGGTCCGTAGCCTTGTAGGTTACAGCACTTCAAGTGCACATCCAAGCATCTTTTAAATGCAATGAGGGTTTCTGCCTCTACCACCCTTTTAAATGTAAACAATCTTACAACACCAAGTTATAGTCCAACAATTTTATTTGAAAATCACAAGCTTTCGGAGGCTTCCTCCTTCGTCAGGTGAATGTCAGGAAATCCTTGAAACTTTCGCATTTATATTCAGAGAACAATACCTGGTGATTACAGATAATCTTTCCAACTGCCCGTTGTCAAGGCAATCAAAGTGTTCAGACAGAGAGGTGTTACCTACAGGAACACCGAATATACAAACGGCCAGAACACAAAACAGAGAGAGAGAGGGAGAAACATCCGAAAGGAAGAGAAAGACCGAAAATGACCCGTTGAATTAAAAGCAGATAACTTTTATTCGCTGGTGGGGTTACGTGTAGCGTGACATGAACCCAAGATCCTGGTTGAGGCCGTCCTCATGGGTGCGGAACTTGGCTATCAATTTCTGCTCGACGATTTTGCGTTGTCGTGTGTCTCGAAGGCCGCCTTGGAGTACGCTTACCCGAAGATTGGTGGCTGAATGTCCTTGACTGCTGAAGTGTTCCCCGACTGGGAGGGAACCCTCCTGTCTGGCGATTGTTGCGCGGTGTCCGTTCATCCGTTGTCGCAGTGTCTGCATGGTCTCGCCAATGTACCATGCTCTGGGGCATCCTTTCCTGCAATGTATGAGGTAGACAACGTTGGCCGAGTCACAGGAGTATGAACCATGTACCTGGTGGGTGGTGTCCTCTCGTGTGATGGTGGTATCTGTGTCGATGATCTGGCATGTCTTGCAGAGGTTACCGTGGCAGGGTTGTGTGGTGTCGTGGACGCTGTTCTCCTGAAAGCTGGGTAATTTGCTGCGAACGATGGTCTGTTTGAGGTTGGGTGGCTGTTTAAAGGCGAGTAGTGGAGGTGTGGGGATGGCCTTAGCGAGGTGTTCGTCGTCATCGATGACATGTTGAAGGCTGCGGAGAACATGGCGTAGTTTCTCCGCTCCGGGGAAATACTGGATGACGAAGGGTACTCTGTTGGTTGCATCCTCGTAAGAACGGGATATGACGCTCGACTCATCGATCGACAGTTCCGACAGGCCACAGCGAAAAATCGCATAGACCTCCTCAGGAGACTAACACGGGACGCAACCAACAGAGTACCCTTCGTCGTCCAGTACTTCCCCGGAGCGGAGAAACTAAGCCATGTTCTCCGCAGCCTTCAACATGTCATCGATGATGACGAACACCTCGCTAAGGCCATCCCCACACCTCCACTACTCGCCTTCAAACAGGCACCCAACCTCAAACAGACCATCATTCGCAGCAAATTACCCAGCTTTCAGGAGAACAGCGTCCACGACACCACACAACCCTGCCACGGCAACCTCTGCAAGACATGCCAGATCATCGACACAGATACCACCATCACACGAGAGGACACCACCCACCAGGTGCACGGTTCATACTCCTGTGACTCGGCCAACGTTGTCTACCTCATACGTTGCAGGAAAGGATGCCCCAGAGCATGGTACATTGGCGAGACCATGCAGACACTGCGACAACGGATGAACGGACACCGCGCAACAATCGCCAGACAGGAGGGTTCCCTCCCAGTCGGGGAACACTTCAGCAGTCAAGGACATTCAGCCACCGATCTTCGGGTAAGCGTACTCCAAGGCGGCCTTCGAGACACACGACAACGCAAAATCGTCGAGCAGAAATTGATAGCCAAGTTCCGCACCCATGAGGATGGCCTCAACCGGGATCTTGGGTTCATGTCACGCTACACGTAACCCCACCAGCGAATAAAAGTTATCTGTTTTTAATTCAACGGGTCATTTTCGGTCTTTCTCTTCCTTTCGGATGTTTCTCCCTCTCTCTCTCTGTTTTGTGTTCTGGTCGTTTGTATATTCGGTGGTCCTGTAGGTAACACCTCTCTGTCTGAACACTTTGATTGCCTTGACAACGGGCAGTTGGAAAGATTATCTGTAATCACCAGGTATTGTTCTCTGAATATAAATTCGAAAGGTTCAAGGATTTCCTGACATTCACCTGACGAAGGAGGAAGCCTCTGAAAGCTAGTGATTTTCAAATAAAATTGTTGGACTATAACTTGGTGTTGTAAGATTGTTTACATTTGTCAACCCCAGTCCATCACCGGCATCTCCACATCATGACCACCCTTTTAGGCAGTGAGTTCCAGACCCCCACCACCCTCTGGGTAAAAAAAACTTTCCTCAGCTCCCCTCTACCAACACTTTAAATCTATGCCCCCTGGTTATTGACCCCTCTGCTAAGAGAAATAGGTCCTTCCTATCTACTCTATCTAGGTCCCTCATAGTTTTATACACCTCAATTAAATCTTCTCTCAACCTCCTCTGTTCCAAAGAAAACGACCCCAGTCTATCCAATCTTTCCTCATAGTTAAAATTCTCTAGTCCTGGCAACATCCTCATAAATCTCTTCTGTACCCTCTCTAGTGCAATCACATCTTTCCTGTAATGTGGTGACCAGAACTGTATGGAGTACTCTAGCTGTGGCCTAGTTAGTGTTTTATACAGTTCAATCATGACCTCCCTGCTCTTATATTCTATACCTTGGCTAATAAAGGCAAGTATCCTGTATGCCTTTTTAACCACCTTATCTACCTGTCCTGCTACTTTCAGGGATCTGTGGATATGCACTCCAAGGTCCCTCTGTTCCTCTACACCTCTCAGTATCCTCCCATTTATTGTGTATTCCCTTGACTTGTTTGCCCTCCCCAAATGCATTATCTTGCACTTCTCTGGATTGAATTCCATTTGCCACCTTTCTGCCCACCTGACTAGTCCATTGATATCTTCCTGCAGTTTACAGCTTTCCTCCTCACTATCAACCACACAGCCAATTTTTGTATCATCTGCAAACTTCTTAATCATGCCCCCAACATTTAAGTCTAAATCATTAATATATATCACAAAAAGCAAGAGACCTAGTACTGAGCCCTGCGGAAACCCACTGGAAACAGCCTTCCAGTCACAAAAACACCCACTGACCATTACCCTTTGCTTCCTGCCACTGAGCCAATTTTGGATCCAGCTTGACACTTTCCCTTGGATCCCATGGGCTTTTACTTTTTTGACCAGTCTGCCATGTGGGACCTTGTCAAAAGCCTTGCAAAAATCCATGTAGACTACATCAAATGCACTACCCTCATCGACCCTCCTTGTTACCTCCTCAAAGAATTCAATCAAGTTTGTCAGACATGACCTTCCTTTAACAAATCCATGCTGACTGTCCTTGATTAACCAGTGCCTTTCTAAATGACGATTAATACTATCCCTCAGAATTGTTTCCAATAATTTGCCCACCACCGAGGTTAGGCTGACTGGCCTGTAATTACTTGGTCTATGCCTTTCTCCCTTTTTAAACAACGGTACAGCGTTAGGAGCCCTCCAGTCCTCTGGCACCACGCCTGTAGCCAGAGAGGATTGGAAAATGATGGTCAGAACCTCCGCTATTTCCTCCCTTGCTTCTCTTAACAGTCTGGGAAACTTTTCATATGGGTCTGGTGATTTATCTGCTTTGAAAGATGTTAATCCCCTTAATACTTCCTCCCTCACTATTCCTCCAATATTCCTCCAATATTTCACACTCCTCCTTAACTACAATCTCTGCATCATCCCTCTCTTTTGTGAACACAGGCGCAAAGTATTCATTAAGAACCATGCCCACATCTACCGCCTCCACACATAGGTTACCTTTTGGTCTTTAATAGGCCCTATTCTTTCCTTAGTTATCCTCTTGCTCTTTATGTATTTATAAAACATCTTTGGGTTTTCCTTGATTTTACTTGCCAATTTTTTTTCATGCCCTCTCTTTGCTTTCCTAATTTCCTTTTTAATTTCACCCCTGCACTTTCTATAGTCCCCTAGGCTTTCTGTAGTATTGAGCTCTCGGTATCGGACATAAGCTTCACTGTTTTGCCTTATCTTACCCTGTATGCTCCTTGACATCCAGCGGGTTCTAGATTTAGGAGTGCCTTGCATTGAGGTGAATACCATTAAGCTCTGCTGAGCTCTTTTGTTGCCTTTTTCTTTGTGGGAACATATTTGCTCTGAACCCTCACTATCTCCTCCTTGAATGCCTCCCACTGCTTTGACACTGATTTACCTTCAAGTAGCTGTTTCCAGTCCACTTTTGCTCAATCACTTCTCAGCTTAGTAAAATTGGCCTTTATCCAATTGAAAACTTTTACTCCTGTACTACTGTTGTCCTTTTTCATAACTTCTCTAAATCTAACTGAATTATGATCACTACCACCAAAATGCTCTCCCACTGATACTCCTTCCACCTGCCCAGCTTCATTCCCTAAAACTAAGTCCAGAACTGCCCCCTCTCTTATTGGGCTTGCTACGTAGTGGCTAAAAAAGTTCTCCTGAATGCATTTTAAGAAATCTGCGCCCTCTATACCTTTCACACTGATTGTATCCCAGTTAATATTAGGCTAGTTGAAATCCCCGATATTACTGCCCTATTGTTTTTGTGCTTCTCAGAAATTTGCCTACATATTTGCTCCTCTATCTCCCTCTAACTGTTTGGGGGTCTATAGTACACTCCCAGCAGTGTGACTGCCCCTTTTTTGTTCTTTAGCTCAACCCATATGGCCTCATTTGATGATCCTTCTAACATACAATCCCTCCTCACGGCTGTAATTGTTTCTATAACCAATATTGCCACCACCCCCTCCTTTTTTATCCCCCTCTCTATCTCGTCTGAACATCCTGTAACCAGGAATGTTGAGCTGCCTTTAAGCCATGTTTCAGTAATAGCTATGATACCCACGTGTCTATCTGCCTTATTCACTCTACTCCTTGCATTGAGGTATATACCATTAAGCACTGCTGAACTCTTTTGTTGTCTATTATCTGATCTTTGTTTCTTCGGCCTTCCAAACTCACTTACTCATTTTCTGCCTTCCATTTCCAGCTCAGCTTCTCTCCCTTCTGAATCTACATTCAGGTTCCCATCCCCCTGCCAAGCTAGTTTAAACCCTCCCCAACAGCACTAGAAAACTCCCAGCGAAGATATTGGTTCCAGCCCTGTTGAGGTGCAACCCGTCCGGCTTGTAAAGGTCCCACCTCCCCCAGAACCTGTCCCAATGCCCCAGGAATCTAAAGCCCTCCCTCCTGCACCATCCCTCCAGCCACGCATTCATCTGCTCCATCTTCCTATTTCAATACTCATTAGCGCGTGGCACTGGGAGTAATCCGAAGATTATTACCCTTGAGGTCCTGCTTTTCAATCTCCTTCCTAGCTCCTTAAAATCTGCCTTTAAATTAATGAAGGGACTAAACTGTGTCTATGTGGATAGACTATTTGCATTAAATAGATTAGAGAGGTCAGTTCAGTTACATAAGCATAAATCTGGGCTAGGTGTCCAGGAGGTTTTTCTTTTTGCAGAAGGTTACTACAACAGCAGCTCCCTTCCCTCGAACCTCCACCACAACAGCAGCAGGTGCATGGGAACATCGTCACCTCCAGGTTCTCCTCCAAGTCACACACCATCCTGACCTGGACATATATCGCCATTCCTTCACCATCCCTGGCTAAATATCCTGGAACTCCCTACCTGACATCAGCACTACATGGACTGCAGCAGTGCAAGAAGAAGGCCCATCACCACCTTCTCAGGGCAACTCGGGATGGGCAATAAATGCCGGCCTTGCCAGCGACGCCCACTACCCGAGAATGAATAAAAAGAACCTGACAGGAGGATCGAGCTATATCCTGGTCACATTGCAGGGCTGACTCTCTTATATAATGGAGGTGTATGAAATGTTGCTTTTACCATTTGCAGTGATAAACTTTCACTACTTTTGTCTCTCCACAAATCAGGCAAGTACGGGTCACCTTTGGCGGTGTACTGCGGGACCATACGGAATAGCGGGGCAGGATTCAAACCCATCCGCAGCAACAGTGTCGGGTCCGATCTCCATTTACAGACAAGGAGTTGGATGTCCAAAGGGAAAGGTGAAGATCTGTGCGTGTGTGGGACTGGGTATTGCCATGGGTTAGACACTGACCCTTCACCCTCGAACACCTAGGCTTAATTCCAGACCACAGCGTCCTGTGTTACCGAGGTGTTGAACTGTAGTAGAACTCAGCAAAAGATGCCTAGAAGTCCAACAGTAGCCAGAAATTGTAAACCAGCATCTAACCTGTAAGTCCTGCATGATCGCTTTAAGTAGCCCTGGCGAGGGGGCCTTCATGCTGGTTAGCGTCACATTTTGCTGAGCGAGGTCAGCACGTGGCGGACTATTTGCTGGGACGGTCCAAAATGGCAAGCGCATCCTGCACGCAGCGCACGGGGGACCCTCATCTAATTAATTTCCTGCCTCCTTTACATTCTGCCGACATGCGTTCCTCTCGCGAGCGCTCCCTCCAGCACCAAGGTGGTGAGGGTCGGTAACCTCTCCAAGGTAGTTTTCCTCATGATATCATAGAATCAGAGGATCTTGCAGCACAGAAGGATGCCATTCGGCCCATCATGCCTGTGCTGGCTCTTTGAAAAAGCTATCCAATTAGTCCCACTTCCCTGCTCTTTCCCCATAGTCTTGCAAATTTTTTTCCCTTCAAGTATTTATCCAATTCCCTTTTGAAAGTTAGTATTGAATCTGCTTCCACCACTTTTTCAGGCAGTGCATTCCAGATCATAACAACTCGCAGTGTAAAAAAAATTCTCCTCATGTTGCCTCTGGCTCTTTTGCCAATCACCTGAAATCTGTATCTTCTGGTTACCAACCCTACTGCCACTGGAAACAGTTTCTCCTTATTTACTCTGTCAAAACCCTTCATGATTTTGAACACCTCTATCAAATCTCCCCTTAACCCTTTTATGATATCAGTTTTTTAAAAATGTAAACTTTAATATTCAGATGATCAGAAATCAACAGACGTTAAATTTAATGGGAAACAAAATACAGCTGATGCTGGAAATCTGAAATAAAAACAGAAAATGCTGGAAATGTTCAGCAGGTCAGGCAGCGTCTGTGGAGAAAGAAACAGGGTTAACGTTTCAGGTCGAAGACCTTTGACGAAGGGTCATCGACCTGAAATGTTAACTCTGATTCTTTCTCCACGGATGCTGCCTGACTTGCTGAGTAAAAAAAGATAATGCTGGAAACACTCAACATCTGAGTGGAGAGAGAAACAGAGTTAATGTTTCAGGTCGGTGACCTCTCTCTCTCTCTCCACAGATGCTGCCCGACCTGCCGAGTGTTTCCAGCACTTACTGTTTTTATTAAAGTTGATGGGAATTGTTTCGATTGTTTACTGATGGGACAGTTTGCTTTTTAAAGAGGAGGGCGTGCTGAGGACTCCACTAAACCCTCTTGTTTTCCCGCAGCCTTTCTTCAGTCCAGTCTGAACTTGCCCCTGAAGAAAACCTGTTTTGTACGGAGCATCGAGGGAGGTCAGCAGTCCGCGGCTGGCTGGGTTTTGGACAATAATAATTTCTACCACTTGTTCGATGGCAGCAGGTCGCAGGCTGCTTCTCATGTTCGTGGCTACAGTGTGAACGTGGACTGGGCTGAGACAGAGACAGAGACGGAGGGAGGACACCCTGCCCTCGACACGCTTCAACTTAAAAACAAACTCAAACGACGAATGTCGGAAATCCTGCCACAAAAGAGTAAGTCCAACAACATCTGGAAAATATATCATTTTCTATTTCCTCTCTCTCTGTGCTCGTCTCTTTCCATCTCATTCCTCTTTCTGACTTTCCTTACTCCCTGGGACTGCCTCTCTCTTCCCTCCATCTATCTTTCTTCCCATGTTCTTTCTCCTTACTGTTTCCATACTTCCTCGCTCTTTCTTTGTCTCTCTCTTTCCTCACCCCCTCTTTCTTCACACTCTCTGTCTTCACTCTCTTTGGTTTTCTCTCTCTCTCCCCTTTGGTTGCTCGCTGTCCTCTTTCCTCACTATCTTGGTCCTCTTTTTTTCTCTTTCTCCTTTCTGCTCACTGTCGCTCTCTCTCTCTTTCCTCACTCTCTCTGTCCTCACTCTCTCTTTGCTCACTGTCGCTCACTCTCTCTGTCCTCTCTCTCCCTCTTTCTGCTCACTGTCGCTCTCTCTCTCTTTCCTCACTCTCTCTGTCCTCACTCTCTCTCTTTGCTCACTGTCGCTCTCTCTCTCTTTCCTCACTCTCTCTGTCCTCTCTCTCCCTCTTTCTGCTCGCTGTCGCTCTCTCTCTCTTTCCTCACACTCTCTGTCCTCTCTCTCTCTCTTTCTGCTCACTGTCGTTCTCTCTCTTTTTCCTCACACTCTCTGTCCTCTCTCTCCCTCTTTCTGCTCGCTGTCACTCTCTCTCTCTTTCCTCACTCTCTCTGTGCTCACTGTCACTCTCTCTTTTTCCTCACTCTCTGTCCTGTCTCCCTCTTTCTGCTCACTGTTGCTCTCTTTCTCTTTCTTCACTCTCTTTGTCCTCTCTCCCTCTTTCTGCTCACTGTCGTTCTCTCTTTCTTCACTCTCTCTGTCCTTTCGCTCCCTTTTTCTGCTCACTGTTGCTCTCTCTCTCTTTCTTCACTCTCTCTGTCCTCTCTCTCCCTCTTTCTGCTCACTGTCACTCTCTCTCTTTCCTCACCCTCTCCCTGTTCTCACTCTCTGTTTTTCTCCCCTCTCTTTCCTCACTGTCACTCTCTCTTTCCTCACCCTCTCTCGTTCCTCACTTTCTGTTTCTCTCTCCCTCTCTTTCCTCACTGTATCTCGTTCCTCACCCTCCCTGTTCTCACTCTCTGTTTTTCTCCCCTCTCTTTCCTCACTGTCACTCTCTCTTTCCTCATCCTCTCTCGTTCCTCACTTTCTGTTTCTCTCTCCCTCTTTTTCCTCACTCTATCTCGTTCCTCACCCTCCCTGTTCTCACTTTCTGTTTCTCTTTCCCTCTCTTTGTTCACTGTCACTATCTCTCTTTCCTCACCCTCTCAGGCTCTGGTCTTTCTCCGTAACTCCAGCAGGAGACCGGCAGAACGCCCAGAGAAACGGTTTAAAGGATGTTTCTCTGGAGTTACAGCAGGAGACCGGACACCCCTATGGAATTTCAGGACAACCAGCAAACTCCCAGACATGGTGGACCTGACGTGACTGGAACCCCCAGGAAGTTCTAATACTCTCTTTCCTTACTCTATATCCCTCTTTTATCTCATTCGCTCTCTGTCTTTCTTCACTCTCTCTTTCCTCCTATTCTTTGCCCCTCTTTCTTCGCTTTCTCTGTTGTATTTCCTCACTCTCCTCTCACTCTGTCTCTCCTTCCTCACTATCGCTCACTTTATCTCTGCCTTTCTTTCCTCACGCTCCCTGTATCTTTCACTCTCTCTACCTCTCCTTTCCTCACTTGATGTCTCACTCCTTTCTATTTCTGTCACTTTCTTCAATCGTTTTCCCTTATTCACTCCTGCTGTTTTACACCCTCTCTCTTTCCTCACTCCCTTTCCCCCCCCTCTTTTTCCTCTCTCCCTTTTTTCCTCACTCATTTTCTCCCTTTCCTCCTTTCTCCTCGCAGTCTCTCACTTTCTCTTCTTACTCTCTTCCTCTCTCTTTTGCTCTCTTCTGTTTCTTTCCCTCTCTCTGTTTCCTCTGTCACTCATTTTCCTTCCTCTTTTTCCACACCCTTTCTCTCCCCTCTTACTCATCCTCTTTCCCTCCCTCTATTTGATTCCACCTCAGAACATTAATGCAGGGCACAAAACAAATGTCTCATAATTGTGAACTATCCCAAGTGTCTGTAATTGCCAGTATGGCCCGTGGCAAGATAATACTTGCTGGAGCGTCACAGACGTGTTTCACTGAAAGAAGTGGTTTTATTGTTTAAATTATCCTCCAGCTTATCAGGCTTTCAAAGTCACCTTTGTTTAATGAGGGAAGAAGAAAAAAACAATTCTGTCTTCAACATTCATTTTTGATTTCTCCGTTTAGTCTCTTACCTCAGGCTTTGTGTAGCACAGGCCCCTTTCCCACAGGGAGTCCAAAGCTTTCTCACTCGTATCGCTCTCCTCCCAGAATATATCTGTATAAAAGTCATGTATCTAGCATGCGTTCCTATACTTCAGGTAGATCATTTTAAGGCATAAAAAGTAATTTTAAAAAAAGAGAAAGACAATCATTGCTGCTTGTGGGACCTTGTCGCGTGCAAATTGGCTGCCACGTTTCCTACAAAAGTACTTCATTTCATGAGAGGCGTTTTATAAATGCAAGTTCTTCTTTCTTTCTTTCTTTTTATTTTCTAAACCGGAGCCAGGAATCTATAACCAGCGGCCAACAGCAATTAACCTCTAACTGACCCCAGGATGCGTTAACATACGATGTAACTGTGCAGCGTATTGGTGGATATGTGGCTTTAGAAAAGAGTTCCTTATCTGAACCACTTCATAAAGGTCAGACCTGAGGTAAGCCCCGCTGAAGCTAATTAAAAGGAGGACGGGACAGAAACAAGAGGCCTGGTGGTGGCCATGTTGGCCTCCCTCCCACTTTGGGGAAACCGCCCAGCTGTGTAAAGCAGTTGGTTTCAATTGAGAGCAATCATTTTTTTTCCTATTCATTCAATGGGTGGAAAAATCTAACCTTCAGCCTCCAAACGCTACTTTCCAGTCCAGGCCCCCAACTACAATTGAGACATAAAGCTGGGACTCACTTAGTTCCACTTGTGATTTTCTTTGTTCACCACACAATAGCCTTTAGGAAAAAGCAATACAATCACTTCAGCAAAGCGTGACATCCATTCTTCTCAGGACTGCAACGCTCCAGCAATTGTCTGGCCTGGCCCAAGGCCACATTGGCAACTACCAGGTGGCTGAAGTCATCGCAGACCATTTCCATAGTCAAATGGTTTATATTCCAGTGCTGTTGTATGGGGATACATAACTGGCGGCCTGCTCCTCTGTATTAGTTTCAGCCGTGGGCTCAGTTGGTAGCACTCTTTCCTCTGGGTTCAAAGTCCCACCCCAGAGACTTGAGCACAAAATCTAGGCTGACACTCTGGTGCAGTACTGAGGGAGTGCTGCACTGTCAGAGGTGTTGTCTTTTGGATGAGACGTTAAACCGAGGCCCTGTCTGCCCTCTCAGGTGGATGTAAAAGATCCCATGGCACTATTTCGAAGAAGGACAAGAGAGCTCTCCCGGTGTCCTGGCCAATATTTATCCCTCAACCAGCATCACTAAAAAAACAGATTATGTGGTCATTTTCACAATGCTGTTCGTGGGATCTTGCTGTGCGCAAATTGGCTGTGCGTTTCCTTCATTACAACAGCGACTACACTTCAAAAGTGCTTTATTGTCTGTGAAGTGCTTTAGGGCATCCTGAGGTCGTGAAAGGTGCTATATAAATGCAAGCCCTTCTTTTCCTTCTTCTTCTACTGGGGTACTGCACTGTGGAATGACAGGGAGATAGATTTCCCAGCAAGTTGACTATTCTGATTGTAGGCAAACTGTTGCGGGAAGTGGGGGAGATGGCAGATAATGGGGTGCTGCCCCCCCCCACCCCGATCAAAAACTGAGGATATATCAGAAAGTGAGCCAGCACCTGCCTTCGCACACTTCCTGCCAGCTGTTGGCCGAGCAACAATGGTGGAGCGTCGGGAGGGGGCTCTCTCTGCCACAGAATGCGGGGCTTTATGGCAGGAGCTCCATGTGGGGAGCAAATGAACTGACTAATGGGGAAATTCCAGGATCCTGCGCTAGACCTAGGAACATAGGAACATAGGAACAGGAGTAGGCCATTCAGCCCCTCGTGCCTGCTCCGCCATTTGATAAAATCATGGCTGATCTGTGATCTAACTCCATATACCCACCTTTGGCCCATATCCCTTAATACCTTTGGTTGCCAAAAATCTATCTATCTCAGATTTAAATTTAGCAATTGAGCTAGTATCAATTGCCGTTTGCGGAAGAGAGTTCCAAACTTCTACCACCTGGACTAGATGCTGTGACTTTAAACCCCACCAAGGTACATTATGAAATTGAGTTCAATAAATATGGTAACTTGGGGGTCAGCATCAAAAAAAATCATAAGTGCTGCTGGATTGTTGTCAATACCCAACTGGATCATGAATGTCCCTCATGGAAGTGAACCTATCACCTCTACCTGGTCTGTTCCACACATGACTCTAGTCCATTTTACGTGGTTGACTCAATGCCCTGTGAAGTGGCCAAGCAAGCCACTGATTTGTATATACTCAAGGAGAAGGCCTGAGCTAGATAAGTACATGAAAGAGAAAGGAATAGAAGGGTATGCTGATAGGATTAGATGAAGAGGGGTGGGAGGAGGCTCATGTGGAGCATAAATGCCGGCATAGACCCGCTGGGCCGAATGGCCTGTATCTGCGCTGGAAATTCTATGTAATGGGGAAGACTTAAGGATCTTTCTGGTTGGATGAATTAAGACGAGCAGAATGGTCTTCCTCGTCCATCATTATCTTGTAATCTAAAATGTAGGTCATGGGGAGATATATTCTTCTACAAAATGAAAAACAAATGTAATTTTCTTTTAGTGGAAAAAAAATGTGAATTGATCCCTGAGACACTGGAGGTTTCTGTTGTAAGGTCACCATCTTTTGTTAATTCCAAAATTGGATGGAGGGAAGGTTAATCGTGAGTCTGGCTATGGGGTCATAGTGCGAATGCTGCGGTTTGTTTTGCTGTCCATGAAAATTCATTGAAAATCTTAATAATTAATGGCTTTACACTAGGAAACACAGCGGCAAGTGGAAAAAAGAATGAACTGCAAATTTTAAAATTAGATTTTTTTTTGTCATCCGGTTTACATTTTAGAAATTTCCGGCAGGGACCATTTAAAAAAACTGGACGGTCTGTTCTAGAACTGTACGGGTGGGAATCCTCCAACCTCTTCCATTGGAAGCTGCTAATGAACACAATTTAGAATGACCAATCTTGACATGCGATGTTCTCTAGTAGGCCCGTTTGAGACCGTACTTCCGCTGAAGCCCGCGCTCGCTCGCTCTGCCTCACAGCGGCTGCTGCACGCCACTAGACCCGTCCCACCCATCGAGAGGGGAGCTAGCTCGCAAACCAATGGCGCCCCTGATAAGGATCTGCCCTCCGAGGACAAGAACGAAGAGGCTTCCGCTGGTGAGTTGCCGGGACGCCCGTGTGCGGAAGCTGGAGAGGGACATGCCGAACCTGTAACAATTCCTGAGGAGGTAATTGAAATGAAACTCAAAGTTAAGCAAAAATCTCCAGTTTTGTACAAGGCCCACAGGTGATCAGTAATCCCAAGAAAGTCCATTGGGTGAAGTCAGGCGGAATGAGTGGAAACTGTCCATCAGCACCCAAGTTCATGGCTCTGAGCTCACGATGTGGACCAGTTTTATCCTCTTCTCAGGACCGGTGGACCCATCATTTTTCACTAGCATTTTCTGAATTTGTGCCACACTTGCCTTTCCCTCTCTTTTTTTTTTCTGTTTCTTTATTGTCTCACATTTTTCTTTGTGCGAGCCTCTCCTGTGTCTTTTCACCCTAGACTATTTGCACATTCGTTTAGCCTTTCACTGCCTCTCCGTTAGCTCTCTGACAATCTTTCTATTATCTATCGGTGTTCTATTAAGCATTTTTCAGGCCTTCAGCCCATTAACTCCCTCTCCACGATTGGAGTATTGGTTGGTTCTCTCCCCTCCCTTGCCCCCATTTTCTCTCAATATTTTTCAACTTTACTAAAATGTCTGTCTAGTCAGCCTTCAGTTATGTTTATCTTTCAGCCTTCAGTTATGTTTATCTTTTAGTCTTTAGTTCGGATGAGGAATTACAGACCCAAAACGTCAGTAACCCGTCTTTTCTCTTGACGGATGCTGACTGAGTCGCTGTGTATTTCCAGTTTTTATTTTATAGGGGTGGTTAGTTTAGAGACCAGTTGCATGTCCAGTCAGGGCCACCCTACCCCATTAGATCTTTGACTTGCTGGACTACCTGGAGCCGAGTGGAAAGAATCTCAGTCCCCAGTGGCAGGTTTACCCCTCCAGTCCTGTTATTAAGGCAGACAGGTTGGTCAATCATCAACAGTGCCCTGGAATACTGCGGGCCTACCCGTCTCTGATATCAGATTACAAAGTTTACCACGGAAGGTTGACTTGGTTCCAATTTCCTACCACCGGACCTGTCAACTTGAACCTATTTTGACTCCAAAAGACCACCTCTCCTCAAGGTAACTAGTCACCAGTTGGTCATTAAACAACTGAGAAGCCCGGGTTTGAGCCCTCACAAGGTGGGCAGCAGGTACAAAGAGCTCCTTGAGGGGTGCTGTGGATACGGTAGTGTAGTGGTTATGTCACTCGAATACTAATCCAGAGGCCTGGACTAAATCCAGTAGAATGTGAGTTCACAATCCCAACATGGCAGGTTAAAAACTTGAATTCAGTTTAAAGAATCTGGGAATTAAAAAACTGGTATCAGTAAAAGTGACTGTGATGCTTTGTTGTAAAAGCCCAACTGGTTCAGTAATGGTTGACACTTAACTGCCTAGCAAGCCACTCAGGAGAATAAAGGAGAAAGCCAACACCACTGTTAAAATTGGATATCCATGTGGTGCAGGATAGACTACTAGAGCCTGGTATTTAGTTGCTTCCAACCTTTATTCACAGAGATTCTCCTTACACTGCTCATAATACTGAACAAGGGGGCATCCACCAGTAAAGCTCACTGGTTAGCCCAGTGTTCATGGTGGGCAGAACCCCAGGGCAGTTTGCCCACAATACTGTGCCATCTGAGGCAAGGAACGCAATAATTTCTATTCAGAAATGCCTGGAACAGACACGCTGAGGATATCTCTTATGTTGTCATCCAACTCGTCATTGACGACCAAATAAGATAGGTGACAATAGAAAACCTTAAACATAAATTTTTAAAAAATATTCTCTCTATCTTTTGTCTGCAGTTTATCAGAAACAGTTGGTGCTGTTTATCGCTGTGATCGTTAAAGCCCAATCCCGATCCCCGAGCCTTAGAGAGGTATTCTTACACTCACTGTGGTGTCTGTAGTTCAGCCTCTGGAGACACAGAAGTAACAACATTAATTGACGTTTATGCACAGAATTCAGTGACTCTACCCTGACACGAAACCAGCAGGTTTAACATTGCATAGCAGCATTTGTTGAACACTTTGACAAGCACTAAAATTAAACAAAATAAAAAGGCAAGTGCACTAGTTAGTGCCTTTGTGGCAGTTTTCTGTACATGATCACTCTCAGGTATCCATTACTCTACGTATAAACCATCTGAGCCCCTCGATTAGATTCCAGCCCTGTAGTCTGGGGATCCATTATTCTTTGTTTATTTTCTAGGTTAAGATCTCCCTTCAGCATCTGCGGAGCAGCGCTGAGAAGAAGCGGAAGTTACTGGGAGCCAGTTTATCTCGGTCTTCTTTTAAGTTAACAAGTTCAGCACGGAGCAGCATTCAGCCGGTGCCTTCCAGACCTGTGCAGCCAGAAGCCCAGACGCAGATGCACCACGTCACCATGTAAGGGACTGAGGACCACCAGTCCATATATTCATTAAGTTCCGTGTTTACTGTTACCGACCCATTATACTTCATGTATTGTGCGAGGTAATTGTCGCTTCAACCCAATGCTCAGTTGTAATCCCAGCGTGCTTATTGGTAAACAGACTGGAATCGTTTATTACATTTACCTTTTTCCAATCAATTTTTGTGCCCATCAAGGTGAGGAATATCATTGTTGGGAAATGGAACACTCTGCTACGATTCGCACCCAGTGTCCACAACCAGCATTCTCATATCAGGCATGGCACAACATAGGAAACATAGGAACATAGGAACAGGAGTAGGCCATTCAGCCCCTCGAGCCCGCTCCGCCATTTGATAAGATCATGGCTGATCTGTGATCTAACTCCATATCCCTGCCTTTGGCCCATATCCCTTAATACCTTTGGTTGGCAAAAAGCTATCTATCTCAGATTTAAATTTAGTAATTGAGCTAGTATCAATTGCCGTTTGCGGAAGAGAGTTCCAAACTTCTACAACCCTTTGTGTGTAGAAATGTTTTCTAATCTCACTCCTGAAAGGTCTGGCTCTAATTTTTAGACTGTGCCCCCTACTCCTAAAATCCCCAACCAGCGGAAATAGTTTCTCTCTATCCACCCTATCTGTTCCCCTTAATATCTTATAAACTTCGATCAGATCACCCCTTAACCTTCGAAACTCTAGAGAATACAACCCCAGTTTGTGTAATCTCTCCTCGTAACTTAACCCTTGAAGTCCGGGTATCATTCTAGTAAACCTACGCTGCACTCCCTCCAAGGCCAATATGTCCTTCTGAAGGTGCGGTGCCCAGAACTGCTCACAGTACTCCAGGTGCAGCCTAACCAGGGTTTTATATAGCTGCAGCATAACTTCTGCCCCCTTGATGCAATGTACAGCACCCGCTACTCTGCCCTAATGCCAACCTCAGAAGAGCACCCCTGCACTGCCACAATTTAAACTTTCCCATTACACAAGCCAGTGACGTCATGGCCTCTCAGAGTGAGACTGCTGAGAATCAGAGTTGAAGCTGCTTCATTAGATACGCTCTTTTACAGCCATCAAACAATGGAGGCTTGGGGCCCGATATTTCCAGGAAGACGGGGAGGCAACGGGGTATCTGTCAGCGGCTGTGAAACCTGGAAAAACCTGGACAGGTGGAGGTCCTGCCGAATTTAACGTCAGAACTTCATTGAATTCTTTTACTCCATTTCCTGCCTGGCAGCCGGCCAGATTGAGAGGCTGGCCGACTGCTGGGTGGGAAAACCCGTGGTACAAGGCCACAGCCGGGAAACGGAGAGGAGGGAGGGAGAGATTGCGGGGGAGGAGAGATCGCCGGTGGGGGGGGGGGATCTGCAGATCGTGGCAGATTGCTTGGGGGGCCGGGGGTGGGAAGCACTCCTGCTCCTCCTGGCACACGAGCAGTGCTCTAAAAAGCACTTACTTGCTGGAGCCAGCAGTTCTCACCTCCCTTTAGCTGCCATGTTTCCTGAGCTCGGGAAACGCGTGCTGGAGGCGTTAATTCCAAATCGCTGACAAAACCTGAGGCACGGAGCCTCATTTAAATATAATAATCACTGACCCACCTCTCTAGGCCGGTTTACTCAGCCAGTTAAACTGGAAGTAGGTGCATTCACGGCGGGGTTTTTTTAGAGATAGGAGTAGGCCATTCGGCCCCTTGAGCCTGCTCCACCATTCAATGAGATCATGGCTGATCTGATTTTTACCTCAACTCCACTTTCCCGCCCTTTCCCCATATCCTTTAACTCTCTTGCTGATCAAAAATTTGTCTAACTCAGCCTTGAATGTATTCAATGACTCAGCCTCCACCGCTCTTTGGGGTAAAGAATTCCAAAGGTTCACAATCCTCTGAGAAAAGAAATTTCTCCTCATCTCTGTCTTAAATGGGCGACCCCTTATTCTGAGATTATGCCCCCTAGTTTTAGATTCCCCCATGAGGGGTAACATCCTCTCAACATTTACTCTATCGAGTCCCCTCAGAATCTTATATGTTTCAATAAGATCTCCTCTCATTCTTCTAAACTCCAGTGAGTATAGGCCCAACCTGTTCAATCTTTCCTCATAAGAAAACCCTTCCATACCCGGAATCAACTTAGTGAACCTTCTCTGAACCGCCTCCAATGCAAGTATGTCCTTCCCTAAATAAGGGGACCAAAACTGTACGCAGTACTCTAGGTGTGGTCTCACCAGCACCCTGTACAGTTGTAGCAAGGCTTCCCTGCTTTTATACTCCATCCCTCTTGAAATAAAGGCCAATATTCCATTTGCCTTCCCAATTACCTGCTACACCTGTACACTAACTTTTTGTGTTTCATGTACGAGGACACCCAAATCCCTCTGTACTGCAGCATTCTGTAATCTTTCTCCATTTATATCATATTTTGCTTTTTTATTCTTTCTACCAAAGTGGATGACTTCACATTTTCCCACATTATACTCCATTGCCAAATTTTTGCCCATTCACTTAACCTGTCTATATCCCTTTGCAGACATTTTGTGTCCTCCTCACAACTTACTTTTCCACCTATCTTTGTATCGTCAGCAAATTTGGCCAAAGTACACTCGCTTCCTTCATCCAACTCATTGATATATATTGTAAATAGTTGAGGCCCCAGCACTGATCCCTGCGGCACCCCACTAGTTACAGATTGCCCCTTTATCCCGACTCTCTGTTTTCTGTTAGTTAGCCAATCCTCTATCCATGCCAGTATATTACCCCCAACACCATGAGCTCTTATCTTGTGCAGTCACCTCTTATGTGGCACCTTATCGAATGCCTTTTGGAAATCCAAATACACTACATCTACTGGTTCCCTTTTATCCACCCTGCTCGTTGCTTCCTCAAAGAACTCTAATAAATTTGTCAAACACATGATTTCCCTTTCATAAAACCATGTTGACTCTTCTTGATTTTATTTTGAGTCTCTAAATGTCCTGCTACTACTTCCTTAATAATGGATTCTAGCATTTTCCCAATGACAGATGTTAGGCTAACTGGTCTATAGTTACCTACTTTCTGTCTCCCTCCTTTTTTGAATAGGGGCTTTACATTTGTGGTTTTCCAATCCGCTGGGACCTTTCCAGAATCTAGTGAATTTGGAAGATTACAACCAATGCATCCACTATCCCAGTAGCCACTTCCTTTAAGATCAGGGGACTTGTCAGCCTTTAGACCCATTAGTTTACCTAGTACTTTTTCTCTAGTGATAGTGATTGTTTTTAGTTCCTCTCTCCCCTTTGCCCCTTGATTTTCTACTATTATTGGTATGTTATTAGTGTCTTCTACTGTGAAGACAGATACAAAATATCTGTCCAATGCCTCTGCCATTTCCTTGTTTTCCATTATTATTTCCCCAGTCTCATCCTCTAAGGGACTAATGTTTACTTTAGCTACTCTCTTCCTTTTTATATACTTGTAAAAGCTTTTACTGTCAGTTTTTATATTTCTTGCTAGTTTACTCTCATCATCTATTTACTCCCTCTTTGTTATTTTGGGTTGGGGTTGGGTTTCCCATTTTTAACAATTTAACCGCCCCCCCGCCACTGTCTCGCCCGCCCTAAGGGGGTTAAAAAACCTCCCTTGATGTCATTAGGACTCAGATGGTATTTTAATCAGCGACTGAGCAGGGTGCCCAGTCAAAGCTTAGGAGGGTTGGGGGGGACGAGATGTGTGTTAATTTAAGACCCTGGCGAGGTGGGTTAAAATCACCCCCTTGGTCTGCAGGAAGAAGAGGCCATGTAAGGTAAATGTTAAACTTTTTTTAGTGGGGGGGGGCCAGGAAAGGGCAGGAGTGTATCTTTGGGTCTCCACCAGCAACATCTGGGCCTTTGGTTACCACGGGGGTCTTCTCTTCCCACCCGTGAGACCCCGGCGAAAACCCCCCCCCCGGCCCCCCTCCCGCTCCCTTAGTCGGCGGCCAGCGAGCTCTGGGCTGCTCGATCTTCAACGGCTGCCAGCCCACTAGCTGACTCTTTATGCTCGTTTCGGGCCAGCCGGATGTAAATGAGCCCCATGAGTTAAAATGGCCCGGGCCTCAAATCAATGATGTCGGGGAGAAGGGGGAGTGGGGGGGGGGGGCGGGGTTTGACGTTTGTCTCGCTCCACCCGCCCACCCGAAACCCCCTCCCAGTGTCGGTATGAAGTTCTCCAAGATCCAGCAATGTTTGTTCTCTCTCTCTCTTCCCTTACTCCTCCCATCATTTTCTTTTGTTTTTCTCTAAATATCTCTTGCTTTTTTGATATAAATTTGTGTTTTGTTCATCTTTAGGGGTGAATGTACTCGGCCTGTATTCACTCGAGTTTAGAAGAATGAGAGGGGATCTCATTGAAACATATAAAATTCTGACAGGGCTAGACAGACTGGATGCAGGGAGGATGTTTCCCCTGGCTGAGGGTTGGGGGGGGGGGTCCAGAACGATGGGTCACAGTCTCAGGATACGCAGTAGGACATTTAGGACTGAGATGAGGAGAAATTTCTTCACTCAGAGGGTGGTGAACCTGTGGAATTCTCTACCACAGAAGGCTGTGGAGGCCGAGTCACTGAATATATTTAAGAAGGAGCTAGATAGATTTCTAGACACAAAAGGCATCAAGGGGTATGGGGAGAGAACGGGAATATGGTATTGAGATAGAGGATCAGCCATGATCATATTGAATGGGGGAGAAGGCTCGAAGGGCTCACTCCTGCTCCTATTTTCTATGTTTCTGTGCCCCTTTTCCATTTTTACTCTCATTTACCCATGCATTAGAGTCAAACTATTGTCTTTCTTTCTTGTTAGGTCCCTCTTTGAGAGAGACACTGTCACTCAGGGGCCGAGCAAAGGTTGTGAGGGGCAGGATCCACACCCTCCAGGTAGGACTCTCTGTCTTCTGCATTAGTTCTTGTTTCTCTCCCTCTAGGACTGCCATCTCTGCACAGGCTCGAAGGAAAGTAGGGAAGCACGTTGTGGGCTCCTTCGATGTCTTTCCAGACACCACGGGGTAGAATTTCGACTTGCCGCTCGGGTGTAAAGCTGGCTTTAAGGATCAGTCGCTCGTGAGAGAAACCGACCGATATCAACAGGAATAAAAATTGGCCAGATTCTCAGTTGAGATATAACCAATCAGAGATGTGCTGAACGTGGGTTAGGCACATACAATCAAACTATCTGTATATCTCAGAGAATTGCACCCATCACACCTCAGACGATCTTATTGAAACATATAAGATTGTGAAGGGGCTTGATCGGGTGGATGCGGTAAGGATGTTCCCAAGGATGGGTGAAACTAGAACTAGGGGGCATAATCTTAGAATAAGGGGCTGCTCGTTCAAAACTGAGATGAGGAGAAACTTCTTCACTCAGAGGGTAGTAGGTCTGTGGAATTTGCTGCTCCAGGAAGCTGTGGAAGCTAGATCATTAAATAAATTTAAAACAGAAATAGACAGTTTCCTAGAAGTAAAGGGAATTAGGGGTTACGGGGAGCGGGCAGGAAATTGGACATGAATTTAAATTTGAGGTTAGGATCAGATCAGCCGTGATCTTATTGAATGGCGGAGTAGGCTCGAGGGGCCGATTGGCCTACTCCTGCTCCTATTTCTTATGTTCTTATGTCATCAGGAAAGGCAGTCATTTCCTGCTGGTTTTACGACCGTGACAACCTGGCCTCGCCCGGGGGGCAGCAGCCAGGGATTTACAAGCCATTACAAACTAAGTGACATCAAGATTGGCCTGTTCAGACCACCTTCCCGCCAATGGCTTTCAAGGAACGAGCCAGCTTAAACGCGACGCCATCTTAGCATCCAAATGTCCCAACCAGACCTCAATCACTGTGAGCAATGTCACGGAAGGTCTGCTAGTCTCATGAGTTTTGATGACACGGCTGAGACAGTAGACGTGCCGCAAGAGGGGCTTGGTGCATGAAGCTACATCCCATTGCACACTGCTGCTGACATATCAGAGTAGCCCACGACTGCACCGTCCTAGCTTTAAGACGTATAATGCTCAAATATCGCAACTTAATAAACTTGTCGGAATTGGCCCCTTTAAGATAATGGCTCCGAAAGAGAAGTATTTTTTTTTAAATTACAGCTGACAGTAAAGATGACTCCACCACAGAACTGAGAGGGAATAAGAAGAACAGGAACCATGTGAAATCTGCCCCTTTGACTGAAGGAGAGACATCGCGGGAGGAGATAAGCCCTCCGCAAGCTAAAAACCATCAGAGCACTGGTGAGCTTTACATATGGATGACTAGGCTGTGGGAGAACTTATCAGGGTAGATTTCTGTCTTTACCGTTCGGGCATTACGCATCATCTGGGCGGATCACAGAAAGAAACACCTGGCGGGAGGTTAGCTCGCTGGTAACAGATCCCACCTGATTGTCCTTCCATTGATTGTCCTGCGTGAACCTCCCCAGCAGACTATCCTTTCTGGGCTCCACCAAGGCAATGCTTAATTGCTAATAAAAACACAAAATGCTGGAAATACTCAGCAAGTCAGGCTGCATCTGCAGAGAAAAAAAACAGAGTTAAAGTTTCAGGTGGAAGACCTTGCGTCAGAACTGGAAGAAGCTGAAGAGTTAACACTTTTTAAGCAAGTGCAGAGCCAGGGAAAGGGGAGGGGCGAGGGAGGGGAGCAAAGAACAAAAAGGTCGGAGGGCAAGAGTGATTAAATGACAAAAGGGCTGATGGTCAAAGGAAGGAAGGTGGTAATGGGAGAAGCTAAGAAACAAAAGATGGATCTAGCGGAGCTGTAAATGGCAACAGCAATGCTTAATTGTTGGACATTTAAAGAAAAATTAAATCAAATTTATTTAATAAAATTTTCAGTAGAATTTTTCTTTACTTTTTCTTTCTGTCTCTTTTCTCTCTCTTTTAATCCAATCTTTCTTACCCTCTCTTTTATTTTGCTTTCTGTACCTGATTTGACATTGAATTCGCTATTCTAACTTACACTTCCTGGTTCAGATTCTGCTCCGCTCATTAACGATGCTTCAATCTGATTGGTTAAGGAGACACACAGTTGCTTGCCCTGTTCACACAGGTCCCAGATGCCCTGTAGAGGGCGCTGTGCTGAATGGCTGTCCCATTGACAGTAACTTGCCGTGCAGAAAGTCTATGGGCATGTGCAAGACTAACCAATGGCGGGCGCCGCTCGTTCGCCGCTGGCAGCAAAATCTGGTCCAATATGTCAATAGCCCAACCAGTTTGAGGCAGACTGCTCCAGTCAGGAGGCTGAAGATGGGGAGTTATTTACAGAATGTTGCTGTGCATAATGAATGTTTTTGTTAAAACTTTAATTATGTTATTGCCTTTCATTTAATCTTGCATTAACAAGTTTCAAACAAGAACCTTACTTCTAGGATTATACAAATTGTTTATTTGTGGGCGTTCCAGGATTTATAAGGTTCAGGAGTGCTCCTCACCTGATTATCAAAATTCTGTTCTTTGTCCCCCACACAGATGGACTGTCTAGGGTACAGTTGCTAATGTTGGGCCTTGTTTGCTAGCGCTGGTAACAGGCCCTTAAGGGTTTGGCACAGGTTGTTTGAGAGGTTGGTTGCTAGGAGCCCACTAGTATCCATTCCTAAAAATAGGCCCGACTCAGCATCAGACCTGTTTTTAAAACAGAAATGTCAAATCTGGAAAACACAACAGGCAAAAGCGCCAGCAACTCTTTCCTTCCGTTGATTCCTTCTGCCATCACTCCAGCAGGAAGCTGTCCAGTCCAGAGTCCGCCATCAGCAGCTGAGAAGGACAAAGGTAAGGGGTCAACCCGGAGCCAGACCACGGTCATCTCGTTCAGGCTGAGCACGGAGCTGGCTACAGAAGTGAGCAGACAAACGCCAGTGGAGGACGAGGAAACGGAGAATGAAGAGAGGGTGAGTAGAATGGCAACCTGATTGAAGGTGGTATTTTGTGACTTCAAATTAGAATCATAGACTCACACAGCGCAGAAGGAAGCCATTCAGCCCATTGTGCCTGTGCTCATGAAAGAGCTATCCAATTCCACTCCCCTCTGCTTTTTCCCCATAGCCCTGCAATTTTTTCCTTTTCAAGTATTTAGCCAATTCCCTTTTGAAAGTTACTTTTGAATCTGCTTCCACTACCCTTTCAGGTAGTGCATTCCAGATCATTACAACTTGCTGAGTAAAAAAATTCTCCTCATCTCCCCATCGGTTCTGTTCTTGGGTGTTTCTGTTATGCTCTCGTTATATATATATATATATATTTTATTTTTTCATTCATCATAAGAATATTCTGGGACTGAGTTTTTATAACTGAATGGGATATCAATTTCAGACACCGCAGAGTGTACCAGTGAGCCATATATCCAGCAGTTTCTAGGTTCGATACCTGGTCCTTCTTGACTTAGTTGGTTTCAGACAGGGCATTGGCTCGGCGGGTGTGGGGGGCAACAATTGTCCTCAGCTCCTCTCCTAGGGAGAGGCAAACTCAGGCAGGGTCCCCACTCCTGCTCACTGTTCAGTGACTGCTGTTGGAAAGTCTTAAAAATAGAAGATGGTAAGAAAAAAAGGAAAAAGGCTATTTGGCCCATCAAGGCTCCAGTATCCTACCCCAAAAAGGGTTTTGAATATCCTCAATGGTTTTTGTCTTTACTGCCACGTTATTCCACAATAGTTCTCACTCTTTGAGTGAAGTAGTTCTTCCTGAGATCTGTTCCCAATGTGTTGAATTTTCCCCGGGTATAAAGGTGTCTTTACACAAGTAATTAAAGCCTCAGGTAACACAGTGCTGGACACTCCACTGATCTATGGTACGGAGGTCTCATTTCATGACTTCGTCGGAAGTGCAGTGGAATCCCAGTGAATGGAAATTCCGGGCCTAAGTGTTTCGACACTAAATCTTGTTTTTCCCTTAATTCGCCACAGTTATGCCACGTGACGATCTCAAAATCAGCTCAGGAGAAAATGTGTCAGAAACGAAGGGAAGAGTTGGAGCAGCGACAGCAACAGAAAGAAAGAGAACTGGCCCAGCAGCTGAGGGACCGACTGCAGGATATCGACCCTCACAGTGTCTCTCTCCCTGGTAACCGGGCGGTAGTCAGGGACATGCTGATGGGGGAGTGGGGGGGAAGAGATTGAGAGGAGGGGGATATTGTGGGGGGAGGGAAATTGAGGGCTAATTGGGGGAGGGGGAGTTTGGGGGGGAAGGGTATATTGTGGGGGGAGAGGGAGATGGGGGATTGGGGAGGGGAGATTGTGGGTGGATTGAGAGGAGGAGGAGTTTGGGGGGAAGGGTATATTTTGGAGGGGGGATGGGGGATTGAGGGAGGGGAGATTGTGGGTGGATTGAGAGGAGGGGGAGTTTGGGGGTAGGGTATATTGTGGAGGGAAGGGGAGATGGGGGATTGGGGAGGGGAGATTGTGGGTGGATTGAGAGGAGGGGAGTTTGAGGGGGAGGGGTATATTGTGGGGGTGGATTGAGAGGAGGGGGAGTTTGGGAGAAGGGTATATTGTGGAAGGAGGGGGAGATGGTGGATTGGGGAGGGGAGATTGTGGGTGGATTGAGAGGAGGGGGAGTTTGGGGGGGAAATTGTGAGGATGGTGATATTGGGGAGGGGGAGGTTGTGGATGGGTTGGAGAGGGGAGATTGGGGGGAATGGGAGGTTGAGAGGGAGGGGGAGATTGTGGTGGGGGGGTGGGGTGTTAGTTTGAACTTAAACCGAAACCTAAATTGCAGCAGAGTTACTGGTGACAAAAAAAATTAATCCCAGTAAAGTTAACCATCGGGCTGAGAACAACCAAAAGCGGGAGGTCTGTTGGTCAAACATCCTTTCTCCACCACTAGTAACACCAGCCTGACAAATCTCTGCTTAATATTGTCTTGGGGGTAGGAGAAGATTGTGGGTGGATCGGGAGGGAGAGATTGTGGGGAGGGTGATATTGGGGGTGATATTTATACGGTGCCTTCAATGGAGAAAACATTCCAAGGTGTGAGGGGGAAAAGAACTAGAAATGAATCAATAAAAAGAATGGACACCACACCATGAGGGAGAGATTTCACCAGGTGACTGAAAGCTTGGTTGGAAAGATGGATTTTGGTAAGATCTTTAAAGGTGGAGAGAGAGAGGTGGAGGGGTTTAGGGAGGGAGGTCCGGAGAGTAGGACCAAGGTGACTGAAGGCTCTGCCAATGTGACAAATTTCAAGTCTGCCTTAGACATTCTTTCGAGTTTAGCAGCGTGTTTCCCTCCTGTAAGTGGATCACACGCCTCTTATATTCAGGAGTCCATCTTCCCGTCCAATATCAAGCAGACTTCTGACACTTGACTGTCTAGGCTCACACGTGAGGAACGATCCCCTTAGTTGAGGTGCGGGAGGGACGGCTGGCAGACACCTGTAGAACTGAACCTTAGCAGGAGTCGGTAACTTCAGGAGAGGAGCGCAATGAGGGGAAAATTCAAAACTGATCAAACTCAGGGTAAAGTGTATTATAGCGGAGAAAGGCTAAAGCCCTAGGTTAGGCTACCCAGTAGATTCAATATATGATGTGACACTGAGCCAACAGGCCAAGTAGATCCTCGGTTCCTGCTGAGTTAGTTGAATTTGGGCAGCGACAGGGCTGATACAGTTCGCCTCAGTGTTCCCAGACTAGGGGTGGGACTAGTTAGTTTTGTTCTATATTTTAGTTGCATTGGGGACACTGATTAATTGTAATGGACTGTACAAAATCAGTGGCTTAACTTGTAAATGGCACCTGCTACTCTGTTGTCTTACGTATCACTCACTTCTTTCAGCCGTCTAGGCCCTGAGCTCTGGAATGCCCTCCCAGACCTCTCTGTCTCTCCATCTCTCCATCTCTTTCTCTCCTTTAAGACGCTGCTTAAAACCTACCTCTTTGACCGAGCGTTTGGTCACCTGTCTTAATGTCTCCTTCTTTGGCTCAGTGTTGATTTTTGTCCGATTATGCTCCTGTGAAGCACCTCGGGACGTTGCACTGTGTTAAAGGTGCTACATAAATGCAAGGTGTTGTTGTTGGGGTTAATATGAAAAACGCATTAAAATGATGCACAGTGTGTCACGTTCTTGTGCTTTGTGCGCAGTTCCAGAGTTGGTGAACAGCAGGGACATCAGCAAGATCAACCTCGGCTCTTCCAGTCTCAATAACGGCAGCTCACTGCGCAAACGAATCAACCGTCCCTCGCTGCCAAGCATCCCAAATATTACTCAGATGTACAATGTGCCTCGACATTTCTCCGGTAAGAAAAGGGTCTAAACTGACCAGCACTATCTGACCACAGCTGGATTAATTCATAGTGCTTGTGTTTTCTAGTTGGTGTGAGAGGGAGGGGGGAAGGGAAGTCGGGTTAAATGGAAGGAAGCAACAGATTAGTCTACACTCCCCTGGATTTATTGGGAGAATTTTTCATTCTATAATTGGGTCTCGGTGACATTAACCATTTGTTCACATCTGCTCCAGCCTTTACCCCTCGACTCGCTCTTAGATCAGGAATCGATCCTTTTCCTTTCTTTTGGAATGCTTCACCTGGGCCTGTGCTCCAGGTGTTTCATTCCATGGCCCTAATGCCTTTGCCTCTTTTATTAAACCTGGCCGACTATTCCAAACATTTATCACCCTTTGAACAGAGATACTTTCTACTACCTGTTTTAAATTTACTCTTCACTAATTTAGGAAGAAGAAAGAAAGAAGTTGCATTTTTCTAGCACCTTTCAGGGCATCCCATAGTGCTTCACAGCCGATGAAGTACTTTTGAAGGGTAGTCACTGTTGTAATGTAGAGAAACACGCCAGCCAATTTGTGCACTATAAACATCAATGAGACAAATAACCAGTGGATCTGTTTATTTCTTCGTGAGGGTTGAGGGATAATTTTGGCCAGGTCTGTAGGCTAACTCCCAGCTCTTCTTCTAATAGGGCCACGGGCGGGGTGGGGGTGGGGAGGGGGGGTGTAAATTTTTTGTTTTCACTGCCCGGTGGAGCGGTTCACTCACACGTTGTAGATCCCGCCCAAAATGGAAAAATGTTCATTCCTCCAGGTTAGTGTCCCTCACCTTGGTGTGAGGTGTTCATTCCCACACTGATCACAGGGCACTGATTGGATATGTTCTCACTGAAAAAGAGAAAGTTGATATGATCGCTCCTTTTAGGATTCTAAAGATAATGTGGATCGCGACAAGTTATTTCACCTTGTCCAGGACAGTAGAACCAGGGGACTGTGCTTGAAGAGGTGTGAATTCAAAACTAATCTGCAGAAACAATATTTCAGTGACCGAGTGATTAATTGATGGAACAGTCGGTGGAAGCAGTTAATATTGATTCATTCAAATTCGATAGATTTAATACAGAAAATAATAATTTGGGATACAGTATATGAATAATTTGAGACATGACATGTGGTAAGTGGTTGGGAGGAACAGGTGATTTTAGACTTATGGTTCCCAAAGCTTTCCACCACTGGGGTTTTTCCTCCTGTCATGTCTGGGTCTGTTGTAGACTAATTGATAGAGATTGATTGCTGTGATTAGTCAACAACACCATTACCATTCTACCATGTGACTACCAGGATAGTAGAAGGTGAACTAGATGGACCTTGGTTCTCATCTAGCAATTCCTATGTTACTATGTATAGAGTTTAATTTATTCTGAGATCTGTCAGTGTGACACTCCCTAACCTGCCGGCTGTTCCTCAGCTCACTCACTACCTGGTTTTCCCCTGGATTCTCCGGAAGGAGTCGAGGAATCGGACGAGGAGGAATCCCTGGAGATGAACTCATTCTCCCGTCAGGAGCAAGGACTGACCGAGGCACTGAAACTCCTGGCTAACAACGACTGGTCAGAAACATTCCTGGATTTAAAAATAGTCATTATTTAATGGCAGGCAGCTCTGAGTGAGAGGGTTATCAGGATGACACTTCATTATCCTTCACAACGGGTGTTTTAGAAAAGGCAATCACAGGGCCGCCTTAACCTGTGCTGTCAATCACAGGGCCGCCTTAACCTGTGCCGTCAATCACAGGCCGCCTTAACCTGTGCAGTCAATCACAGGGCCGCCTTAACCTGTGCCGTCAATCACAGGGCCGCCTTAACCTGTGCCGTCAATCACAGGGCTGCCTTAACCTGTGCCGTCAATCACAGGCTGCCTTAACCTGTGCCGTCAATCACAGGGCCGCCTTAACCTGTGCCGTCAATCACAGGCTGCCTTATCCTGTGCCGTCAATCACAGGGCCACCTTAACCTGTGCCGTCAATCACAGGGCCGCCTTAACCTGTGCCGTCAATCACAGGGCCACCTTAACCTGTGCTGTCAATCACAGGCTGCTTTAACCTGTGCCGTCAATCACAGGCTGCCTTAACCTGTGCCGTCAATCACAGGGCCACCTTAACCTGTGCTGTCAATCACAGGGCCGCCTTAACCTGTGCAGTCAATCACAGGGCCGCCTTAACCTGTGCAGTCAATCACAGGGCCGCCTTAACCTGTGCCGTCAATCACAGGCTGCCTTAACCTGTGCAGTCAATCACAGGCGGCCTTAACCTGTGCCGTCAATCACAGGGCCGCCTTAACCTGTGCCGTCAATCAAAGGGTCGCCTTAACCTTGTCTGCCTTAACCATATCTTTAATCGGTGAAAGGTTTAATTTAATACAGTTTTTCTATCCATATCACTATTTGAGATTGAAAGATTACTTTTGATCTGATTTGAGGCAAATTCTCAGTTTTTTCTTTTTGGTTTTGTCCTTTCAGGGAGATGAAGAGGAGAGGATTGTGCAGTGTTCGACGCTTGGCTCGATTTCACCAGGAGCTTCTTCTAACCAGGCTTCATGACGTCTGCTTAGCAGTGACGAAGGAGGTGGGTGATGTACCAAGAGACCAGCTCCACCTCCGCAAACGGGCCCCAAGTCTCCGAGACCCCAGCCTAGGAAGGCATTTTTCTAGATTTAAAATAATAAGAATTTAGGCGTTGCAGGTCTGAAAGCATGTGAGAAAGCAAAAAAAGACAGATTAATGTTTTGGGTCAGTCCTTTCCACAGTACTAATATGAGCAAGGAAGAGAGCCCCTTTACACGAGGGGAAAACAAGTGGTAATGGTCAAGAATACAGATGTGCTGGCTACTTCTACAATGGTCTGTGGATAGATTTTAACATGATAGAAAGAGGTCTATGGTTATTTACTTGAAAAGGAAACATTTGTAGGGCAACAGGGAAAGAGCAGGGGAGTGGGACTAGTTGGATAGCTCTTTCAAAGAGCCAGCATAGGCATGATGGGCTGAATGATCTCCTTCTGTGCTGTGTGATTCTATGATTCTTTCAAAGAGTCGACATAGACACGATGGACCGAATGGCCTCTTTCCGGGCTGTGTGATTCTATGATTCTGTATACAAAGGTCATTTCTGTCAGGCTGTGAAAAGGCACTGGAAAGGCAACAGATGAGTAAATCAGGGCTGCATATAGTGACACCACTATTCCTGGACAAACAGTTCCAAAATGGACAGGAATGAAGTGGAATGTGAATGGGAGAATCTGGCAGAGACACAGGGGCAGTTAAGATCTGAACTTGTTGATGCCTTGAAAGGATGCGACTGAGGGGGGGTCACAGCATAGAGCTATATAAGATGGTGAATAGATCTCCTTACATCTACCTGTGAAGCGCCAATGGGGTGGTGGGGTGGGGCAGGCCTACCACCAATTTAATTTGTTGCCCAAGTGCCTGAGCCTACGCTCCCAGTGAACCTGGAGGAAAATGTGGCAGGAGGTTCCGTTATGCCCCTCCCACCTCATTTCCGTGGTTCCGTTGCAATCTCTGTAATCATCTGCCACCACTTATCCCTCTAACTCAAGCACCTTATTCCTTTCTCTATATTACCAGCTTGGTTCAGTTGGTAACATTTTCACCTTTGGGTCGAGAGGTTGTTGGTTCAAGTGTAACTCCAGGATTAATCTAGGCTGACTGTACTGAGGGGGTTTTGACCCTTCGGATGAGGTTTTAAACAGAACCTTGGGTACCTGTTCAGGTAAAAGATCCCATGGCACTATTTGAAGAAGAACAGGGAGTTGTCCCAATGTCCTGGCCAACATCCCTCCCTCAACCAACAAGCCACCAAAAAAAAAATAGATTAAAAAGAAAGGAAGAAAAGAAGAAAGAACCTGCATTTATTTCACAACTTTCACAACCCCACATGCTTCACAGCCAATTAAAGTACTTTTTTGAAGTGTAGTCAATGTTGTAATGTAGGAAACACGGCAGCCAATTTTGCACATGGTGAGGTCCCACAAACAGCAATGTGATAATGACCAGATAATCTGTTTTTTTGAGGGATAAATATTGGCCAGGACGTTGGGGAAAACTCCACTGCTCTTCTTTGAAATAGTGCCATGAGATCTTTTACGTCCACCTGAGAGGGCAGATGGGGCCCCGGTTTAACGTCTCATCCTAAAGACTGCACCTCTGACAGTGCAGCACTCACTCAGTACTGCACTGGGTGTGTCAGCCTAGATTATGGGCTCAAATCTCTGGAGTGAGACTTGAACCCATGACCTTCTGACCTAGGGTGCTACCAACTGAGCAACATTAAGCAGCTAATCACCTCATTGCTGTATGTGGGATTGAGTATTGGTGAGTGTGCTGCCTGGTGGTAAGATGGCAGAACCGTAACTTCACCGACGGTAAGTCATTACAGTATGAATTGTCATTGTAGTAACTCTATGGTATGGCCTGGAAAAACTGATGAACAAGTTACGGCAGAACTTCGCTATATGACGGTAAAGGTTTTGATTTCTCCAGGTTAATAACCTGCGCTCTAAGGTTGCCCGCCCCGCGATATCGTCTCTCAGTGAACTGTTCTCTCAGTTGAAGAGAAACATGGACCAGGAAGTGGACGAGGTGACGAGAATCCTGCTCCACAAGACGGGCGACTCTAATGAGTTCATCCGAGAGGAGGCGGACAAGGCGTTGACCATTATGGCGGAGAATGTGAGCCCATCGCGGGCACTGACTGCCCTCATCGCAGGCGGCTTAAAGTAAGCAAGTGTGTAAGCAGCACTCAGAAATGTGTGAAAAGCTGTGGGGTGGGGTTTAGGGAGTGTTTCAGATACTCACACTGCAAACTGGTTCTTTGTGCTGGTGTCAACGTCAGCATGATTTAATGGAATTAATTCTTGTTTTAACCTTTGTGGGCCACTCACTACCACACTACATTGTCCAGCAAGAATAGGAATAGGTCTAACTTATGGACTTCCTCTATCCATCTTTAGGACCTCCCTATGACCAGCTGGCCAGAAGTGTCCCTCTGGGGCAAGGCAACTCATAGAGTCCATTCCTTCTGAGATAGCTTTGCTTCTGCGTGCTACTCTGTCAAGTAACCCTATGCATAAAAGGGGTACAGGGTGGGATTCCTGTTAATTACTGAAGGGTCTTTGTTTGTCTCATAGAATGTAAAAATATTTAAGAACGGGAAAAGGCTATTATGTTCAACAAGCCTATCCCTTTTTGATAGATCAAATGTATCCCTCAATCCCTTCTCTCCAGAAATGTATCTAATTGCCTCTTACATCTTGACTTTCCTTCTTACTCCCAACTAATACCTCAAATTTAAAATTCTCATCCATCTGTTTAAAACCTTGCATGGCTTTACCTCTGTAATGTCTTCCAATGCTACAACCCCCTCCAAACTCCCCATTCCTCTGACTCTTGAGTCACCCTCTTCCCCTTTCCCCACTACTAGCAGTCATGCCTTCAGCCATGTAAGGCCCATCTTCTGTAATTCTCTTCCTCAACCCCTCCGCCTCTCCACCTCCTACTCCTCTGTTAAGACCTTCCTTAAAACCCAACGTCTTTGTCCAAGGTTTTGAACACCCATCCTTACATTTCCTTCTTTGGTTCAACATCTAGTATTTTCCTTCTACTTCTGTGAAGCTTCTTGGGACATTTTTCTACGTTAAAGTTGCTACATCAGTGCAAATTGTTGTAACTTTAAAAAAATTTGTTCTTGGGATGCAGACCATGTTGGCAAGGCCCCATTTATTGCTCATCTTGATTTTAATGCATAGGGCATGCCTAAGCAATTTTCCACGTTGTTGGGTAGATGCTAGTGTCACAGCTGCACTGGGATAACTTGGCTAGGGGAATGGCAACTCTGCTGCATAACACTGCAGCCAGCATAATAGACTTTGCTGTGTTCAGTGTACTCAGCTGCTTCCTAATGACGCATGGAGTGAACCAAATTGGCTGGATATTGGCCTCTAAGATGAAGGGACCTCAGAAAAAGGCTGGGTAGGATTGTGCACTCTTGTCTCTGAGTCAGAAGGTCGTTGGTTCAAGTCCCACTTCAGGACTTGAGCACATAATCAAAGCTGACATCCCAGTCCAATACTAATGAGACATTGAACTCTGCCCCCTCAGGTGGATGTTAAAGATTCCATGGCACTTTTCCAAGAGCAGGGGTTCCTGATCAACATTTACCCTTCAGCCAACATTACCAAAGCAGACTATCTGGCCATTTATCGTATTGCTATTTGTGGAACCTTGCTGTGTGCAAATTGGCTGTGCAAATAACAACTACCCTTCAGTGACTACCCTTCAAAAATAATTAATTTGCTGTAAAGCACTTTGGGATGTCCTGAAGATGTGAGAGGCACTGTATAAATCAAGTTCTTTCTTTCATTGGCACTTTTGGCTGAAGACACTTGCAAATACTTCAGCCTTGTCTCTTGCACTCGCCTGTTGGTTTCCACCATGGTTGGGGATGTTTATGGAGCCTCCTCCTCCCTTTTTGTCCTCCCTGATTGTCCACCACCATTTTAGAGTGGAAGTGGTAGGGCTTCAGAGTTTTGCTTTGATCCTTTGGTTGTGGGACCACTTAGCTCTGCCTATAGCTGGCTGGTCTTGGTGTTTAGCATGTAGGTAGCTCTATGTTATAGTTTCACTAAGTCCCTAAATTCTAGCATTTGAACCCTTCGCTATAGCGAACAATCTGCCCTGTTCAATATTTCCCAGCTCCCTTCATAATCTTAAGCACTTCAGTTAGGTTACCTCAAAGTCTACCATTTACCAAAGTCAACAAGCCTGACTTCTTTAGCCTTCCGTCACAATTCATCCCTCCTTCCTAATATCTTCAAATCACCTTTGGTGCTTAACTCGGTGGCAGTGGTTAGATCAGGAAAGATGCGCCCTTTCCACTTTCTGTTGAAATGCCCCATCAGTTCTCAAAGGGTTAAAGACATGTTTGCCGAACGCGTTGCTTATTCTGTTTGTCTCTCATTATCCAGCCACCGTAACACCACTGTTCGGAAGTGCACCGCTGAGAACCTGCTGTTCGTTGTTGAACATCTTGGAGCTGAGAGACTGCTGTCGGGGACCAAGGACAATATAGACCAGATCGTGCAAACCATGGTGAAATTTTCACAGGATGGGAATCAGGAAACGAGGTGTGAGCAGGTGTTGGAGTTAGTGTATTGGGGGATGTGTCTGATCTCTGTCAGTCTCAATGATAGTGATGAGTCTGACAGTAGAGTTAGTGTACTGGGGGGTGTGTCTGATCTCTCAGTCTCAGTGATAGTGATGAGTCTGACAGTAGAGTTAGTGCACTGGGGTGTGTGTCTGATCTCTCAGTCTCAGTGATAGTGATGAGTCTGACAGTAGAGTTAGTGTACTGGGGGATGTGTCTGATCTCTCAGTCTCAGTGATAGTGATGAGTCTGACAGTAGAGTTAGTGTACTGGGGGATGTGACTGATCTCTCAGTCTCAGCAATAGTGATGAGTCTGACAGTAGAGTTAGTGTACTGGGGGGTGTGTCTGATCTCTCAGTCTCAGCAATAGTGATGAGTCTGACAGTAGAGTTTGTGTACTGGGGGATGTGTCTGATCTCTCAGTCTCAGTGATAGTGATGAGTCTGACAGTAGAGTTAGTGTACTGGGGGATGTGTCTGATCTCTCAGTCTCAGCAATAGTGATGAGTCTGACAGTAGAGTTTGTGTACTGGGGGATGTGTCTGATCTCTCAGTCTCAGTGATAGTGATGAGTCTGACAGTAGAGTTAGTGTACTGGGGGGTGTGTCTGATCTCTCAGTCTCAGTGATAGTGATGAGTCTGACAGTAGAGTTAGTGTACTGGGGGGGGTGTCTGATCTCTCAGTCTCAGCAATAGTGATGAGTCTGACAGTAGAGTTAGTGTACTGGGGGGTGTGTCTGATCTCTCTCAGTCTCAGTGATAGTGATGAGTCTGACAGTAGAGTTAGTGTACTGGGGGATGTGACTGATCTCTCAGTCTCAATGATAGTGATGAGTCTGACAGTAGAGTTAGTGTACTGGGGGATGTGTCTGATCTCTCAGTCTCAGTGATAGTGATGAGTCTGACAGTAGAGTTAGTGTACTGGGGGATGTGACTGATCTCTCAGTCTCAGCAATAGTGATGAGTCTGACAGTAGAGTTAGTGTACTGGGGGATGTGTCTGATCTCTCAGTCTCAGTGATAGTGATGAGTCTGACAGTAGAGTTAGTGTACTGGGGGATGTGACTGATCTCTCAGTCTCAGTGATAGTGATGAGTCTGACAGTAGAGTTAGTGTACTGGGGGATGTGTCTGATCTCTCAGTCTCAGTGATAGTGATGAGTCTGACAGTAGAGTTAGTGTACTGGGGGATGTGACTGATCTCTCAGTCTCAGTGATAGTGATGAGTCTGACAGTAGAGTTAGTGTACTGGGGGATGTGTCTGATCTCTCAGTCTCAGTGATAGTGATGAGTCTGACAGTAGAGTTAGTGTACTGGGGGATGTGACTGATCTCTCAGTCTCAGTGATAGTGATGAGTCTGACAGTAGAGTTAGTGTACTGGGGGATGTGTCTGATCTCTCAGTCTCAGTGATAGTGATGAGTCTGACAGTAGAGTTAGTGTACTGGGGGATGTGACTGATCTCTCAGTCTCAGTGATAGTGATGAGTCTGACAGTAGAGTTAGTGTACTGGGGGATGTGACTGATCTCTCAGTCTCAGCAATAGTGATGGGACTGAAAGCTCCAGCTGCTTCTAAAGTGGGATGGAGAATCAGATTTAGGGATGGTAGACTCGCCAAAGCCTCTATTGATCCAAATGCTCATCCCTCCCTGTGAATTTTATCAGCTTTGTGGAGGTGACGCTCTATAACATCCATTGGGTGCAAACAGTGAAGTCCATTTCTCGTTGTCTGACCAGGTTTTACGGTCGGAAGATGCTGAACATTTTGGTGTCCCACCCGGAGTTTGAGAGATACTTGGAACGCTCACTTTTGTCTCAGGATCTACACCATATCATCACAGCCATAAAACAGAGGGTGAGTCTCATCACAGAGGGTGCGTTTGACCCTGTAACTTTGAGCTTCTCATTCACTGCAGTACTTGGTACCAGGATTAAAGTTGAGCAACATGGCATGTACCTATCAGTCCAAGATGGTACCTCAAGGGCTCATTAATTGGTAACTCAGGAAGTAGTAGATTAAGGTAAGAAGGAGATACCACTGCAGCTTCTGATGCAATTGACAATAATTCATAGTTTTAGGGTACTTTGATATCAGCTCCTTAACAAATGTTCACTGTACAGGTTAGCCTCTTAACAATCATCCTTGTACAGATCACTGTGCTGGTCAAATAGTCACTTTACCATTAGTGTCTTAACAAATGGTCTTTGTACAGGTCAGCAACTTAAATGGTCACTGTCTAGGCCAGGATCTTAAAGAAAGAAAGACTTGCATTTATATAGCGCCTTTCATGTCCTCAGAATGTCCCAAAATGCTTCACAGCCAATGAAGTACATTTGAAGTGTAGTCACTATTGTAATTTAGGAAACGCGGCAGCCAATTTGCACACAGCAAGGTTCCACAAACAGCAATATGATAATGACCAGATAATCTGTTTTGAGGTGTTGGTTGAGGGATAAATATTGGCCAGGACTCCGGGGAGAACTCCCCTGCTCCTCTTCAAAATAGTGCCATGGAATCTTTTCCATCCACCTGAGAGGGCAAACAGGGCCTTGGTTTAACCTCTCATCCAGAGGACAGCATCTCTGACATTGCAGCACTCCCTCAGTACTGCACTGAAGTGTCAACCTAGATTTTGTGCTCAAGTCCTTGGAGTGGGACTTGAGAACCCATGACCTTCTGACTCAGAGGCAAGAGTGCTACCAACTGAGCCATGGCTGACACTGACTAAATGATCTCTGTACAGGTCAGTGCCTAGATAAATGGTCACTGTACAGGTCAGACTCTGAACAATTGTCCTCATACAAGTCATTGTCTTAACAAATGGTCACTGTATTGGTCAATGTTTTAAACGTAAGGAATCTTACAACACCAGGTTATAGTCCAACAGTTTTATTTGAAAACCACAAGCTTTCGGAGGCTTTCTCCTTCACTCACTCACCTGACGAAGGAGGTAAGCTCCGAAAGCTTGTGATTTTCAAATAAAACTGTTGGACTATAACCTGGTGTTGTAAGATTCCTTACATTTGTCCACCCCAGTCCATCACCGGCATCTCCACATAATGTTTTAAACAGTCAGGGTACAGTAATGTGGTGGTTAAATTACTGGATTAATAATCTAGAGGCCTGGATTAAATCCAGGATGTGAGTTCAAGTCCCACCATGGCAGTTTGAGACTTTGAATTCAGTTAAAAAATATATGGAAATAAAAAGCTGGTATCAGTAAAAGCAATCATGAAGCTGTTGGATTGTTATTAAAAACCCAACTGGTTCGCTAATGCCCTTTTAGGGAATGAAACCTGCCGTCCTTACCCAGTCTAGTCTATATGTGACTCCAGTCCCACACCAATGTGGTTGACTCACTGTTCTCTGAAGTGTCCTAGCAAGCCCACTACTTCCTTTTCAGGGCAGCCAGGCCTTGCTTGTGATGCCCACATCTTGAAAGTGAATTAAAAAAAATGTCACTGTCACAGTCAGTGTCTTAAATGCTCAATGTTTTAAGGCAATGAAAATATTATCGGCAGCTGGAGGCCAGGCAGATGGCCTACTCCCTGACCTCATCAATACTACTCTAGACCAGCCTCTAGTAGGAGCCTGCAAGATGCCTGGGTGAAAGAATCTCTGATTTTTCTTCCTTCTCTAAAGTGATATCTGGCCACTGCCCACCATTGATGAGATTGATAACTTGCCATGTGGAAACCTGTGAGCAAGGCATCTCCTCATTGGGTCTCTCCCTAGGATACAGCATTCCGTGATGGAAATGGGGTTGGGGGCAGGGAACATCTGCTCCTAGGTCTCTGCCGGTCCTTGTCTTGAGCTATTAGGAGATGTATGTGAGCAGCCCAGGCTGATTTTCTCTTTAGATTTTCTCCCTCCTCTCGTGGAAAGTTTCTTGCTTTTTCTCAGAACCCCCCATCCCAAATTTCCTGTGACAGTTGCCCAAGATCATCAAGCAACCCAGCAAAGACATGACAAAACAAATTCCAACGTTAGTTAACAGAATTCTAGCGATGGTGAAGATTGCCTTGGGTCACGCGTACACCTCGAAGTGAAGAGGGTGCCAATCCTGCTAAACTCCGAGGACTGTTCTCAACACAATTCTATCGTGTGTTTTCTTCCTGTACCTTGAGTCAGCAGCTCTTAGGTGTGAGCGTCAAGCTAAATTAAAAGCCCAAAGTGGTCCAAGTTTGGCCAGCTGTATAATCAATAAGCCACAGCTTCCAGTCTCGGACAGATGTTATTTGAATTAGTGAGTGAGAAGTGGTAAAATGTTGAACTTTAATTAGTGTTTTTTTTACTGTTTTTCAGGGGCTTGGAGATGCTTCTTCAGATCCTTACTCGCCAAAGGGTAGAAGGTCAAGGGTCAACAGCTCCTCGAACTCTCAGGAAAATGGCCTTAATACTGGAAGGTGAATTATAACTTTAGCCTAGACCAAATATATTCCTATAGTAAAATGATATTTCCTAAATTTTCCATTTTTATTTGACTTAAATTTGGCTTTGTTACTCCAAAACCCAATCTTGGCATCAACTAACCAGTAGTTCTTGATTGACTTTGTCTTCTCTCCTACTCCTTTCAAATTTGGCAGCGCTCTGCGCTATTGGCCATGACCCCTTCACCTATATTTCTCAATTGAGAATAAAATGCAGCAACGGTGCAGTACATTGGAGCACATTAGTGGGTAAGACTCCCACTCCTTCCTAGACCACGGTGATCTCAAACTTTGCCAAATCACTGTTTGGAAGTGCCAAGCACAGATTGGAGGGAAGATGTTCCCCAGGGCAGCGCTCACAGACTTCCTGACAGCAACATTGGTGGAGCCCTAGTACCAGGTCACACTGCTACTGACTTAGTTGTGATTGGCTTAGTTGGTCCATGGCCCAGAAAGACCAGGGGAGAAACAGATGAAGCTCACCCTCAAATTTCAAAGCAAGTTAACTCAATTTTTTTGCAGTAAGCTCCCTAGAATAATGTTTGGTAAATATCTGAAGAACATCAAATTGTTCTTGAATTCATCCCTATCACCGCCCCCCCCCCCACGCCCCCACCCAACTCATACTGGCAGGAAAAAGAAATTTTTGCATTTATATAATGCTTTATTGCATCTCAACTGCAGGCACTGTTGTTATGGAGGCAAATGTAACAGCCATTTGCACTCAGCAAGGTCCCAGTTAAAGAATGATCAATTAAACTCTCTTTTTATTGATTGAGGGAGGAACGTTGTTGAATAGCAACCCCCTGCTTCTCTTTGAGTAGTGTGCGGGATTTTTAACATCTATCAGAACCACTGGAACAGGCAGTCAGGCCTCAGTTTAATCTCTCATACAAAGGACAGCATTTTCAATCTCTCAGCACTGCACTAGAGTGTTAGCTTGGATTATGTGCTCAAGTCCTGGAGCTTGAACCCACAATCTTTTAATGCACAGACAAGAGTGCTACCAACTGAGCCAAGCTGACACATAGGGGTAGATTGTCAACTTGCCACAAGGATGTAAAACTGATGTTGCGGATTGGCTGCCTGTTATAGAAACTGCCCAATTTTCATTTCCACTGGTGATCAGTGAGCCCTGCAGCATATCCTGTCCATATGGGCGGGAATACCTGCATGGCCTACTAGCCTCCGGACCTGAATTCCCGATTTATATGTTGCTCCACTGCCCGTATCCTAAGTCCCGTTCACCCGTCACCCCTGTACTCGCTGACCTGCATTGGTTCCGTTCCACCAACGACTCGATTTTAAAATTCTCATCCTCGTGTTCAAATCCCTCCATGGCCTCACCCCTCTCTATCTCTGTAACTTCCTTTGGCTCAGTGTCAAATTTTGTTTAATAACGCTCCTGTGAAGCAGCTTGGGATATTTTACATTGGGACATTAAAGGCGCTATATAAATGCATTACTTTTGTTCACAGTGGGTGAAGCTCTGTGATGGAGAATTTGTCCCAATATGTAGCGTAGAGTGAAATATGCGGTAGCACGTTGTACTTTCTCTTTGTAGGGTGGATATGGACACGCCACGGCAGCTGAGGCTGATGACCCGCAGACCGACCATACGCAGCGTGGAATCAGTGGAGCAGGTGAAGCAACTGAACAAGTTGCTGTCTGCCAAAGAGTTCCAGGAGAGAACGCAAGGCATTTCACTACTGCTGCAGCACTGTGAGAACAACCCAGGATTCGTCAGCTCCAATATTGTGAATGTAAGGCCTAAACACTGTTGAGCGTAAGAACACGAGAGGGTGTAAAACAAGGAAAAGACTCTTTGGGGTAGAAATTTGGATTCAGCGCTCTTTCCAGTCAGCGATCTTTCCGCCCGGTCGCTAAATGGAACATTGGAGTCCGACAAGTACAAAATCACGGGCCTCGATTTTAACTCCCAGGCAGGAACGTGGCAGATGCGATTGCACTAGAGAGGGTACAGAGGAGATTTACGAGAATGCTGCCAGGACTGGAGAATTTTAGCTATGAGGATAGATTGGATAGGCTGGAGTTGTTTTCATTGAAACAGAGGAGGCTGAGGGGTGATTTAATTGAGGTGTATAAAATTATGAGGGGCCTAGATAGAGCGGATAGGAAGGACCTATTTCCCTTAGCAGAGGGATCAATAATCAGGAGGCATAGATTTAAAGTGATTGGTAGAAGGATTAGAGGGGAGTTGAAGAGAAATTTTTTCACCCAGAGAGTGGTGGGGGTCTGGAACTCACTGCCTGAAACCCACATTGCATTTAAAGGGTACTTGGATGTGCACTTGAAGTGCCGTAACCTACAAGACTACGGACCAAGAGCTGGAAAGCGGGATTAGGCTGGGTAGCTCTTTTTCGGACGGCACAGGCATGATGGTCCGAATGGCCTCCTTCTGTGCCGTAAATTTCTATGTTTCTAGATGCAAGCGGCCGTGCCCCTCCCGGGTGCGGGTAGCAGGGAGGCTTGGCCAGGCATTAACGTGCCGCTTGCCGGCTCCCTGACCAAAATGGCCGGGATGGCGGCGGGAAGCGGCCACCCGGCTGTTTAAAATCGGGCAGCGTGGAAACCGCCACTGGGATCCTGGAGGAACGGTCCCCGGCACGCGGTAAGTAATCCGGGAGGGGGTTCCTGGCCTGGGGAGAGAGGTGGGGGGGGGTTGGAGGTCCTGGGGGAGGGGTGGCCCAAGGTTTCCTTGTGGGGTTCAGGGAAGTACTTCTACTCCTCTTGGAAAAACCAGGAAACATATAAAAAAAAGAATGTTTTAAAACATACCTTGCTGGCCTGGCCCTCTTCTGGGCTGCTAAAGGCTATGAGTTTATAATCCCTCCCAGGGAAGTTGTGAAGTTGAAGAGGTACCAATAAACCATCAAAGCACCCAACAGGTTCCCTAATACCCTTCAGAGAAGTTCAGGATAAGATGGCACTAGAATTTAAAATAAAAATTGGAATGTGGGAGTACATTACTCGTTAGTGACTAGGCCTCGAGTAGAGTGTCCTGTGTTCTCTGATTCCCTGTCTTTTGTCTTCTCAACGTTTCAGATTTTTGATTCCTTCATCCCACGGCTCCAGGACTCCAATAAAAAAGTGAACCAGTTTGCGCTGCAGTCCATGGCAACCATGATCCCAGTGCTGAAAGATGACTTGCACCGGGTCCTCCATTCAACAGTCACTGTCGTTACTGACAACTTGAACTCGAAGAACGCGGGCATTTACACTGCAGCCGTGCACGTCCTCGATACGCTGATCGATCATATAGGTAGGCCTCAGGCTCCTCGCGAGCTGTCGTTAACAGATGTCGCCAATGGGGTCAGAGAGTGAAAACTCATGAATCCATTGATCCCAGAACAAAATTAAGTGTGCACCATTGCCGTTCCACCAAATACCTGATCCAGGCATAAAATATCTTCAAATCAGTTCGTGTGTTTATCAGGATCTCCCTATATTATGTAAAACACTTGAAAACTTTCAAATATGAAATTTAATATTTTAAACCGATGGTATTGATACAAGCCATGTTGGGTGTTCATTGGACATTCATCCTAAAGTGTGAACGCCTCTTCCTATTTACAGTGTATGTGTGTGTGTTCTTATAGCTTAAAATTAGTACAGAAACCACACAGGTTGTGTAATTTGGATCTTTTACTCTGCTTTATCCTGTACTCACTGTATAACTGATTTATGTCTGTCCTCTCAAAGCTTGTAGATTAATGATCTAACAGCGAGACAGGATACAACAATCCCAGAATCCCAGTGGATTGATTAATGAAAGCCAGCATGGAGTTGTTAAAGGCAAATCGTGTTTAACTAACTTGATAGAGTTTTTTGATGAGGTAACAGAGAGGGTAGATAAGGGCAATGCAGTTGATGTTGTGTATATGGACTTTCAAAAGGCTTTTGATAAAGTGCCACATGGTAGGCTTGATATCAAGATTGTGGCCCATGGAATGTAGCAGCATGGATACAGAATTGGCTAAGTGACAGGAAACAGAGAGTAGTGGTGAACGGTTGTTTTTCGGACTGGAGGGATGTGTACAGTGGTGTTCCCCAGGGGTCGGTGCTGGGACCACTGCTTTTCTTGTATATATTAATGACTTGGTCTTGGGTGTACAGGGCAATTTGAAAATTTGCAGGTGACACCAAACTTGGAAGGGTTGTAAACAGTGAGGAGGATAATGATAGACTTCAAGAGGCTGGTGGCATGGGAGGACACGTGGCAGATGAAATTTAACGCAGAAAAATGCGAAGTGATACATTTTGGTAAGTAGAATGAGGAGAGGCAATATAAACTAGAGGGCTTAACTCTAAAAGGGGTGCAGGGACAGAAAGATCTGGGGGTATATGTGTACAAATCGTTGAAGGTGGCAGGGCAGGTTGAGAAAGCGGTTAAAAAGGCATATGGGATCCTGGACTTTATAAATAGAGGCATAGAGCACAAAAGTATGGAAGTCATGATGAGCCTTTATAAAACACTGGTTCGGCCACAACTGGAGTATTGTGTCCAGTTCTGGGCACCGCACTTTAGGAAAGATGTGAAGGCCCTAGAGAGGGTGCAGAAGACATTTAATAGAATGATTCCAGGGATGAGGGACTTTAGTTACGTGGATAGACTGGAGAAGTTGGGGTTGTTCTCCTTGGAACAAAGGCAGTTGCAAGGAAATTTGATAGAGGTATTCAAAATCATGAAGGGTTTAGATAGAGAGAAACTGTTCCCATTGGTGGAAGGGTCAAGAACCAGAGGTCATAGATTTAAGGTGATTGGCAAAAGAACCAAAGGTGACATGAGGAAAAGCTTTTTTACACAGCGAGTGGTTAGGATCTGGAATGCACTGCTCGAGGGGGTGGTGGAGGCAGATTCAATCCTGGCCTACGAAAGGGAATTGGATAAGTACTTGAAAGGAAAAGATTTGTAGGGCTACGGGGATAGGGCGGGAGAGTGGGACTAGCTGGATTGCTCTTGCACAGAGCCAGTGCGGACTCGATGGGCCAAACGGCCTCCTTCCGTGCTGTAACCTTTCTATGATTCTAACACCTTTAAAGCAACATTACCAATACCTCAGTCATTAGAGCTATGAAGTTGGGACAGCATTGCTAGTACCAATTGGATTAATATTGTCTCCAACAAGTGGTGTCCACTCGATCCTTTTTTTATTGTCAGCCAGTGAATGGCTCTTATCTTCAGTGGTACAAGAACGGCAGAAGGTGAGCAGATGAAGATTTGAAATAAAAATCAATCGGGCAAATGCCAGCAGGGGGATGGAGCCTCTGATTCATCTTCCATTTCTGATAAATTCAGATGAAAAGGGTGACTTTGGCAAATTGGAATGCAGGGAGCCCCATCAAACAGTATTTTACATATTTAACTGACACTGTGCAAAGATACAGAGGGTTAGAGAATTCAACCCTCCTGCACCCACCATAACGCTGGGCGCCCAATATCTCGCTAGTATGGAGGTGACCCGATTAAGTTTGTTAGTGTTCTCTCTCTATGTTGGTCAGTAATCTAACACACATGTCCTGTAACACTGATTGCTATCGCTTTACTCTCTCTGTAAAGACAACTTGCTGCTACTTCAACCCTTCGCCAGCAGAGTGCAGTTCATCAGTGGCCGGGCGATGCAGGACATCACAGAACGACTGGCAGGTGAGACTGGATAAGGAGGCGATTACCACCCATCATTTTGGAATGTATAGTCAGGGGTGTATCTTAGAGCAAGAGAGGTAGCTCTAAACTTAGATCTAGCCTTAATGGGGCTACATCTGAAATACCATGTGCTATTTTGCTTTCCCTATTTTAAAGAGGATATTTAGTTATTGGATGGGGTGCAAATGAGAGTTATTGGATCAATTCCAAAACTAATGGGACCGACATACGAGGCGAGGTTAGCTACCCTCGGACTTTTCTTGCTGGATAAAGACTGAGGAGAGCTGATTAATAGAGCTGTTTAAGATTGTGAGGGGTTTGGACTCAGATAATTTGTTTTCTGCCGTGTACAAAATTCATCGACAAGGGTGGGGGAGGGGGTCACAGTTTCAAATTAAGGACAAAAGAAAGTGAGAAATGCTGACACAACGTTTTCAGTAAAAAGGGTGATAAATGTGCGGAACAGGCGGGAGAACAAGAAACTATGACGGGGTTCAAAAAAAGAAAACCGGTTAGGATTTAGAAATGCACCACAGTAATGTTGTGGAATTTGGATGTACTCCTGCCTGAAAATCCTTCCTGTGCTACATTTTTTAATGTAAGGAATCTTACAACATCAGGTTATAGTCCAGCTGTTTTATTTGAAAATCACAAGCTTTCGGAGGCTTTCTCCTTTGTCAGGTGAGCGAGAGTGGGATTCCATGGAAGGTTACTGCATTTATAGTCAGAGAACAATACCTGGTGATTACTGATAATCTTTCCAACTGCCCGTTGCCGGGTTAAAATTGTTGCAGGCTATGGCGCGACAAGGCCTTCGATGATGTACCTTTCATTTCTTTCTTGACTGCAGTCCTCGTGCTGCCGGTGTATCATCGGAAGCCTCAAACGGTGGAGAGGCACGTTTTGCCCGTGCTCTGGTACCTGCTCAGCAACATGACCGGGAGCGGCGTGATCAAGGGCGGAAGTGGAAATGTGCGGGCGGTGACCGCCAAGCTGGCCGCCAGCCTGCACCAAATGATGGGCGCTGACCTGCAGGAATACGCTTCGAGTCAGCCAGCCCACGTCATCAAAACCCTGCGGGAACTTACAGAGAAGGAACTTTAATCACACGGCCCATCACTTCAGGACAATCTTGAACCTATAGGGTTGCCAACCCTCCAGGATTATCCTGGAGTCTCCAGGAATTAAAGATTAATCTCCAGGACAGCTGGGAGCAATCGGAGAAAAATCATATGGTCGTTAAAAAATGTATATTTTAATTTTCCTTGAACCCTTTTGTTTCTTAGTTGTAAACATATTGGAGGTGGTGGGGTGGGGGGGGGAGGCTGTTTGAATGACAGTCAAAAGTCATCCAATCGGGTAATGAAGAGTCTGTTCACTTTCCAATTGGTGTGGGAAGGCGGTCCAATGTGAGGATGGATGTGTCCGACGACCAATGGCGGAGGTGGTGGGTGGGGGGGGGGCGGGGAGAACGGGGCGGTTGGAGGCAGGGGATCATCTGATGAAACTTCCAGGAATACGTCCAAAATCAGAGTTGGCAACCCTACTCGAACCACTGGGAAAATCTATAAACTACAGATGCACAAAACGAAACAAGAACAGATGTTTACGGGAAAAGGAAGAAAAAATCATCGACTACTGAAAATCTGAAATGAGAGAAAAAGGAAAAATGCAGGACACTCAGCATCTGAAAGAGAAAGATAGGTTCATGTTTTGGGTTAAGTGGATCGTGGTGAGCCTAAAGTCAATTCATAATTCCCTTTCAGGCACTAACTGACTGGCTGTGACTCTCTGTCAACTTTTATGACAATTTAAAAAAATATATATATATACATAGAAACTGTAAGCAAAGTGACTTTCAGTCAGCTCCAGAATTTTTCTGTTCGTTAGAGTTTAATATACTTATTTTTTCTAATGCTTTATCATCAACGCACTTTATAAATTTAGTTTTCTTGGCCAAGAGGGGCTTGCACTTCATATGGGACCCGAATTTGGACCGAGCATTTAAAAAAATAAACTAAATTGACGTTATTATGTAATTATTATCACTTGCCTTTGCCAGATTGTCCAAACTCAAGCTGTAACCTGTGGATCTTGTTCTCAGCAGTGGACTGGCGCAGTTACAGTGGAAAACTGGTAGATTCCCCAGGGAACGACACTTTTAAAAAGTATGAATTATCTGGTGTAACTACTATTATCTTACCAGCATAGCAGTTAAAGGGCGAAGAATAAGCAAAAAAAAAGAGAAATTAAAACCATAATTCTGTGTATTTTCATCAGTGGATATTGAACATAATTGGGCAGATTTCCCCTCCCAGGTCCCAGTGCTGTTTAGGCCCAGGAACACAGAGGGTTTCCTGTTCTAGGCCAATAACATGGCTCAGGTGTACCCCGCGCCCCCCCCTCCCCCCGCCACCCAATGCAGGCCTACTTCCGGCATGGCCATGAGCTGGCTGAAAGGGCAGGAAATGTTTTCAGGGCTCTGAGATTGATGCCTTCTGGCCGCTGATGGAGATCAGCAGGTCCCAATGACATGTCAGCTCGGGGGGGGGGGGGGGGGCAAATCATCGAATCGTTACAGCACAGAAGGAGGCCATTCGGCCCATTGAGCCTGTGCCGGCTCTTTGTAAGAGCAATCCAGTTAGTCCTATTCCCCCGCTTATTCCCTGGAGCCCTGCAAATTGTTTCCCTTCAAGTATTTATCCAATTCCTTTTTGAAAGCCACGATTGAATCTGCTTCCACCACCCTTTCAGGCAGTGCATTCCAGATCATAACTACTCACTGTAAAAAAGCTTTTCCTCATGTCACCTTTGATTCTTTTGCCAATAACCTTAAATCTGTGTCCTCTGGTTCTCGACCCTTCCGCCAATGGGAATAGTTTCTCTTTATTTACTTTATCTAAACCCAGGGCATGGAGAAAATCTTCCCCCATAGTCGGTATCATTTAGGATGTTTCACTGGCACTGTAGCACATCCTGTTAATGATAAAGTAATGTGTATAATGTAAGTAATATCTGCCTTGTTTGTTATCATAGAATCATAGAATCATAGAAGTTACAACATGGAAACAGGCCCTTCGGCCCAACATGTCCATGTCGCCCAGTTTATACCACTAAGCTAGTCCCAATTGCCTGCACTTGGCCCATATCCCTCTATACCCATCTTACCCATGTAACTGTCCAAATGCTTTTTAAAAGACAAAATTGTACCCGCCTCTACTACTGCCTCTGGCAGCTCGTTCCAGACACTCACCACCCTTTGAGTGAAAAAATTGCCCCTCTGGACCCTTTTGTATCTCTCCCCTCTCACCTTAAATCTATGCCCCCTCGTTATAGACTCCCCTACCTTTGGGAAAAGATTTTGACTATCTACCTTATCTATGCCCCTCATTATTTTATAGACTTCTATAAGATCACCCCTTAACCTCCTACTCTCCAGGGAAAAAAGTCCCAGTCTGTCTAACCTCTCCCTATAAGTCAAACCATCAAGTCCCGGTAACATCCTAGTAAATCTTTTCTGCACTCTTTCTAGTTTAATAATATCCTTTCTATAATAGGGTGACCAGAACTGTACACAGTACTCCAAGTGTGGCCTCACCAATGCCCTGTACAACTTCAACAAGACATCCCAACTCCTGCATTCAATGTTCTGACCAATGAAACCAAGCATGCTGAATGCCTTTTTCACCACCCTATCCACCTGTGACTCCACTTTCAAGGAGCTATGAACCTGTACTCCTAGATCTCTTTGTTCTATAACTCTCCCCAACGCCCTACCATTAACGGAGTAGGTCCTGGCCCGATTCGATCTACCAAAATGCATCACCTCACATTTATCTAAATTAAACTCCATCTGCCATTCATCGGCCCACTGGCCCAATTTATCAAGATCCCGTTGCAATCCTAGATAACCTTCTTCACTGTCCACAATGCCACCAATCTTGGTGTCATCTGCAAACTTACTAACCATGCCTCCTAAATTCTCATCCAAATCATTAATATAAATAACAAATAACAGCGGACCCAGCACTGACCCCTGAGGCACACCACTGGACACAGGCATCCAGTTTGAAAAACAACCCTCTACAACCACCCTCTGTCTTCTGTCGTCAAGCCAATTTTGTATCCAATTGGCTACCTCACCTTGGATCCCATGAGATTTAACCTTATGTACAAAGTTAGAGAAACTTTATGGACTCATTTGTAATTTATTGGAACCTTCTAAACTAAAATCATGTGTAGTTTGCACACTGCTATCTGTTATTTTATTGTAAATAAACATTTATGTTTGAGGTGTAATTTTTTTAATATTTGGACTTTTTTTTGTTAGAGCAATGCAGATCAAAGGGTAATATGAAAGAAATGTTTAAAATTCTGAAAGAATGGGACAAGGTACATAGCAGCAGACTGTTCCAGTAGTTGAGGGGTTTAGAACGAGGGATTATAGATATAAGTTTAAATGCAGGACAGAATTCCTGCGGCTAGAAATTGGGACGTATAGCGCCCATTGTATAGGAACTACGTGGCCCCCTGAGGTCCCAAAATGGCATTCGGAATGCACACGCACGCTTCTAACGTGACGTGCACCAGACGTCATCATGGTAAAGGGGTTCGCGCAGACACAGGTAACGAATGCCTGCAGCATGTAAAGTAAGGAGAATATGCGTTAGATCAGTGTGCTACGCTGATTTAAAGGGATAGATACCATTTTGGTACTCAACGCTCCAGTCTTAATCATGATCATGTCCTAGACGGCCTGGAGGACCCCCCACCAGCACTATTTAAAGGGACCATGCAAGATTTACAGGTTAGTTGCTGGATTATTGCTTCTGGCTGCTGGTACATTCGTACCTGTATTTGAAAACTACGACTTGGGAACATAGCCTAACATTTAGAGCCAGGACTTGCTGGAGTGAAGTTAGGAAACGCTTCTACACGTAAAGGGTGGTAGAAATTTGGAATGCTTTTCTGCAAACGGCAGTTGATGCTCGCTCAATTATTAACTTTAAATCTGAGATTGATAGATTTTTGTTAACCAAGAGTATTAAGGGATATGGGGATAAGGATATAGAGTTAGGACACAGATCAGCCATGATCTCATTGAATGGCAGAACAGGCTCGAGGGGCTAAATGCCTCTGCAAGTTGCTGCCTCCTGTTATGCGCCACCTTCTCCTGCAAGAAAGTGGGACGCGTGTCGGTGAGTGTCCTGCAGGATGTTTGGGTGATGTGTCTATCATGGTTGAATAGCTGCCAGTGTGTGTGGCCTGTGAGTTGTGGGGGGGTTGCTTGCAACAGTGGTAATGTGTGAGGGTGAGAGAAAGCATCTGATTGGAGGAGTTGAGTACTGATTGAAAGAGTTTGTTGGTATGTGGGTGATGGGGGGTGCAGTGCATGGAGCAGTGGATGTGGCTGGTGGTGCAGTTGGTCAGAGATGCCACTTGACAGTTGACCTCACTCATCTTGACCACTCGTGTCAAAGCATTGAACTTCTTCCTGCACTGCATCCAAGTTTGTGGTGCTATGCACCTGGCATTGACTTTGTCCCCTACTGCCTCCCACTTCCTTGGGAGCATATGTCTGGAGGGCCTCTTGCCCCACTGTGGATATAGGATGACCCTCCTTCTGTCCACCTCTTGGCAGAGAACCTTGGTGCACGCTTTCTCGCAGGCCTGGTACAAACTTCGATCGGCAGATTGGTGAGGTCTTGCATGCAGATTGGAGGATGTGGGATTTAGTGGTGCGCGACCTTTATTCAATGTTTTAACTTAACTCAACAGTTTGTAAACATAGGGATGGATCTGCATCTGTGCTTTACATGAGTGATGTCTGATCTCTGTTCAGACTCCATGCAGACCCGTAGCTTATATTTTGTACATAAGAGGTGCAGGCTGCCTTTAAGAGGTGCGAGCAACTCACGCGATATCTGGGCTCCCCTGCTAGTAAGATGTGAGAAGCTGGTGAGAACAACGCAGACAGGCCTACAATCAGGTAAACGACCAGGTTGCTCGAATCTCATGTGCTGCCTGCATCGGAACCACCGGGCGCGGATGAATCGAGCACCGCGATGCCCGCGACCGGATACGGGGGTTAATCAATTTAACCCCCCTGGTCTTTTTTGACTTAAGTAAAGGGAACAATGTCAGGGAGATCAGTGTGAGCGTGCTTTGTTTAAAAAAAAGCACACGGAGGAGTGTGATAGGGACACATTAAACGTTCCTCTGCTATTATCACGGACGGTCACATATTTTCGCCCTCAGTGATTTCCTGTATTATGGCCCTTGGCCTTCACTCAGGCTTCTCAATAAAAACAGAAAACAGCGGGTAGATGGAGTTAAGATACAGATGAGCCATGGTCCAATTCAATGGCGGAACAGGCTTGAGGGGCTGAATGGCCTGCTCTTGTTCCCATGTTCCTTGATTTAGTAATCTTGTGTCTGTGGGTTAACTCAAAATCTAGTTGGAGGTGATAGAGGTTCTTTCATTTCAGTTTGCCCCCTCCTACAGCCTCTGCATACGCTCTGTTAAAGTAAATTTTGGACAGAGGGATCCGACAGATCCATTAAGTGTGTGCTGTCAATTTAGAAGTCTCTAACTGGCTAAGACGGCACTTTTAAACTCAGAGGGGTAGGCTTGAATTTACCCTTAAAAGATACTGGGTTTGCAATATGATTTTCTGACCATCCCTATTAATGTTTCATCAATTCGACTCACTCCACATGATATCAAGAAACGGCTGAGTGCACTGGATACAGCAAAGGCTATGGGCCCTGACAACATCCCGGCTGTAGTGCTGAAGACATGTGCTCCAGAACTAGCTGCACCTCCAGCCAAGCTGTTCCAGTACAGCTACAACATTGACATCTACCCGACAATGTGGAAAATTGCCCAGGTATGTTCTGTCCACAAAAAGCAGGACAAATCCAATCTGGCCAATTACCGCCCCATCAGTCTATTCTCAATCATCAGCAAAGTGATGGAAGGTGTTGTCGACAGTGCTATCAAGCGGCACTTACTCACCAATAACCTGCTCACCGATGCTCAGTTCGGGTTCCGCCAGGACCACTCGGCGCCAGACCTCATTACAGCCTTGGTCCAAACATGGACAAAAGAGCTGAATTCCAGAGGTGAGGTGAGACTGACTGCCTTTGACATCAAGGCAGCATTTGACCGAGTGTGGCACCAAGGAGCCCTAGTAAAATTGAAGTCAATGGGAATCAGGGGGAAAACTCTCCAGTGGCTGGAGTCATACCTAGCACAAAGGAAGATGGTAGTGGTTGTTGGAGGCCAATCATCTCAGCCCCAGGGCACTGCCACTTATCAGCCCAAGTCCTGGACAACATCCAGACTTGGGCTGATAAGTGGCAAGTAAGTGGGGGGGGGTTTAAACTAACTTGGCAGGGGGATGGGATACAGAGTGGAGCTACAATAGGGGGTGATGTGCAGCCAAATATAGAGAAAAAAACAAGTCAGCTTGGAAGACAGGGCAAATATGTGAGGGCAAGGCTGAATGGCATCTATTTTAATGCAAGGAGTCTTGCGAATAAGGTGGATGAACTGAAGGTGTTGATAAACACATGGGAGTATGATATTGTTGCTGTCACAGAGACATGGTTGAGGGAGGGGCAAGACTGGCAGCTCAATATTCCGGGGTACAGAATCTTCAGGCGAGACAGAGGGGGAGGTATAAGAGGAGGGGGGGTCGCAATATTAATTAAAAAATCAATTACTGCCATAAGGAGGGATGATATATTAGCAGGTTCCTCTAATGAGGCCATATGGGTGGAGCTTAAAAACAAAAAGGGGGCAAGCACTTTGATGGGAGTGTACTATAGGCCCCCAAACAGTCAGGGGGAGATAGAGGAACAGATATGTAGGCAAATCTCAGAAAATTGTGCAAATAATAGGGTAATAATAGTGGGGGATTTCAACTTCCCCAATATTAACTGGGATACTCAGAGTGTAAAAGGCTTAGAGGGTACAAAATTCTTAACGTGCATCCAGGAGAGCTTTTTGAGCCAGCATGTAGAAAGTCCTACAAGAGAGGGGGCGGTACTGGACCTAATTCTAGGGAATGTGGCCGGCCAAGTGGAAGAAGTGCTAGTAGGTGAGCACTTTGGTGAGAGTGACCATAATTCGGTGAGATTTAAGGTGGTCATGGAAAAGGACAGGGAGGGGCCGGAAATAAAGGTTCTAAATTGGGGGAAGGCCGATTTTAATAGGATAAGGCAGGATCTGGCCAAAATGGACTGGGATCAGCTGCTTGTAGGAAAATCCGCATCGGAGCAATGGGAGTCTTTCAGAAGGGAGATTGAGACCATACAATGGCAACATGTTCCCGTAAAGGTCAAGGGTGGTTCCAAGAACTCCAGGGAACCTTGGATGTCAGGGGATATACGAGAATGGATTAGGAAAAAAAGGAGGGCTTTTGGCAGATACAAAAGGCTAAAGACGGAGGAAGCCCTAGAGGAGTACAAAAAGTGCAGGGGGATACTTAAAAAAGAAATGAGGAGATCAAGGAGGGGCCATGAAATAACACTGGCGAGCAAAATAAAGGAAAATCCTAAGATGTTTCATAAGTATATTAAGGGTAAGAGGATGACTAGGGAAAAAATAGGGCCCATTAGGGACAAAAATGGCAATCTGTGTGTGGAGCCGGCAGATGTAGGAGGGGTTCTAAATGAATTTTTTGCATCTGTTTTCACTATGGAGAAGGACGATGTAGACATAGAAATACGGCAGGGGGACTGTGATATACTCGAACATATTAACATCGAGCGGGAGGAGGTATTGGCGGTTTTAGCAGGCCTAAAAATGGATAAATCCCCAGGCCCGGACGAAATGTATCCCAGGCTACTGTGTGAGGCAAAGGAGGAGATTGCGGGGGCTCTGACACATATATTCAGAACCTCTCTGGCCACAGGGGATGTGCCAGAGGACTGGAGAACCGCTAATGTAATACCATTATTCAAGAAGGGGAGTAGGGAAAAACCGGGGAACTACAGGCCAGTGAGCCTAACATCAGTGGTAGGAAAATTATTGGAAAAAATTGTGAAGGACAAAATTAGTCTCCACTTGGAGAAGCAAGGATTAATCAGGGATAGTCAACATGGCTTTGTCAAGGGAAGATCATGTCTGACTAATTTGATTGAATTTTTTGAGGGGGTGACTAGGCGTGTGGATGAGGGTAACGCAGTGGATGTGGTATACATGGATTTCAGTAAGGCCTTCGATAAAGTCCCCCACAGGAGACTGGTCAAGAAGGTACGAGCCCATGGAATCCAGGGTGCCTTGGCACTTTGGATACAAAACTGGCTTAGTGGCAGAAGGCAGAGGGTGATGGTCGAAGGTTGTTTTTGTGACTGGAAGCCTGTGGCCAGTGGGGTACCACAGGGATCGGTGCTGGGTCCCTTGCTGTTTGTGGTCTACATTAATGACTTGGATATGAATGTAAAAGGTATGATCAGTAAGTTCGCTGATGATACAAAGATTGGTAGGGTGGTAAATAGCGAGGAGGATAGCCTCAGTCTGCAGGACGATATAGATGGGTTGGTCAGATGGGCGGAACAGTGGCAAATGGAATTTAACCCGGAAAAGTGCGAGGTGATGCACTTTGGAGGGACTAACAAGGCAAGGGAATACACAATGAATGGGAGGACCCTAGGCAGACAGAGGGTCAGAGGGATCTTGGTGTGCAAGTTCACAGATCCCTGAAGGTGGCGGAACAGGTAGATAAGGTGGTAAAGAAGGCATATGGGATACTTGCCTTTATTAGCCGAGGCATAGAATATAAGAGCAAGGAGGTTATGATGGAGCTGTATAAAACACTGGTTAGGCCACAGCTGGAGTACTGTGTGCAGTTCTGGTCGCCGCACTACAGGAAGGATGTGATCGCTTTGGAGAGGGTGCAGAGGAGATTCACCAGGATGTTACCAGGGCTGGAGCGCTTCAGCTATGAAGAGAGACTGGGAAGATTGGGTTTGTTTTCCTTGGAGCAGAGGAGGCTGAGGGGGGACATGATTGAGGTGTACAAAATTATGAGGGGCACAGATAGGATGGATACTAAGGAGCTTTTTCCCTTCGTTGAGGGTTCTATAACAAGGGGACATAGATTCAAGGTAAAAGGCGGGAGGTTTAGAGGGGATTTGAGAAAGAACTTTTTCACCCAGAGGGTGGTTGGAGTCTGGAACTCACTGTCTGAAAGGGTTGTGGAGGCAGGAACCCTCACAACATTCAAGAAGCATTTGGATGAGCACTTGAAATGCCATAGCATACAAGGCTACGGACCAAATGCTGGAATATGGGATTAGAGTAGACAGGGCTGATGGCCGGCGCGGACACGATGGGCCGAAGGGCCTCTATCCGTGCTGTATAACTCTATGACTCTATAACATTCGCGCCAGACAAGTGCCAGGCAATGACCATCTTCAACAAGAGAGAGTCTAACCACCTCCCCTTGACATTCAACGCCATTACCATCGCCGAATCCCCCACCATCAACATCCTGGGGGTCACCACTGACCAGAAACTTAACTGGACCAGCCACATAAATACTGTGCCTACAAGAACAGGTCAGAGGCTGGATATTCTGCGGCGAGTGACTCACCTCCTGACTTCCAAAGCCTTTCGATCATCTGCAAGGGACAAGTCAGGAGTGTGATGGAATACTCCCCACTTGCCTGGATGAGTGCAGCTCCAAGAAGCTCGACACCATCCAGAACAAAGCAGCCCGCTTGATTGGCACCCCATCCACCACCCTAAACATTCATTCCCTTCACCACCAGCGCACCGTGGCTGCAGTGTGTAGCATCTGCAGGATGCACTGCAGCAACTCGCCAAGTGCAGGCTTCTTTGACTGTACCTCCCAAACCTGCGACCTCTACCACCTAGAAGGACAAGGGCAGCAGGCACATGGGAACAAACCACCTGCACATTCCCCTCCAAGTTACACATCATCCCGACTTGGAAATATATCGCCGTTCCTTCATCGTCGCTGGGTCAAAATCCTGGAACTCCCTACCTAACAGCACTGTGGGAGAACCTTCACCATACGGACTGCAGCAGTTCAAGAAGGTGGCTCACCACCACCTCAAGGGCAATTAGGGATGGGCAATAAATGCTGGCCTTGCCAGCGACGCCCACATACCATGAACGAATAAAAAAAAAAGATTCTGTCCTTGACCCCTCCAGGACTTCCTCTCTCTTGTGTACTGCAATATTCTCCTTAATCAATACTGCACCCCCCCACCTTTCTTTCCTTCCCTATATTTCGTGAACACCTTGTATCCAGGAATATTTAGTACCCAATCCTGCCCTTTTTTGAGCCAGGTCTCCGTTATTGCCACATCGTATTCCCATGTGATTATTTGCGCCTGCAGCTCACCAACCTTGTTTACCATGCTTCGTGCATTTACACACATGCATTGTAAACCAGTCCTAGACTTTCTTGTACTCTCTCTTCGTCTGATCCTGCCTAATACTGTTCTATTACTTGCTCTAGTGCTATCTTTCTCTCCCGATCCTTTGTGCACCTTGTTTCTCCTTTCCAATGCTACATCCTGGTGCCCATCCTCCTGCCAAATTAGTTTAAACCCCCCCTCACCATTGGTGAGCACTAGCGAACCTCCCCGTGAGGACACTGGTCCCAGCTCCGTTGAGCTGCAACTCGTCTGGCTTATACAGGTCCCACCTTCCCCAGAACCGGTCCCAATGCCCCAGGAATCTAAAACCCTCCCTCCTGCATCATCTCTCCAGCCACGCATCATCTGCCCTATCCTCCTTTTCTATACTCACTAGCGTGTGGCACCAGGAGTAATCTGGAGATTACTACCTTTGAGGTCCTGCTTCTTAATTTCTTTCTTAACTCCTTAAAATCTGCCTGCCGGACCTCATCCCTCTTTCTACGTATGCCGTTGGTACCGATATGGACCACGACCTCTGGCTGTTCATCCTCCCTCTCCAGAAAACACTACGTGACATCCTTGACCCTGGCACCAGGGAGGCAACATATCATCCGGGAATCACGTATGTGGCCGCAGAAACGCCTGTCTGCTCCCCTAACTCTAGAATCCCCTATCACTATTGCACTCCTGACCTTTCTCCTGCCCCCTGTACAGCTGAGCCACCCTTGGCTCTGGCTGCATTCCGCAGAGGAACCCTCTCCCTCACCAGTATTCAGAACTGAATACTGGTTAGAGAGCGAGATGCATTCAGGGGACTCCTGCACTATCTGTCTGGTCCTCCTTGTCTGTCTGGCGGTCACCCAGTCCCTCTCTGCCTGCACTCTCTTAAGCTGCGGGGTGACCACCTTCTGAAATGTGCTATCCACGGAGCTCTCAGCCACGTGGATACACTGCAGTGACGTCAGCTGCTGCTCAAGCTCCGAAATCTGGAGCTCGAGCTCCTCCAGCTGACGACACTTCCTGCACCTGTGGTTGTCCAGGACACGGGAAGAGTCCTGGAGTTCTCACATGGCACAGGCCGTGCATTCGATGGGTGTGAGCTGCCCTGCCATGCCTTAATTTATTAGGTTGTTTACTAAACTTAACAAAAATAAATTGTTAAGAGAAAGCCAGTTGGCTGTATTGGAAAGAGCACTGGGTCACAAACCTTATTATCAACTTTCCTCTCCAGGATTTTCCTTTCAGTCTTTGCAAGGGGCAGTCAGTGGAAGATTGGGCTTTGCAGGTAAGCTATTGCATTTTGTTTAATCCTTCCACAAATTGAAGGATCACAACACGTTCATTCAGTCAGGAAAATTCCGTGACAAATGTTTAGTTATGTTTGAAATATTACTCATGCTTATTTATCTTTTAGCGACAAAGTCGGTTTGAATGTGTGTGATCATTCAGAACTGGATTATGGCTAATGAAAGTCACTTCAGTCTCAGACAAAAGATTTTAATTCCATCTGTTGGGGCTTGATTCTATCCCAATACAGTTCTCCTAGAGATGAAAAGACATTGTCTCAAAATCACAGTCATCCAATACCAATTTAGAAATAAGTAAATAAAATAAATATTTTCCAATATGCTGTGCACACCATTTTAAATAGGTCATCCTCAATAAGTACAGACCAGATAGGATTACTTTGTCACGCTATTGTAAGACCAGATAATCTGAGTTCGACCTGGACTGCAAGCATTGGAAACCCCACACAGTGCAACAGAGTCTTTAGTGTTTGCCGTGTAAGTCTCACTGCAGCCCCTGACCAACGACGCACAGTTCTGGGTGGGAGACAGATCGGCTGGCCCCTCTCAGATCGGATATGTAGTGCCTCTTCCTCGGATCGCCTTCATTCTCAGAATTCCCATCTAAACTGTTGAGGGAAGAAAAAAATAGTTCACTGGGATTAGAATAAGAAGCTAATGTCTATGCCAATCTCATTAGAGTGCATTTAACTACTTCATCTATGTCTGTTTGCAGTGGTTTTGTGTGTTATATAACAGTACAGTGTAATATGAGGAGGCTACAAGTTTCACCTCTGCAACGCTTCGCCTACATAATGGCAGCCACTAAATAAGGAATTTAGCATATATGAACCGCTTTGAGAGGTGATCAATCCAAATCTTTCATGCTTAGAGTTGAGACCTGTAAACTACCAGGAATCAGACCTCACCCACTTCCTCTCCCTACCCCCACCCTCATCCTATCAAATCTAAAGAGGTTGAATTGTTACGAAACATATGAAATTGATGGGCAGGAAAAGGCCAGCTGGTCCATTTTGCCTGCCCCACATTCATGATGGCTGGAGCATCATGACTAGATACTCCACCCCCCCACCCACCTCTCTGCAGCAATGTAATTTCCTGGGAGATGCAAAAAAAAGAGAAAAACCCAGGGACAATAAAGGAAATAATACACTGAAAAATTCCTCTCCAGCCCACTCAGGCAATCAAAACCAGTCCAGGAGATCAAATTGTTGGTGAATGAGACTCTGAATTATTGGTTACCTAATTATTGTTGCCCTTGAGAGTGAAAAGGACAGGAATATGAGTTAGAGGGGAACGTAAAAGGAAGTTCTGTTTGGAAACGAGACATTGAGGTGATCTGAATGAAGTTTTCACGATTATGAAAAGACTTGACAAAGATGATTCAGGCAAAGTGTTCACTAAGATGAAGAGTTCAAATGCCAGGGACAAAAGTTGTAAATTAGAAGGTTAGAGGTAAGAACGGATGTTAGGCACAACCTGTTTTACATAAAGGAAGCATTATGTCAACAGTGAGGGCCATTGCAGCAGACAACTGGGTGTGCTTCTTCAGAGAGAAGAGGCAGTTTGGCATGCTGAGAAGATAAGTAGATGGGGTTGGGCCTAGTCATTAGGCACCTGGAATTAGGAAAACACCATGAGGTATTGGTGTCCTGCAAGCTCACCTCCAGCCATCCATAGACCCTACAGCTAAAGGAATGTCTGAACGGATGGATCACCACACCCTAGAGCCCTTCAACTCCCTCAAGAACTTCTTCAGTCCGATGTGACTTCCTTCCTCCCCTCTCACCCACGCAACTTGAGCACCCAGACAAGAAAAAAGACCCTAACCTTGCCAAATAATTGTTACAGCCAAGTGAAAAGTGCAAAGAATTGTACACCTGTACAGGACCCTCAATGTAATCCACAAAGCAACACATACTTTGTTGTTTTGTATCCTACAAAGAGACAGATTTTGACTTTGTGCGATAGTGTAAAACGGGTGATAGCAAATCAACAACTCGTTTTAACTCTCTCCCGATTTTCGTTTCGGTTGAAGGCAATGGAAATAAAAATCGGGAGAGATGTAAAACGGGCTGCCGACTCGCTGTCGCCTGTTTTACACTATCGCACAAAGCCAACAACTACTCCAAAGTGTCTAATTTTTTAGAATAATAGAACATTACATCACTGAAAAAGGCCATTTGGCCTATCAAGTCTTTCTCCACATGAATCACCCACTCTCCTGCTCACGCCACGTAACCCTTTAATATTCTTTTTCAAGCAATTTCCTAATTCCCACAGACAAGACCATCTCCGAACACTTCCTTCTATTTCTCACCACGCACATTCCCCTACCTCTTCCAACCCCATTTCCTTCTGCATCCACCCTGGAGAAAACCCGACCGCAAGCCACATACAACTGCAATTTCAAACTCCTAATTGCCCAGCCTTTGGCCCTCCATTCACCACAATACTTCTGCAGTTGTCGATCTGCTCAACCACTTGCTCTCCTCCACCGTTGATGCCTTTGTCCCTAGTGAAAGATTTAATCTCTTCCATTCTGGTCATTTTTCCTGGTATGGTCCACATCTTCACTCTGTTAAGTCCAAGGGGTGCAGATTTGAGTGTATCTGGTGCACAATTGGTTTAGCTATCCATCGCTAGATCTGGCTGGACCACATGAAGTGCTGTCGGTCTGACTCTCTTCTGCCAAAACCGTCCACTACTCCAGGATCATCCTGGAGAGCAAAGGTAACCCCTGACTTTTCTCCACTACCAATCATTTCCTTAAACCCCTCTCCCCTGACTCCTCCAACCTCACCTCGAACAACAAGTGAGTAGTTCATGAAATTCTTTGTCATTAAGTTTGTGATCATCCACTCAGCTGCATCTGCTGCTTCCCCCTTCCCCATGCCCACCAAATCTTCCCCAGGCTCGCCCACTGCTCTAGTCCTGATCCAACATCTAGTTTCTCTCCTATCTCCCCTCAGGCCCTCTCTGAACCTTTTTTACATTCATTAGCGGGCTGTGGGCATCGCTGGCAAGGCCGGTATTTATTGCCCTTCCCTAGTTGCCCTGGAGAAGTTGGTGGTGAGCTTCTTCTTGAACTGCTGCCAGTCCGTGTGGTGAAGGTGCTCCCACAGTGCTGTTAGGAAGGGAGTTTCAGAATTTTGATCCAGTGATGATGAAGGAATGGCGATATAGGTCGAAGTCAGGTCGGTGGGTGACTTGGAGGGGATGTTGTTTTCATGCACCTACTGCCCATGTCTATTCAGTCCCACCAGTTGTTATATTATTGCTTTGAAACTCTCTACTCGTACATTTAAAAACAATGGGGTTGAAAATCTGAAGCTCTTCTAGCTGGAAACTAGGCCTGATTCTGGATACACCAGGTCATGACCTAGTGGCGAAGAATTCAGGACGGGCTTATGGGGGCAGGGCCTTTGCCCACCCCTTATGAGGGCATTGTCGTGAGGAGATTCAGGGCCAAGGGTGTAGATTCTCTCATCAGAATTCCAGTCTTCACTGGGACCAGGAATATGGCCAGTGCACTGGCTGACCAAATAGTGGTTGTGGGACCCTCTTGGGTGTTGGGGCTAGGATTGTGACCTGGATCCTGAAACTTTGGCAGCCACATTTAAATTTTGTTTTTAAAATGGCCGCCATACAACAGGGGCTACGGAAACACCTGTAACTCCCTTCCTTGGGGATGTTAGGGTAAAATTTGGGCTGTTGGGTTAAAGGCAAAGATGAAGTGACTATTGTGTGCATGGCTGCGGTCATTGCCCCAAGACCACACTGAAATGCGCTTTGTGCAGACCAGACTAACCCTAATTAAAAGCTTAAACATAACACTTGACTACTAACAAAATGGACTCTACTAAACAAAATGGATTCTGTGACTGTGGGAAAAGACATTTTAAAATGCTGAGTTTGTATGTTCAGAAAACTGACTTACAGTCTGGGAATACAAAAGACATTTCACAACGAGCTGATAAAAACTACAAACCAGACTGAATAGACAAAGACCATATTGTCTTAAGGTGATAACAGTTGTTTTAATATGATTGGAGGTCCGTGGTTGCTGTGCGGGCTTAATTGGCTAATGTGTACACTAATAAAGACTAATGATGTAATAGTTGCTGAAAATCTGTATTTCAAAGGTATAAAAAAAGCATGACAACCATTTTGAAGTTGAGATGTTAGTTGCGTGCGCTGCGGAGCGTCCAGTTCTTCTCCCAAAGTACTTTGTCCAATAAACTGCATGTTGAATCTTTAAGTCCGACTCCGAGTGGTGATTTTCCCACAACAGGGAGATAACTACTTCAGAAAGCTCGCCCCACTACTCCGCAAAGCTTGGCAGGGTCAGCAATGGAGATCCCGGTGGATGTGCCTACTGTGGATTTTTGGGGCTGTTGTGATCAGTGCATATTTTGTCCGTAAAAATACTAAACGGTGTTTACACGAGAGAAATAAAGCCAGTCATTTAAAGCCGAATGCTTCTGGCCTGGTGCCTGATGTTGACGAGCACATTCCAAGCTGCAAAGTTCGCTGGCCAAACAACAATTAAGCTCTGACTGCTTGACGCCTGAGTTTAGTTAAAAAACAATCACATTTTGTGGCCTTAAAAGAACAAGCTCCACCTTAGCAGCAGAATACTACGGTGGGCAGCTGTTCGTTTCTGCATCTAGGCGTATTGGATTGCCTGTGTAGAAGAAAATCTGGCCTGGAAGGATTACATGCGGGTAAGAAAACCTGCCTGATTTTCTGACAGAAAATCGGGCCAGCTCCCTTCCAGGCATCTGATCCCCTTGCTTGATTTTCCTCCATGCATTGTGCTCAGGCGATCCATACATTCAGACACAGGAACAGAACATCTGCCCCATGTTGTGTTACATAATATAATATTTGGATTTGAGGAAGCATTGCATTGATCCACTAGTATATCTAATAGAAATAACCACAGGTATCAAAGAGTAACGTTAAGGCTGTCACTGTTCAGAAGACAATTATAAACCTCTTGAACTTTGCTTTCTCAGTTAATTCTATCTGCCTCAAGCAGATAAATGCTTGGTAATCACTCCATCCCATCTACTGTTCTTTGTCTAACAGATTAACAAATTTAATGATTCAATTAATTAAAAATTCAATTCAATTAATCAACTTCACATTCAGCGAGCCGGAACGGGCGTGAAGCAGCATTGCTGTAACATACGAATTAAGAGCAGGAGTAGGCCATTCGTCCCCTCGAGCCTGCTCTGCCATTTAATAAGAACATGGCTGATCAAATTGTGACCTCAACCCTAGTTTCCCGTCTACCAACTATAACCTATAACTCCCTTGTTAATCAGGTATCTATCGAACTCAGCCTTAAAAATATTCAATGACCCTGCCTCCACCGCTCTCTGGGGAAGGGAGTTCCACAGACTCACGACACTCAGAGAAAACATTTCTCCTCATCTCCGTCTTCAATGGGAGACCTTATTTTTAAACTGTAGCCCCTAGTTCTAGTCTCTCCCACAAGGGGATACATCCTCTCAGCATCTACCCCTTCTAGTCCCCTCAGGATCTTATATGTTTCAATAAGATCACCTCTCATTCTTCTAAACTCCAGTGTATACAGGCCCAACTTGTCCAACCTTTCCGTATAAGATAACCCCCTCATCCCTGGAATCAGTTGGGTGAACCTTCTCTGAACCACCTCTAAAGCAATTATGTCCTTTCTTAAATAAGGAGACCAAAACTGCACACAGTATTCTAGATGTGATCTCACCAATGCCCTGTACAACTGTAGCAAAACATCTCTACTTCTATATTCCATTCCCCTTGCAATAAATGATAATATTCCATTTGCCTTCCTAATCACTTGCTGTAACTGCAGACTAACTTTTTGTGATTCATGTACTAGGACACCCAGATCCCTCGGTACCTAAGAATTTTGCAATCTCTCTTGCAATGATCACCCAGGAATGGTGATGGAAGAGTCTGGGACGTTGGCTGTAAGGTATGATTCTGTGAGTATGGCTAGTTCAGGCTGTTGCTGGACTAGTCTGTGGGACAGCTCTCCCAATTTTGGCACAAGTCCTCAGATGTTAGTGAGGGGGGCTTTGCAGGGTCGACTGGGCTTGCTTTGCCTTTGTTGTGTCCGGTGCCTAGTGGTCCGATGCCGGGTGGTCCGTCCGGTTTTATTCTTATTATGACTTTTTGTAGCGAGATTGTAAAACTGGGTGGCTTGCCATGCCATTTCAGAGGGCAATTAAGAATCAACACATTGCTGTGGATCTGGAGTCACAAATAGGCCAGACTGGGTAAGGACGGCAGGTTTCCTTCCCTAAAGGACATTAGTGAACCAGATGCGTTTTTACGACAATCCGGTAGTTTCACGGCCACCATTACTGATACTAGTTTTTTATTCCAGGTCATATTGTGATCACTGCTACCTAGAAGCTCCTTTACAATGAGGTTATTAATTAATCCTGTCTCATTACACATTACCAGATCTAGAATAGCCTGCTCTCTGGTTGACTCTAGAACATGCTGCTCTAAGAAACTGTCTCGAAAGCACTCTATGAACTCATCTTCCAGGCTACCTTTGCCAATCAGATTCTTCCAATCTATAGGTAGATTAAAATCACCCATGATTATCGCTGTTCCTTTCTCACAAGCCTCCATTATTTCTTCCTGTATACCCTGTTCTATAGTGTAGTTACTGTTAGGGGGCATATAAACTACTCCCACAAGTGACTTCTTGCCTTTACTATTTCTTATCTCTACATGCCAAGTATATCCAGACATTAGAGGCAGTGTAGAAATCCATGTTATCAGGGTTCGATTTATCTGTTCCCTTAAGAATCGTAAGATAGTATTTGAATACTATCTCCCCTCAGCCTTCTGTTTTCCAGAGGAAACAATTCCAGGCACTCCAACCTCTCCTCGTGACTCAGCTGTATTGAGTTAGGAATTATTGGGTTGCCCTTTTTTGCACTGTCTCTAATGTCTGGATATATTTGGCATGTTACAGCAAGGGATATGGGGATCGGGAGGGAACGTGGTGTTGAGGTCGAAGATCAGCCATGATCTTATTGAATGGTGGAGCAGGCTCGAGGGGCCGTATGGCCTACTCCTGCTTCTATTTCTTAAGTTCTTATTACGTCAACAGAAATTTAAAAGTCTTTTATGTGTTTGGCTATTATGAGAGGATGTGATGTAAAGAAAGAAGTTGCGTTTATATAGTGCCTTTCACGACCTCAGGACGTCCCAAAGTCCTTTACAGCCAATGAAATACTTTTGACATGTAGTTGTAATGTAGGAAATGTTGTAATGATGCATGTTATTGATAAATCTAATCTGAAATGAGATAGGGCTCATTTAGTGTGACAAAACCATGGAGATTGAAGTCTCTCTGTGTGATATTAGTAACAAACTCTATAATGAGTTTGTATGAGTTCCTGCGTCCACTATTTAACAAGGGCATTAACCTGTATTTTTTAAATGGGGTTATGCCTTTGTTAAAAAAGCAAACAGAGGAATTTCACGAACGGTTCACTCCTCGTAACCAATATTTCACAGCACAACTTCAACCTCATCAACTCTGTAGATTCTTTTACCCCTTTCCTGCCCTTCCCCCTTTCTCTTCTTTAAATTCTTGCGCAACAGAATTATATTTCTCTCGCAGGCACCCTGACTTCCCAGATTATAGCAAGTGGGATTCTTTCTTGGACAGTGTCACTATCTGAACTCTGCCTCTTATACACAGAACTTCAAACACAGAGTGAACCATCACTAGCTAAACCAGGCCATTTGGAACATGCACTGGGCCAGGGAAAAACTCTGGTGTGGCTAGTCACCGCCCAGTACAAATTCTCCACGTTCTTCTGTGCTCCCAGTAACCAGCAGGACCAATTCTCCTGAGACATTGCTCCTTGTTATAGTTGTCCCCAGTTCTTATGCCACTACTCAAAAAAAAGGAATTGCCTGCAGTCAATGATGGTTCCATTAAAAGGGTGAGTATATCGCTGGCTGCATCTCTCCTTGTACAATAGCTTGAATGATGCATCTTAACTGGGACCGTTGGTGACCTTGACTGTAGGATAAGACGACAACTAATTCGAAGCCTTTAGCCTGAATGAACTCAATGGGATACAAGCCAAGTTTATGCAAAACTGTCCTCATATTTAACCCTTAAAGCCCCTGTTAAATTCTGTTGAATATGCACTGTACCCCCTCCAAGGCCAATATAGTCTTAGAATCATAGGAGTTTACAACATGGAAACAGGCCCTTCGGCCCAACATGTCCATGTCGCCCAGTTGATACCACTAAGCTAGTCCCAATTGCCTGCACTTGGCCCATATCCCTCTATACCCATCTTACCCATGTAACTGTCCAAATGCTTTTTAAAAGACAAAATTGTACCCGCCTCTACTACTGCCACTGGCAGCTCGTTCCAGACACTCACCACCCTTTGAGTGAAACAATTACCCCTCTGGACTCTTTTGTATCTCTCCCCTCTCACCTTAAATCTATGTCCCCTCGTTATAGACTCCCCTACCTTTGGGAAAAGATTTTGACTATCTACCTTATCTATGCCCCTCATTATTTTATAGACTTCTATAAGATCACCCCTAAACCTCCTACTCTCCAGGGAAAAAAGTCTCAGTCTATCCAATCTCTCCCTATAAGTCAAACCATCAAGTCCCGGTAGCATCCTAGTAAATCTTTGCTGCACTCTTTCTAGTTTAATAATATCCTTTCTATAATAGGGTGACCAGAACTGTACACAGTATTCCAAGTGTGGCCTTACTAATGTCTTGTACAACTTCAACAAGACATCCCAACTCCTGTATTCAATGTTCTGACCAATGAAACCAAGCATGCTGAATGCCTTCTTCACCACCCTATCCACCTGTGACTCCACTTTCAAGGAGCTATGAACCTGTACTCCCAGATCTCTTTGTTCTATAACTCTCCCCAACGCCCTACCATTAACGGAATAGGTCCTGGCCCGATTCGATCTACCAAAATGCATCACCTCACATTTATCTAAATTAAACTCCATCTGCCATTCATTGGCCCACAGGCCCAATTTATCAAGATCCCGTTGCAATCCTAGATAACCTTCTTCACTGTCCACAATGCCACCAATCTTGGTGTCATCTGCAAACTTACTAACCATGCCTCCTAAATTCTCATCCAAATCATTAATATAAATAACAAATAACAGCGGACCCAGCACCGATCCCTGAGGCACACCGCTGGTCACAGGCCTCTAATTTGAAAAACAACCCTCTACAACCACCCTCTGCCTTCTGTCGTCAATCCAATTTTGTATCCAATTGGCTACCTCACCTTGGATCCCGTGAGATTTAACCTTATGTAACAACCTACCATGCGGTACCTTCTCAAAGGCTTTGCTAAAGTCCATGTAGACCACGTCTACTGCACAGCCCTCATCTATCTTCTTGGTTACCCCTTCAAAAAACTCAATCAAATTCGTGAGACATGATTTTCCTCTCACAAAACCATGCTGACTGTTCCTAATCAGTCCCTGCCTCGCCAAATGCCCGTAGATCCTGACTCTCAGAATACCCTCTAACAACTTACCCACTACAAATGTCAGGCTCACCGGTCTGTAGTTCCCAGGCTTTTCCCTGCCGCCCTTCTTAAACAAAGGCACAACATTTGCTACCCTCCAATCTTCAGGCACCTCACCTGTAGCTGTTGATGATTCAAATATCTCTGCTAGGGGACCCGCAATTTCCTCCCTAACCTCCCATAACGTCCTGGGATATATTTCATCAGGTCCCGGAGATTTATCTACCTTGATGTGCGTTAAGACTTCCAGCACCTCCCTCTCTGTAATATGTACACTCCTCAAGACATCACTATTTATTTCCCCAAGTTCCCTAACATCCATGCCTTTCTCAACCGTAAATACCGATGCGAAATATTCATTTAGGATCTCACCCATCTCCTGTGGTTCTGCACATAGATGACCTTGTTGATCCTTAAGAGGCCCTACTCTCTCCCTAGTTACCCTTTTGCCCTTTATGTATTTGTAGAAGCTCTTTGGATTCACCTTTGCCTGATCTGCCAAAGCAATCTCATATCCCCTTTTTGCCCTCCTGATTTCTCTCTTAACTCTACTCCGGCAATCTCTATACTCTTCAAGGGATCCACTTGATCCCAGCTGTCTATGCATGTCATATGCCTCCTTCTTCTTTTTGACTAGGGCCTCAATCTCCCGAGTCATCCAAGGTTCCCTACTTCTACCAGCCTTGCCCTTCACTTTATAAGGAATGTGCTTACCCTGAACCCTGGTTAACACACTTTTGAAAGCCTCCCACTTACCAGACGTCCCTTTGCCTGCCAACAGACTCTCCCAATCAACTTCTGAAAGTTCCTGTCTAATACCATCAAAATTGGCCTTTCCCCAATTTAGAGTCATAGAGTTATACAGCACGGATAGAGGCCCTTCAGCCCATCGTGTCCGCGCCGGCCATCAAGCCCTGTCTACTCTAATCCCATATTCCAGCATTTGGTCCGTAGCCTTGTATGCTATGGCATTTCAAGTGCTCATCCAAATGCTTCTTGAATGTTGTGAGGGTTCCTTTTAACTTTTGGGCCAGACCTATCATTCTCCATAGCTATCTTAAAACTAATGGAATTATGATCACTGGTCCCAAAGTGATCCCTCACTAACACTTCTGTCACCTGCCCTTCCTTATTTCCCAAGAGGAGGTCTTCCTGAGGTGCAGTGCCCAAAACAGAACACAGTACTCCAAATGGTGAGACACTAGGATCTGTGGTGAACAAAGGGATTTGGATGTCGATGTACATAAATTACTAAAAGCTAGTGCGCAGGTACAGAAAGTAATCAGAAAGGCTAATGGGATGTTGGCCTTTATCTCAAGGGGGCTGTAATACTAAGGGGAGGAAATGATGCTTTAGCTGTACAAAGCCTTGGTCAGACCCCATCTGGAGCACTGTGTTTGGTTTTGGACACTGCACCTCAGGAAGGATATTGGAGGGGGTACAGCGCAGATTCACTTGAATGATACCGGGAAGACAGATTGCATAAACTTGGTTTGTATTCTCTTGAGTTTAGAAAGTTGAGGTGTTTAAAATGATAAAGAGATTTGATAGGGTAGATAAAGAGAAGCTATTCCCTCTGGTGGAGAAATCCAGAACAAGGGGATACAATCGTAAAATTAGGGCTATGGGATTCAGGAGTGAAAGCAGGAAGCACTTTTTCACACGAAGGATAGTGGAAATCTGGAACTTGCTCCCCTAAAAGGCTGTCGATGCTTGTTGAATTGAAATTTTCAAGACTGAGAATGATAGATATTTGTTAGGTAAGGGTAGCAAGGGATATGGATCAAAGGCGGGTAAATGGTGTTGAGGTACAGATCAAGCATGATCTGGATGAATGGCCAAACAGGTTCGAGGGACTGAATGACCTACTCCTGTTCCTGCACAAGGCAAGTTCTAGACTGTTGTCGGAAGCACCTCTTCGCACAAGGAATGATCGATACTTGGAATAACTTTTCTGGATAGGGTAAGGATAATAGAAGCAAAAACTCTGGAGTCATTCAAAAGGTAGTTGGACACTGTGATGGGAGAATTTGAAAGGATGCACTAAATGGGCTGAACAGCCTTCATTATCTCTACTTATATTTGTGGTAGATTTGATAATATTGCAATTCTACTGCTACCAATCCACCAATTAAAAAATCTCATCTTAAATAATTTTTAAAAAAATCATAATTTCTGGCACCTATACATTGTTGCCCCCACACTGAGCCTCCCCCCCACCATAAGCAACCTGGTCTCATTTCACTGACTCCCCATGTAACACCAACTGAAGTGGCAGTTATTGTCATGTCTGTTACTTCATCTAACCTGGAGGTAATACCAATCAGTCGGGTTAGAAGCATGTTAGAACTAATACAACAAAAGCTATTAAAAAGAATTACAATATTCAGTGCACTGCAACTTAGAAATGACCAATACAGTGCACTATGCTGTTAAACCATCACAAGATCAACTGGGGATAAAGTGAACTGCTAGCATCTGGTATTGAATGGAAAAGAGTGGAGGAAATTACCACGCAGGGGCTTGAAGTGGGCTAAGAATTCCACTGGTGGCTAGGCCCAGAATTTCCTAAAAACTTGTAATGAAACAACAGCTTAAGTACGGTGTAATGTCGATTTTCAGTGCAAAAGATTGAGGAAATATGTGTTAAGTGATTCACGCTGGTATTTATGTTTCACCCAAGTTTGCTCAATCTTTTGCACCAATTCAGTAAAACTGTCACGAAAACCCTCTGCCGCTCATTAACATAGCTTCGCCCCCATAACAGAGAACGCGAGCTTCTTGCATTGAAACCAGTTTTAAACGGGCTGTAATTTACTCCTGAAATTTTAGGCGCAGTTCGATCTAAAGTAATATTTCTGGTGTTTTATTGCGATTTATTTTTTTATTTCTCCTCATTGAGACCTACAATGTATTTTCTGGTGTCAGCCTTGGTCAGTGGTAGCACTCTTGCCTTGGTGTCAGAAGGTTGTGGGTTCAAGTCCCACTCCAGAGACTTGAACATATAATCCAGGCTGATATCTCAATGCAGTACTGAGGGAGTGCTGCACTGTCAGAAGGGCCTTCTTTCAGTTGAGATGTTAAAGCGAGGACCCGTATGTCCTCTAAGGTGGATGTAAAAGATCCTGTGGCACTATTTTGCAGAAGCGCAGAGGAGTTTTACCAGGTACCCTGACCAAAGTTTATCCCTCAATTAACATCACTAAAAACAGATTATATGGTCATTATCACATTGCTGTTTGTGGGACCTTGCTGTGCATAAATTTGCTGCCATGTTTCCTACATTACAACAATGACTACACTTCAAAAGTACTTAATTGGCTGCAAAGCGCTTTGGGAAGTCCTGAGGTCGTGAAAGGCGCTATATAAATGCAAGTTCTTTCTTTCTTTCCTACCTGCTGACGATTGGATAGCCTGCAGATATTCACAGCTTAAGCTCACACATGAATGATGCCCACAGCAGTACTGATTGAAGCCAGGGCAATACTTACCCAATGCTGTGTAGCGTGGGTTCACTTCCCGCTGAACCTGATACAGGGAGTCTAAACTGAGCCCTGGTTTTACAATCTGGAAAGAAACTTTTCTTAACAAATGGTTGTGGGTGGACACCACTCAATGTCAACCTTCTCTGCTGGTCTCCCGGCTGCCTGAGCACGAAGCTGTTCCTCCATGCTACTCTGGATATCATTGGGCTACCGTCCCCAAGGATGATGCTGTGTGATTGGCCAGCCGCATTAGCTGTGCCGAAACATGTTGGTGGAGAAGGCGGTTTGGCCTCAAACATGGAGTCGGACGAGGGACAGAATACAGATAAAGCATTGGATCCAACGTTCGTAGGTGACTGAGACTCCGGGCCAGTCTCAAAATGGTTGGAAGATCCTTTCCGCACCACGCCAGGCGAGATGGGCGGAGAAGCACCGTTAGAATTCGGCGGTGGACTTGCTTCTCTGCGGCCGGTTGGGGGGCTTGGCAACTTACGGTGCGTGGGAGGACTTGCTTGTTTCCGCTGTGACGGTGGGCTTGGAAGCTTTCGTTGCGTTGGAGGACTAGGCAGCTTCCTTGGCAGAGGAGGGCTAGGCAGCTTCCTTGGCAGAGGAGGGCTAGGCAGCTTCCTTGGCAGAGGAGGGCTAGGCAGCTTCCTTGGCAGAGGAGGTGGACTCAGCCTCTTCGGACTGGCCGGAGGACTCAGCTGCTTACGAAGGCTCGGCGGACTTGGCTGTCTGTTGGCGAGAGCCTGAGAAAGGTGCCTGGGCTCCCAAAGCGGATTTGAGCATCTGCTCGGCTCAGAGGGCAAGGGATCTGCGTGACCGGTTGGTCGAAAGAGATGCTTGGGCTGCAAAGGTGGACTTGGGAATCTCTTCTCTGCGGGGGGTGAGGGAGCTGGACACCTGCTTGCCTGAAAAAGGTGCCCGGGTTGCGAAGACGGACTGTCAAGTTTCCTATCCGTTGGGGGCGAGTGAGCTGTAAATTTGGTCGGTGGCGTTTTCCTGACGACGGCTGGGCTGCTGAGTGCTGAGGTGACGGGGCGTTGGCACTGTCGCTCGAGGGGCGTAACTTTGGCGAGAGGCGTCGCGCTACCATTTTCACCAGCGCTCTCTCCCCTCGGCGACGAATCGCCCGCGTTCCGGACCTGGCTTGCCGCGGGAGGCGAGGCGGCCGCGGGCCTGCCGTTGTCGGGCTGGTGGTCCGCCGGTGGCTCGAACTGCGCCGATCCGCTTTCCGGTGAGCTGCAGGATTCTCCGGCGTACCGCAGGTTTATTATTTTGTACGGCTGCCAGTGTTGGCCCGCTGCCGCCGCTGCCTTTAGCCTGCACTGAGACTCCGCGATAGGGACCCGTTTCTGGCTCTTCGGAGAACCGCTATTACTCAACCGCCCTTCAGCCTCTCGCTCGGCCGGCCTCGGAAACCTTCTTGCGGCCCCGGTCCCGGTCCCGATCCCCGTGTGTTTGCTCGGCAACAAGGCCACCGAGTCGAGCGACGCCAGCAGCCTCTGCGTCACCGTTGCCTTGGAAACGGCGGAGATGGCGGTTGGGGCTCGCTCCGCCGCGCATGCGCCCTCTTCCCAGCACGTGCCCGCTCCCGCTCCCGCTCCCGCGCGCCTTGTCCCGGCCACGGCCGTTAAACCGCCCGGCGGAAGCTCGAGCGCTGACGGTGGCGACGGGAAATCCTCCGCGTCCAGTCCGCTCTCCGCCGCCCCTTCGTCGGCCGGCACGGGAGGGAGAAAGGTGGTGGCCTCGGCCGAAGCCGGCTCGCCGCTCGCCTCTTGCGCCGTGCGAGATGGGCGCACTTGCGGCGGGCTTGAAGGGACCGAGGGCAAGGTAGGAGCGTCGAAGCGCACGGTCCCCTCCGGTGCAGCCAGCGGCCTTGTCGGATCCCCAGGTTTGGCGCCGCCGCTTCCCCGGCTGAAGGTATCGATCAGTCCCCGCACGGATTTACGCTGCGGACGCACGCCGGGTTTTCCAGCGCAAGGCTTGGGCGCCTCATTTTCCTTGACCTTGGCCGAGTCACGTTTTAAAGGCGTGACCTTGGCTGGGCCGGTTTTGCCTCTCCTGTCTTCCACCTGCCTACCCTTACCAAGGTCATTCCTCTTCACCAACACCTTCTCCTGACTGGGCAGAATGCTGAAATTTTTGTTGAGGGAGGCTTTGAGCTTGTTTGTGGGCGCGGTCTGTTCTGCACTGGGCAGGTTGGCCGTTATCTTTGGTTTTGCCATCGTTTGTCGTTCCGCTGGTCCCTGGTTAACTTCTTTGGCTTGGAACATCTTCTCCAGCCGCCTGCTTAAATCTTTCTGCGTCCTCTGAAGTTCCAGAAGAGTTGGGTCCTCCGCCTTGCTCTTTAGCGACTCGGCGGACCTCGATCGGCGCTGTTTGGCGACTTGGGTTTTGCAGCCGTTTGCAGTACTAGGCCTCACGGGGTACGATTTACTGTCCTCATCTGACCAAACGTTAGACCCCGGGGTGACTGGAACAAACTGGATTTTGCCACTGATTGCATCTTTTATTTTGATGGTCATCTCTTCGTTCTCCGGGTTATCAATCCTTCTTGGGGCGGGCCGCACGGCTTCGGTTTCTGGAGGGGACGACCTCGGCCTGCGGTGCATTCCGTCGGCAGTTGTTTCTGATTCGCTTTCTTCATCATCCTCTTCATCTAGTGAGCAAAAGTCCATCGAGTCTGTGCGAAGCAAGGCCTCGCACTCAACGCTCGTAGCCGACTCAAAGGAGTCTAACGATGTTCTGGCCTTCATTAATGAAGATTTAGATGCATTCACTGATTCGGAGGGATGGGCGGACGAAGCTTTCTCCTCAAGAGGTGAATAAAATATGTCTTTGAATTGATGCTCGAGAGCGCAGTCGTGAGTCTTTGAAGTACAAACCATCGCATGCGAAAGGTTTGCATGTCTATGAGAAGAATGCGGAAGAGAATCCCTGCATAAATGGTATGCACGGGAATCACAACTTACCCGCCTTCCACATTTATCAGGATTGCAATATTCCTTCATGGAATCAGTATCTGCTCCGATACCACTATCCTCGGAATAAAGGGCCGTGTCCCCTGGTTTGGTGTGAGGTTGCTGCAACGCGCAGGCCTCCAATTGAATGATCAGTCTCTGCAGTCGCTTGTCCACTTCTTGTTTCACTGCGAGTCTCTTTTGAAAAGTGTCTGCAGCGGACTGCAGATACCCACAGGCTTCCTGCAGAGCAGTGGCTGTTAGGGAGGTTACCTTTCCATTCGTTGCCTGCATCTTGTTGACCGTGTACTGCAGCAACTGTTGCAGGAGGTCTGGCTGCTCTTCTGGGGCTCCTTTCTCAACGGACCACGCGAGATGTGGTCCAACGTCCTCGACCAGCCTCTCGCCTTCGGTAGCTATTTCCTCCAGGATCCGGTTGACTTCCTCGAAGCGAAGGGCCAAGAAACTCACCATCTGTTGGAGGATTAGTTGAGTCTCTGCGGCTTGGTCAGTTAGACTCAAGACGGCGTCGTACTTGGAAAGGCTGGGGTTGAGGTAAGCATAGGCCGCCTGGTGGGCTTTAACCAATAACGCGGGAAAATCTACTTTCTCTTCGTCTTCACCTCTCGAATGGCTTCTTGCCCTCAGTTTGGCGCTCTTTGTCTGCTTGGCTGCGTGACGACCCTTTTGTTTCCTGGTTCTCTTAGGTTGCTGAGCTGCGTTGCCGTGCCAGTCGGTGTACGTGTGGGGTTTCTGAACGGGCATGTTCCGGGGCACATACTTCTGCGAAGCGATGACCTCTGACACCGCCACCTTGGCGCCGGCCGCCAGTTTTTCTCTCTTCATCTCTTCGTTGTAAAGCTCGGGCAGGCGGCCGGGAACCGTCGAGAGAGGCGGATCCTGGCAACGGCCCCTCCCTGCTCGCCACCGTTCCCCTTTACTCCCTGGCCTGCTGATGTTCTCCCGAACATCCTCGGACAGGTTCGATTCGCTGTCAGAGATGCCTGATCCTTCGCTGATCGAGTGGTTTAGGCTCTCAGTGGGTGTATTATCCGGAGATGCGAGGGCCTTGGCTTTCTTCAGAGGCCTCAACGTATTTTTTGCGAGGTGCTGGATTATTTCCCTTTGAGACGGCGCGCACCCCATTGTTGATTTTCCTATCGAAGCAAAAAATAAAGAAAACCTCGAAGTAATCAGCAAAAAGAAAGAACGGTGTTACCCAGCAGCTGCTGTCATCTCCAGATGCTCTTGTTCAACGTGACTTCAGTTGTCCCCCTTGCTCTCCAAACCTTCACGGGTTGACAGGTTTGACATTCGAGTCTTTGACGGTCATTCTTCAGAACATAATAAAAACATTACTGTTACTCCACGCAGATTCTGGAGTATTTTTCCTTTTGAAGTACTGCACTTTCCCTGTTCCCTTGCTCACCACCTTCAGGATTCAGAGACTTTGGATTAAGCGCATTACCTGCCTTGCTTCTGTCTTCAGAGACACAGCAACTAAAAATAAGACTTTAAGCTTAATCAGATTAATCGGACTCTGACCAATCAGTTCTCTTTTGCATCCCGTGGAATGTTAATGAAGAATGTTTTTTAAAAATATTAAACAGATACTGGGATCAGTTGATGAAACTCGTAGAGTTAGCAGGAGGTAAATATTCACTAGCCTTGATTTGACAGTCTTTAACACCAAAGACATAAATAAATCTTTCTTCAGGAACTCTGACCATGAAACTTTGTTTACGAATTCCTTAACCCTATGGTTACACTCGCCATATGCAGCACTGCCTCATTCAACAGTGGTTGGAAAGAAGAATTTGCATTTATATACCACCTTTCATGTCCTCATGACGTCCCCAAAGCACTTCACAGCCAATGAGGTCCTTGTGATCAGAAGTCAATTTGTACGCAGCAAGGTCCCACAAAAAGCATTTCTTGACCAATTAAGTCCTTTTGAACTATAGTCACTGTTATTTTGTAAGCAAATACAGCAGCCAATTTGCACAATGAGATTAATTCATTTTTTTTGGTGGTGTTGGTTGAGGGATAATTATCGGCCAGGATAGGGAGGGAACTCCCCTGGTTTTCTTAAAATGGTGCCATGGAATCTTTTTTATCCACCTGAACAGGCAGATGATGCCTTGATTTAACACCGTGTTTGAAATGACGGCACCTCCGACAATAAGGCAGCACTCTGTCAGTAAATGCATTGAAATGAAATGTCAGTCTAAGACTGTGTTCTTAACTCTTGGAATGGGGTTTGAACCCATGTCCATCTGACTCAGAGATGAGAGTGCTGCCAACTAAGTGAAGCTGACATCTAATTGAACTAATAGGACAAGTTCCCCTGATGGCAGAGCGGGTAGATGCACCGCCCAGTCTGGAACAAGGCCAAACAGATCGGGAAAGACCCTGGTTAGATCCACTGGCTGTGCTTAGTTAACTGATCTCATCTAACAGTAGCGTTGCTGCGATTGGTCTCAGAAAGCCTGAGCTATGGAGAGTGGGGAAAAAAATCAGCCCGCTCTTGTTAATTTCTAATTTAGGCTAGAAAGTGCTTGCGGACATTGGGTGACAAGAAGACTGGGCTCAGCTGTGATGCCCTTAATGACTGAACAGCCAACTCAAATTCATTTCCTTGGCTCAAACGTGAAGAATGGCCCCTTAGGCAAAGTATCGGCGGGAAGTGGCACCTGTGGAACCAGTAAGACTTGGTGCCTTCGGGAGAGGAGAGCTGGAAAAATGGGGGGATGGGGAGGCAAGAAAGAGGAAGACAACGGACCGACCTTTCTGTGATGTACCGAGAATGATGGAAATTGCCTGGTGGGAGTGGGGCGGGTCCAGATCAGACACTCGTTTTACATCCCCCACCCAATTTTACTCCCCATTGACTTCAAGCTGGCAAGAGTGGAACCAAGTAAAGGCAACCCCACATGGACAAGGGAGGAGAGGCATGGAAGGAGGAGGATAGTGTGGTTCATTGTGTCAGAGGTTCCAGCGAGGGCAACGAGGTTGAGGAGGTGTTAGCAATTGGATGTTCTTTCAAGTTTATAAGTAATTCCTCAAGGTAATAGGGGTTAAAGGCATTTATTGGCAATCAGTGGAATTAAACATACAATGATAACTATTATTAGTAACAATTACACATATACTTAAGAGCACACTTACGATAATATAAGTTACCGGAGAATTCACACGTTACAGTTCTCGAGCTTGAGGGGAACGGTTGATCAGGTCTTGTGGAATTCTGAAGTATCTATTCTAACTCCCACCTTTTTAAGCCTTCACCTTGGCTGAACTGTCAGTTCAGTCATTCAACTGTAGACAGAGGTTCAATACTTTAGTTATCACTTGATCATTTTCCTCAACAGTGTTCTCGGAGGAGTTGGCCATCCGAGCTACAACTTCTCAAATGGCTGGCGCCATTAACCTGTCAATTATCTTACAGCTGCAAGACCTATGGAGGTCGATGCAGCCATCTAACAAAGAAGATCTGCTTCTGCCTTTGCTGAACTCCATCAGCTACATGTCACCTCTGTCTTTGCATTTCATTTCACTGGAAATCAAACTGAAACCAACATTTCCAGCCTTCTAACAGAAACTTTGTTGTTAAAAAGAAATCCTCAGGGCAACTGGAGATAGGCAATAAACATGGCTTTGCAAGCCTTATCTGAAAACAGATGCAAAAATAATAAAATGGATTTTTGCAATTGTTCTTTGTGTGAGATTGATATTTATTTTTCCAGCTGAAAACTTCTGGAGTAGGAGGAAAGAAGACCACCCCATGTGCTATTTGTAACAAAACCCACAATCCTGTTCTTTATAAACGAGGTTCTGATTTTGGTAAATGCCTAGTTAACAGGAAATCTTCCCCTTCCTTAGTGTGACTTCAGTAACAAATGCTTATTTGTATGAAATTCCTCTGATCTCTATTTAAGGAAGGACGATTAAAATAAATGGGTCGGCACCTTCATTACAACAGCAACGAGATGAATTTCATACAAAATTTGTAACATTTGTTACGACTGTCACAGGGCGTGTTTCGTAACTCTAATTTTAGCCACGACTTCTCAATATTTTAGCCAATTAAATGGTACAAGTCATTCACTTTGCTGCCTACAGGGAGAAGAATCCCTTTTGGAACAGTGGACTATCTTCCCGCAGTGCAAAGGATAAGAGAGAAACACGGATAACTGTCTGTTTTCTAACAGCTCATTGTAATTCCTATACTCGTCTCCTGCACTGTTGTTAAGATTGGGGTTAACTCGAGAGAAAATAACTTCTTTGTATAAGATTTACCCAGAATGAATGGGGAAAGTCCCTCTTAGATTAAGTGTCGTGTTCTGGATGCAGTACTGACAATAGCAACACAAGAGAGACACTTTTTCCAACCTATGTGACAGATTAAGTTGATTTGTGAGATGACAGTATGTGATGTCATTGGGCACCCGAAGAGAAAGCTCTTAAACCACTTACTGCAGGATCAGTGCACTCTCAAACTCGGAATTGTTAGAGGATGGATGTTCTTATAAGTTACTCCTCAAAATAATAGGGTTCATAGCATTACAGGTAGATATTCACAGATTTATTAAGCATATTTTAATTATTATTAACAATAATTGAACACACACTTAACAGCAGCATTTGTGGCAAAACCTTGTGAGTGTACTGGAGAATGCACACACGTTAAGTTGTCAGCTGATCAGGCCTTATTGAATTGTGAGATCTCGCCCAGCAACTATTTTAGATAGGTTTTTCCAATCCTGTTAGGTCTTAGCATTACCTACTATTCCTTTCATGTCCCTTGCCAATGACTTTAGTATTACACATCCTGATTGATCTGTCAATCAAGACGGTTACAGAAATTCATGAACTATCAAAGGCCCTCTAACACTCTTGTGCAGGTCTTAGTTTTTCTTTACCCTAGGCCGTATTCCTTTTGACAGATCTTGCCTTCCAGGCTGGCCTTTGCATACAGCCGATAATGTATCAATACAACCACCTTCAACTTTACAGGCACCTAACCATCATAAAATTGTCAGATCTCTCCTGTGTCCCAGCAAAGTTAAAAGGCAAATAATCTACAAGATGCCATTTCGTCTACATACCTACTTGCATCAAAAAACCTCCCAAGGTCTTGTTACAGGTTCCGTCCATATCAAAGGGATAATCATAAACAATTTTACAACACCAAGTTATAGTCCAACGATTTTATTTGAAATTTACAAGCTTTCGGAGGCTTCCTCCTTCCTCAGGTAAATATCAGGAACTCCTCGAAGCCTACGCATTTATAAATCACAGAACAATACATGGTGATTACAGAAGTCTTTGCAACTGCCCGTTGCCAAGGCAATCACCGTGTTCAGACAGAGAGGTGTTACCTACAGAGCACCCAAATATACAGACAACAAAAAAAAGCAAACAGAAAAAAAAACAGAGAGAGAGAGGCAGAAGCATCCGGAAGGCAGAGAAAGGCAGCAAATGACCCGTTATATTAAAAACAGATAGCTTTTGTTCGCTGGTGGGCTTACGTGTAGCGTGACATGAACCCAAGATCCCGGTTGAGGCCGTCCTCATGGGTGCGGAATTTGGCTATCAATTTCTGCTCGACGATTTTGCGTTGTCGTGTGTCTTGAAGGCTGCCTTGGAGTACGCTTACCCGAAGGTCGGTGGCTGAATGTCCCTGACTGCTGAAGTGTTCCCCGACTGGGAGGGAACCCTCCTGTCTGGCGATTGTTGCGCGGTGTCCGTTCATCCGTTGTCGCAGCGTCTGCATGGTCTCGCCAATGTATCATGCTCTGGGGCATCCTTTCCTGCAACGTATGAGGTAGACAACGTTGGCCGAGTCACAGGAGTATGAACCATGCACCTGGTGGGTGGTGTCCTCTCGTGTAATGGTGGTATCTGTGTCGATGATCTGGCATGTCTTGCAGAGGTTACCGTGGCAGGGTTGTGTGGTGTCGTGGACGCTGTTCTCCTGAAAGCTGGGTAATTTGCTGCGACAAACACCTCGCTATGGCCATCCCCACACCTCCACTACTCGCCTTTAAACAGCCACCCAACCTCAAACAGACTATCGTTCGCAGCAAATTACCCAGCTTTCAGGAGAACAGCGTCCACGACACCACACAACCCTGCCACGGTAACCTCTGCAAGACATGCCAGATCATCGACACAGATACCACCATCACACGAGAGGACACCACCCACCAGGTGCATGGTTCATACTCCTGTGACTCGGCCAATGTTGTCTACCTCATACGTTGCAGGAAAGGATGCCCCAGAGCATGGTACATTGGCGAGACCATGCAGACGCTGCGACAACGGATGAACGGACACCGCGCAACAATCGCCAGACAGGAGGGTTCAGTCGGGGAACACTTCAGCAGTCAAGGACATTCAGCCACCGACCTTCGGGTAAGCGTACTCCAAGGCGGCCTTCAAGACACACGACAACGCAAAATCGTCGAGCAGAAATTGATAGCCAAGTTCCGCACCCATGAGGATGGCCTCAACCTGGATCTTGGGTTCATGTCACGCTACACGTAAGCCCACCAGCGAACAAAAGCTATCTGTTTTTAATATAACGGGTCATTTGCTGGCTTTCTCTGCCTTCCGGATGTTTCTGCCTCTTTTTTTCTGTTTTTTTTTTGTTGACTGTATATTCGGGGGCTCTGTAGGTAACACCTCTCTGTCTGAACACGGTGATTGCCTTGGCAACGGGCAGTTGCAAAGACTTCTGTAATCACCATGTATTGTTCTGTGATTTATAAATGCGTAGGCTTCGAGGAGTTCCTGACATTTACCTGAGGAAGGAGGAAGCCTCCGAAAGCTTGTAAATTTCAAATAAAATCGTTGGACTATAACTTGGTGTTGTAGAATTGTTTACAATTGTCAACCCCAGTCCATCACCGGCATCTCCACATCAAAGGGATAATCAAACTGCTAGTGAGATCTGTTCCAATTGAAAAGTTACTGGACACAAAAATCAATAGCAGGCCCATTTGATTAACCGTTTGCTGACAGGAATGATTACATAAAGTGTGTCCATTTCACTTCCAAAGGACTGCAGCTCGCTGGTTGGGGAGCTCAGTTCTGGGAGCCACCAGAATTCTGGGCTACAGTGCTGTTACATTTTGCCTGTAACCTTCAGTAACCTCCTCGTCTAAGCGGCCATTCTTCATGCGTGAGCCTAGTCAGCCAGCTGCTCGAACATGGTGGGCATCCCAGAGTCACATCATGCCCTCACCTGATGCCCCACACAGGTGTACTCTCCAGCAGGGCGTCTGCATACGTGGCAATTTTTCCTTTCCTTAGCTTGGGAGCAATATGCATTCCCTTAGAATTATCCATGTTAAAACCTATCTAACTTAACTTATCCAGATCCTTTTGAGTTCTGTCAATTTCTCATTTTTCTAGAAAGAACTTGCATTTACATAAGCTCCTTTCATAACCTCAGGATGTCCTGAAGTGCTTCACAGCCATGAAGTATTTTGGAAGTGTTATGTAGGGAAACGTGGCAGCCAATTTGCACACAAGGTCCAACAAACAGCAATGAGACAAATGACTAGATCATCTGGTTTTAGGTGTTGGTTGAGGGATAAATGTTGGCCAGGATACTGGAAGACCTCCGTGCTCTTCTAAGAATAGTGCCATGGGATATTTTACATCCACCTGAGAGGGCAGACAGAGCTTCGGTTTAGCATCTCGTTTGAAAGACAGCACCTCCAACAGTGCAGCACCCCCTCGGTACTGCACTGGAGTGTCAGCCTCCCGGATAATGTTCCTCAGTCAACCAACACCATCTAAAACACTTGTTTGCGGGATCATCCTTTGTGCAAATTCTTCCCATGTATAAAAGAATGTGTTTCAGATTTCTCTAGAAATAGTGAGCAGAAGAAATCTTCACAATGTTGGAACACGTAGCGAGCAGAAAAGTTGTTATCACCGTGTGTGTTTTCGTTTTAAAATTATGGGTGAAATTCCGTGAGACCTCACGTGTGGCCAACTTGGATCAGAAATTTGCCGGTAATTTTCCACTCATTGAAATTGAGCAGAGCGCTCCTGAATTTCTGATCAGAGCTGGCCTTGCAGAAACCGTGGCTTATTCCCGCAAAGAGGTTCATTGATATTGCCTTCTCCAGCCATTATTTATTTTTTAATCTCAACAGTGGGCTCCACCAGCGAGGGGTTACGGGAGTGTGTCTGCTGGAAGATCCAGATTGCGGAATGGCCTCGACAATGACAGTTCGGTGAGTCTTCAGGCACATCCTGTACAAAATCACAGTCTCTTTGGACGATGTGAATGTTTTATCAAGCAGTATCTCACACAAAGCACTAGATGGCAGTAAAGTGCCACAAATCTACGTGGCTCTTACCCTGTTTGAGCAAGAGAGGCCGGGGGGGGGGGTCACCTCCACCTTATGGCACAGCGGATTGGCCAGCCGTTGTAGAACCCACCCATTGATGGGATCAATATCGGGCAGGTTTTATAATGGACTGCTCGCAATTACCGCCCACGTTGAGAAGGTGCAAATTACCCCCGTGGTAATTTTTACTTTGTGCGATAGTGTAAAACGGGTGATAGCAAGTTGGCAGCCTTTATCATATCTCTCCCGATTTTTATTTTCATTGAATGTCAATTGAAATAAAAATCGGGAGAGATGTAAAAGGGTCTGCCGAATTGTTTTACATATCGCACAAAGTCAAGGTCGATAACAACAACTTCCATTTATATAGTGCCTTTAACATAGTAAAATGTCCCAAGGCATTTCACTGGAGTGTTAGCAGACAAAATTTGACACCAAGCCACATCAGGAGATATTAGGACAGGTGACCAAAAGCTTGGTCAAAGTGGAAGGTTTTAAGGAGCGTCTTAAAGGAAGAAAGAGAGAGGCAGAGAGGTTAAAGGAGGGATTTCCAGAGCTCGGTGTCTAGGCAGCTTACTTTCACCTCCATTAACATCGCTTGCCTCGGCCCCTTCAGCCCATCTACCAGTTAAACTCTCATCTATGCCTTTGTTACCTCCAGATTTTTTTTTTATTCATTCGTGGGACGTGAGCGTCGCTGCCAAGGCCAGCATTTATTGCCCATCCCTAATTGCCCATAAGAAGGTGGTGGTGAGCCGCCTTCTTGAACCACTGCTGTCAGTGTGGTGAAGGTTCTCCCACAGTGCTATTAGGTAGGGAGTTCCAGTATTTTGACCCAGTCACGATGAAGGAACGGTGATATATTTCCAAGTCAGGATGGTGTGTGACTTGGAGGGGAATGTGCAGGTGGTGGTGTTCCCATGCACTTGCTGCCCTGGCTCTTCTAGGTGGTAGAGGTCGCGGATTTGGGAGGTGCTGTCGAAGAATGCTTGGCGAGTTGCTGCAATGCATTTTGTAGATGGTACACACTGCAGCCACGGTACGCCGGTGGTGGATGGAGTGAATGTTTAAGGTGGTGGATGGGATGCTAATCAAGCGGGCTGCTTTGTCCTGGATGGTGTCGAGCTTCTTGACTGTTGTTGGAGCTGCACTCATCCAGGCAAGTGGAGAGTATTCCATCGCACTCCTGACTTGTGCCTTGTAGAGGGTGGAAAAGCTTTGGGGAGTCAGGAGGTGAGTCACTCGCCACAGAATACCCAGCCTCTGACCTGCTCTTGTAGCCACAGTATTTATGTGGCTGGTCCAGTTAAGTTTTTGGTCAATGGTGATCCCCAGGATGTCGATGGTGAGGTATTCGGTGATGGTAATGCCGTTGATTGTCAAGGGCAGGTGGTTACACTCTCTCTTGTTGGAGATGTTCATTGCCTGGCACTTGTGTGGCACGAATGTTACTTGCCACTTATCAGCCCAAGCCTGAATGTTGTCCAGGTCTTGCTGCATATGGGCACGGACTGCTTCGTCATCTGAGGGGTTGCAAATAGATATGACCAATTCAGTGCTCTCCTAGTCGGACTCCCAGCCTACACCATCTGTAAACTTCAGCTGATCCGAAACTCTGCCGCTTGTATCTTATTCCGTACCAAGTCCTGCTCACCCACCACCCCTGTACTCGCTGGCTTACATTGGCTCTTGGTTTCCTTCGTTACCTCAAATTTAAAATTCTCATCCTTGCTTTTAAGTCCCTCCATGGTCTTGTCCCCGTCTTCACATCTTTCTTCAACCCTGTATCCCCTCTGAAGTCTGCATTAGATGTCAGCTGTGGCTCGGTGGTAGAACCTTGCTCTGAGTCAGGTTTGTAGGTTCAAGCCCCGCTCCAGAGACTTGAGCACAAAATCTAGGCTGACAGTCCAGTGCAGTACCGAGGAAGTGCTGCACTGTCGGAAATGCTGTCTTTTGGATGAGATGTTAAACTGAGGCCCCATCTACCCTCTCAGGTGGATATAAGAGATCCCATGGCACTATTTCAAAGAGGTAGGGAGTTCTCCCAGCTGTCCTGGCCAATATTTATCCCTCAGCCAACCATCACTAAAAAACAGATTATCTGGTCATTATCTCATTGCTGTTTGTGGGATCTTGCTATGCACAAACTGGCTGCCATGTTTCCTACATTACAACAATGACTACACTTAAAAAGTACTTCATTGTCTGTAAAGCACTTTGGAACGTCCTGAGGTCGTGAAAGGAGCAATATGAATGTAAGGCTTTCTTTTTTCCATTCCTCTGACTCTGGCCTCTTGTGCAATCCTCTTCCCTTTGATAGATACAGCCTTCATTTGGTTATGCCCTAGAGTCTAGAATTCCGTCCCTATACCCCTCTGCCTCACCACCTCTGCTTTAAAAATCTCCTCAAAACCTAACCAACCTTTTGGTTACCCCTGCTAATCTCTCCTGGCTTATCATCTGATCTCCCTATGCATTTGGGACATTTTTTTATGTTAAAGGCACTTTATAAATGCAAGTTCTGTTTTTATCACATAATGATGAAAGCAACACTAGTCTAAGTGTGGAAAGTCCATTCAGCCTATTTAGTTCTGCCTGTACAGGACCCTGGGACCCTGTACAGGAAACACTTGGACTAATTCTTTCTCCTAAGTCTTTTGGTGCCATACCTCCATCCTTGGTTAGAGTTAAGAAACAAAAGAGGTGCCATTACACTACTGGGTGTATTCTATAGGCCACCAACTACTGGGAAGGATATAGAGGAGCAAATTTGCAGGGAAATTACAGAGAGGTGCAAAAGCCATAGAGTAGTGATAACAGGGGACTTCAACTAACCTAGTATAGACTGAGATAGTAATAATATAAGGGGCAAAGAGGGGGAGGAACTTTTGAAGTGTGTTCAGGATAACTTTCTTGACCAGTACTTTTCCAGCCCATGAGGAAGGAGGCATTGCTGGATTTCGTTTTGGGGAATGAGGTGGGTCAAGTGGAGCAAGTGTCAGTGGGGGAACATTTAGGGATCAGCGATCATAGTATCATGTGGTTTAGAATAGCTATGGAAAAGGACATAGACCACTCTAAAGTAAAAATACTCAATTAGAAGAGAGCCAATTTCAGTGGGATGAGAATGGATCTGGCCTGGATAAATTGAAATCAAAAATTGGCAGGCAAAACTGTAATTTATAGTTTGTAGTTTATAGGCTACCAAACTAGAGGTAATGTAGGGCACGGTATAAAGCAGGAAGTTAGAAGTGCATGTAACAAGGGTAATACAGTAATCATGGGGGACTTTAATCTACATATAGCTTGGGCAAACCAAATTAGCACTAATACTGTGGAGGTCGAATTCCTGGAGGTGGTTTTTTAGATCTGTATGTTGAGGAACCAATTAGGGAACAGGCTATTTTAGATCTAGTATTGTGGAGTGAGAAAGGGTTAATTAATAATCTTGTTGTATAGGAGCCCTTAGGGAAGAGTGACCATAATATGATGGAATTCTTCATTAAGTTTGAAAGTGATGTAGTTCAATCCAAAACTAGGGCCTTAAATCTAAACAAAGGAAACTACGAAGGTATGAGGCGCAAGTTGGCTGTGGTTGATTGGGGAACTACATTAAAAGGTATGACGGTAGACAGGCAATGGCTAGCATTTAAAGAATTAATACATAATTTGCAACAAATATATATTCCTTTAAGGCACAAAAACCCAACAGGAAAAGTGGTCCAACCGTGGCTAACAAGGGAAATTAAAGATAGTATTAAATCAAAGGAAAAGGCATATAAAGTTGCCAGAAAAAGCAGTAAGCCTGAGGATTGGGAGCATTTTAGAATTCAGCAAAGGAGGACCAAGAAATTGATAAAGAAAGGGAAAATAGAATATGAGAGTAAACTAGCGAGAAACATAAAAACGGACTGTAAAAGCTTCTATAGTTATGTAAAAAGGAAAAGACTGGCGAAGGCATATGTGGGTCCCTTACAGACAGTGATGGGAGAATTTATAATGGGGAATAAGGAAATGGCAAAGAAATTAAACAAATACTTTGGCCCTGATATTAGAGTGGAGGTGGGATGGCAGCAGGGGGGGGTGATTGGGCGCGTGGGTAACCCGCCCAATAAAAAATGTCCATTTCCCATGCGATCGCGAGTCATTTGAAGCCACTTAACGTGGCTTCCGGGTTTGCCGCCCGAAAGCTGTGCAGCGGGCGGACTGCGCACCCACATCACAGGCTGTCAGCTGGAGGAGCTCTATTTAAAGGGGAAGTCCTCCAATTGCTGCTCCTGGAGCAAACACCCACACACCACAATAGAGCAGCACAGGTGCAAGGCTGCTCCAAGATTCAACGATGCCTTACTCCAGGTGCTACTGGATGGGGTGAGGAGGAGGAGGGATGTCTTATACCCGGCGGACGGGAGGAAGTGGCCTGCCTCTGCCACCAAAAAGGTCTGGCTCGAGGTGGCAGAGGAGGCCACCAGCACCAACAACATCTCCTGCACCTGGATCCAGTGCAGGAAGCGCTTCAGTGACCTAACTAGGTCAGCCAAAGTGAGTACACTTACTCATTCTCCTACATTCCGTCTTCCACATCACCACCCCCACTCCCCAACTCATTCTGCATTGCCAGCACTACTCTATCACATCACTCCCCACACCCACTTAAGGCTCATCCTCAACTTACCTGCACTTCCTCACCTCCCCATTAGTCACCTCACCACTACCACTCAACCCAATCCTCATACAATGTCATGGCTCTGTCTCATACTCACTCTCTGATGCATCTCTTTCACGGTCAGCCGCACCCAAACCAATGCATTCATCGGTTGGCCACGTCACCATCACTCACTCACACGTCTGTACTTTCTCCCCTTATAGAAGAGAGCTCCGAATGCACGGGAGAGGGTGAGGACCGGAGGGGAGCTGCAACAAATCGTCGTCGTCACAGACGTGGAGCAGGAGGTGCTGGACCCTCGAGTACCTGTGGCATCCGACAAGCGTCTGGTGATATAACTTTAACATTCAGCATACACAATATGAATTGATGTTACCATGCCTTGCCATCTTCAGCACCTCAGTATGCTCATCGCAATATGACACATCTGTGATGGTGCTTAATATTGCCTTCTGTTCTCTTACAGGGCCTTCAGCGACCGCTGTGATGGCAGAGGGCAATTCCTCAGAGGACCTGCTGGCCTCTGAGGGTGCACCATCACATCTTAGCGAGCCATCCACCAGTGCAGATACTCACACCTCGGTGGGTCCTGGTCCTCAGTTAGTTGGGTTGGCACCTGGTAAGTTACCACACACTGTGAGCATGAGCAAACACTGGCGGCAGGGGCAGCTGTGGAGAGTCCGCATCGGTGGGAGCACTCCTCTCCAGGCTGTGCTCAGCTGGATGCAGATGCTGAACCCTGGGGGCCATCCTTTAAAAGGAGAATGATCGAGGGACAGCAGCACATTTGCGAAGTGCTGGAACAGGTGCCACGCGCACTCTCCACAATAGCGCAGAGGATGGAGGAATCCAACTCCTGCATGAGTGGAATGGTGGCACAGGTACGGGAGGAAATCTCTGAGATAGTGTCACAGGGACGTGAGCAACTCTCTCAGATACTGTCACGGGTAAGTGCGGGAATGTCTGTGATGGAGGGGTGGCTAGCCTTCATTGAGCTTCAAGCATGGCTCACAAATGAGTCCATTCAGGCTCTGACAACGGCCGTTCAGATTCACAGTGAACAACATTCTGCCGCCTTAAACAGGCAGACAGATACACTAGCACTGGCCTTACAAGACTTCACACGTGTCCTCCAAACTGTTGTCCAGCAGAGTGGTGGGAGTGATGTGGGCCTGGCCCAGGGGAGGGATGATGGCGAAAGGGAACATGGAAGTGGGGACACCATTCAAAGCGCTCCCACGTCTCACCCGTTGCCCCCCTCACAACCAGTACCCGCAATGCTGCCTCCTCTCCAGGTGGCCGAGTCTGCCCCTGCACAGGTGCAGGAGGAGCAGTCTTTGGATGGGCCCTCACGGGCACCAAAACCCAGAGGGCGTAGGCCCAAAGCATCTAAGCGGTCATGCCATGAACAAGAGCAACCTGCCACTACCTCTGCTGCAGGCACAGGGGATGCACCACATAGAAGTAGTCAGAAGAGAAAGGCGAAGGTTTTGTGAGCACAAAGGGTATGCACAATGGTGTTTGACAGTTGGTCATGTTTTTTATTTATATTAGCGTTTTGTTAAACTCACATTAAATATTATGATTGTCATCATTACTGCCACATCTTGGCCATTCTTGACTGGCTTTTGTGATAGGGCCCTTTCCAGAGGTTCATCATGAACGGCGACACTTGATGCCACCCATTGGGTCACTTTACAGTGGGTGTATGTGTAGTTGCAGGACTGTTTTGTGCAGGGGTTGGGCGGGGGTGGATGCTGGTGTGGGCGCTGCTCTATCCAGGTGGTGTGAGGACTGGACTCTTCACACTTTCTGATGTTAGGAGAACCGTTCACATATCAGTGACTCCCTGACCTCACGAGCAGGCAGGTGAGCCACTGCTCTGCCCATGGGTTCCTCCTGCTCCTCCGCCTCCTCCTCCTCCTCAATGTGGGTGGCAGATGTGGAGGGGGCCTCCTCAAGCAGCACCCCTCTCTATTGTTTCCCTCTGTGTCCTTGTGCAGGTGCCTGTGGCGCAGCACTATGTTGTGGAACTCCAAGTGGCGGAGGTGAATGCCATGCCTGGCGAGGCTGGTGATGTTGCTCGTCCTCAGATGTAGTGATGAATGCAGCCCCATCCTGACAGTGTGAGTTTGAGGGGGTCTGCAAAGTAGTTAAATATGTTTGAACAGCAGAATTTTGAGTGGAAAGTAAGAATTTTCACTGAAAACACAAAGATCTTGCAGCCAAAATTTTGTCTGAAAGAACAGAGTGCCCTGCTGCATTAAGGGACCTTGTCTCCCCATTTGTCAAATAAGCATTTGAATGTCTCACTGGCTGCTAGCTGAAACACATCTGCTGCAACATGGAGTGTTTCCCACAGCACAGGAAACATGCTGAGGATGCTTCAAAATCGCACCCCTGCCAAAATGTGGAGAAAATTATGTACTTCAAGTACTTAAACCAGCTCAACAACTGTGTAAATTATCATCCCATCGGCTTTAATTGCCGGTGGGACTTCTGCATTCAGGAGGCGCACGCACACCCATTGGGGAACCAGGAAGTCTGCAGGCTGGAGCCGGGCTCCGAATCCGAACGGGATTTCCCCGATTTTCGGAGCCCCGCCGCCCCCAACGCACCCGCAATTTCCCGGGAAAATCGAGCCCTTTGTGTCTGTCTTCATGGAAGAGGACTCAACAAACTTCCCAGGAATACTAGAGAACCAAGGGTCTGGCGAAAATGAGGAACTGAAAGAAATTAGTATTAGTAAAAAAATAGTACTGGAGAAATTAACGGGACTGAAAGTTGATAAATCCCAAGGACCTGATGATCTACATCCCAGGGTTTTGAAAGAGGTGGCTATAGAAATAGTGGATGCATTGGTTGTCATCTTCCAAAAATTCTCTAGATTCTGGAATGGTTCCTGCAGGTGGAGGGTAGTAACTGTAACCCAGCTATTTAAGAAAGGAGGGAGAGAGAAAACAGGGAACTACAGACCTGTTAGCCTGACATCAGTAGTAGGGAAAATGCTAGGGTCTATTATAAAGGATGTGATAACAGGACACTTAGAAAATAATAATAGGATTTGGCAGAGTCAACATGGATTTGTGAAAGGGAAATCGTGTTTGACAAACCTATTGGAGTTCTTTGAGGATGTGACTAGTAGAATAGATAAGGGGGAACCAGTGGATGTGGTTTATTTGGATTTTCAGAAGGCTTTCGATAACGTCCCACACAGAAGGTTGGTGAACAAAGTTAGAGCATGTGGAATTGGGTGTAATATACTGGCATGGATTGAAAATTGGTTAACAGACAGAAAACAGAGTAGGAATAATCAGGTCTTTCTCAGGTTGGCAGACTGTGACTCGTGGGGTATGGCAGGGATCGGTGCTTGGGCCCCAGCCATTCACAATCTATATCAATGATTTGGATGAGGGGACCAAATGTAATATTTCCAAGTTTGCTGATGACACAAAACTAGGTGGGAAAGTGAGTTGTGAGGAGGATGCAAAAAGGCTTCAAGGGGATAGAGACAGGCTAAGTGAGTGGGCAAGAACATGGCAGATGGAATATAATGTGGAAAAATGTGAAATTATCCACTTTGGTAGGAAAAACAGAAATGCAGAGTATTTTTTAAATAATGAGAGATTCGGAAATGTTGATGTTCAAAGGGACCTGGGTGTCCTTCTACATGAGTCACTGAAACCTAACATGCAGGTGCAGCAAGCAATTTGGAAGCCAAATAGTATGTTGGCCTTTATTACAAGGGGATTTGAGTACAGGAGTAAAGATGTCGTACTGCAATTATATAGGGCCTTGGTGAGACCGCACTCGGTCATATTGTGTACAATTTTGGTCTCCTTACCTAAGAAAGGATATACTTGCCATAGAGGGAGTGCAACGAAGGTTCACCAGACTGATTCCTGGGATGGCTGGATTGTCGAATGAAGTGAAATTGAGTAGATTAGGCCTGTATTCTCTAGAGTTTAGAAGAATGAGAGGTGATCTCATTGAAACATACCAAATTCTTACAGGGCTCGACAGGGTTGATGCAGGGAGGATGTTTCCCCTGGCTGGGGAGTCTAGAACCAGGGGTCACAGTCTCAGAATAAGGGTTAGGCCATTCAGGACTGAGATGAGGAGAAATTTCTTCACTCAGAGGGTGGTGAATCTTTGGATTTCTCTACCCCAGAGGGCTGTGGAGGCTCAGTCATTGATTACATTCAAAACAGAGATTGATAGATTTCTAGATATTAAAGGCATCAAGGGATATGGAGATAGAGCAGGAAAATGGCGTTGAGGTAGAAGATCAGTCATGATCTTATTGAATGGCGGAGCAGGCACGAGCGGCCGGACGGCCTACCCCTGCTCCTATTTCTTATTTTCTTATGTTCTTAATTGAACAATGGGTGGGCTTTAAGGAGGAGATGGTTTGGATACAGACTAGGTACATTCCCACAAGGGAGGAAGGTAGGCCAACTAAAGTCAGAGCTCCGTAGGTGACAAAAGAGATAGACAGTAAGATGAAACAGAAAAAAGGGGCATATGACAAATGTCAGGTTGATAACACAAGTGAGAACCAGGCTGAATATAGAACGTTCCGAGGGGAAATGAAAAAGGAAATAAGAGGGGCAAAGAGAGAGTATGGCGGCCAACATAAAAAGGAATCCAAAGTCTTCTATAGGCATGTAAACAGTAAACAGGTAGCAAAAGGAGAGGTGGGGCCAATTAGGGACCAAAAAGGAGATCTGCTCATGGAGGCACAGGGCATGCCAAGGTACTAAATAAGTACTTTGCATCAGCCTTTACCAAGGAAGAAAATGCTGCCAGAGTCTCAGTAAAGAAAGAAGTGGTTGAGATACTGGACGGATTAAAAATTGATAAAGAAGAGGTACTGCAAAGGCTAGCTGTACTTAAAGTAGATAAGTCGCCTGGTCCAGATGGGACGCATCCTAGGTTGCTGAGGGAAGTAAGGGTGGAAATTGTGAGGTACTAGCCATAATCTTCCAAACATCCTTAGATATGGGGGTGGTGTCAGAGGATTAGAGAATTGAAAATGTTACACCCTTGTTCAAAAAAGGGTGTAACTATAGGCCAGTCAGTTTAAACTCGGTGGTGGGGAAACTTTTAGAAACGATAATCCGGGACAGAATTAGCAGTCCCTTGGACTTGAAAAGGCTTTAAATTAAATAATGAGGACATAGAAACATAGAAAATAGGAGCAGGAGTAGACCATTCAGCCCTTCGAGCCTGCTCCGCCATTCAGTGTGATCATGGCTGATCCTCTATCTCAATACCATATTCCCACTCTCTCCCCATACCCTTTGATGCCTTTTGTGTCTAGAAATCTATCTAGCTCCTTCTTAAATATATTCAGTGACTTGGCCTCCACAGCCTTCTGTGGTAGAGAATTCGACAGGTTCACCACCCTCTGAGTGAAGAAATTTCTCCTCATCTCAGTCCTAAATGTCCTACCCCGTATTCCAAGACTGTGACCCCTCATTCTGGACCCCCGGGGTAACATCCTCCCTGCATCCAGTCTATCTTGCCCTGTCAGAATTTTATATGTTTCAATGAGATCCCCTCTCATTCTTTTAAACTCGAGTGAATACAGGCCGAGTCGACCCAATCTCTCCTCATACGACAGACCTGCCATCCCAGGGATCAGTCTGGTGAACCTTCACTGCACTCCCTCTATAGCAAGTATATCCTTTCTTAGGTAAGGAGACCAAAACTGCACTCAATACTCCAGGTGTGGTCTCACCAAGGCCCTGTATAACTGCAGTAAGACATCCTTGCTCCTATATTCAAATCCTCTTGCAATGAAGGTCTTCCATTTGCCTTCCTAACTGTTTGCTGCACCTGTATGTTTGCTTTCAGTGATTGGTGTACAAGGACACCCAGGTCCCTTTGTACATCAACATTCCCCAATCTATCACCATTTAAATAATACTCTGCCTTTTTGATTTTCCTTCCGAAGTGGATAACTTCACATTTATCCACATACTGCATCTGCCATGTATTTGCCCACTCACTCAACTTGTCTAAATCGCCTTGAAGCTTCTTTGCAGCCTCCTCACAACTCACGATCTCACCTAGTTTTGTGTCATCAACAAACTTGGAAATATTACATTTGGTTCCCTCATCCAAATCATTGTTATATATAGTGAATAGCTGGGGCCCAAGCACTGATCCCTGCGGTACCTGCCACCCCGTAAAAGACCCATTTATTCCTACTCTCAGTTTCCTGTCTGTTAACCAATTTTCAATCCATGCCAGTATATTACCCCCAATCCCATGTGCTTTAATTTTGCGCACGATGTGGGACTTTATCAAGGCCTTCTGAAAATCCAAATAAACCACATCCACTGGTACTCCCTTATCTATTCTATCAGTTACTTCCTCAAAAAACTCCAGTAGGTTTGTTAAACGTGATTTCTCTTTCATAAATCTATGTTGATTTTGTCTAATCCTGTTGATATTTTCTAGGTGTTCTGTTATCACATCCTTTATAATAGACTCCAGCATTTTCCCTACTATTGATGTTAGGCTAACCGGTCTGTAGTTCCCTGTTTTCTCTCCCTCCTTTTTTAAATAGTGGGGTTACATTTGCCACCCTCCAATCTGCAAGAACTGTTCCATAATCTATTGAATTTTGGAACATGACAACTAATGCATCCATTATTTCCATGGCTGCCTCTTTTAGTACTCTGGAATGCAGATTATCAGCCCCTGGGGTTTATCGGCTTTCAGTCCCATTAATTTTTCCAGCTCTATTTTTTTACTATTACTAATTTCCTTTAATTCCTCCTTCTCACTAGTCCCTTGGTTCCCTAGCATTTCTGGGAAGTTTTTTGTGTCCTCTTCCATGAAGACAGAACCAAAGTATTTGTTTAATTGCTCTGCCATTGCCCATTGTAAATTCTCCCGTTTCTGACTGTAAGGGACCTACATTTGTCTTCACTAATCTTTTTCTTTTTACATACTTGTAGAAGCTTTTACAGTTCATTTTTATGTTCCTTGCAAGTTTATCTCATACTCTATTTTTTCCCTCTTAATCAATCTCTTGGTCCTTTTTTGCTGAATTCTAAACTGCTCCCAATCCTCAGGCTTGCTACTTTTTTCTGGCAACTTTACATGACTCCTCTTTGGATCTAATACTATCCTTAATTTCTTTTGTTAGCCATGGTTGGGCCGCATTTCCTTTTGTGTTTTTGCGCCAGAAAGGAATGTATAATTGTTGCAATTCATGCATTTGTTCCTTAAATGTTAGCCATTGCCTATCAACTATCATGCCTTTTAATGAAGCTTCTCAATCTATCATAGTCAACTCACTCCTCATACCTTCGTAGTTTCCTTTGTTTAGATTTAGGACCCTAGTTTCGGATTGGACTACTTCACTTTCCATCTTAATGAATAATTCTATCATGTTATGGTCACTCTTCCCTAAAGGACCCTGCACAACAAGATTATTAATTAACCCCTTCTCATTGCACAGTACCCAATCTAGGATATCCTGTTCCCTGGTTGGCTCCTCAATGCACTGGCCTAAAAAAAAATCATACATGCTCCAGGAATTCATCCTCCACAGTATTATTGCTAATTTGGTTTGGCCAGGCTATATGCAGAGGCGAGGGATCAAGTAAGGAAAGATGTGATAAATTAAAGAAAGAAGACAAGGCAAGAGAGCAAGGTAGCAATTAGGGAAATGATAATCAAAGAATAGCAGGAAGGGACAGTGCATTCAAACTTAAGAGTGCACCAGCAGTTAAGACTAGATGTTGTAAAAAGACAGCACTAAAGGCTTTGCATCTGAATGTGCGTAGCATTCGTAACAAAATGGATCAATTGACAGCTCAAATAGAAATAAATATGTACGATCTGATAGCCATTACAGTGACATGGCTGCAAGATAACAAAGGCTGGAACCTGAATATTCAAGGGTACTTGACATTTCGGAAGGACAGGAAGCTAGGAAAAGGTGGAGGGGTAGCTCTGTTAATTAAGGATGACATGAGTATAAGAGAGAGAAATTACCTTAATTCTAAAGATCAAGAAGTAGAATCAGTTTGGGTAGAGATAAGAGGTCACTTGTGGGAGTAGTTTCTCGGCCCCCTAACAGTAACCACACTGTAGGATCGGGTATGCAGGAAGAAATAACGGGGGCTTGTGAGAAAGGAACATCGATAATTGTGGGTGATTTTAATCTACATATAGATTGGAAGAAGCTGATTGGCAAAGGTAGCCTGGAAGATGAGTTCATAGAGTGCTTTCGGGACAGTTACACAGAGCAGCATATTCTAGAGCCAAACCAGAGAGCAGGCTATTCTAGATTTGGTAATGTGTAATGGGACAGGATTAATTAATGACCTCATTGTAATGGAGCCTCTAGGTAGCAGTGATCACAATATGATTGAATTTTGCACTCAGTTTGAGGGAGAGAAGAGTAAGTCTAAGACTAGTGTTTTAAACTTAAGTAAGGGCAATTATGAAGGCATGAAGACAGAGCTGGCTAAAGTGAACTGGGAACTTAGGTTAAGGGATATATCAGTAGAGATGCAGTGGCAGACATTTAATGAGATATTTCATAACACTCAGCAAAGATACATTCCAGTGAGAAAGAAAGACTCTAGAGGAAGGACGTACCATTTGTGGCTAACTAAGGAAGTTAAAGATAGTATCAAATTGAAAGAAAAAACATACAATTCTGCGAAGATTAGTGGCAGGCCAGAAGATTGGACAGAATATAAATAACAGCAAGGAATGACTAAAAGAATAATAAGGAGGGAGAAATTAGAGTACGAGAGAAAGCTAGCTAGAAATATAAAAACAGATACTAAGGGCCCGATTTTAGCACCCGGTCTCGGGTGCGCTCTCGGCGGGGGGGCCTCGAAAATCCCGAAATCGAGGAGCGGGACCGGATCGCGCCTCAATCCCGCCCACTTCCGGGTTCCGCACTGACGTGTGGGGGTGCGTGCATAGCCCCCGCTGGTGGGAATCCCGCAGGCAATTAAAGCCAGCGGGGTTCCACTTGAGTGTATTTACCTAGGTATTTCAGGTCATTAAATGACCTGATTGAGCTGTTTATTTAACAAGTGTGGGATTTTACGGTGAAATGAAACTGTTTCCCATACTGGGGGAAACACTCACACTGCCAACGGACATGTTGCAGCCAGCAGCCTGTGGCAGCTGCCAAGGTGCATTCCACAGGTTGGGGGGGAGAGCCTTCACCAACGCAGGAGGACACTCCGTAACATTGGGCAACGCCTGCCCTCCACCACCCTCCTCCAAGCAAGAAGATTCACCGGCGTGGAAGTGCAACCCCAGTGCGAGGACACACTTTTCTTGCGTGCACAACCCCGCAGACCAACACCTGCCAGATGGGTGCTGCGTTGACATCCTCGGAGGACGAACAGCATGACCAGCCTCAGCAGCCTCGCAGTCCACGCCGTGCATCCCCACAACACAGTGCTGTGGCACATCCACCTGCACAGCAGGATGGAGGGCATCCGCAGAGAGAGATGCATCGCAGGAGGCACTACCCTCCGCACAGGGTCTACAGACTGAGGCTCAGCTTCATGGACCTCTCTGAGCAGCAGTGCATACGTAGGTTCAGAGTCACTCGCCAGGTAGTCGCCGACATCTGCAGCCTCCTTAATGACGAGCTGCTCCCGGATGGACCAAGCAGCATCTTCTTACCCGTCGCCGTCAAAGTCACCACTGCCCTCAACTTCTTCGCCTCCGGATCCTTCCAGGGTGCCACGGGGGACATCACCGGGGTCTGTCAGTCGTCTGCACACAAGTGCATAAGGCAGGTCACCAATGGGTTGTTCCGCAGGGCCTCGAACTACATCAACTTCGCCATGGATGAGCGCAGCCAGACGGAGAGGGCGGTTGGATTCCATGCTGTGGCTGGCTTCCCACGGGTGCAGGGTGTAATCGACTGCACCCACATCGCAATACGGGCACCTCCACATGAGCCAGGGCTGTTCATCAACAGGAAGGGGTATCACTCCATGAACGCCCAGCTCATTTGTGACCACCGCCAGAGATTCCTACACGTGTGCGCCAGATAACCTGGCAGCTGCCACGATGCCTTCGTCCTCAGGGAGTTCACCGTCCCGCCCCTCTTCCACGCACCCAACACCGGCAACGGCTGGCTCCTCGGCGACAAGGGATATCCCCTGCACACGTGGCTTATGATACCTCTGAGGAACCCCATTACCGAGCCGCAGCGTCGATATAATGACAGCCACATTGCTACCAGGTCTACAATTGAGCAGGCTATAGGGCTGCTCAAGATGCGCTTCAGGTGCCTTGATCGTTCCGGGGGAGCGCTCCAATACACGCCACTCCGAGTGGGACGAATTATAGTTGTCTGCTGTGCCCTGCATAACATGGCACTACAGAGAGGGGTGCCGCTGGAGGAGGCCCCATGCACACCCGCCACCCACATTGAGGACGACAATGAGGAGGAGGAGGAAGAGGGAGAGGAGGAGGAACGACCCATGGGCCGAACACCGGTTCACCTGCGTGCTCGTCAGGCCAGGGAGGCACTCATATGCCAACGGTTCACCTAACATCACACTGTGTGAGGCGTTCACATGTCATAACGTGCACAGACGAGGGTCCATACAGGCTCCCTCCACAGAAGAGTGGTGCCTGTACACCTGCACCCACTGTATTATGCCCAATGGGTGGGACGGGGTGGTCGTCGTCATGATGAGGCGCACGGAAGGGACATATTGCACAAGCCGCAGAATTATGGACAAGAGGTGGCTGCATTGGTGAGAAAAAGTGAGTTTATTTTGTGTTGACATTCAAATAGTGGAAATAAAAAAAATAGACAAACACCCTGGTGCAATGCCTGTGTGCTCACGGAACTTTAGGCTTTCGTTTACGGGTACCCCTACGTGGTGCTACCCCTGTGGCTCCAGCAGAGGTGGTGGCAGGTTGCTCCTGTTCGTGCCCTGACCTGGTAGATGCTTTGGGCCGATGCCCCCTGGGTTTCGGTGCCCGTGAGGGCACCTCCACAGACTGCTCCTCCTGCACCTGTGCAGGGGCAGACTCGGCCACCTGGATAGGATGGACTATTGCGGGCACTGGTTGAGAGGGGGGCAACGGGTGAGACGTGGGGGCGCCTTGAGTAGCGTCCACACTTCCATTTCCCCGTTCACCATCTTCCTTCTCATGGCCAAGGCCCACATCACCCCTTCCACCCTGCTGGACGGCAGTTTGGATGACCTGGGTGAGACCTTGCAAGGCCACCTCCAATGTATCTGTCAACCTGTTGATGGCGGCAGAATGTTGCTCACCCTGAATCTGAACAGCCGTTGTGAGGGCCTGGATGGACTCATTGGTGAGCTGTGCGTGACGCTCGAGGTAGGCTAGCCTGTCCTCCACCGCAGACGTTCCCACACCTACCCGCGACACTATCTCAGAGATGCCTTCACGTCCCTGCGACACTATCTCGGCGATACCCTCCTGCACCTGTGACACCATTCCCCTCATGCAGGAGTTGGACTCCTCCATCCTCCGTGCGATTGTGGAGAGTGCGCGTGGCACCTCTCCCAGTACCTCAGCAATGTGCTGGTGCCCCTCGACGACTCTCCTTTTGACTGGTGGCCCCCTGGGTTCAGCATCTGGGTCCGGCTGAGCAGAGCCTGGGGAAGAGTGCTCCCACCGACGCGGACCCTCCGCGGCTGACCCTGCCACCAGGGTCTGCTCATGCTCACGTGTGTGCGCTGACTCACCATGTGCAATCCCAACTAACTGAGGGGGGGGACCCACCGAGGTGTGTATATCTGCGCTGTTGGATGCAAGGCTCATGTGTGACGATGCACCCTCAGAGACGGGCATGTCCTCTGAGGAATCCCCCTCAACCGAAACGTCGATCGCAGACGGCCCTGCAAGAGAACAGAGGGCAATATCAGGCATGTGTCCAAATGTGGCGGTGCGGCATATGCCATGTGATGCTAAGATCATTCGCGCTCATGAGTGCTGAGTGCTAGCTTTCCCTTACCGGCCGCTTCGACAGAACCAGACTCGCCATCCGCCACCGACAGGCAATGCAGCGTGCGGCTGATCTCCAGTGCCTCGACCTCGGCGTCTGTCAGGGCCACCTCGTGTGGCGGGCCCCCTCCGGTGCGTGCCCTATCGCGTGCGTTCCTGCACCTCTTCTCCTGTGAGGGCAAAAAACAAAAACGTTATTGAATGATGATTACAATGTGAGACGCTTCAAGCATTGGTGTGAGTGGGTTGAGCGTGTGGCAGATGGATGGGAGGATGCGTGTGCCACATGGCCATCCCATTGTATGAGCATTGGGGTGTGTGGTAGTGGTCGAGTGGGGACAGGGACGGTGGGTACGTGCAGGCACTGTGAGGATGATAGTTGGTTGGCTGTGAGGATTGGTGCGGGACCGCAGTGCTGTCATTTGAGATGGGGTTGTGAGGTGGTTGAGGTGATGTGGAAGACGGAGTGAGGCAGAGTGCGTTAGTGTACTCACTTTTCCGGACCTGGTGAGGTCATTGAATCTCTTGCGGCACTGCATCCAAGTGCAGGTGGTGTTGCCCCTGCTTGTGACCTGCTTGAGGAAATATCAAGCAACGCGGATAAAGGGGATCCTGTGGATGTGGTATACTTGGATTTCCAGAAGGCTTTTGACAAGGTGCCACATCAAAGGCTGCTACTTAAAATAAGAGCTCATGGTGTAACAGGGGGTAACATGTTGGCATAGATAAAGGATTGGTTAGCTAACAGGAAACAGAGAGTAGGCATAAATGGGTCATTTTCAGGTTAGCAAGATGTAACAAGTGGAGTGCCACAGGGATCAGTGCTTGGGCCTCAACTATTTACAATCTATATCAATGACTTGGATGAAGGGACCGAATGTGGATAGGGTGGATAAAGAGAAACTATTTCCGCTGGTTGGGGATTTTAGGAGTAGGGGGCACAGTCTGAAAATTAGAGCCAGACCTTTCAGGAGCGAGATTAGAAAACATTTCTACACACAAAGGGTTGTAGAAGTTTGGAACTCTCTTCCGCAAACGGCAATTGATACTAGCTCAATTGCTAAATTTAAATCTGAGATAGATAGCTTTTTGCCAACCAAAGGTATTAAGGGATATGGGCCAAAGGCAGGTATATGGAGTTAGATTACAGATCAGCCATGATCTTATCAAATGACGGAGCGGGCACGAGGGGCTGAATGGCCTACTCCTGTTCCTATGTTCCTATGTATGGTTGCGAAATTTGCTGATAACACAAAGGTAGGTAGGAAAGTAACTTGTGAAGAGGGCATAAGGAGTCTGTAAAGAGATATAGATAGGCAAGTGAGTGGGCAAAAATTTGGCAGATGGAGTATAATGTGGGAAAATGTGAACTTGTCCACTTTGGCAGGAGGAATAGAAAAGCAGTATATTATTTAAATGGAGAGAGATTGCAGAACTCTGAGGTACAGAGGGATCTGGGTGTCCTAGTACATGAATCACAAAAAGTTAGTATGCAGGTACAGCAAGTTATTAGGAAGGCAAATGGAATGTTGTCATTTATTGCAAGGGGAATGGAATATAAAAGTAGAGATGTTTTGCCACAGTTGTACAGGGCATTGGTGAAATGACATCTAGAATACTGTCTGCAGTTTTGGTCTCCTTATTTAAGAAAAGACATAATTGATTTGGAGGCGGTTCAGAGAAGGTTCACTCGACTGATTCCTGGAAAGGTTGGACAAGATGAGCTTGTATACATTGGAGTTTAGAAGAATGAGAGGTGATCTTATTGAAACATATAAGATCCTGAGGGGACTAGAAGGGGTAGATGCTGATGGGGATGTTTCCGATAGATGTATCATGAAGGGTCATGAAGGGTCTAGACAGAATAGTTAGAGAGAAACTGTTCCCATTGGTGGAAGGTTCAAGAGCCAGAGGAGATAGGTTTAAGGTGATTGGCAAAAGGACCAAAGGTGATTTGAGGAAAATCTTTTTTACACAGCGAGTGGTTATGATCTAGAATGCACTGCCCGAGGAGGTGGTGAAGGCAGATTCAATCCTGGGTTTCAAAAAGGAACTGGATAAATACATGAAAGGAAAAAAATTGCAGGGCTACGGGGATAGGGCGGGGGAGTGGGACTAGCTGGATTGCTCTTGCATAGAGCTGACACGGACTTGATGGGCCGAATGGCCTCCTTCTGTGCTGTAACCTTTCTATGATTCTATGATTCTAGACTCTGATGAATCAGTATGAACATACGAAATTGACAGGCAGGAAAAGACCAGCTGGTCCATCAAACCTGCCCCACACCATGGTGGCTGAAGCATCGTGAATCCCCTCCACCCCGACCCCACCCCTCTCTCCCTCCTCCCCATCTCCTGGGAGAGGTTAAAAAAAAGTGAAATAACCCACGGCCAATAAGGGAAAAAAATCCAGTAATTTAGCTGCGAATAGTTTTTAAATGTTTTGAAATGGGTTCACATCCACTGCATTAGATACCATCCATTCCGAAAGTTATTTCGAAGTCTGAGGCAGATAACTCTCAGATTACATTTAATTCAAGGTTCCCTTAGCTCATTGCTGTTTAAACTGGGGCCCATGGGCCACTTGTAACTCCTGAGCCCGAGTAATCCAACATCCAAAGCCCAAGACCTATTTGTGCTTATACTTCTTATTCGCTGTTTGAATTCTGGTGACTTTAATCGATGAATAAATCCTAAATCAGAACACTGAAGTCAGTTAGCGTCGGCAACTGAAGATACAAGCAAATTTATGGGAACCTGGGATTTGATTTGAACACAAAAACCTTGGACGCTCCCGCCTCAGTTTAGAATCTTGCACCTTGGCTACGCACTAAGCACCCTGAACTTCCAAGGCGTTCTTCTTTCGGATGGGATGTTAAACCGAGGCCCTTTTTGCCCTCTCAGGTGGACGTAAAAGATCCCACGACACTAATTGAAGAGGAGCAGAGAAGTTCTCCCCAATGCCCTGGCCAAAATTTATCTCTCAACCAACATCACTAAGACAGATTATCTGGTCATTATCACATTGCTGATGGTGAGATCTTACTCTGTGCAAATTGGCTGCCGTATTTCCTACATTACAACAGTGACTATACCTCAAAAGCATTTAATTGACTGTAAAAGGCTTTGGGATGTCCTGAGGTCGTGAAAGGTGCTATATAAATGCAAGTCTTTCTTTCTTTTGTTCTGATCTCCTGCCATAACTTTGGTGGGGAGATTGGTGCAATCCCTCCCTCACCTCAGAGGAAAAGGCATTTTTTTGCAACAGCGTGTCCGGCCAATCTCCTGCTGGAAAACCACCTGGGAAATTCCAGGCGGAAGTGCTTTTCCACATCCATCCAGCCAACTTCCTTCAGGATTTCAATACCTGAAGGATATTCTCCTCCCCTAAACATCCAATGTGTATTTCCAATTGTTGCAATACAATACAAAGATAGCCTTAATGCTGGGTCACAACCAAACCCTTTCTCTGATGCACTTTACTTAATGATACTTGTTAAAAGGTGTGAGCTCACTTGCTATTTTTGCCTCAGAGCTGCGATTCCCCAAATGGTGACTTCCCCATCAGTTGTGGGAGGGCCTCACAATCCTGACTTCACTCACCTCTTTGGGAACACTCTCGCCTTCTATATGGAAATAGTGTGAAGAAATCATTTAGCATCACCTCTTGGCTAAAGAATCCATTCTCTTTTCTTCCTTCTCCAATATTCTTTCTTTTCTCTGTTTAATGTTTTACATTGGTTTTGCACATTTTCCAAACCTACTCTTACCTTAAGTTGTCTTTTTTATGAAAGAAAAGTAATGTTTGAAGTTTTTATTTTGGGAAGCACGATACTTTATACAAGTGTTGTAGAGCCAATAAAATGAATTCATCTTACACTGTCAGCAGTAGATTTATTGTGAAAGGAGATATACATCTGCATTGGAACCAAGTTACACAATCAATGCAAGCAATCTCCAGTTGACTGCAGTTGGCAGTAATACATTTTGGCATTGGAAACTGAGATAGATCCTCTCTACCCAATGCTGTAAGCAATCCCTCACAACTGCCATAGCTCAAGAGCCCTTAAATTGTTTAATATATTTGTCTTTTCTCTTTAACCTCCATACTTAGCCACTTGGGTCTAGGTTTTGAATCCATCTTCCTGCTTCTGTGTGGTATAACCTGATTTGCACCCTCTCCAATGTTATGGTGGGATGTTTAGTATTGGACTAGATTTTCTGAAGTTAAAACAAATGGATCACTGTCAGCATTATAATCGGATTGACTTGGTTAGTCTTCTGCCCCTCTTCCTCCTCCATTTTAACGGAGCAGCAACCTTAGACCCTATTGGCTATAGCTGTCTTGTGATTTTCACAAAGTGCGGGGAGGGGGAACAATAACAGAAAAAGATTATTCAGTGGCTCAGTGAGTTTGTCGTGACAGACTGGAATGTCGCAGGTTTAATCCCCTCTGACTCTGCTGAGTTAGCTGACGTCAGCCCGGGCAGCAGTAGCAGCTGCCCTCAGTGACAAGCAGTAATGGGAATATCAAGCAGGGTTCGTGCTCCTGCTCGAGTACCCTCCAAACCTGCATCCCCCCCCAACCACCAGCCCATTGGATGTGTGGATGTCAAGTGAGCACAGATTTAGGGGTTTGGCCGCAATGCTTTTCACTGCTTGCTGCCACTCACCATCGAGAGTCACTTATGGAGGATGAGTGCTTGAGGAAGGAACTGGAGGGTGACAAATGTCGGTGAAATCGAACTGCAGCAAGGAGTCACAGCTTTTAGGAGAGAAGTGGTGGGGAGGGGAGAAAATCACAGAAAATTTAGAATCACTAATAGAAGCATAGAATCATAGAAAATAGGAGCAAGAGTAGGCCGTTCGGCCCTTCAGGCCTGCTCCACCATTCAAAATGATCATGGCTGATCGTCTAACTCAGTACCCTGTTCCCGCTTTTTCCCCATATCCCTTGATCCCTTTAACATTAAGAAATATATCTATCTCCTTCTTGAATAGATCTAATGACTTGGCCTCCACTGCCTTCTGTGGTAGAGAATTCCACAGGTTCACCACCCTCTGAGTGAAGAAATTTCTCCTCATCTCGGTTCTAAATGGCATACCCCATATCCTGAGACTGTGACCCCTGGTTCAGTCAATACGGTTGCATGAATGAGCTGTTCAATTAGGGGAAGGGATAGACATGTATATAAAGTCGCTAGACGACCTCTTTCCCAGTTTTCCTCCTTTTGTTTTACACACATCATGAAATCTTCCTGGCTGCTACACAGGTCATGTCCATACTTTGGTTAAATACATAAAAACATTAAATATATTAAAACCAGTTGTCTAGGGTAGAAGATTCACCCTACACAACCTAAAGCTTCTGTCTAGTTTATTAATATGTCTTTACGCCCACACTCACACACATAACACACACACACGCATTCACACACATAACACACACAGTCATAATACACACACTCACAGGCACATAACACATACAATCGCTCACACATAACATGCACATTCATTCCCGCAGAGACACACACGTACACACGCATACTCACCCACACAGAGACACACTCACAATCACTCACTCAAACACATACACACTCACAGAGATATATGCACACTCACACTCACTTACAGAGACACTCACAAAGAGACACATGCACACACAGAGATACAGTCACACAGAGACACACACTCACAATCACTCACAGAGACGCACATTTGGACAAACATATGCACACATATACACACAAGGACATATGCACGCACACACGTGCAGACATGCAGCAGCAAATAGAAACATAACCATCACACGAGAGGACACCACCAACCAGGTGCATGGTTCATACTCCTGTGACTCGGCCAACGTTGTCTACCTCATACGTTGCAGGAAAGGATGCCCCAGAGCATGGTACATTGGCGAGACCATGCAGACGCTGCGACAACGGATGAACGGACACCGCGCAACAATCGCCAGACAGGAGGGTTCCCTCCCAGTCGGGGAACACTTCAGCAGTCAAGGACATTCAGCCACCGACCTTCGGGTAAGCGTACTCCAAGGCGGCCTTCGAGACACACGACAACGCAAAATCGTCGAGCAGAAATTGATAGCCAAGTTCTGCACCCATGAGGACGGCCTCAACCGGGATCTTGGGTTCATGTCACGCTACACGTTACCCCATCAGCGAACAAATGTTATCTGTTTTTAATATAACGGGTCATTTGCTGTCTTTTCTATGTCTTTGCCTCTCTCTCTCTGTTTTTTTTTGGTGGCTTGTATATTCGGTGGCCTTTTAGGTAACACCTCTCTGTCTGCACACTGTGATTGCCGTGGCAACGGGCAGTTGGAAAGACTATCTGTAATCACCAGGCATTGTTCTGTGATTTATAAGTGTGAAGAGTTCGAGGATTTCATTTCCACAACATTCACCTGAGGAAGGAGGAAGCCTCCAAAAGCTTGTGAATTTCAAATACAATTGTTGGACTATAACTTGGTGTTGTAAAATTGTTTACAATAGAAACATAAGGGAAGAAAACGTTTCCTTTTCCCTTCTCGTGCATGTGCCACAGGCATCGCACTCACCACGCAGTGCTTTGGGGGACTGTAAATCTATCTGCCAGGAGTTTTGTAGCCAGACTGTATCATCTTGATTTTATAGTGAATGGTTTGGCACTTTTCATTATATGTGTTGGCCAAATTGCTCAGTGAATTACAACCCAGAGACAAGGAGGCCCCTTTTTATTATGGTTGTGCATCTCACAAAATGCAGTGTCCCACAGTTTTAAAGCTGTGATTTGAATGGTGCAAACAGCACAGATCTGTTGCTCCTGGTCAGAGCTGTAAACACTGGGGCAATGTTTGCACTGAGATGCTTGATTAAAAAAAAAGAGTGAAACCAAATGTAAAAACCATTTTAAACCTACATAATAGTCAGGAAGAATTACATCAGAACAGGGTACACTCATTAAACTAACATGAGCGAGTCTGAGTCCAAACAAGTCAGTCTTGACAAGTCTGCCTGATTTACAGATACTTTGAATTAAATCTTCAATTGCTTCTAATATGTGCTTAATTGTTTTAGAGTGTTTGGCCAATAACTCGGCAACAAGTCAATGCCTTCAACAACAACAACTTGCATTTATAAAGCACCTTTAATGTAGTAAAAGATCTCAAGGTGCTTCACCGCATCATTATCAGACAAAAATTGACACTGAGCCAGGTGACCAAAGCTTGGTCAAAGAGGTAGGTTTTAAGGAGCGTTTTGAAGGAGGAGAGAAAGGTGGAGAGGCGGAGAGGTTTAGGGAGGGAATTCCAGGGCTTGGGGCCTAGGCAGCTGAAGGCTGTCGAGAGAGTTGCCGAAGTGGAAAAATAAAAGGCATTTTGGCAAAGCCTGCATTGCATGGAGAGGAAGAAGGATCAGAACAACCCATGTGTCATTCAATGACCTTAGTCACAAGTGATAAAATGATGTCTTTCAGCAGTCTTTGGCGTCGATTTCACTTGGCAAACTTGGTTTTGACAGGGTGATAAGGGCCTAAAAATGGGGTTGGTCGCCTTACCGCCCCTGTTAACCCCGATGATCGGCTTGCGGCCATTTTTAAAGGGGCCGACTGCTGGGCTGGCAAAGCGTCCGCCTGTTTCAGGCAGTAGGTTCCTTTTAATATGCAAATCGGGGTCTGATGATGGACACAGGACCCCGATTTCTATTTTAGCTGAGAACTGATCGGTGCGTGCGCCGTGCATTCTACTTCCAGTTCCACGGGCAATCGAGGAGATGAGGCCTAGCAAAGGTAAGTCTGAAAATATCTTTGTCGGCCCGGAGGAGCAGGATTCTGGGCCGCTGCCGTTCTAGGAGCACTCCCCACCCTGCACTTACTTTGCAGCCGGCCTGGGCGACCCAATATTGGCCAGCCTTTATCTGGCGAGCTGCAACGGGACGTTTGCTTGGCACCCTACTGGTCGCCAGTCTGACGTAAATGAGGCCGGGGCCTCAAAATGGTGGCTGCCTCTTTGCCGCCAGGATGGGCGCGTTCTGCCTGTCGGCCGCCCGAAATTCAAATTCGACCCCTTTAGGTTCTATTTTCCCACAGACAAAAAAAAAATGGCTTGTCAAACCTCTTTTCACGAAGACAGTAAGAACAGAACCTGTATCCCATTAGTCCCCCCCACCATCGCACGAAGCAAAGTCAAAGACCAGTTCCCTGTAATATTACTGTAATATCATTAAGAGATCCCATCTGTTTCCTCAGCGGTCACGGAAAGGGCGTCGATTCCCAATAAACGTCTCCTCAGTGACGGACTTTAATGTGATTAACAGAAAGTGTTTCCTAATTCTGATTCTAATAAGTTTAACTGCTGCGGCGACTCCTCCCTTGCTTTCTACCTCTCGTGCTAATCGCAGCTGGAGGACTTTCTGCACAAACTAGGAAATTCCACAGGGCTGTGGGTCTGTTACTCATCAGAGAGGCTGGATGAATTCAAGACAGTTATTGCGGACTCACTGGTTCCGATTAACACTTTCTGAGGAAGCGGACGGAAGCTCGCGCTGTATGAGGTGATGCAAGGCCTTTCTGAGCACTTATCGTCCCTAAAAGAAGCTCTTTTGAGAGAGGAGGTTTCTTTCCTTCAACGATGAGTGGGGGGGGGGTGGTGGGGGGGGGCGCAGAATGCCAGGGGCATGTTTAGTGGCTGGGAGGAGCGGAGGAGGAGGAGCTGGTTCCACGGCGATACAACTACAGTGGAACCTGCTACCATATGGAATAGTTGAAGTGATTAGTATAGATGCATTTAAGGGGAAGCTAGATAAACATATGACGGAGAAAGGAATGGAAGGATATGTTGATAGGGTGAGATGAAGTGAGGTGGGAGGAGGCTTGGGTGGAACATAAACATCGGCATAGGCCTGTTGGGCTGAATGGCCTGTTTCTGTACTGTACTTTCTATGTAATTCTATGTAACTGCGTTCTTTGCGACTCTAAGCAATTGGACACAACTCAAATCTGAGCCTCGAATGAAATTCAAACTCATCTCAAGGATAACCAGTTTTAGGACTGACCACTAGATAGATTTATATGCGTAGAAATACATAGACGTTACAACATGCAAACAGACCATTTGGTCCATGTTGGCATTTACCCTCCACGCGAGCAAATAGTCCTAATGATATTTCCCCACCCTGTTCCCATATTTCCTTTTCCTCGGGCTATTGCAGTCAGCTACCATAGTGAGCAGGAGTCAGTCAGCTACAATAGTGAGCAAGAGTCAGTCAACAACAGTAAAGGGCAGGAGTCAGTCATCTACCATAGTGAGCAGGAGTCAGTCAACAACGGTAGTGGGCAGGAGTTAGTCAGCTGCAGTAGTGATCAGGAGTCAGTCAACAACGATAAAGGGCAGGAGTCAGTCAGCTACCATAGTGAGCAGGAGTCAGTCAACAATGGTAGTGGGCAGGATTCAGTCAGCTACAGTAGTGAGCAGGAGTCAGTCATTCTCTAAATGAGTTACCTGTCATTTAGACACATTCGGGTAAAATCGACATGAGGACGTTTAATTCAGGATGGCCTAGAAGAATGAGGACAGTGGCAATCTTGTCCATTCGAGGGGAAGGTGCGCACAACTGCACTCTCATAATTTCTAAGGGAATTTCCTTTGAAAAATTAAAATAGGATTTCCATCCAAACAAAACAAAATGTGGCATGATCTTTAATAGCAATAATTATTCGTCCAGTTTCTGGGTCAGGTCGACTTATTTCCAGTTGTTCGATTTTGTATATTTATATAACGGAAGGGATAATTAGTCAGGAACGATTTCTATAAACACAGCAAACATTTAAACATACATTTCAAAATTATGCCCTTGTTGACTTGTTTAGTTTGGACTGGAATTTGAGTTTATAATAAGGATTTTCAATGGGGCATGTCACAGGCAACTGTGTGGAATGATAAATGTCTTCAGCAGAGAGGGAAAACCATGGAGCTAATGAGCCAGGAGTGGGTTATGGGGAGCCAGCTCCCATGAATGGAGATTTGTAATATCGCACTTTGTTCTGTTTCTAAGGGGCTTTCAATTGAAAGAACTGCTTCAATTTTAACCAAACCTGATGAGGCGTATTTTTTTTATTCGTCCATGGGATGTGGGCATAGCTGGCGAGGCCAGCATTTATTGCCCATCCCTAATTGCCCTTGAGAAGGTGGTGGTGAGCCGCCTTCTTGAACCGCTGCAGTCCGTGTGGTGAAGGTTCTCCCACAGTGCTGTTAGGAAGGGAGTTCCAGGATTTTGACCCAGTGACAATGAAGGAACGGCAATATATTTTCAAGTTGGGATGGTGTATGACTTGGAGGGGAATGTGCAGGTGGTGTTGTTCCCATGTGCCTGCTGCACTTGTCCTTCTAGGTGGTAGAGGTCGCGGGTTTGGGAGGTGCTGTCGAAGAAGCCTTGGCGAGTTGTTGCAGTGCATCCTGTGGATGGTATACACTGCAGCCACAGTGCGCCGGTGGTGAAGGGAGTGGATGTTTAGGATGGTGGATGGGGTGCCAATCAAGCGGGCTGCTTTGTCCTGGATGGTGTCGAGCTTCTTGAGTGTTGTTGGAGCTGCACTCATCCAGGCAAGTGGAGAGTATTCCATCACACTCCTGACATGTGCCTCGTAGATGGTGGAAAGGCTTTGGGGAGTCAGGAGGTGAATCACTCGCCGCAGAATACCTAGCCTCTGACCTGCTCTTGTAGCCACAGTATTTATATGGCTGGTCTAGTTAAGTTTCTGTTCAATGGTGACCCCCAGGATGTTGTTGGTGGGGGATTCGGCGATGGTAATGCCGTTGAATGTCAAGGGGAGGTGGTTAGACTCTCTCTTGTTGGAGATGGTCATTGCCTGGCACTTGTCTGGCGCGAATGTTACTTACCACTTATCAGCCCAAGCCTGGATGTTGTCCAGGTCTTGTTGCGTGCGAGCGTGGACTGCTTCATTATCTGAGAGGTCAGGGGTCGGACGCCTGTTTTACATGCCCCCTCCCACTGATTTCACGCTCCACTGAAGTCAATGAAGCATAAAATCAAGCCAGGTGCAAATCTGGCGTCCGACTCCGAAATGGGATCAGGAAACAATTTTAAGGAGTATTTCCCTTTATTGTTTGTTTTGTGCTCATTGAAATGAAGGATGTTGATACTGGGGGGATGGAGCACTTTTTCATTTTTTGAACCAGTGTCAGCATCAAGCACTCCCAGATCATGGTTAGATGCAGAGTAACAATCCCTCTACTCTACCCCAACCTCAGAAGAGTGCTTTCTACTGTACCAGTGCAATATATTTCCACTTCCCATAAGGTGTCAGCTGTGGCTCAGTTGGTAGCACTCTCACCTCTGTGCCAGCAGGTTGTGGGTTCAAGTCGCACTCCAGAGAATGGAACACAAAATCTCAGCTGACAATCTGGTGCAGCACTGAGGGAGTGCTGTACTGTCAGAGGTGCTGTCTTTTAGATGAGATGTTAAACTGAGGCCCCACATCAGGTGGATGTAAAAGATCCCACGGCACTATTTCAAAGAAGAGCAGAGAAGTTCTCCCCCGTGTCCTGGCCAATATTAATCTCTCAACCAACATCACTGCAACAGACTATCTGGCCATCATAACATTGCTGTTTGTGGGAGCTTGCTGCCACGTTTCCTACATTACAACAGTGACTACACTTCAGAAGTACTTAATTGGCTGTAAAGTGCCTTGGGACATCCTGGGGTCGTGAAAGGCACTATATAAATGCAAGTTTTCTTTCCACACCAGCCATCACGTGCCCTCTCTGGGTGGGATTGCTAATTTGTGCCAGTTTTGTACAGTGAGTCCAGAAGCAGGTTCAGCCTCCTTTTGAGTAGGACCCTTACAATTAGCAGTCAGAGGAGACGTTCATTCCATTAGTCTGGGTAGGATTTGTTGGGTTTCTGCGTCGTATGACCTGCCCTTTAAAATTTCAGCGAGAGAGGGGGTGGGGTGTGTGTGAGGAGATCACGGCGGCATGGTCCCTGGGATTTGCGATGGGGGTCAAGGGTTACCAGGATGAGTGGGTGGGGGTTCTGCTCCACCACACTTGCGCCAGCGGAGCTGTCACCAGTAAATTTTAGAGCTTCAGTCTGTCCACACGTGTGTTTTGCAAGTTATCAGGGCATGGAGCAGGAGGTTTGCGTCTGTTACGAGATGGATATTGGGTAAATCACTGATCCCTAGTTCCACCACATACTACAGTTATGTCCAGCGCTGCAGTTTCCTGTGCTCTCCTCACACATTATGATTTGGTACTCATTTTCTCTACCTCAGGAGGATGAGAGGCTGAGTGAACTACAATGGGATTCAAAACCTAAGACCTTTTGTCTCTGAGTCCAGAGCAGGACTGACTGACTACCTGACCTTTATATAGGAACATAGGAATTGCTAGACGAGAAAAGACCAAGGCCCATCTAGTTCGCCTTCTATCATTCTGGTGGTCGCATGGTACAATGATAATGGAGTTATTGACTAATCATAGCAATCAATTTCTATCAATTTGTCTATAACTGACCCAAATATGACATGAGGAAAACCCCAGTGTGGAACGCTTTGGGAACCGTAGTCACCTGTCCATCCCAAGCATGCTACTCTTACCAAATGTCATGTCTCAAGCTGCTCATCCTTCTGTGCTGTAAGATTCTATGATTCTAAGATTAGAGCCCTGAATTTCCGTGTGTTTTCTCCGGATCTTACATAGAATCACATAGAATTTATAGCCCATTCGGCCCAACAGGTCTGTGCCAGTGTTTATGTTCCACACGAGCCTCCTCCCACCCTACTTGGTCTAACCCTATCTGCATATCCTATTCCTTTCTCCCTCATGTGTTTATCTAACTTCCCCTTAAAGGTATCTATGCCATTCCTTGTGGTAGCAAGTTCCATATTCTCACCACCCTCTGGGTGAAAAAAGTTTCTCCTGAATTCTTTATTAGATTTATTAGTGACCGTTATTAGTCTCCCATCATATCTTCGATGGGAGAGCAGCAGAACCTCGGGGATAGCAGCTTAATGGGCCATTTTTCCAGGTGTTCCGCCGATTTCCCACCAATTGTCCTATCCAATATTTATCCCTCAGTCAACATCACTAAAAACAGATGATCTGGTCATTATATCATAAGGTTTGTGGAACCTTACTGTGCTCAAATTGGCTGCCACGTTTCCTACATTACAACAGTGACCATGCTGCAAAAGTACTTCATTGGCTGTAAAGCGCTTTGGGATGTTCTGAGGTCTTGAAAGGCGCTATAGAAATGCAAGTCTTTCCTTTTTTATGTCAGCTCTACTCAGTCTCGACTCTTCCCAATTCATTAACACGTGTACCGTTATAACAATTCCTCAGATTTGGTAGTGTTGAACAGAGATTGGAGTCAGAATAAATTCTGAACCCAAAGTGCCCTGAATAGACCAAGTTAAGGTTAAACAACCAAGCATCACAAACTTGTGCATTTCGTCCCCAAGTCTGTGTTAGTCTCCCAGCTGCAATGGTGCACGTTGAAGGGAATGGCTGCTGCCTGAGGATAGAACTACAGCATTAAAAATAAGTGCTTTAATATTTTGTTTAAAACTTCTATCCTGGCAGCTGATGCTATAACTAGGAAATTACCCGATTCCTATTAGTCTAAGACAAAGAGGGCTGAGCCTCATGAAGGTGTTTCAATTCAATTCATTGTGGCCGATGGGGAGAGTTTAAACATTTACCATGGTGTCGATGCATCAGATCTGAACTGATGATGGTCTTTGCCCATACTTCTAATCTTATTTTGAAACATTGTGCCATGAAGGTAGACTTCAGTTTCTGAATTTCAAACCACCCAAACACTCATTGCTATTGTTGAGCTGTTGTTGTTGAGTAGGCCTCCAGATAGGTTTGGATGATGAAGTCCCTTTTGGCTCATTTGACCTCATCCTTCGAGAATACCAACCCTATCATCTCCCCATTACAGCTTTAGCACCCACCTGAGCAGGCAGACAGGACCTTAGTTTAACACCTCACCCAAAGCATAGAAAGCTTATTGTAGCTGGTATTCCCAGGCAGTCTTCTACCTATGTAGTAACTAGTCCTGGCCCTGCTTAGTTTCCAGTGTCAGATGAGATTGGAAGTAATCTGAGCAGTTTGGCCAAGGACAAAAATAGAAAATTCCCAAACCGGGAATCAAACTAGTCACAGCAGTAAGAGCACCGAATCCTAACCACTAGGCCACGCGGTGCTTCTATTAGTTTCCTCCTTCAGCTAGGGGAGTGGACCATTGACATCCAGCACCATGGCCCTGCTCCTGATGTTGATCCAATACCGGGACTAGGCACATTCAGTATTTTAACTTCCAAATGCCAACCATTTTTGCGATGCAGTGGCACAAAGAAACTTACTTGATAACAAGTCAAGGAAATTGTGCCTTCAGCTGATTCAAGTGGGCACAGCAGCAAAACTAGGTAAGAGGACTACCTTATAAAATATTTTCCTGCTGGCTTGATACTTGCATCCATAAAAATGCTGGCAGACATCGCTTGAAGCTTCGAGTGGTGGCAACATACAGGCTTTTTGTTTTATATGGGATTAGTTGCTATTAACCACATAATTCTGGTGTGAAATATAGCACTCCACTACTGCAAAGCCCATTTACAGAATAGTAAATGGTTACTATTACCCAAGACGGTAGCTGAGTCTGAGAGCCAGTTGAACTTCCAGTTTGGGTTAACTGCATGTGACTCTAGGTGATGAACTTCCTTGGACCTTCTTCTGCTCCGCCTCGTAACTTCGGCGAAATCCCTGCTTATGTGCATAAACGGGGGTTCCTGCTGATCTTACTCCGAAGTTATGCCGGCAGAGCGGGAGAAGCTCGAAGGAAATTCACCCCCTATTGTTTAACCAATGGAACTATTTGGCCACCTCCATCTGGCTTAACTTTTACTGTGGGGCGCTATATAGGCAGTTGTGAAATATGCCAGATACATGTGCCGACTAGCAACATTTTAATTGCTAGTAAATTAGCCCAACAATTGTTGACTTACAGCCTAATTCAGAAATATTCCGGCGTCAAGTGCGTACATGAATTATGTGGTTAGTAGCAACTAATTCCATATAAAACAAAGAGCCTGTATGTTGCCACCACTCAAAGCTTCAAGCGATGTCTGCCAGCATTTTTATGGATGCAAGTATCAAGCCAGCAGGAAAATATTTTATAAGGTAGTCCTCTTACCTAGTTTTGCTGCTCTGTGTCCACTTGAATCAGCTGAAGGCACAATTTCCTTGACATGTTATCAAGTAAGCTTCTTTGTGCTACTGCATTGCAAAATTGGCATTTGGTAGTTAAAATACTGAGTGTGATTGATTGCACCCTAGTCCCAGTATTGGATCGTCATCAGGATCAGGGCCACGGAGCTGGATGTTTTCACGCAAAAACATTGCAATCCATGTGAAAATGGAATGGACCCATTAAAAATGGAAGTCTATTTTCTTCATTGGTTTAATCAGCTCCAAGAACGTGCACATACGTGACCAAAAGGTGTCAGCTGTGGCGCAGCGGTAGCACCCTCACCTCCTGGGTCGGAAGATTGTGGGTTCGAGCCCCATTCCAGAGATTTGAGCACATGATCCAGGCTGACACTTCAGTGCAGTACTGAGGGAGCACTGCACTGTCGGAGGTGCAGTCTTTCAGATGAAACGTTAAACCGAGGCCCTAAAGATGTGCAATAAATGCCGGCCTTGCCGGCGACTCCCACATCCCTAGAATCAATTAAAAAAATCTTTTGCAAGGACCAGCACAGTAACTCACGCCCCACAAGATGCATTTAGTGAGCTTAAGGTACACTGGGTGAATCACAGTGCACAGAGTTAGGAGGAGCAAATGCTTGGTGGCAGAGGAGCAGGAACTTGCTGGCCACATCGCTGCATTGGTAACTCCCTGTACTTTGTGAGATGTGAATCTTTGTGGGCCGTACATTGTCTGCTACTGCAGATAATCCCTATTCTAGCCTGGGAGGAGGCAGAGGTAGACCTTAAACGGTGTAACAAATTAATCAGATGTGAAATAAAGAGGAAAAATGAACTCTACAAATCCTGCAGGGAGAAGGGCAAAGGGATTTTCTGGGTAGAATTTGGGAACATGCAGAAAGATGTTAAAAGTGTGGCTAGAGGGCAAAGAGAGGCCTGGATAAAAGCTTAGCTTTAGAACCAAAACAGGAAAATAAGGGAAGCGATTTTCACTGCCCTCACCTGGTGTTAACAGGGCGATAACGGCCTCAAAAACAACCTTGCTGTGTGCAAATTAGCAGCCGGCGTTTCCTACATTACAACAGTGACTACACTTCAAAAGTACTTTGTTAGCTGTAAAGCACTTTGGGACATCCTGAGGTTGTGAAAGGCACTATATAAATGCAAGTCTTTCTTGCGTCTTTTTAAATTCATGTTGGCTGCTGTTTGCTAGATAATCCTCAAGTTTATTCCTGATAATTGATTCTATTATTTAACGTGCTATTGAAGATTAATGGGTGTGTAGGTGCCTGTGTCTGATTTGTTTCCCGCTTTGAAAATGGATATGATTTAAGCCTGTTTTCAATCCATTTGTTTGCCGTGAGCAGACCAGGCATCCGGCCTGCTGCGTCAGGGTTACCTGGTTTTCATGTGGCCTAACCAGCAATCCTTAAAGGGACCACTGGAGGCTGCTACCAGAAAGGAACGTTCTTAAAAAATATTTACCTTAATGTGGAGCCGGGAGGCAGGTGGCCCAAAAGCATCATCGTCAACAACAGCAACTTGCATTTATATAGCGTTTTTAATGTAGGAAAATGTTCCGAGGTGCTTCACAGGAGCGTTGTCAGACAAAAATTGACACCGAACCAAAGAAGGAGACATTAGGACAGGTGATCAAATGCTTAAAGGAAGTGAGAGTGGTAGAGAGGCGAAGAGGTTTGGGGAGGGAATTCCAGAGCTTAGGGCCTAGTCGGCTGAAGGCACGGCCGCCAATGGTGGGGCATAGGAAATGGGGGATAAATCCCGCATAAGAGGCAAGAATCGGAGGAGCACAGAGATCTCGGAGGGTTGTAGGAGTGGAGGAGGTTACAGGGATAGGGAGGGGCGAGGCCATGGAGGGATTTGAAAACAAGGATGAGAATTTTAAAATCGAGGTGTTCCCGGACCGGGAGCCAATGTAGGTCAGCGAGCACAAGGGTGATGGGAGAATGGGACTTGGTATGAGTTAGGATACAGGCAACAGAATTTTGGATGAACTCAAGTTTATGGAGGGTGGAAGGTGGATGGCTGGCCAGGAGAGCATTGGAATAGTCGAGTCTGGAGGTAACAGAACCATAGATGAGGGTTTCCGCAGCAGATGGGCTGAGGTGGGGACGGAGACGGGCGATGTTACAGAGGTCGAAGTAGGTGGTTTTGGCGATGGAGAGGATACGGAGTCGGAAGCTCATCATTGGAGGTGACCAGAGTAATGAGATTCTTCTGGAGGTACGATAGGTGCTGGCAACTCACCCGAAATATCGGGCGGTCCTCGGTCCAACGTTTTATGGCCGGTGCAGTGAAAACGGGTGCGAACCTGATTCCCCAGGGAGACCTTCAAGCACCAGAGGCAATGCAGAGAAGAGCCATAAGGCTGATCCCTAGTGTCATGAGTTATGAGGAAAGACTGGAAAGACTTGGGCTCTTCAGCCTTGAAAGGAGGGGATAGAAACTGCTCGATATCAGTGGAAATGAAAATCGGGCGGTTTCTATTACAGGCGGATAATCCGCAACTACAATTGTACACCCAGGAGGCAGGTTGAAAATCCACAACGTGGTGCCTGAGAGATGATCTTATAAAGGTGTATAAAACATTACAGGGTATAAAGGTGTATGATATTACAACAACAACTTGCATTTATATAGCGCCTTTAACATAGTAAAACGTCCCAAGGCGCTTCACAGGAGCGATTATCAAACAAAATTTGACACCGAGCCACATAAGGAGATAATGGGCTGGAAATTGCTTTTAAAATAACGGTGAGCCTAACAGCGCTCAGTGTTATTAGTGGCGAAATCGAAGAGCAAGCTCCGCCGACCACACATGAGCAGTCAAACATGGAAATCTGGAACTTGCTGTTCCTGGTTCACCGGTGATCTGTCAGCTTTATCTTAAAGAGGCCTTGTGGCTGCGATCAATGGACCAGCACCAACTTGCTGCATTTCCCAGCTGGAAATGAACTAATCTCACCACAAAACAGCTATACTGAGTTTTTAAGGTCTAAGTTAAGTTTTAACAGCATGGTAAGTATTAATGACTGCAAAACAACCTCTCTGGCACTAAAAATTAACTTTTTAAAATATGGAGCCTCATTACTCTTGATTTTAATAGTTTTTGGACATTGAAAAAAAGAATGTTTTTAAATTAAAGAATTAAAATTTTTTTGCTTACTTTTTCTTTCTGTCTCTTTTACCTGAGTCTTTTAATGTTACCCTCCCTTTATTTTGCTTTCTCTATCTCATTTCATTGTACATTTGCTAACCTTGTTTGGCACTTCCTGGTTGTTTGTTTGCGCGGTTTGTGAATGAACTGCACTTCCTGGTTCTCACAGCGTGGCTTGCTTCAAGCGGATTGGTTGAGGGGCCTTAGCGATCCATTCACCCACTCACGCAGCCCGGGAAAGAACCCTGACATTTTATGAACTCGCAGTTCAAGGAAATTGCAGCCAAAAAGAATGCGGTAACTTGGTGGGCGACTTTAAATCTAACGAGCGGCGAGCACTGCTGGTTCGCTGCTCGGAGCAATTTCCAGCCCATTGGGACAAGTGACTAAAAACTGGGTCAAACAGCTAGGTTTTAAGGAGCGTCTTAAAGGAAGATAGGGGAGTAGAGAGGCAGAGAGGTTTAGGGAGGGAATTTCAGAGCTTGGGGCCTAGGCAGCTGAAGGCACGGCCGCCAATGGTGGAACGATTAAACCAGTATAAAGGTATATGATATTGAAGGGTGTAAAGGTATATAAGATATTGAAGAGTATAAATGTATATAACATATTAAAGTGTATAAGATATTAAACAATATAAAGGTATATAAAATATTACAAGATGTAAAGGTAAATCCGTAAAGTCACTTTGTTCAGGGTATGAAGCGGCGATTACTGGAAATGAAATAATTCATTTCTCCACAAGTCAGATGTACATCTAATTAAATATTGACGCAAGTTAGAAATATGACAGCATGTTTTGACATGTTTGATATGAAACTGTCAACAAAGTGCAGGTTTTTTTGAATCGTTGCCACGTTTTTGATTAACAGGGTGAGTTCCTATGACACAGAAATGTAAAGTTCTGTCGCAAACCGGAGATGGGAGCTGTGATCCCTGCCAGGAACACAAGCTGCTTCATATTTTATTGGTCCCAGCAGTAGATTTTTTTTGTTGCAGTACACTCAGTTCCCATTCGGTATGCCAGCTATGTACTTCCACAAAAATAACCTGTGGGCCATATCTAAAGCAGCAAACACATAGCTCCCGATATCTTGCCTATGGTGTTTTTACATGAGTTGTATGTAACAGTGGCTAGAACTGCAAACCTTATAGAAATCGCAGATTAATTCATTGAATTCCCATTGTGATTCTGCAGCTTCTCCGGTGTTTCCATGGATTGGGGGATGATCGGAAGAATCACTTGCGGACATCCCCCCACGCCCACCCCCCCCCCACCACCCATGCCTTCTCAGATCTTCCCCTTGTCCTCTACTGAAGTGTTGTACTCATCCTTATTTTCAAATCCCTCATGGCCTCAACCCATCCCATCTCTGTAACCTCCTCCAGCCCTACAACCTTCCAAGATCTCTATGCTCCTCCAATTCTGGCCTCTTGCGCAGCCCCGATTTTCATTGCTGTGCCATTGGTGGCCGTGCCTTCAGCTGCCTAGGCCCTAAGCTCTGGAATTCCCTCATAGGAACATAGGAACAGGAGTAGGCCATTCAGCCCCTCGTGCCTGTTCTGCCATTCAATGAGATCGTTGCTGATCTCTGATCTAACTCCATATGTATGTATGATGTGGAGATGCTGGTGATGGACTGGGGTTGACAATTGTAAACAATTTTACAACACCAAGTTATAGTCCAACAATTTTATTTGAAATTCACAAACTTTCGGGGGCTTCCTCCTTCCTCAGGTGAATGTTGTGGAAATGAAATCCTCGAACCCTTCGCATTTATAAATCACAGAACAATACCTGGTGATTACAGATAGTCTTTCCAACTGCCTGTTGCCAAGGCCGCCTTGGAGTATGCTTACCCGAAGGTTGGTGGCTGAATGTCCTTGACTGCTGAAGTGTTCCCCGACTGGGAGGGAACCCTCCTGTCTGGCGATTGTTGCGCGGTGTCCATTCATCCGTTGTTGCAGCGTCTGCATGGTCTCGCCAATGTACCATGCTCTGGGGCATCCTTTCCTGCAACGTATGAGGTAGACAACATTGGCCGAGTCACAGGAGTATGAACCATGCACCTGGTGGGTGGTGTCCTCTCGTGTGATGGTGGTATCTGTGTCAATGATCTGGCATGTCTTGCAGAGGTTACCGTGGCAGGGTTGTGTGGTGTCGTGGACGCTGTTCTCCTGAAAGCTGGGTAATTTGCTGCGAACGATAGTCTGTTTGAGGTTGGGTGGCTGTTTAAAGGCGAGTAGTGGTGGCCTTCGAGACACACGACAACGCAAAATTGTCGAGCAGAAATTGATAGCCAAGTTCCGCACCCATGAGGACGGCCTCAACCGGGATCTTGGGTTCATGTCACGCTACACGTAACCCCACCAGCGAACAAATGTTATCTGTTTTTAATATAATGGGTCATTTGCTGTCTTTTCTATGTTTCTGCCTCTCTCTCTGTTTTTTTTTGTGGTTTGTATATTCGGTGGACTTGTAGGTAACACCTCTCTGTCTGCACACTGTGATTGCCTTGGCAACGGGCAGTTGGAAAGACTATCTGTAATCACCAGGTATTGTTCTGTGATTTATAAATGCGAAGGGTTCGAGGATTTCATTTCCACAACATTTACCTGAGGAAGCCTCCGAAAGCTTGTGAATTTCAAATAAAATTGTTGGACTATAACTTGGTGTTGTAAAATTGTTTCCATATGTATGTAAACACACGAAGCTTGGTAAATAAGGTTGGTGAGCTGCAGGCGCAAATAGCCACAAGGAAATATGATGTCATGGCAATAATGGAGACCTGGCTCAAAAAGGGGCAGGATTGGGTACTAAATATCCCTGAATACAAGGTGTTCAGGAAAGATAAGGAGGGAAAGAAAGGCGGGGGGAGGGGTGGTGGCAGTGTTGATTAAGGAGAATATTGCAGTGCTGGAGAGAGAGGATGTCCTGGAGGGGTCAAGGACAGAATCTATTTGGTTAGAGTTAAGAAACATTAGAGGTGCCATTACACTACTGGGTGTATTCTATAGGCCACCAACTAGTGGGAAGGATATAGAGGAGCAAATTTGCATGGAAATTACAGAGAGGTGCAAGAACCATAGAGAAGTGATAATGGGGGACTTCAACTACCCTAATATAGACTGGAATAGTAATAGTGAAAAGGGCAAAGAGGGGGAAGAATTTCTGAAGTATGTTCAGGAGCATTTTCTTGATCAGTATGTTTTCGGCCCAATGAGGAAGGAGGCATTGCTGGATCTGGTTCTAGGGAATGAGGTGGGTCAAGTGGAGCAAGTGACAGTGGAGGAACATTTAAGGAACAGTGATCATAGTATCATAAGGTTTAGATTAGCTATGAAAAAGGACAGAGCAATCCACAATAAAAATACTTAATTGGAGGAGGGCCAATTTCAGTTGGTTGAGAACGGATCTGGCCCAGGTAAATTGGAATCAAAGGCTGGCAGGCAAAACTGTAATCGAACAATGGGTGGCCTTTAAAGAAGAGATGGTTTGGGTACAGTCTAGGTACATTCCCACAAGGGGGAAAGGTAGGGCAACCAAAGCCAGAGCTCCCTGGATGACAAAAGAGATAGAGAGTAAGATGAAGCAGAAAAAGGGGGCATATGACAGATGTCAGGTTGTTATTACAAGTGAGAATCAAGCTGAATATAGGAAGTTCAGAGGTGAAGTAAAAAAGGAAATAAGATGGGCAAAGAGAGATTATGAGAATAGACTGGCAGCAAACATAAAAGGGAATTCAAAAGTTTTCTATAGGCATGTATATAGTAAATGGGTAGTAAGAGGAGGGGTGTGGCCGATTAGGGACCAAAAAAGAAATCTATGCTTGGAGTCAGAGGGCATGGTTGAGGTAGAATCATAGAATCATAGAAGTTACAACATGGAAACAGGCCCTTCGGCCCAACATGTCCATGTCGCCCAGTTTATACCACTAAGCTAGTCCCAATTGCCTGTACTTGGCCCATATCCCTCTATACCCATCTTACCCATGTAACTGTCCAAATGCTTTTTAAAAGACAAAATTGTACCCGCCTCTACTACTGCCTCTGGCAGCTCGTTCCAGACACTCACCACCCTGAATGAGTACTTTGCATCTGTCTTTACCAAGGAAGAAGATAAGGCCAAAACCCATAGTAAAAGAGGAGATAGTTGAGGTACTGTATGGGATAAAAATTGATAAAGAGGAGGTACTAGAAAGGCTAGCTGTACTTAAAATAGATAAGTCACCCGGTCTGGATAGGATGCATCCTAGGTTGCTGAGGGAAGTAAGGGTGGAAATTATGGAAGTACTGGCCACAATCTTCCAATGGGTGGTGCCGGAGGACTGGAGAATTGCAAATGTTACACACTTGTTCAAAAAAGGGTGTAAGGATGAACCCAGAAACTACAGGTCAGTCAGTTTAACCTCGGTGGTGGGGAAGCTTTTAGAAACAATAATCCGGGACTAAATTAATAGTCACTTAGACAAGTGTGGATTAATAAGGGAAAGCCAGCACGGATTTGTTAAAGACAAATCATATTTGACTAACTTGATGAGGTAACAGAGAGGGTTGATGAGGGCAATGCGGTTGATGTTGTGTATATGGACTTACAAAAGGCGCCTGATTAAGTGCCACATAATAGGGTTGTCAATAAAATTGAAGCCCACGGAATAAAAGGGGAAGTGGCAACATGGATACGAAATTGGCTAAGTGACAGGAAGCAGAGGGTAGTGGTGAATGGCTGTTTTTCATACTGGATGAAGGTATATTGTGGTGTTCCCCAGGGGTCGGTATTGGGACCACTGCTTTTCTTGATATATATTAATGACTTGGACTTGGGTGTACAGGGCACAATTTCAAAATTTGCAGATGACACAAAACTTGGATGTGTAGTAAACAGTGAGGAGGAGATAGACAGGCTGGTGGAATGGGCGGACACGTGGTAGATGAAATTTAACGCTGCGAAGTGTGAGGTGATACATTTTGGTAGGAAGAATGAGGAGAGGCAATATAAACTAAAGGGTCCAACTCTAAAGAGGGTGCAGGAACAGAGAGACCAGGGGGTGTATGTATACAGGTTGTTGAAGGTGGCAGGACAGGTTGAGAAAGCAGTTAAGAAAGCACACAGGATCCTGGGCTTTATAAATAGAGGCATAGAGTACAAAAGCGAGGATGTTAAGTTGAATCTTTATAAAACACTGGTTCGGCCATAATTGGAGTATTGTGTCCAATTCTGGGTACCGCACTTTAGAAAGGATGTGAAGGCCTTAGAGAGGGTGCAGAAAAGATTTACTAGAATGGTTCCATGGATGAGGGACTTCAGTTACCTCAGTGGATAGACTGGAAAAGTTGGGATTGTTCTCCTTAGAGCAGAGGAGATTTGATAGAGGTGTTCAAAATCATGAAGGGTTTAGACAAAGTAAATAAAGAAAAACTATTCTCACTGGTGGGAGGGTCGAGAACCAGAGGATGCAGCTTTAAGGTGATTGGCAAAAGAACCAAAGGCGACATGAGGAAAAGCTTTTTTACGCAGCGAGTGGTTAGGATCTGGAATGCGCTGCCTGAAAGGGCGGTGGAAGCAGGGTCATTTGTGGCTTTCAAAATAGGTACCTGAAGGAGAAAAATTTGCAGGGCTATGGGGAAAGAGCGGGGGAATGGGACTAATTGGATTGCTCTTGCAGAGAGCCGATGCAGGCTCGATGGGCCGAATGGCCTCCTTCTGTGAAGTAACCATTCTATGATGCCATGATTCTATGATATATCCACCTTAGCCCCATACCCCTTAATACCTTTGGTTAACAAAAATCTATCAACCTCAGATTTGAAATTAACAATTGAGCTAGCATCAACTGCCGTTTGCGGAGGAGAGTTCCAAACTTCTACCACCCTTTGCGTGTGGAAGTGTTTCCTAACTTCACTCCTGAAAGTCCTGGCTCTAATATTTAGGCTATGACCCCTAGTCCTAGACTCCCCAACCAGCAGAAATAATTTCTCTCTATCTACCCTATCAGTTGCCCTTAATATCTTGAAAACTTTGATCAAATCACCCCTTAATCTTCTAAATTCGAGGGAATACAACCCTAGTTTGTGTAATCTCCCCTCGTAATTTAACCCTTGGAATCCGGGTATCATTCTAGTAAATCTACGTTGCACTCCCTCCAGGGCCAATATATCCTTCCTAAGGTACAGTGCCCAGAACTGAACACAGTACTCCAGATGTGGTCTAACCAGGGCTTTGTATAGTTGTAGCATAATTTCTACCCTCTTGTATTCTAGTCCTCTAGAAATAAAAGCCAGCATTCCATTAGCCTTTTTGATTATTTTCTGTACCTGTCCATGACATTTTAATGATCTATGTACATGGACCCCTAAGTCTCTTTGGACCTCCACTTTTCACCATTTAAAAAGTACTCTGACCTATCCTTTTTGGTCCAAAGTGTATGACCTCATACTTGCTTACATTGAAATCCATTTGCCACAGTTTTGTCAATTCACTTAATCTATTAATATCTCTCTGAAATTTTATGCTTCCATCTACACTGCTTACAATGCTGCCTATCTTTGTGTCATCGGCAAACTTGGATATGTGGCTCTCTATCCCATCATCTAAGTTGTTAATAAATACAGTGAATAGTTGAGGCCCAACACAGATCCCTGTGGGACACCACTAGTCACATCCTGCCAATTTGAGTACCTGCCCATTATCCCTACTCTCTGCCTCCTGCCGCTCAGCCAATTTCCTAACCAGGTCAGTAATTTGCCCTCAATTCCATGAGCTTCAACTTTAGTTAGTTAACAGTCTTTTATGAGGGACTTTATCGAATGCCTTCTGAAAATCCATACAAACAACATTCATTGACATTTCCCTGTCCACTACTTTAGTCACCTCTTCAAAAAATTGAGTCAGGTTCGTGAAGCATGACCTACCCGTTACAAATCTATGCTGGCTCTCTCCGATCAGCGGAAAATTTTCAAGGTATTCAGTCACTCTATCTTTACTTATAGACTCTAGTAATTTCCTGACAGCAGATGTTAGGCTAACTGGTATATAATTCCCTGGTTTCCCATTCTCACCTTTCTTAAATAGTGGAGTTACATGTGCAATTTTCCAATCTAAAGGAATGGTTCCTAAATTGAGAGGACTTTGGACGATTATAGTTAGGGTTTCTGTAATGTTCTCACCTACTTCCTTTAAAACCCTGGGATGGAAACCATCTGGTCCTGGGGATTTGTCACTCTTTAGTGCCATTATTTTCTTCATTACTGTTAATTTGCTTATGTTAAGTATGGTGAGTCCCCCTCCCTGATTCAAAATTAGTTTCGTTGGGGTGTCCGGTATGCTATCCTTTTCCTCTACTGTAAATACTGACGCAAAGTAATTATTTAACATGTCCGCCATTTCCTTATTTTCATTTACAATATTATCATTATCAGTTTTTAAGGGGCCCACGTCCTCTTGACCACCCTCTTTTTCCTAATATATTTGTAAACACTTTTTGTGTTAATTTTGATATCCCTTGCAAGTTCCTTTTCATATTCTCTTTTCGTAGCTCTTACTAAATGATTTTTCACTCTTTGCTGTTCTTTGTATCGCTCCCAGTCGCCAGGATTTTTGATATTTTTGGAATGTTTTATGCTTTTTTTCAGTTTTATGTTGTCCCTTACCTCTTTTGTCATCCATGGCTTTTTTTTGGCAAGTAGAGCTTTTGCCCCTTAGGGGTATAAACTGGTTCTGTACCACATTAAGTTCTTTTTTGAACACCTCTCACTGATCTTCCGACATTTTACCCATCAACAGATTTGCCCAATTTACTGTGGACAGTCTCTGTCTCATCCCATGGAAGTCGGCCTTACCTAAATTTAGAATCTTAGTAGCTGATACGGGTTTCTCCCTTTCAAACACAACGTTGAACTCGATCATATTATGATCGCTATTAGATAAATGTTCACACACCGTTAGGCTGTTAACTAAATCTGGCTCATTACTCATTATTAAATCTAATATGGCCTGCCCCCTTGTTGGTTCTAGGACGTATTGTTGCAGAAATCTGTCCTGAACATGCTCAAGAAATTCGCTACCTTTCTGACATGAGCTCGTCTGCTTATTCCAATCAATATGAAAGTTAAAATCCCCCTTTAAACCACTCTGCCTTTGCTACATGCTAATCTAATCTCTGCATTTATACATTCTGCCACTTCACAGCTGCTACCAGAGGGCCTATACACAATTCCCACTACAGCCTTAAAACTTTTTCTATTTCTTAATTCTACCCATAAAGTCTCTACTGCCTGCTTACCTCTCGTTATATCCTCTCTTATCATTGAAGTAATTTCATCCTTATTCACGAAGGCTACTCCTCCACCTCTACCAGTTTCCCTATCCTTCCTGTACACATTATAACCTGGTATATTCAGTTCTTAATCCTGACCATCTTGCTGCCATGTCTCAGTAATGGTTACCATGTCGTACCCTCTAAGTTGAATTTGCGCCTGCAATTCATTCAATTTGTTCCTATACTCTGTGCGTTTGTATAAAGAATGCTTATTTGGGCCACACACCCTAACCTGTCCTTCTGCTTTAATGTTGTTTGTCTCATATTTTTTATTTCTCTCTCCTAATTTAGTTACTTTACATCATTTAGTTTTCCCTTTACCTTTAGTGCGTGAAGCATAATATTGACTATCACTATACTCTCTTCCTTTTTGTTCATTTTAGAATTATTATTTATACTACATTTTCCACCTGAGCCCTCCACCCCATTTTCTATTTTTTAAATTCTTGTGACTGCCCTACTTTTCCTTTCTGCTAGGACCTTGGTCCCAGCCTGGTTCAGGTGGAGCCCATCCCAAGGGTGCAGTTCCTTCCTGTCTCAGCACTGGTGCCAGTGTCCCATGAAATGGAACCCCTCTTTCCCACAACACTCCTCAGCCATGAGTTCACCTCCCTAATCTGCTAATCCCTAGGCCAATTTGCATGTAGCTCGGGTAATAGTCCAGAGATTATAACCCTTGAGGTCCTGTTTTTAATTTAGCTCCTGGTACTCTCTGAACAGGACCTCTTGCCTATTCTTTCCTATGTTGTTGGTCCCAACATGCACCACAACGATTGGAACCTCCCCCTCCCTCTCCAATATCCTTTCAAGCCGGTTCGAGATGTCCCTCACCTGGCTCCAGATCGGCAACATACCATGTGGGACTCTCGATCCTGCTTTCAAAGGATGGTATCTGATCCCCGAACTATTGAATCCTCTACAACTGCCACCTCACGCTTCACCTCATCCTCCTCCCTTTGGACAGCCTCCAGCTCCAGGGTGCCATGGTCAGCATTCTGGCTGTCCTTCCAACAGTCTTTATCCTTATCCTTACAGGTAGCAAGTACATCGTACCTGTTGGATAGGATCAGTTTCTGCGGATCCTCGTTCTCTATCTCACCTGGGTTCCTCTTACTCTGTACACCCCGTTCTGATCCTGTACCTCTCTACAAAATGTGACCGAGGTCTGGAACAAACTGTCCAGATACTCCTCCCCCTCCCTAATGTGTCAGAGTGTCTCCAACTTGCACTCCAGCTCAATGTCTCTGAGCTGGAGAGATTCAAGGCGGAGACATCTACTGCAGATGTGTTCGCTCGGGACATTCTCACTGTCCACAAACTCCCACAAACTGCAGTCCAGACACACAACCTGCTCTGCCATATCTTAGTCTATATCTATTTATAGATAATTACTTTTTAGTCTGTTTTGGTTTTTCTTCATTTTTTTTTAAGTTCAGCACCTCCTTTCCCCTCCACACCTAATTCCCACTCTCACCAAATTCTCAAGTTTTCGCTCGGTTCACGCGGATCCTCTCCGCCTCTAAGGCTCTCCTTAAAACCTACCTCTTTGACCAAACTTTTGGTCATCTGACCTAATATATACTTATGTGGCTCAGTGTCAAATTTTGTTTGATAATACTCCTGTGAAGCGCCTTGAAGGCACTATATAAATGCAAGTTGTTGTTGTTGATACAAAGCAGGTCTGGGTGTTCATCGATATCAAAGTGGCACCATGACTCTGGAGCCAGTCCCTGGTCTGACTGCGGAATGCACTAAAGTCAAGTGACATGAGATCCCTTCAGAGCGGCCGTGTGGGCTTGGCACCAGGTGGAGTATAGCTCCATGGGAAGAGTAAAAGTGTTCAGGTGGTCTGACAGATACTTTCCAACGTTACTGTCCTTTTAATGTCACATTAAAGACAGCTGGTCTTCCAACAATAAAAATAGCCGCTGAAGGAATGGAACTCTGAGCAGTATATCTTGGGTGTTGCTGGCTGCGCTTGGCACTCTACAGCTATTGGTCTTAGATGGTTGGGTGTTATAACTGCAGCCATTGATAATCCTTACACAGTCTCATTTTCAGCTCATGCTATAGTTTCCAGTAGACTATTAACATAGGAACATAGGACAGGAGTAGGCCATTCAGCCCCTCAAGACTGTTCCGCCATTCATTGAGATCATGGCTGATCTGTATCCTAACTCCATCCACCTGCCTTTGCTCCATATCCCTTAATACCCTGGGCTAGCAAAAATCTACCAATCTCAGATTTAAAATTATAATTGAACTAGCACCTACTGCTTTTTGTTGGAGAGAGTTCCATACTTCTACCACCATGAAGAAAGTGTTTCCTAACTTCTCTCCTGAATGGTGTGACTCTGATTTTAAGGTTATGTCCCCTTGTCCTAGACTCCCCTACCAGCAGAAAAAGTTTCTCTCTATCTACCCTATCAATTCCTTTCAAAACCCCTAAAAACCTCAATCAAATCACCTTTTATATTCTAGGGAATGGAAGCCTAGTTTATGTAATCTCTCCTCATAAACTAACCATGGAGCCCTGGTAATATTCTGGTCAATCTGCGCTCCACTCCTTCCAAGGCCAATATATCCTTTCGAAGGTGCGTTGCCCAGAACTGTACACCAGATGTGGTCTAACCAGGGCTTTGTATAGCTGTAGCAAAACTTCCTCCCCTTTATATTCTAGCCCTCCAGTTATAAAGGCTAACATTCCATTAGCCTTTTTGATTATTTTTTTGTACCTGACTACTACATTTTAGTGACTTATGTACATGGACCCCTAAATCTTATCATTCTGAAACATTGAGGTCCTCTCCCCTTCCATCCCAAACCATGGCGACTGGGCCACTTCCATAGGCCCGTGCCTGCGTTAGGCTCCTGTCCTTACTGACAGCTGGAAAATTGGTGGAGGACTCTCATAGGGCCAATGAAAAGGAACAAAATGTATTTGTTGTTTTCCAAAAGAGAAACATGGCCATTAATGTTAATGGTAATCAATCCCCTCTGGTGCCAATTGGCACAACTCTCAGCTGGGCCTATGGAGAGGCTCAGTACAGGACCTGAGTCAACTCTCAGCTGGGCCTATGGAGAGGCTCAGTACAGGACCTGAGTCAACTCTCAGCTGGGCCTATGGAGAGGCTCAGTACAGGACCTGAGTCAACTCTCAGCTGGGCCTATGGAGAGGCTCAGTACAGGACCTGAGTCAACTCTCAGCTGGGCCTATGGAGAGGCTCAGTACAGGACCTGAGTCAACTCTCAGCTGGGCCTATGGAGAGGCTCAGTACAGGACCTGCGTCAACTCTCAGCTGGGCCTATAGAGAGGCTCAGTACAGGACCTGAGTCAACTCTCAGCTGGGCCTATAGAGAGGCTCAGTACGGGACCTGAGTCAACTCTCAGCTGGGTCTATGGAGAGGCTCAGTACAGGACCTGAGTCAACTCTCAGCTGGGTCTATAGAGAGGCTCAGTACAGGACCTGAGTCAGCTCTCAGCTGGACCAATTGGAAGGCACACAGGGCAGAATTTCTGGGGCAGCCTGGGAATTCTCCCAACACGGCCCCAGAACTGTATCTAAATGTATGGGAGTGGCAAACGATGCCCGCACTCCCCCTCAACCCCTCCCCCACCCCCGACTGGAATTTTGGCTGGACCTAACACAAGCCAGATCCGGGTTCCAACCCAAATTCTGACCCCTCTGCAAGCGAATCGTCTGCTCTATGCCCTTGGAATTTTGACTCCAGTGTTTGTCTCTTTTGTATCAAACGGAAGAACTGCCAGTGAGTTAAAAAGGGATCTTGCTCAGGTGGATTGGAATCAAAAATTGGTAGGCAGTACAATAATTGAACAATGGGAGGCCCTCAAGGAGGAAATCATTCGGGTACAGAGTAGACACATTCCTACGAGGGGGAAAGGAAACGCATCCAAAGCTAGAGTTCCCTGGATGACTAAAGATAAAGAGATTAAAATGAAACAGTAAAAGGAGGCTTATGATGAATGTAAGGTTCATAATACAGTAGAGAACCAGGCTGAATACAGAAAGTACAGAGGAGATCTAAAAAAGGGAATAAGAGGGGCAAAGAGAGAATATGAGAATAGATTAGTGACTAACATAAAAGGGAACCTAAAAGTCCTTTATAAACATATAAATAGTAAAAGGGCAGTCAAAGGAAGGTGGGTCCGATTAGGGATCAAAAAGGAGATCTCCTTGTGGAGGCAAAGGGCATGGCTGAGGTACTAAATGAATACTTTGCATCCATCTTCACTAGAGAAGAGGATGCTGCCATTGTAGCAGTAAAGGAGGAGGTAGTAATGATATTGGATAGGGTAAAAATAGATAAAGAGGAGGTACTTAAAAGATTGGCAGTACTCAAAGTAGAAAAGTCACTCGGTCCAGGTGGGATGCATCCTAGGTTACTGAGGGAAGTAAGGGTAGAAATTGCGGAGGCTCTGGCCACAATCTTCCAATCCTCCTTAGATATGGGGACAGTGCCGGAGGACTGGAGGATTGCAAATGTCACATCCCTGTTCAAAAGAGGGGAGAGGGGTAAACCTGACAATTACAGGCCAGTCAGTCTAACATCAGTGGTGGGGAAACTTTTAGAGACAATAATCTGGGACAAAATTAATTGGCACTTGGAAAAGTATGGGCTAATAAATGAAAGTCAGCACTGATTTGTTAAAGGAAAATGATGTTTGACTAACTTGATTGAGTTCATTGATGAAGTAACGGAGAGGGTTGATGAGGGTAGTGCGGTGACCTTGTGTATATGGACTTTCAAAAGGCATTTGATAAAATACCACATAATAGACTTGTTAGAAAAATTAAAGCCCATGGGATTAAAGGGACAGTGGGAGTGTGGATACAAAATTGGCTAGGGGACAGAAAGCAGAGAGTAGTGGTGAATGGTTGTTTTTCAGTCTGGAGGGAAGTATACAGTGGTGTTCCCTAGGGGTCAGTATTAGGATCACTGCTCTTTTTGGTATATATTAATGATCTGGACTTGGGTATAGAGGGTGTAATTTCAAAGGTTGCAGATGACATGAAAATCAGAAATGTAGTAAACAATGTGGAGGTTAGTAACAGACTTCAGGGGGACATAGACAGACTGGTGAAATGGGCAGACACATGACAGATGAAATTTAATGCAGAGAAGTGTGAAGTGATACATTTTGGTAGGAAGAATGAGGAGAGGCAATATAAACTAAATGGTACAATTTTAAAGGGGGTGCAGGAACACAGAGACCTGGGGGTGCACATACACAAATATTTGAAGGTGTCAGGACAAGTTGAGGAGGCTGTTAAAAAAGCATATGGGAGGTCATATTGGATAACCCCTGAAACCGGACACGGGGATCACGGTGCACAATTAGCCTGCGGCTGGTTGTTGAGATGCAGGCAGCACGTGAGATTCGTGCTGCCTGGTGATTTCCATGATTGCTGCGAGCAGCCAGCCCTACCTGCACTGTCAAGTGGCTCCTCACCAGCAGGGGGCCCAGATAGACCGAGTGGCTAGCATCACTTAAAGGCCGCCTGCACCTCTTAAAGGGAAGGTGCATTGTGGTAGCAGCACCCTCATGCATTTTGTACGTGCAATGGTGTGCCACAGGACTACAACAACATATAGCGCCTTTATTGTAGAAAAACATCCAAAGGCACTTCACACAAGCGTAGCCAGACAAAAATGGACGCCAAGCCAAAGAAGGAAATATTAGAAGGGGTGACCAAAGGCTTGGTCAAAGAGACGGATTTTAAGGAGAGTTTTAAAAAAAGAGAGGTGGCGTGGTTTAGGGAGGGAATTCCAGAGCGTGGGGCCTAGACGGCAGAAGGCACAGCCGCCAATATTGGGGCGAAAGGATGGGGGGGATGCACAAAAGGCCAGAGTCAGTAATAAGGAGCGTTCTCCAGCTGGAGGAGGTTACAGAGATAGGGAGAAGAGGCGTAAATATGAGGATAAGTATTTCAAAAAGGAGCCATTATGGGATCAGGAGCCAATGTAGGTCGACAGTGATGGGTGAGTGGGATTAGCAATTAACACTTAACTGCACTATAGTGCACTGAAGAACATGGGGAATGTCTACTGCCCACTTCAAAAGTGGTAAGTACCACATTGTGAAAGCATTATTATTAGGCTAAAACTAATAGTCAGATTTATTTACAAGTAAGGTACTACAGAGTAGTAAGGCACAGCAAATTACTGATGGGCCAAATACTTAACCTAAACAATAAAAATAGAATCAGTCCACAAGGGGTAAAAAGTATCTTCTTTAGAACATATTTCTTACACAGTCTGATAATTTGCAAAAGATTTGGGAAGAAATAAACTTTCATAGACTTCCTGATACAATGACATATGCGAACCGTGCAATTCCTACATCAAGTCCAACTTCTCTGGCAAACTGAACTGAAGATATGGCAAAAAGTTAAATATATTGCCAGTCCAAAAGGTCTCTGAATAAAGAGCTGTCAATCAATCAAGCTCGGGACACGATAGAGGGTCCTGTGCATAGAATCATTTGACGAAACACTATTCGGAACTTGTCCCTGCCTCCTACATCTGTTAATGCTTTAATTGTGAAAAATTGGATTCACACCTTGGTCAAAGTTTCTGCATCCTTGTTAATCTGCAGATCAAAGAACCTGAGTGTGTCTTTCAGACAGCTGGGCTCCAGTTTCCATCTTGAAGATAAATAAGACAGCTTCTCTCTCATTGAAAATGTGGATATTTCAGGACAGTTTTTGTACACTGGCCACAACAACCCTGATGAAGAGACAAAAGGAACTGCCAGTGAAGCTAATTATTTCCTCTGAAGTCATAGCACTTAACAAAGAGATTTTCTCTACTTGACACAGAACAAAAACTGCTTTCGGCACGACTGCATCTCCGTGCCAGGAAGGTGTCATGGATACCACTTATGTGGTGCTTGTGAGAACCTGCCTGGTGAATTACTCGGGCCCTCAACAATATCTTTCCAGGACATGTGAGGCCTGACTCTGTGTTCCTAGCAGGGAGCGTTGATCACGTGGAGCGAAGCGTAGACGCAAAGGCCATGGTTTACTGGGCCAATAATTCAGACAACGTGAGTTCGAATCCCACCGTGACAGCTTGAGAATTTGAATTCAGTTTTAAAATAAAAAGAAAAAGTGACCATGAAGCTGTCGGATTGTTGTAAAAACCCAACTGGTTCACTCGGCGAGGAGACCTGCCGTCCTCTGGGCTACATGTGACTCCAGTCCCACATTAATGTGGTCGACTCTTCCCTGCCATCTGAAGTGGCCTAGCAAGCCATTCTGTCGTATCAAATCGCTACCAACGTTTCTAGAAGAAGGGACACCACCACCTTCTCAGGGCAGTCATGATGTGGAGATGCCGGTGATGGACTGGGGTTGACAATTGTAAACAATTTTACAACACCAAGTTATAGTCCAGCAATTTTATTTTAAATTCACAAGCTTTCGGAGGCTTCCTCCTTCCTCAGGTTTACATTTACCTGAGGAAGGAGGAAGCCTCCGAAAGCTTGTGAATTTAAAATAAAATTGCTGGACTATAACTTGGTGTTGTAAAATTGTTTACAATTCTCAGGGCAAGTAGGGGATGGGCAATAAATGCCAGCCTTGCCAGCGATGCCCGTATCCCGAGAATACATTTTTAAAAAATTGCTAACCATTTTGGGGTGTGATTTCCCACTGGGACCATGGGAGCACAGAATTGGCCCATGCGAGTCAGTTTCTGATAGACATGGTCTCCTTTTTCAATCATCACAGTACAGGGGCCAGCCAGAGTCTTCTTCAAACATTAACCAAGCAAGATTTACGTTGAGTGCTGTATAATCTAGAAGTACAGTACTGCAGATGAGCAGAGCTACCAGTGCAACTGTTCTTACTACTGAAGCTGTGGCCCGTAACTTTCTCCAAAAATAACAGAGAGCCGAACAGCGCTCACCCCGTTATTTAAGGGCAAATGGAAGAGCAAGTTCCGGCGGGCACACGTGCGCAGTCAAACGTGCAAATCCGGAAGTTGCTTTATGAGATTCCCATCTTGTTCGGAAGCTTTGTGGGAAGGACAGTTCAATCAATGGACCAGCGTGGAGTTGCTGCACTGCCCAGCTGGAAACGAACAAATCAATACAGAAAAAGGTACGCTGGGTTTTTTAGGTCTAAACTAACTTTTAATGACTTAATGACTGCCAAACTTACAGCAATTTGCAGTGCAAAATATCATGGAGATTAAACGGGCAAGGGCAAGTCTAACTAATGGCGGGTGCCGTTTGTAGACCGGTTACAGCAAATTCTGGGCCAATGAGTGAAGAGCACAGAGACGTGTGCGCGGTTTGTTTGTAGCTCTAAATATGCCACATTTTGCCCTCCGCACTATTTTTTTTCTTTGGCTAAAATGAACGACATTGAAGAGCATTGCTGCGGACTTACCTCTTTTTCATTAATCCCTACCCAAAGAAAAGAGAGGTAGGTTAGATAAGTGTAAAGTTATTCATTCAAATAAGCTGTTGACAGTTGCTGGCATGCTTTCAAGGAATTATGCCAACAGCAACAACAGAAAAGATTCAGCAGGTATATAATGATTCAGAGGCCTAGAGTTACTGTGACTCATTAGAACAAGACTAGGAATTACAGATGACAGGTGATAAATTTAAATTGTCTACATTCTCCATCAATGACTCGAAGTTAATAGTCTATTTTTTTTTTCTTTCTTCCGAGTGCGTGTTAAAACAAATTGGCCTCAATCAGGAGAAGCCCCCTGCAAGTGCCCGACTTTCCTTTATCGCACTCGGACGGGTGTTAACGGGAGTTCAGCACGCCAACCACGAATCACGGTGTGAATGCGAGGTTAATCGTGGGAAAGGAATGACTGATCTCTGTGTGTGTGTTTGTTCGAGCGCAAAAAAAAAACATGGGTTTGTCAGAATCCAGGTGTCGAACACTTCCTTTCACTTTTAGGCCTCTTGGGCTGTCAGCTGTGTGCTTGTACAGTGATGAGTGCCTAATGGGTGTTGATAACTGTTAACCTATAATTGAAAGGGAGCGGGACAATAAAGTTCCGATTCTGCAAACTTCAATGTACTGGCACGTTTCACAACTGACAGGATAAAAGGGAGGATTGTTCCTCGAGATATGAGCCTAGAAATGACTGCTGGTGATATTAGGCTCAATATGCTTTTCTTAACAATTCATTCTCGGGATGTGCTAAGGCCGGCATTTATTGTCCGTCCCTAGTTGCCCTTAAGAAGGTTTTGGTAACTGAGTGGCTTGCTAGCCCACTTCAGAGGGAGTTAAGAGTCAACCACGCTGGTGTGGGCCTAGTGTCACGTATAGGCCTGCCCGAGTAAGGACGGCAGGTTTCCTTCCCTGAAGGACGTTAGGGAACCAGTTGGGTTTTTACGACAATCCAACAGCTTCATGGTCACTTTTACTGATATCAGCTTTTTATTTCCAGATTTTAAAGAAAACTGAATTCAAATTCTCGAACTGATACGGTAGGATTGTGAACTCATATTCCTTGGATTATTAGTCCAGGACTTTTGGAGTACTAGTCCAAGAACATAACCACTACACTACCATACCCATTTGTTAGTCTCTTGTGTGATGTTCTTCTCTCTGCTACTTTATAGGAGGCATTAACCCATGGAAATAGCAGAGAGAGGAATGTCACATGAATACCTTAAGCATTTGTCCGATATTATCCCCAACAGTGGTTGCTAGACTATAGAGTCCATTTTCAAGGCAGAAGGAATTCAAAAACGGTTTTTAAGTTCACAGATGGCACTAAACCAGTAGAGGCAATTTAGTCTGAGGAAGGAGGCAGGAATCTACAAAAGGACTAAGTGTAAGTAGGCAGGATAGCACAGACAAAATGTAATGCCCACTGATGCCCGTTTTAGAAGTAGAGAGCCCTGTAAAGGGCACCTTTCCCTGCATTCAGACCCCAAAACTTTACCTTTGTTAGGCCTCAACTCAGTTCAGTGCCAAACAGTAAAGTTTCCCTCCCATCTTCAGGGCCCTGTGCCCCCTTTAACTTAGGCTCTGCCTCTTTGGGAGCTGCAATTTTCCTGGTTGGCAGCGGTGGCCTCCCTCTCGTTGGCAGAGATCCTGCCAGGAGCCTGCGCTGCATACTCAGTGACCCTCCCCAACCCAGGAAGTTGGGCCTAGGATCAATAATTGATAAAATAACCAGAGGGGAGATGAGGAGAATTTTTTTTTTAATGCAGCGAGTTGTTATGATCTTGAATTCACTGCCCCAAATGATGGTGGAAGCAGATTCAATAGTAACTTTTAAAAGGGAATTGGATAAATTCTTGAAAAGGAAAAATTTGCAGTGCAATGGGGAAAGGGCAGGAGAGTGGGACTAATTGGATAGCTCTTCCAAACAGCCGGCACAGGCACGATGGGCTGAATGGCCTCCTTCTGTGCTGGATGATCCTATGATTTTATGATTCTATGGGGTCAGAAATCCCACTCCCCAACCCATTTCTCCAATTAACATTATCTTGTTTAGGCTTTCTTCTTTCTCTCAGGCTGTATGTTCAAAATATTGGCCTTTCCTCTCTTTATTTCAGTAAGGATTGTTCTTCTTGTGTCTAGCAGTTAAAAGCATCCATTCATTGCTCTTCCTTGTATTCCATTGGACTCTTGGGGCATTGCACTCCCAAATCAATAAAGAAATGAATAGACTCAGTAGCATGTGTCTACGACTGCACACGAGAATAATGTATTTGTGCAGATATAGTGGCCAAGCCCAGAGAAACCTTTGCCAAGCTTCAGACATTTGCCAATTGCCTGGATCTGGGCCCAGTTCAGGATTATGAAAAAAAATGTGAGCCAAAATTGGATTGAGCCAACAGACAGGAAATTGGGATCCAAGACATGCTCTAGGCCTTTGAAAGTATCCGCTTTAAGCCCTAATGCCTACGCAAACTCGTTCTAATTGTTTTTTATTAGCATGAGTTTACTTAACCAGCACAGACCATAATAGCTCTTCCTTTTATTATATTTTGAGAGAAAAGGGAATTGACTGAGGCAGCAGCAAAAGATAAAATGACACAATACAGTAGCTTTATCTGCCTGCAACAGCAGAGCAGGGCATAGTAAACTAAATGAAATATCCATTAAACAGTACAAGCAAGCACATGTCATAAAGGCCGTGCTCAGTATCCCCAACTGTTGACACTCCCCGCTAACAGCAGAGGCAGGCTGAGTGAGGACACCATCCCAAGACGGACACGGATGGGCGAGAATGCTCAGCAAGAATTAAATAACCTCAACCAGCCAAATGCAGACTGGAAGGAAATATCACGTGCAGTAGCACTTCCAGAAATCGTTCCTACTGCTACTGCACAACGACGGAAACCAGCGACTTTTTTCAATCTGGGACCCTCAGACCCCTAGGGAGTCTGTAAGGTCACCTTAGGCCACCTGTGAGGCCTTCCTATTCCATTCTATCCATCACTGGATTGCTGTGTTTTTCTGTATTTGTTGTTTACTAGCACCGTATATATGTGTTTATTGCAGTGACAGCACTGCTTTCCTTTTGGCAGGGGGTAATTTTAACCTAACTCGCTGGGCGGGAAATCCAAGGGACTGGGTGGAACGTCAGTTTTACACTCTGCCTAATATTACTCCCCATTGACTTTAATGGAGAGCAAAGTCGGGCGGGGTTGTAAGACCAGTGTGGCACCCCGATCTCATTGGTTTTCTGATGGGTGGGTTAGGTTAAAATTACCCCCAGGGAAGAGTGTATCCAGGAGTGTGTCATTCTTTGCAGGAGTTCCCGGGAATGTGCCAGTAATTGTCGACCCCCTCCTTCCACCTACCCCCATCCCTTCCGCTAACCTGAATGGCGAAGTGCATCTCTCAAAGTTTAGGAATAAGAAGAGTTACTAAAGGGTTTGGCAACATGGCGGCAGCTCAGCAGCGGCTGAGAGGAGCTGATGGAATGAACAGCGAGAGCTCCAATCGATTAGAAGGAGACGCATTAGAGGAGATTTTCCTGGAGCAGAAATGGCAAAGGCTTGCCCATATTTTCAGTCAAGGAATGTCGGGAGGTATTAGTTATATAGGAAAGGAGATTTTATTGTTCTTGAAATGTAGAAGAAGCTGCTTAAAATCTTTTGAAAACATTTTTCTCTCTAATTGGACGCTGAAGCCTATCACAAGGCAGTTTAAAAACTGAATGCGTTTGGTAAATACAGGCCAAGGTATTGGACAGGAGAAGGAAGCAGTTACAGAATCCATTATAAGGCAGTATACAAGGCAACAAAAGGTAACTGTGCGTAACAATTGGCAGGACTGTAGAGTGCTCTGTGTGTGTGTGCGTTACATAACAATGTGCCAGGACCTGCATAGGTCACCAAAAGGCATATTGTGGTTTTAAAAGAATTTTCATTTCTAAACTTCTGTTTTGTTGATATTACTGTGGTTTTCTGAAATTCTTCTCTTGGCCCTCCTCAGCTCAATATAAGCCGTCCGTCAGGACCCTCCTTCTCAGTGGAAATCGAGACTAAGCGCACAGTCTCCCACTTTGACTCATTTCTCAGGGCTTCCAGATTGTAGAACTCCTTCAGTTTCCTCCTCCTCCTACAATCTACAGGCTTTTACGGCACAAACCTGACATCGCCAAATCACCACTGCTAACTCACCTCGTCCTACACTCTTTTCAACCTCAGTGGTGTCCTACATTTAGATTTCTCAAGTTAGAAAAGAAGACACATGGATTGAAAGTTACATTTAAGACACTACTTTCTTTCCTTATTATAACTCACTTGTGTACTTGTCCAATTTTATTTGAACTTATGAAGGGTGAACCTATTGCTTGTTAAAACATATGGGGTGCATGTTCCAGAGAATGGTCTCAAGGTCGGCCTCCAGTACTCCTCGGTATAGAGCAGCTTAGATGGATAGTCTCTCTATCCCGACAACATTCCTTAACCACATCCTTGATAGAGGACCCGAAAATGAACCATTTCCATTTTCAGACCTGCTGTCCTTGTGGCTGCTGACTTCACCCAAGAAATCCTAACAGAATTTCAGAAGTGTACATGTTTTTCCTCATGCCCGTGGACCTAACACATATATTCAGAACCTCTCTGGCCACAGGGGATGTGCCAGAGGACTGGAGAACCGCTAATGTAGTACCATTATTCAAGAAGGGGAGTAGGGAAAAACCGGGGAACTACAGGCCAGTGAGCCTAACATTAGTGGTAGGAAAATTATTGGAAAAAATTGTGAAGGACAAAATTAGTCTCCACTTGGAGAAGCAAGGATTAATCAGGGATAGTCAACATGGCTTTGTCAAGGGAAGATCATGTCTGACTAATTTGATTGAATTTTTTGAGGGGGTGACTAGGCGTGTGGATGAGGGTAACGCAGTGGATGTGGTATACATGGATTTCAGTAAGGCCTTCGATAAAGTCCCGCACAGGAGACTGGTCAAGAAGGTACGAGCCCATGGAATCCAGGGTGCCTTGGCACTTTGGATACAAAACTGGCTTAGTGGCAGAAGGCAGAGGGTGATGGTCGAAGGTTGTTTTTGTGACTGGAAGCCTGTGGCCAGTGGGGTACCACAGGGATCGGTGCTGGGTCCCTTGCTGTTTGTGGTCTACATTAACGACTTGGATATGAATGTAAAAGGTATGATCAGTAAGTTCGCTGATGATACAAAAATTGGTAGGGTGGTAAATAGTGAGGAGGATAGCCTCAGCCTGCAGGACGATATAGATGGGTTGGTCAGATGGGCGGAACAGTGGCAAATGGAATTTAACCCGGAAAAGTGCGAGGTGATGCACTTTGGAGGGACTAACAAGGCAAGGGAATACACAATGAATGGGAGGACCCTAGGCAAGACAGAGGGTCAGAGGGATCTTGGTGTGCAAGTTCACAGATCCCTGAAGGCGGCGGAACAGGTAGATAAGGTGGGATACTTGCCTTTATTAGCCGAGGCATAGAATATAAGAGCAAGGAGGTTATGATGGAGCTGTATAAAACACTGGTTAGGCCACAGCTGGAGTACTGTGTGCAGTTCTGGTCGCCACACTACAGGAAGGATGTGATCGCTTTGGAGAGGGTGCAGAGGAGATTCACCAGGATGTTACCAGGGCTGGAGCGCTTCAGCTATGAAGAGAGACTGGGAAGATTGGGTTTGTTTTCCTTGGAGCAGAGGAGGCTGAGGGGGGACATGATTGAGGTGTACAAAATTATGAGGGGCACAGATAGGATGGATACTAAGGAGCTTTTTCCCTTCGTTGAGGGTTCTATAACAAGGGGACATAGATTCAAGGTAAAAGGCGGGAGGTTTAGAGGGGATTTGAGAAAGAACTTTTTCACCCAGAGGGTGGTTGGAGTCTGGAACTCACTGCCTGAAAGGGTTGTGGAGGCAGGAACCCTCACAACATTCAAGAAGCATTTGGATGAGCACTTGAAATGCCATAGCATACAAGGCTACGGACCAAATGCTGGAATATGGGATTAGAGTAGACAGGGCTTGATGGCCGGCGTGGACACGATGGGCCGAAGGGCCTCTATCCGTGCTGTATAACTCTATGACTCTATGACCTCCACTTGCTGAGTGTAGCAGTGGCGCTCCCTCCATCGGCTGCCCTCCAAAGTTCTGGGAACTAAAGGCAATGTTGCCCCATGAAAATATGGTTTTACCACATTTCAAATAGCCACAGAATTGAGGCTGCCGTAATGAGGTAAATGGGGAGTGAATCTTGCATGTTTGCATTCTGTGTCTTCATACATCTACTTCCTTCGCCCCAACACTGGCGGCCGTGCCTTCAGCCGTCTAGGCTCTAAGCTATGAAATTTCCATTTTAAACCTCTCCGCCTCTCCATCTCCTTTAAGATGCTCCTTAAAACCTACCTCGTTGACCAAGCTTTTGGCCGCCTGTCCTAATGTCTCCTTCTTTGGCTCGGTGTCAATTTTTGTCTGATAACGCTCCTGTGAAGCGCCTTGGGACGTCTTTACTATGTTAAAGGCGCTATATAAATGCAACTTGTTGTGTTGTATTGCACAGGGGAGCTAAGCACAACTATGGAGAGGGTTTCCCAAAGCAGAATGTGAAAGGGATCACTCTCCCAAAACAGGCACAAGATGGCTGGTAGCTACAAAAGCGTCCTCTCTCGCTGCCCAGTGTTAGTGCCTGGAACTCTGTCCCTCGTGCACAACAGTTTAAGTGCAGAGTTAACAGTCAATTGTTGAGCAGAGCTGTTGGAGCATGCATTAGGCCATGGGAAAGCTCTGGCTTGCCTGTTGGCACTCCAGCAGGAATTTTTCCAGGTCTGTCTGCGCTTTCAGAAACCACCGGGATCATTTTTGTGAGACATCTGTCTTTTTTTAATGTGGCCTCCGGCTGCATCCACTTTCTGAGAAGCAAAGAGAAAAGAGCTCAACATCAACTAAGGGGGGAACTTTAACCCCCCAGGACGGGCGGGACAGTGGCGGGGGTGGGTGGGGGTTAAATCGTAAACAATGGGGAACCCGACCCCAACCCACCGCAAACGCGCCTACTTTCGGTTTAACCAGAGCAGGTTGGGGGGTCGGGCGAGTAACCCTCTCTCGAGAGGTGGGGCGGTAATTATAACATGTTAATGAGGCTGCAAGGCTCAGATTTTATCAGCCATTTGGATTTAACGGCTACAGACCGGGTTTCCCAGGGCTCGGGAAACCTGGCAGCTAAAGGGAGGCAGGAACTGCAGGATCCAGCAGGAAAGTGCTTTTCCAGCACTGCTTGTGGGACAGGAGGAGCAAGAATGCTTCCCCCCAGTCCCCCAAGCTAACCTGCTGCGATCCCCCCCACCCCAACCCCACGTGACCTCTCTCTCTCTCCCTCCTCTCCGTTCCCCGGATGCCCTTGTACAGCAGGCTTTCTCACCTGGCAGCGGCCGGCCTCTCAATCTTACTGGCTGCCAGGTGGGAAACTGAACACAAAGATTCTAATGAGATCCTGCCGTTCAATTTGGCAGGACCTCTGCCTTTCCCGTATTTCCGGGTTTCCCGACCGCTGACAGTTGCCCCCATTCCCTTCCCGCCGCCCCATAAATATCGGGGCCTAAGTGTCAGCCTTGGCTCATTTGCGAGCACTCTCACCTCCATGTCATAAGGTTGTGGATTGAGGCCTCATTCCAGAGACTTGAGCACTTTATCTAGTCCGATACTCCAGTGCCATACCGAGGGAGTGCTGCAATGGCGGAGATGCCGTCTTTCGTTGAGAAGTTAAACCGAAGCCCTGTCTGCCCTCTCAGGTGGACATAAAAGATCCCCCGGCACTCTGCAGAGGAGTTCTCCCCGTTGTCCTGGCTAATATTTATCCCTCAACCAACATTTAAATCAGATGATCCAGTCAGTTATCTCATTGCTGTTTGTGGGACCTTGCTGTGCGCAAATTACAACAGTGACTACACTCCAAATGTATTCAATGGTTGTAAAGCGCTTTGGGACATCCTGTGTTCGTGAAAGGCGCTATATAAATGCAAGTCTTTTTTTCTTTTAGGTCAAGGAATGCCTTACTCCACCATCCTAAATACCGTACTCGTTCCAACGATCTATCTGTACAATGCTGTTCCCAAAGTTCTCCACCTCTGGGCTTTTCCTCACCTCATATCTAGGTCTGTTATAGACTAATTGATTAGTCAACAACTTCATTATCATTGTATCAAGCAACCACCAGGGTAGACTAGATGGAGCTTGGTCTTTTTTCGTCCAGCAATTCCTATGTTCCTAAATAAAGATCTTGCATCTAGCAGGTCTTTCACACTTGAAGCTGTCATGTGCACAGAGTGTTTCACTCTTGCAGCTGATTGGCTCAAGTATTGTATCCATGGAGCAATAACAAATCACAACGGGACGGATAAGTGCCCAACCAATGAACAAGTAACATCTTAAAAAAAAAACATAAAAAAGAGAGAAGACCAGTCACTTTTTGTGACCTGGCCTTTTCCCCAATGGAAAAAATGGGAGATTTCCAATAGTCACCAAATTGGAGACACACTTCACCTCAGTAACAGCAATTAGCCTCTAGCTGACGTTGGGATGTGCTGATTTATAGCAACTAGACTTTGTGGCCTTAATAGGACAACCTAGGCAGCTGGCAGCTTAGATAAAGGGATTGCAGCGGATGTAGTGTATATGGAATTTCAGAAGGCATTTGATAAGATGACTCACAGGATCCTTGTTACAGAAATTCTGGCATATGGAATAAGAGGAAATGTAATAGCATGCATAGAAAGTTGGTTGACGGACACAAAACAAAGGGTCAAGGTCAATGAGTGTGGCTTGGATTAAAGAAGGGTTGGAAGGCAGGGCAGTGGCCATTTTTATTCAAGATATGTAAACGATCAGGACTTGTACATAGGGAAATTCACCTATGACACAAAAAGAGGGATTTGGCAAACTGAGACAACAACAAATTTATATAGCGTTTTTAACATAATAAAACGTCCCAAGGCACTTCACAGGAGTGTAAATGGACAAAATTTGACACCAAGCCAAAGAAGGAGACATTAGGGCAGATGACCAAACACTTGGTCAAAGGGGTAGGTTTTAAGGAGCGTCTTAAAGAAGGCAGAGAGGTGGAAGGGTGGAGAGGTTTAGATGGGGAATTCTAGAGTTTGGGCCTAGACAGCTGAAGGCACGGCCGCTAATGGAGGGGCGAAAGAAGTGAGGGATGCACAAGATGCCAGAATTGGAGGAGCACAGAGATCTCGGAGGTTTATCGGGATGGTTACAGAGATAGGGAGGGCGAGGCCATGAAGGGATTTGAACACAAGCATGAGAATTTTAAATTCGAGGTGTTGGTGGACCAGGAGCCAACGTAGATCAGCGAGTACAGGGGCGGTGGGTAAACGGGACGGTGCAAATTAGGATAGACTGTAAAAGACTTCATGGAGATAGATGATTAATGGAATGGGCAGACAGGTGGCAGATGCAATTTAATGAAGATTAGTGTGAAATGATACACTTTGGGCGCAGAAACAAGGAATGGGAGTGTTGACTCAAAGGACTGACATTGAATGGTGTGGATGAACTGAGAAATCTGGGAGTTCAAATACATCATTCCCTGAAAATGTGAGTGCAGGTCGATAAAGCCATAAAAAAGGCCAATAACATTTTGGATTTTTAAAAATAGAGGCATAGAGCACAGGAGTAAAGAGGTAATGATAAATTTGTACAAAATATTGGTTAGATTGCAGCTAGAGTACTATGTGCAGTTTTAAGCAGCCCATTTTGAAAGGATATTAAAGCCGTAGGGAGCGCACAGTGAAGATTCATCAGGATGATACCAGGAATGAGAAACTATAGTTATGACGAGAGACTTGTGATACTGGGACTATTTCCACTGGAGCAGAGAAGACTAAAAGGAGAGGTTTTAAAATTAGGAAGGGTTTTGTTAGAATAAACAGGGAATGGCTATTTCCCCATTTGTGATGCAGTGACCGTGAACAATAATTTAGCAAAGCATTCCGTGCTGTTAACAACTCTCTGAATAAAGAAATCTCTCAAAACCTCCCTCCTCAATCAGCGACAATTTTAAATTAATGCTTTGGGGTTGCTGAAGCACCACAACTCCAGCTATGGTCAGGATGATGATGGCAATGTACTCACAAAGTTAATGGTAAACGGTACTGCTCACCCTGCTCTTGGTACCTGCTGTCCGACCGGTGAATTCTCAAACCTACCACCGTCAGTTGCTTCATGACCAGTTAGTGACTACCGTCCTTGGGGAGAAGCAAGCAGGATCTCTCAAGTCAGCTCCAAGGTGACGTTCCTGGCAATGAAAGTTTGGAGCCAAATCAATCCTCGCCTTAGCCAAGCAGGTCTGCAGTACTCCAGCGGGCTGCTGATGATCGACCAAATAGCCTGGCTCCATAATGTGACATGTCTCCGGGGGCTGGGATTCTTTCTACTCAGCTCGTGAAAACCATTCAAGCCAATGCCCCAAGGAGTAACATAGAAACATAGAAAATAGGAGCAGGACTAGGCCATTTGACCCTTCGAGCCTGCTCCCCCCATTCAATACGATCATGGCTGATCCTCTATCTCAATACCATATTCCCGCTCTCTCCCCATACCCCTTGATGCCTTCTGTGTTTAGAAATCTAGCTAGCTCCTTCTTAAATATATTCAGTGACTTGGCCTCCACAGCCTTCTGTGGTTGAGAATTCCATGGGCTCACCACCCTCTGACTGAAGAAATTTCTCCTCATCTCAGTGCTAAATGTCCTACCCTGTATCCTCAGACTGTGACCCCTTGTTCTGGACCCCCCAGCCAGGGGAAACATCCTCCCTGCATCCAGTCTGTCTAGCCCTGTCAGAATTTTATATGTTTCAATGAGGTCCCCTCTCATTCTTCTAAGCTTGAGTGAATACAGGCCGAGTCGACCCAATCTCTCCTCATACGACAGTCCTGCCATCCCAGGAATCAGTCTGGTGAACCTTCACTGCACTCCCTCTATGGCAAGTATATCCTTTCTTAGGTAAGGAGACCAAAACTGTACACAATACTCCAGGTGCGGTCTCACCAAGGCCCTGTCTAACCGCAGTAAGACATCCTTGCTCCTATATTCAAATCCTCTTGCAATGAAGGCCAACATACCATTTGCCTTCCTAACTGCTTGCTGCATCTGCATACTTGCTTTCAGTGACTGGTGTACAAGAACCTTTGTACATCAACATTTCCCAATCTATCACCATTTAAATAATACTCTACCTTTCTGTTTTTCCTTCCGAAGTGGATAACTTCACATTTATCCACATTATACCGCATCTGCCATGTATTTGCCCACTCACTCAACTTGTCTAAATCGCCTTCAAGCCTCTTTGCATCCTCCTCACAACTCACGATCCCACCTAGTTCTGTGCGGTCAGCAAACTTGGAAATATTACATTTGGTTCCCTCATCCAAATCATTGATATATATTGTGAATAGCTGGGGCCCAAGCACTGAGCCCTGCGGTACCCCACTAGTCGCCGCCTGCCACTCCAAGAAAGACCCAGTTATTCCTACTCTCTGTTTCCTGGCTGTTAACCAATTTTCAGTCCATGCCAGTATATTACCCCCAATCCCATGTGCTTTAATTTTACACACTAACCTCTTACGTGGGACTTTATCAAAGGCCTTCTGAAAATCCAAATAAACCACATCCACTGGTTCTCCCTTATCTATTCTACCAGTTACATCCTCAAAAAACTCCAGTAGGTTTGTCAAACATGATTTCCCTTTCATAAATCCATGTTGACTTTGTCTAATCCCATTGATATTTTCTAAATGTCCTGTTAGCACATCCTTTGTAATAGACTCCAGCATTTTCCCTACTACTGATGTTAGGCTAACCGGTCTATAGTTCCTTGTTTTCTCTCTCCCTCCTTTTTTAAATAGTGGGGTTACATGTGCCACCCTCCAATCTGCAGGAACTGTTCCATAATCTATAGAATTTTGGAAGATGACAACTAATGCATCCACTATTTCCATGGCTACCTCTTTTAGTACTCTGGGATGCAGATTATCAGGCCCTGGGGATTTATCGGCTTTCAGTCCCATTAATTTCCCCAGCATTATTGTTTTAGTAATACTAATTTCCTTTAATTCCTTCTTCTCACTAGTCCCTTGGTTCCCTAGCATTTCTGGGAAGTTATTTGTGTCCTCTTCCGTGAAGACAGAACCAAAGTATTTGTTTAATTGCTCTGCCATTTCCTTGTTCCCCATTATAAATTCTCCCGTTTCTGACTGTAAGGGACCTACATTTGTCTTCACTAATCTTTTTCTTTTTACATACTTGTAGAAGCTTTTACAGTCCACTTTTATGTTCCTTGAAAGTTTACTCCCATACTCTATTTTTCCCCTCTTAATCAATCTCTTGGTCCTTTTTTGCTGAATTCTAAACTGCTCCCAATCCTCAGGCTTGCTAATTTTTCTGGCAACTTTATATGACTCCTCTTTGGATCTAATAGTATCCTTAATTTCTTTTGTTAGCCATGGTTGGGCTGCTTTTCTTTTTGTGTTTTTGCGCCAGAAAGGAATGTATAATTGTTGCAATTCATGCATTTGTTCCTTAAATGTTAGCCATTGCCTATCCACTGTCATGCCTTTTATTGAAGCTTCCCAATCTATCATAGCTAACTCACTCCTCATATCTTCGTAGTTTCCTTTGTTTAGATTTAGGACCCTAGTTTCGGATTGGACGACTTCACTTTCCATCTTAATGAAGAATTCTATCATGTTATGGTCACTCTTCCCTAAAGGACCCTGCACAACAAGATTATTAATTAACCCCTTCTCATTGCATAATACCCAATCTAGGATAGCCTGTTCGCTCCTCAACGTACTGGTTTAAAAAACCATCTCGCACACACTCCAGGAATTCATCCTCCATAGTAGTATTGCTGGTTTGGCCAGTCTATATGCAGATTAAAGTCACCCATGATTACTGTAGTACCCTTGTTACATGCATCTCTAATTTCCTGTTTGATGCCGTCCCCTACATTACCACTACTGTTTGGAGGCCAATGACAATTCCCACCAGTGTTTTCTGCCCCTTGGTGCTACTTAACTCCACCCAGACTGATTCTACATCTTGATTTTCTGAGCCAATATCCTTTCTCACTATTGCTCTGATTTCATCCTTTACTAACAACGCCACCCCACCTCCTTTTCCTTTTTGCCTGTCCTTCCTAAATATCGAATACCTTTGGATATTCAGCTCCCAGCCTTGGTCACCCTGCAGCCATGTCTCTGTAATTGCTATTATATCATATCCGTTTACATCTATTTGCGCTGTTAATTCGTCTACCTTATTACGAATGCTTCGTGCATTCAGATACAGTGCCTTTAGATTTGTCTTTTTAACATTTTTAGATACCTTAACATTTTTTTGTACTATGGCCCTATTGGTGTTGTTACCATTTTTTCTTACCTGGATCCTATTTGTTGTCTTTTGTTTGTAAGGTAGTCCTGTCTAGACAAGAAGTAAGAGGCTTACCATAGAATTAAAAGCACAGAAACAGGCCATTCGGCCCAATTGGTCTGTGTTTATGCTCCACACGAGCCTCCTCCTGCTCTACTTCATCTAACCCTATCAACATACCCTTCTATTCCTTTCTCCCTTGTGTACTTACCTAGCTTCCCCGTAAATGCATCTATTCTTTTTATCTCAACCACTCCATGTGGTAGCGAGTTCCACATTCTCACCACTCCCTGAATAAAGAAGTTTCTCCTGAATTCCTTATTGGATATATTAGTGACTATCTTATATTGATTTGTTTGGTTTCCCCCACAAGTGGAAACACCTTCTCTACTTCTACCCTATAAAACCCCTTCATAATCTGAAAGACCTCAGTCTTTTCTTATCGATGGAAGAGAGCCCCAGCCTGCTCAGTCTTTCCTGATAGTTGTACCAGTGCTCCGTGCATGGTAGACTGCATGGTTATAGCTGGTTAAACTGTATGCAGAGTATGTTGCTATGGGGAGAGACTGCTTACTCCATTATCAGTCAAACCAAAGCCATACGGGTAGGCGTAGGATTCTCGGCGGCTTGGTTTGGAGACGGAGACATGTGACAAGTTTCTACATGTGTCAGACTTCCAGTTGACCAAAAAAACTCTAAAATTAACACATTGTTCAGATAGGTTCTGGCATCAAATCAGAGGTGCCAGAGGTAGGTAAATTGAATTGTAGTGTACAGTTCTTTTAAACAGTATATAGTATTAGGAAAAACACTGTAATTGCCTGTAATTATTTTAATGAGGCATTCTGCTGTGCCTGATTGGACATGCTAACGGTGTATCTAAAGACGCATAAGGACACAGGGCTGCGCAAGTATATGAGGAGATGATTGGGGTCCATCTGGCTGATCCCCAAAATTGAAGTACCACCATATTACTGTAATACCACCATAATACCATCACTCTATCTCTCATTATCATTCAGCACCTCCTTTCCCAAATATCCATAAAGTTCCCTCTTGAATTGCCTACAGATTCTGACAGGTGCACAGCAATGCTATCCAAGTCGTCCCCTCTACCAGATTGGAATCTGCAACTGAATGTTAAAGAACAACAGCTGTATGGGGCGGATATTCCTTTAGGTCCGTTTTCAGGCCTGAAACGGGCACCATGCACGGAGCATGCACCCCAACCATGAGGCCTGAGGCCGGCCCGAAATTGGACCTCACGGTTGGGGTGCCCCATTAACATAATTTGGGCTCACCTATTTAATAAGGATGGATATTGGGCCGCTGCCAGCGAGGTAACTGCCGGAGGGTGGGGGGTGGGGTGGTGAGGAAAATGGGAGGGGGCTAATCACCATCAACAGTGGCTCCTCAATAGAGCTGTGGAGCCGGGGAGGAGTGCTACTGCTCCTCCCGGGCTTCACATCAAACCTAAAAGAAACATAATCTACCTTTTTGGCGGTGACCATTTATTGGAAAACAGGCCCGATGCCTGCTCCACTCATGGAGGCCCAATTTCCCCGAGGGATCCTAAAGCAGGCATTAGGCCTTTCATTAGCATATGCAAGGGGTGTAACACCTGTTTAGGCAGCCGCCCCGGACACCTGAAATTTTGGCCCGACCCAATATCGGTTCTGACGTCTTTCAGGCATTCTTGGGGCATTCAAGATGTTGGTCCCCAAAATTGGCCCTCGTTGTGCCCATTTTACGTCCGTGAAATGGGGGCGATGAGGTCCAATTTATATCTCTATTATTTTTTTGCATTATTATCAGTTTCTGTGCAAGAAACAAAAATACCCCATGGTTGCACTAAAGAGTTTTTGACATTTTTACCGAAACTAGGATAAAACCACATGGTTCACATCTCCCAGTATTTGTAATGTGCTTTAGAGGACTTATAATTCTAGGGAAGCCAGCAGGTTAAGATATTTGCTGCGTGATGTGCATCTTCCATTTAGGCCCCGAGATTCCAATCGGGGCCAAAACAGAAATGTGTGGGATCGCTGGCTAGGGGATCGGAAAATGAGGCAGAATCCTCATGTTCTGTTACGTTAGGGCCTAATGCCTACTTATGTTAAACTTGTATGGAACCTTAGTTAGACCATACTTGGAGTACTGTGCATAGTTCCGGTCTCCATACAATAGAAAGGATATAGAGGCATTGGATAGGGTGCAAAAAACATTCACAAGGATGATACCAGAACTGAGAGGATATATTTATCAGAAAAGGTTGAACGGGCTGGGGCTCTTTTCCCTCGACCTGATAGAGAATGTGCTACCGCAAGGAGTAGTTGAGGCAAATAGCATAGATGCATTTAAGGGGAAGCTGGTTAAGATAAGCACATGAGGGAGAAAGGAATAGAAGGGTATTCCGATAGAGTTAGATGAAGTAGGGAGAGAGGAGGCTTGTGTGGAGCGTGGACCAGTTGAGCTGAATGGCCTGTTTCTGTGCTGTAGACTCAATGCAACTCGATGTAACCCGGAATTCTAGTCCATTTGCATCACAAAAAGTTGCGGCAGGTGGGGCATTGGGAAATCTTCAGTCTGCAACCACACCCACCCACCCCTCCTGGATCTGGCGTAGTGCCAGAGGATGGAGGACTGCTAACGTTGTACCGTTGTTTAAAAAGGAAGCAAAGGATAGACCGAGTAATTACAGGCCAGTCAGTCTAACCTCGGTGGTGGGTAAATTATTGGAATCAATTGAGGGACAGGATAAACTGTCACTTAGAAAGGCACAGACTAATCAAGGACACTTAACATGGATTTGTTAAGGGGAGGTCGTGTCTTTTTTTGAGGAAGCGACAAGGAGGATTGATGAGGGTAGTGCAATTGATGTAGTCGATGTGGATTTTAGCAAGGCTTTTGAGAAGGTCCCACATGGCAGATTTGTCAAAAAAGTAAAGGCCCATGGGATCCAAGGGAATGTGGCAAATTGAATCCAAAATTGGCTCAGTGGCAAAGGGTAATGATCGATGGGTGTTTTTGCGACTGTAAGGCTGTTTCTAGTGGGGTGCCGCAGGGCTCGGTGCTGGGTCCTTTGCTTTTTGTGGTACACATTAACGATTTGGACTTAAACATAGGGGGCATGATTAAGAAATTTGCGGATGACAAAAAGATAGGCCGTGTGGTTGATAGTGAGGAGAAAAGCTGTAGACGGCAGGAAGATATCAATGGACTGGTCAGATGGGCAGAAAAGTGGCAAATGGAGTTCAATCCAGAGAAGTGTGAGGTAATGCATTTGGGGAGAGCAATCAAGGCAAGGGAATACACAATAAATGGGAGGATACTGAGAGGTGTAGAGGAAGTGAGGGACCTTGGAGTGCATATCCACAGATCCCTGAAGGTAGCAGGACAGGTGGATAAGGTGGTTAAGAATGCATATGGAATGCTTTCCTTTATTAACCGAGGCATAGAATATAAAAGCAGGGTTGTTTTGCTGGAACTGTATAAAACACTGGTTCGGTCACAGCTTGAGTACTGTGTACAGTTCTGGTCACCACATTACAGGAAGGACGTAATTGCACAAGAGGGTACAGAGGAGATTTATGAGGATGTTGCCAGGACTGGAGAATTTTAGCTATGAGGAAAGATTGGATAGGCTGGGGTTATTTTCCTTGGATCAGAGGAGGGTGAGGAGTGATTTAATTGAGGTGTACAAAATTACGAGGGGCCTAGATAGAGTGAATAGGAAGGACCTATTTTCCTTAGCAGAAAGGGCAATAACCAGGGGGCATAGATTTAAAGTAATTAGTAGAAGGATTAGAGGGGAAATGAGGAAAACATTTTTCACCCAGAGGATGGTGGGGGTCTGGAACTCACTGCCTGAGAGGATGGTAGAAGCAGAAACCCTCAACTCATTTAAAAAATACCTGGATAGGCACCTGAAGAGCCGTGACCTGCAGGGCTACGGATCAAATGCGGGAAAGTGGAATTAGGCTGGATGGCTCGTTTCTCAGCCGGCGCGGATACGATGGGCCGAATGGCCTCCTTCTGTGCCGTAAATTTTCTATGATTCTACGATCTAAGGGGATGTGTCTGGAGAGTCCCCGGACTACCTTGGGACTTCCTCCCAGCGCACCTAGAGTGCTAATGAGGGCCTTACAATGGGCCTTGTACATTTAAGCAGGGAAAGGCAATCAATCCCAGAGGGGATCATTTACCTTTTGCAAGAGGCCTGATTATTCTATCGGGAGCAGAAGATGTCATAGTAATTATTTCTGCTGGCCCCTTTCTAGTCCTTGTGTCATCGAAGCAGCTTGGCACCACACCAATTTCGCTCTTGGTGTATTGGGCCTGGTGCCAGCATTGTGCCCTTACAGGCACGGGCACTCCGGAATATGCAGATGACTTCATCCCCGCAATTTGGGGCGGATTCCAGGACTTCTTCCATCTACGCACTTCCGCCATTGGAACTTTGACCCCAAAGACTTTCAAAATGGTGGAATCAGAATGGTCCCATTAACCTATATCAGAACTCTAGGGAATTAAGAACCATATTTTCATCAGGATTTAATGGAGGAGTAAACACGAGTAAACAGCAGAGCATGGCCGATGGAAAGTGGTAACAGACTCTCAAAGTGTTTTTAACTCACTTTTGTTTTATTCCAGTCTGGGGAGAGTGACCACACTCCCCCGGTTGACACCTGCTGCTTTGTTCTGGTATCTGTGCAAGTCTGTTGGAGGCCACATAAAGGTGTCATTTCACAAACACACTGATGCACTGAACAGGCCCAGAGCACCAAAAGAGGTCATTACTCTGACTGTAGAACCAGGAGACCCAAGGGAAATAGAACAAGGTAAGCCACTTTATTTATATTTCTGAATGGGGCCGACAGCAGCACACTGTGACGTAAAGGTACCTTCAGTCAGTCTGTCCCGTGGTCAGAGTCCTACTCCCAATTTCAGGCCCGCCCCTCTTTAATGAGCACGCTAAGATGTACCATTTTACTCTGTGAATGGGCGTGGGACTTGCCTGCTTTATATTCCACCATCCCATTGGCAGAATTTTTTGTTTTCTTTATTCATTCTCAAGATATTGGCATCGCTGGAAAGGCCGGCATTTATTGCCCATCCCTTGCTGCCCTGAGAAAGTGGGGGTGGTGGGCCTTCTACTTGAACCTCTGCAGTAGCAGTTTGATACAACTGAGTTGCTTGCTAGGCCCTTTCAGAGGGCAATTAGGAGTCAACTACGTTGGTGTGAGACTGGAGTCACGTATAGGCCAGACCATTGCCTTCCCTAAAGGACATTAGTGAACCAGTTGGGTTTTTACAACAATCCGAGAGTTTCTTGGTCACTTTTACTGCTACCCGCTTTTTATTTTCCAGAATTCAAATTTGAACTCACATTCTCTGGATTACCAGACCAGTAACATCAGCACTGCACTAACGTAGCAGCAGAATTGCTGCTCTCCTACACCGACAGCACACTGTCACTGTAAAAATCCCGTCGGACTCTTCACTTGATCATTACATAAGAACATAAGAACATAAGAAATTGGAGCAGGAGTAGGCCAATCGGCCCCTCGAGCCTGCTCCGCCATTCAATAAGATCATGGCTGATCTGATCCCAACCACAAATCTAAAGAACACAAGAAGTCGGAGCAGGACCCGGCCACATAGCCCCTGGGCCCTCTCCGCCACCCACAGGGCATTGACCGATCCGAACTCAGCTTCATGTCCAATTTCCTGCCCGCTCCCCATAACCCCTAATTCCCTTTACTTCTAGGAAACTGTCTATTTCTGTTTTAAATTTATCTAATGATGTAGCTTCCACAGCTTCCTGGGGCAGCAAATTCCACAGACCTACCACCCTCTGAGTGAAGAAGTTTCTCCTCATCTCAGTTTTGAAAGAGCAGCCCCTTATTCTAAGATTATGCCCCCTAGTTCTAGTTTCACCCATCTTTGGGAACATCCTTACTGCATCCACCCGATCAAGACCCTTCACAATCTTATATGTTTCAATAAGATCGCCTCTCATTCTTCTGAACTCCAATGAGTAGAGTCCCAATCTACTCAACCTCTCCTCATATGTCCGCCCCCTCATCCCCGGGATTAACCGAGTGAACCTTCTTTGTACTGCCTCGAGAGCAAGTATGTCTTTTCTTAAGTATGGAGACCAAAACTGTATGCAGTATTCCAGGTGCGGTCTCACCAATACCTTATATAACTGCAGCAATACCTCCTTGTTTTTATATTCTATCCCCCTAGCAATAAAAGCCAACATTCCGTTGGCTTTCTTGATCACCTGCTGCACCTGCATACCAACTTTTTGATTTTCTTGCACTAGGACCCCCAGATCCCTTTGTACTGCAGTACTTTCCAGTCTCTCGCCATTAAGAAAATAACTTGCTCTCTGATTTTTCCTGCCAAAGTGCATAACCTCACATTTTCCAATATTATATTGCATCTGCCAAATCTCCGCCCACTCACCCAGCCTGTCTATATCCCCTTGCAGGTTTTTTATGTCCTCCTCACTCTCTACTTTCCCTCCCATCTTTGTATCATCTGCAAATTTTGATATGTTACACTCGGTCCCCTCCTCCAAATCGTTAATATAGATTGTAAAGAGTTGGGGACCCAGCACCGACCCCTGTGGAACACCACTGGTTACTGGTTGCCAGTCCGAAAATGAACCATTTATCCCAACTCTCTGCTTCCTGTTCGATAACCAATCCTCCACCCATGCCAGAATATTACCCCCAATCCCGTGATTTTTTATCTTAAGTAATAATCTTTTATGTGGCACCTTGTCGAATGCCTTCTGGAAGTCTAAATACACTACGTCCACTGGTTCCCCTTTATCCACCCTATACGTTATATCCTCGAAGAACTGAAGCAAATTTGTCAGACATGACTTCCCCTTCATGAAGCCATGCTGACTTTGTCCTATTAAATTATGCTTATCTAAATGTTCCGTTACTGTCTCCTTAATAATAGACTCCAAAATTTTACCCACCACAGATGTTAAGCTAACTGGCCTATAATTTCCAGCCTTCTGCCTACTACCCTTTTTAAATAACGGTGTTACATTAGCAGTTTTCCAATCTGCCGGGACCTCTCCTGAGTCCAGGGAATTTTGGAAAACTATCACCAAAGCATCCACAATCCCTACTGCCACTTCCCTCAAGACCCTAGGATGGAAGCCATCAGGTCCAGGGGATTTATCCGCCTTGAGTCCCATTATTTTACTGAGTACCATCTCTTGAGTGATTTTAATCGTATTTAGCTCCTCCCCCCCGAGAGTCCCCTGTTTGTCCAGTGTTGGGATATTCTTAGTGTCCTCTACTGTAAAGACTGAAACAAAATATTTGTTCAGCATTTTTGCCATCTCCATGTTTCCCACCATTAATTTCCCGGTCTCATCCTCTAAGGGACCTATGTTTGCCTTAGCCACCCTTTTTCTTTTTATATAACTATAGAAACTCTTGCTATCTGTTTTTATATTTTTTGCTAATTTCTTTTCATAATCTAACTTCCCTTTCTTAATCAATCCTTTAGTTACTTTTTGCTGTCTTTTGAAGAATTCCCAATCTTCTATCCTCCCACTAAGTTTGGCTACCTTATATGTCCTTGTTTTTAGTCGGATACTATCCTTGATTTCTTTACTTAGCCACGGGTGGCTGTCATTTCTTTTACACCCTTTTTTCCTCAGTGGAATATATTTATTTTGAAAGTTGTAAAATAACTCCCTAAATGAACACCACTGCTCATGTACCGTCTTACCCTTTAATCTATTTTCCCAGTCCACTTTAATCAATTCCGCTCTCATACCATCATAGTCTCCTTTATTCAAGCTCAGTACGCTTGTTTGAGAATCAACCTTCTCACCCTCTAATTGGATATGGAATTCAACCATGTTGTGGTCGCTCGTTCCAAGGGGATCCTTAACTAGGACATTATTAATTAATCCTGACTCATTACACAGGACCAGGTCCAAGGTTGCCTGCCCCCTTGTAGGATCAGTTACATACTGCTCAAGAAATCCATCCCTGATGCACTCAATGAACTCGTCCTCAAGGCTGCTCTGCCCAATTTGATTTGTCCAGTTAATATGATAATTAAAATCCCCCATAATTATGGCTGTTCCCTTATTACATGCCCCGACTATCTCCTGATTAATACTTCTTCCAGCAGAGTTGCAACTATTAGGAGGCCTATATACTACGCCCACTAATGTTTTTTTTCCCTTATTATTCCTTATCTCCACCCAAACTGTTTCATTATCTTGATGCTTTGTCCCAATATCATTTCTCTGCATTACAGTGATTCCTTCCTTTATTAACATAGCCACCCCACCTCCCCTTCCTTCCTGCCTGTCCTTCCTGATTGTTAAATACCCTGGCATATTTAATTCCCAGTCGTTGTCACCCTGCAGCCATGTTTCTGTAATGGCCACAAGATCATACCCATACGTAGTTATTTGTGCCGTTAACTCGTCCATTTTATTACGAATGCTACGTGCATTCAGATAAAGAACTTTCAAATCTGTTTTGTGACGCTTAGTTCCTGCTTTTTCCTTTTTTAACACTTTACCTATTACTCCATACCTTCTGTCCCTTCCTGTTACGCTTTCCTCTCTCTCCCTGCTCAGGTTCCCAACCCCCTGCCACTTTAGTTTAACCCTCCCCAACAGCACTAGCAAACACTCCTCCTAGGACAGCGGTCCCGGCCCTGCCCAGGTGCAGACCGTCCGGTTTGTACTGGTCCCACCTCCCCCAGAACCGTTTCCAGTGTCCCAGGAATTTGAATCCCTCCCCCTTGCACCATTCCTCTAGCCACGTATTCATTTGAAATATCCTCCTATTTCTACTCTGACTAGCACGTGGCACTGGCAGCAATCCTGAGATTACTACCTTTGAGGTCCTATTTTTTAATTTACCTCCTAACTCCCTATATTCTGCTTTTAGGACCTCATCCCCTTTTTTACCTACATCGTTGGTGCCTATGTGCACCACGACAGCTGGCTGTTCGCCCTCCCCCTCCAAAATGTTCTGTAGCCGCTCCGAGACATCCTTGATCCTTGCACCAGGGAGGCAACACACCATCCTGGAGTCTCGGTTGCGGCCGCAGAAACGCCTGTCTATTCCCCTTACAATTGAGTCCTCTATCACTATAGCTCTGCCACTCTTTTTCCTCCCAGCCTGTGCAGCAGAGCTACCCGTGGTGCCAGGAAGTTGGCTGCTGCTGCCTTCCCCTGATAAGTCATCCCCCCCAACAGCATCCAAAGTGGCATATCTGTTTGAGAGGGGGATGGACACAGGGGACCCCTGCACTACCTGCCTGCATCTCTTACTCTTCCTGGTGGTCACCCATTCACTTCCTGCCTGTATACCCTTTACCTGCGGTGTGACCAACTCGCTAAACGTGCTATCCACGAGTTTCTCTGCATCGCGGATGCTCCACAGTGAGTCCACCCGCAGCTCCAGCTCCGAGATACGATCGGTCAGTAGCTGCAGGTGGACACACTTCCCGCACACATGGTCGGCAGGGACACTGGTAGTGTCCATGACTTCCCACATCTTGCAGGAGGAGCATATCACGGGTGCGAGGTCTGCTGCCATGACTTGCCTTAGCTGAGTTACCCCTTTTAAATTACGTTGAAATTAGAAAATGTTAACTGTACTAGGGACCTAGGTTCACCTTAAGGTGCTTCAATGTTGCTGCTTCTGTTTCAGGAGAGCTGGGATCAAGCACTCACCTCCCGCCTCTCCCCAGTGCTCCTCTCCACTGCTTGCATTCACCCACGCTGCAGTCCTCCAGGCAAACCAGATTTCAGTTCACAAACCCCATGGGCCTCAGCCACCATCAGAACGATGTACGTCCGTCCTTTTTATATTCACAAGTTCAGCTGACAGTGGGAGTGCTGGCGACGTGACATTGGCTGCACTGTCATAAACGTGGAAAGCCCCTTTCAAAAAAGGAGCAGCATCAGTCCCCCTGTGGAGTGCTGCTAGTCTCTGTGCAGCCTGTAGGTGTCAGGCTGGTACTGTCACCCATTTTTTCCTTTCCCTAAAAGCTTTACAGAACGGCCCAGAATTTTTAAAAAAATATTCATTCTCGGGATGTGGGCATAGCTGGCAAGACCGGCATTTATTGCCCATCTCTAGATGCCCTTGAGAAATTTGTGGCGGGCTTTCAAATCCAGAGACTTGTGCACATAATCTAGGCTGACACTCCAGTGCAGTACTGAGGGAGCGCTGCACTGTCGGAGGTGCCATCTTTCGTATGAGGCGATAAACCGAGGCCCTGTCTGCCTTCTCAGGTGGACGAAAAGATCCCATGGCACTATTTTAAAGAAGAGCAGGGAAGTTTTCCATGTTGTCCTGGCCAAAGTTTATCCCTCAACTAACATCACTAAAACAGATTATCTGGTCATTATCTAATTGCTGTTTGTGGGATCTTGCTGTGTGCAAATTGGCTGCCGCGTTTCGCTACATTACAACAGTGACTACACTTTAAAAGTACTTCATTGGCTGTAAAGCGCTTTGGGACGACTTGAGGTCGTGAATGACGTTATATAAATGCAAGTCTTTCTTTCTTTCTTCTTGAACCACTGCAGTCCGTGTGGTGAAGGTTCTCCCACAGTGCTGTTAGGTAGGGAGCTCCAGGATTTTGACCCAGCGACAATGAAGGAACAGCGATATATGTCAAAGTCACCAATTGACTTGGTTGTGTACAACAGTTACAGCAAAGAAATACCTAAAAAAAAGAGTATTTAATATTTCTTTTTACAATGGAACCATTTATCATATTCCCATTAATAAAAATCTTTACATGACAGTTTATTTTTCTACGAATTTGTAGCTTGCCAATATTGTGACAATTTGAAGATGGATTGCTGGATCTGGTTAGTGGAAGAGCTTGATCTGTTTGTCTATATGGGGATAAAAGTGTAAAATACACAAAATGGTCTGCAGCTCCTCGAATGAAATGCTTCATCGCTGTTTGTGCCGATTGCCCGTAGGCAGATCTTGTCAAAACAAAATAGATCGACTGTTTTGGCAGACACAGATGTTGTTTCGGATGGAGCTAGTCACAAGGGGGTAATTTTCTGCCTTCCTGCTCCTGGCGGGGAGCCTCGCCTACTGGGGGAGCACATCGGAAATTTGGACGCGGCTTTCCGACCATCCATTCAAATGGTGGGAAAATTGGGGGCAGCAGGCCCTGAATTTCCGATGTGCGCTCTGGCTCTCCACTGGGAGCATGAAGTCGGAAAATGAACCCCATTTTCTCTAAGAAAGGGCAGTAAAAGGCAAGGGCAGCCTGGTGATGGAAATAAATAAATATTGATTACAGGGGCTGCGACTGCCTATATTTACAGTCTTTGGACTTTGGAAATGTCCCATTGAGAGTCCTGTGAACAAGACTCCTGCAGTCCTGAAGCTGTGTGAATTACTTTTCAGGAATCTGAAAGGCCGTTGTGATGCTTTTTGATATCAATTCTTGATTGACAGTTTTGATTCATCTTGAAGGTTCCTCTGGGAACACAGAAAAAGGAGTGGGCCATTCAGCCCCTTGAGATTGTTCCACCATTTTGTTAGATCATGGCTGACCTGTACCTCAGCTCCATTTACCTGTCTTCTCTCCGTATCCCTTGATACCCATACCTCACTTCCAACCGCCCCACCCCCAGACTCCCGCCATTGGTCGCTCGACATGTCCATCTACATGGCGCACCGCCTTCCCACGCCAGTTTGAAAGGAAGCAGGCTCTTCGTTACTCGATTGGATGAATCCTGAACGTCAGTCAAACCCCCTCCCCCATCTCCAATATTTTTATAACTAATAAACGACAATCATAAAAGAAAATGAAAATAAAGACGGGGTTAATTTTGACTTTGTGTGGTGGGGAAAATGGGTGATACAGAGTCAGCAGCTTGTTTTACATCTCTCCTGATTTTCATTGCCGTTAACTTCAATAGAAATAAAAACCTGGAGAGATGTAAAATGGGCTGCTGACTTGCTATCACCCGTTTTACACTATCGCACAAAGTTAAAATCTACCCCACAATTTTTTTTCTCCGGGTTGCTCACAGCAGTGTCCTGGTCAATCCTGAAGGGCTGGTGACCCTAGAGTTAGAAGGTTATAGGCTCGAGCCCCAGTCTAGAGACTTGTGTGCATAATCAAGCTGACACTTCAGTGCAGCACCGAGGGAGTGCTGCATTGTCAAGGGTGCTGCCTTTTGGATGAGACATTAAACCAAGGCCTCGTCTGCCTGTTCAGGTGGATGTAAAAGATATCATGGCCCAGTTTGAAGAGCAGGGGAGTTCTCTTGGTGTCCCGGCCAACGTTTATCTCTCAACCAACACGACGAAAAATAGATTATCTGGTCATTTATCTCATTGCTGTTTGTGGGACCTTGCCATGTGCAAGTTTCTCTACAACATAACAGTGACTTCACGTCAAAATAATTAATTGGCTGTACAGATCTTTGGAACGTCCTGAGGATGTGAAAGGCGCTATATAAATGCAAGTTTTTAAAAAAGTTTTTCTTACATATGGATAGATTTTCCTCTTACTGCCCTTGGGAATAAAGGATCACCTGGGAACGGTCCAGAGAGGAATTCCAGCAGCGAGGATCACAAATCCATAATGCAGCCTGCCTGATTTTCCCTCCATTAATTAAAATGGTTGGAAAACAGACTCTGTTACGCATGGGCAATCTTTCCCATGCAATTTTCCTCTGTGCAAAGTGCCCAGGTGATCCTTTATGCCCCAGTGCTATAAGAGGAAAATGCGTTTTGTACTGTTTCCAATGCACATACTAACAGCACTATCCACACATAGAGGGCAATTATCCGACTTCGAGCTCCTGGTGGGGAGTCTTGCCTTTCGGGAGTGCACAGCGGGATTTCAGGCACAGAGATCAGTGGGCCCTGCCTGATTTTCAGCCAGGGTCAAAAGAAAAAGAAAAATAGAAAAAGATTTGGCAGCAGTTTCCCTGTGGAATGCAGAGACTCTCTGTGCTGCCTGTAGGTGTCATGCTGGTACTGTCGCTCATTTCTCCCTTCCCAAAGAGCCTTATAGAACACCCCGTAACTGCGGAGATACCAGCTGACTCTTCCTTTGGTGGCTTGCAATGGTTACAGCAAAAGGAAAACTTAACAGGAAATGTTAAAAGACTCTTTAATTTTCTCTGTACAAACACCGATGTCCAGTCTGCTACAGTCCATTCCTCAACAGCCATGGCTCAGTCCGTTATCAACTTAACTACACTCCACTGACAGTCTCGTGACATTGTGGGATTTATGTTAGGTGACGTTTAGAAAAGTTCCTCTTCGTCTGGCTGTTACTGACAAACCTACAGATTCTAAATGCGCAGTATCGTGCTTTGAGCACTGTCTGGAGTATCGGGGTAGATCTTGACTCTGTGCGATAGCGTATAAAGGGCAATAAGTGAGTCAGCAGCCCGTTTGACATCTCTCCCGAGGTCAGTGAAAATAAAAATCAGGAGAGATGCAAAACGGGCTGCCAACTCTCTATTCGCCACTTTACACTATTGCACAAAGCCATGATCTACCCCATTGTGCACTGCCTGTGGTGATGGGGCCTCGGTCAGGGTCGAGGCAACTGGAGCAATCACCTCAGTAACTTTTACTGTCCCGAGCTGTAAGGACTAGGTGTGCTGCACTGTCGTTACCGTGCCATTTTGCCACAGGAGGCGAAACGCATCTCCAAAAAGTGCTGCTCAGCATCTTGGGAAATGCATATTACTTCTAATGGATTAAAAATTAGAGAAAACAGAGAGCAGGAGCTAAGAGAGGTTGGAAGTGAGTCCCTCAGGGTTCAGTTCTGTGTCTGCATCTGTTCACTGTGTATATCAATAATTTGGACACAGGCCTAGAGGGAGTGGTGTCAAAAATTTCAAATGATTCCAAAATAGGTCGTAGAAGACCAAAGGGATATTGATCAGATGGGGGGATGGGCTAAAAAGTGGCAAATGGAATTCAATGTCAGTGAATGTGAGACGATGCATTTTGGTAAAAATATAACACCAGTCATTAGAATTTGAATGGAAGTAGGCTCAATGCGGTGGAAGGGTATACGGATTTGGGCGTTTAAGGCAGCACCTCAGGTTGTTACGGCTGTAAAAAAAAACTACTGGAATGGTGGAGCAGAGAGTCCGGTGGACAAGCACAAAAGCCACATTTGGGAGCAGCAGAGTGGGTGGGAGGGGCATATAGCTGGAGAATGTCGGGAGCTCGGAGCAATTTGAAAATGAAGATGGGGACCTTAGAAACATAGAAACAGAGAAAATAGGAGCAGGATTAGGCCATTCAGCCCTTCGAACCTGCTCCCCCCTTCAATACGATCATGGCTGATCCACTATCTCAATACCATATTTCCGCTCTCTCCCCATACCCCTTGATGCCTTTTGTGTCTAGAAATCTATCTAGCTCCTTCTTAAATATATTCAGTGACTTGGCCTCCACAGCCTTCTGTGGTAGAGAATTCCACAGGTTCACCACCCACTGAGTGAAGAAATTTCTCCTCATCTCAGTCCTAAATGTCCTACCCCGTATCCCTGTGACATGCAGTGAGAAGCATATTGTTTACTGTTGTGATGCCAAATGACTATTATTTTATTGCTGAACTTCGTACTTCCACAATTGGATCTTTATTCACTGCCAAAATAGTGATTGTAGCTCAGGCTGCAAGATAAACGTAGTTAGAAAGAAATAGTGTTTATTTCCCAAACATCCTCCTCAGCCACTTCACGTAACTGGAATTCGAAATACTTTAGATGTCTGTCATAATGTTATAAAGTAGCTCACATTTCGTGTACATGTAAATGTCTGCGGGAAAAGAATGTTCCTGTTGTTATTTCATGTAGTTAATGTTCCTGTTGAACAGTTTCACAGTCATTCTTTGTTTTTTCAAGTGATTGCCTGCTGGCTTTTGCTATCAGTGATGGGCAGTGATGTCTGCTCTTTCTAAGATACATTTTCTTTCTTATAACTTGGAACTCTCCATTATCCATACTCTGTGCCTTCCTTATGAATCACTAAAATTTTCATGGGTCAAAGCCTTGTGAGAGCCACTAACACCAATCATCTGCAGTCTGACATAAATCAGCTTCACGGTCCAAATAAGAATAAATTCAATTTACGTTGTTTGAATCGGTCTTGTCTTCATTGATGTAGTTATGGTATTGGTTACATGGGTTCAAGCCTCACTCCAGTGATTTGAACACATAAGAGCTGATTTTAACCCAACCCGCCTGGCGGCCGCACGTGTCCCTCTCCATTCCTGGTGCACTCCCACCCACGGAATACTCTCCACCCATGGAATACTCTCCACCCATGGAATACTCTCCACTTGCCTGAATGAGTGCAGCTCTAACAACACTCAAGAAGCTCGACACCATCCAGGACAAAGCAGCCTGCTTGATTGGCACCCCTTCCACCACACTAAACATTCACTCCCCTCACCACCGGTGCAGTGTGTACCATCCACAGGATGCATTGCAGCAACTCGCCAAGGCTTCTTCGACAGCACCTCCCAAACCCGCGACCTCTACCACCTAGAAGGACAAGAGCAGCAGATACATGGGAACAACACCACCTGCACTTTCCCCTCCAAGTCACACACCATACCGACTTGGAAATATATCGCCGTTCCTTCATCGCCGCTGGGTTAAAATCCTGGAACTCCCTTCCTAACAGCACTGTGGGAGAACCTTCACCACACGGACTGCAGCAGTTCAAGAAGGCGGCTCACCACCACCTCCTCAAGGGCAATTAGGGATGGGCAATAAATGCCGGCCTCGCCAGCGACGCCCACATCCCATGAACGAATAAAAAAAACCCCACCAGCATTTTCACCATTGGGCTTTGGTCAATGTTGGGGCCGCCCGATGCAGGCAGGTGAGGGCCTCATTAATATTTAAATATCTGGGTCTGATAACACAATTAGGACCCCGTGACGCGATTTTAACTACCAACCACGGCAGTGGCACCCAGTGCCGGATCCTCCAATGAAGCCTGGAGGCAAGCAGAACGGGGTCAGATGAGGCCCAGGAAAGTTAGTAAAATTAATTTTGTTTGGTTTCCTTGTGGGCCGGGAAGAGCAGCAATGCTTCTCCAGAAGCCGCAAGGAAACCTTGGGCCTCTCCTGACCTGGGCTTCCCACCCCAGACCACCATCGCATCTGGACCACCCCCTCTTCCACCCAAGAGGGCAGATGGAACCTTGGTTTGATGCCTCACCCGAAAGACGGCACCTCTGACAGAGCAGCACTCCCTCAACTCTGCACTGGAGTGTCAGCTCAATTATGTTCTCAAGTCTCTGGAGTAAGCTTGAATCCATTACTTTCTGACTCAGAGACGAGAGTGCTACCACTTAGCCATGGCTGACACCAGAAAGACACGAGTATCCAGTCGAGATCACAAGAGGGTCCTATTGTTACGTCCCTGGGTTATCCTCTTTGTACAAGTAGATATAGGGCAGTGTCAGTCAACTCCCATAAAAGTAAAATGAGAGCGACTGACCCCACCGAACCCGAGAAGGTTTCTACGGCAGACTCAAGCTTGTAACATATCCCTACCACCGTTCCAGCTGAGGTCTGTTAACTCAGCACACACCAGGGATCAAAGCTAGGAACCTTCTCATCCGCATGGCTCAGCTATTTATTGGATAAATTGTCTGAGTCATTGGGGGAGTAATTTATTGGAATATTCTACAAGTTTGGAAGTTTAATAGTTTATGGAATCTTGGTGATGCTTCTCCCCTTGAGGTGAACTGGAGCTCACATGAAACCAATAACTGAATCACTGAGGTGACGTGAAGCATATCTACAACTGAATGTTTTCAGCAACTACAAAGTTGAGAATATCCACACTAGCAGTTCTAATACATGAGAGGGGTTTCAGCACCCAGTCAAAATAGAGGCAAGCATCCAGAGGAATGGCATCATTAAAGTCCATAGGAACCACGGATTGGCAATAAAATATAAATATTAAACTATGACCTAAGTTCTATAGAATGTTATTCTAAATAAGGAAGGGGCAGTATGAAATGGTTTATTTTACATTGACCACGGCCCCTAATCAGAAATGTATAAACATACCGAGAGATAATTCCAAGGGAAATGAAAGCCTCCGCCTCACTACGCACATGACCTAAACTTTAATTATCTTATAATTTGTTTAGATAATTCAACTCGCGCTTCCCTAGGGAGAATACACATTATAACCTGGCTTGGTTTGTTTACAGTCAAAGATTGTTTTGTCTGTAGACTTATTCATTGCAAGCGGATGTCATCAAGTCTAAAAAATTCTAGGCAGTCTCAATATCTAAACAATCCAACATTCTCATCATTTTGCTTATCTACGATCTTGACGAATGTTCATGTAATCCATCATTAAAATGTACTTAATTTGGATTTAAAAGCGCTGGCAGCAATATATTTGGTTCCGGATGTAACGTGAAGGCTTCATGTCACCACAATGATTCAATTATTGGAATCATTTAAGAGACAAGCTCCAATTTACTTTAATTGGAGAAACATCACCAATATCCCACAGTCTCATTTCAAGGCACTTCTTTGCCGTATGTCTGTTTCACTGTGATAAACAAGTCATGTTCAAAATGAACAAATGGATAGATTGTTGCTGCAACCCAGTCAGTTGGGCAGAGGCAGAGTTCACCTTGACTTATCCATTCAGGTTCTGATAATTCCACAATATCTAACTCGGGTTTAAATAGGTTTCTTTTTCCTGCCTGGTGTAGTGTTCTTGGATTCCAGGGCGGGGGATTTTAATTGGGAGCGGGGTTCGGGCGGGCGAGGACACAGAGCGAGTGCCCCCCCCCCCACCTTTTACAGGACAAGCACTATCCTAAAGTAGATATGGAAGAAAAGAAGGAATGCTTTTTTGAATGGGGACATGTTGGATGTGTGCTGCAATTACAATTATGAGGTTTGCAAACCAACAAGTCTTAAAGTGACTTAACACCTGTAAGGAGTCGCACAACACCAGGTTATAGTCCAATAAAGCTGTTGGACTATAACCTGGTGTTGTGCAACTCCTTACATTTGACAACCCCAGTCCATCACCGGCATCTCCACATCATGACTTAACAGCAGTATGTTGGTGCAACTCTATGACATTGTTTCCACTCTATGTTCTATCCTTCCGCTTGCAGGATCAGGTAGCCTCTAATTGCTATGAATAAACGCATACAGGAGATGGCCCACAGCAATTTAAGCCAATGACTCCTTTTGGAAAGGCTGGCCTGGTGCTACGAGAGCTCAACTGAGTGAGTCACTGACAGAGTGAATTTTTCCTAAGAGAAAGTGAGGAAATGAGTTGTGTCTGAACAGGAGTTAGACACTCATTTCGATACATCAATGCCAGGAATCTTAGGAATAAAATGGGAGACCTGGAGATCCTTGCTTGAGAGGGAGGCAATGATATCATAGGCATCACTAATGACCTGGTTCAACATAGGAACAGGAGTAGGCCGTTCAGCCCCTTGAGCCAGTTCCGCCATGCAATTAGATCATGGCTAATCTGTATCTTAACTCCATCTACCTGTCTTGGTTCAAAGGTCACAGGTCAAATATAATAATCTAGGGATGCAGATAAGTTTGTATAGGTAGAAAAGGCAAAATAGGAGGGGGTACGGCTTTTATGTGAAAAGTAACCTGATCATAACAGTGATAGGCCTAAAGTAGTTGAGGCAGAGGTCATTTTAAGGCAATGGTAGATAAACGTTTGAAGAGGAATATACAGAGCTATGGGGAATGAGCAGAGCAGTGGGAATACATTTAGACTGCTCTGGGAAAGAACTGGCACAGATATGATAGGTGAATAGGTTTCTGTGTTTTAAACTACTATGGTTCCTTCTAGTCCAGCTACGGATAAGGTGGAAACTCCGTGGATAGGGATGAATAATAAAATCATACAGCACAGAAGGAGGCCATCCAGCCCCTCGTGCCTGTGTTCGCTCTTTGAAAAGGCTATCTAATTAGTCCCACTCCTCTGCTCTTTCCCCATAGCCCTGCAAATTTTCCCTTCAAGTATTTATCCAATTCCCTTTTGAAAGTTACTTTTGAATCTGCTTCTGCCACCCTTTCAGGCATTGAATTCTAGACCATAATAACTCACTGCGTAATAAAAATTCTTCTCACCTCCCCTCTGGTTCTTGTACCAATTATCTTAATTTTGGTTACCGACCCTCCTGCCAGTGGAAACAGTTTCTCCTTATTTACTCTATCAAAACCCCTCATGATTTTGGACACCTCTATTAAATCTCCCCTTAACCTTCTCTGCTCTAAGGAGAAAAATCCCAGCTTCTCTAGTCTCTCCTCGTAACATAAGGGAAGGAAACTAACTACGAGCGTCTGCTATATCAGGTCAGGAGGAGGAATTGAACTAAGAAGTTTATACTCAAGTAAGGGAATTGTGGAAAGGAACAGATGCAGCTGTTAGGAGTGACTTCAGCTTCAGGGTAGAATGGGAAATCTATAAAGAGGGAAGAAGGGGTGAAAACATGGTTACAAGGCCAGGCGGGATTTCCCAAATGAGGTCGGGGTCCCACCATATCCGAGTCCTGTCCTTTTCATTCCGCCCGACTCCCGGCAGAGTTACACGGGTGTCCGATGAATGGCTGAAGAAATTGGAGCCCATTCTTCCTAAAGTATAAAAGCTACGGGTTGGATGATGGACTGAAGCAAAATAAAGGTAAATGAGGTTAATAGATTGGTCAGGAGAGCTGAAATGGAAAATAAAATTCAGGTAAACAGAGAATCTTAAATGCCAAACATATTTACAGAAGGCAGGTAGAAAAGGAAATGATGGGGGGACACAAAAAGTCCTAAAGGTGGCATGACATCAAGTAATCAAGAGACAGCAAAATACATTAAATGAACTCTTCCCTTCTGCATCCACGGAGGAGACGATGAGCAGGAATGCATGCACCCCGAGCTCCATCTATTTTCATGGATGGAAGATCGCGGCCACGTGCCCGTGTTCCCCTGACACGTGATTTGCGTGGGTCGGGCTCGTTGTTGGCCCGCCCCAGATTTTGGAATTCTTCCGTAATGTCATCCTTACTAAAGTTACTGTCGCACAGGCCCATGGTCAACACCAGCAGCTTCAGCAGTGGGGAGTGCCGAAGTGAAAGTCATGGTTCTTCGAGATTACGTTTCGATGCTTTGTCCCCCTTCTGCCCTCTCGGGAATGGAAGGACAGACAATTTGGCAGCAGGAGAGAAATGGGCAAGAAGTGTGCACCACACAGCACACCCGAAGCTACTGCTCTGTGATCCTCCCCTAATTCAGACACCAGGCTTACGACCAACGACTTGCATTTATATAGCGCCTTTAACATAGTAAAAGATCCTAAGGTGCTTCACAGGAATGTAATCAGACAAAAATCAAAACCGAGCAAAAGAAGAAGACATGAGGACAGGTGACCAAAAGCTTGGTCAAAGAGATAGGTTTTAAGCAGCTTCTTCAAGAAGGAGAGGTGGAGAGAAGAAGGGGGTTAACGATGGAATTCTAGAGCTTAGGGCCTAGACAGCTGAAGGCACGGCCTTTTCAGGCATCAATTTTATTTTCATACAGATTTACTTTAATTGGAAGGGTGCCCTTTGAGCTGAAAAGTTTACTTATAATGCGGGATATGTAAGAAGTACAAGTGTCCCTTCAGGCAATTATGTACAGTTATTGCAAAACCTTCCTCAAAAAGCTGCCAAGATGTCGAACAGTGGTAAGCTGTGTAAAAAAAAACCTGCAGTATCCTCATTAAAAGTTTATAACAGCGTTATAAAATGTCCTTATGCAGAACATGGTACTTTCAAAGTCTGGCAGAAAATGGCTGTCGAATAGTATCTTACCTATCACCCTCCAGTAATTTCTTCACATCCTAAAATAGATATTAAATATTCTTATACCCTTTGTTTTTTAATCCTACAGCAACATTGAAGGGGCTGTTAAACAATAAACGGTAGTCAATGCTTTAATTGTTTCTTTATTGACATTAAATAGAACCTTTTAGCAGCCTGCAGAAGATAAGTTTTCCCCGTCAGATATTATCAAATATCACACACAATCAATAATGGTTTGAGCATTTCATTACATAGATATTGTATAAAAGTTGCAACAAAAAATTCTGAAGAGAAATACCTTTATTATGGTGTTTTAAAATTTTTTTGGGACATAGGTATTTAATGTGAATTTTAATGTGATTTAAACACATAGGAGGAAAGCCATCTTTTCTCAACCATGGTGAAAGACCCATCAAGAGCATTCAACTGCTTCTTAAATGGTTCCTTACCTTGCTCAGAAGCTCATTCCATGTGTTGCTCTTCGTGTGAAGAAGGACATCAGTCCTAAATTGGCCTTTTCGCCAGTTTGAGCCTGTGCACCTGTGGTGAAAATAGGAACTTGTGCTTATTTAATGTAGTTCAAATGGGAGGTGTTGGGGTAGATTTTCAACCAGCTTCCCGAGCGTAATACTGAAATCAGTGGAAAATCGGACAGGCTGCAATGGCAATATTATGTGACATGACACAGTTAACATACTCATAGTCCACTGGAGATTGAGGTCAAATCGAAAAGTCAACTCAAGTTACACACTGAGGCATTGTTTACCAAAAGCACAATTGCAACTGTTTCCCTGTACATAATCTCCAACAATTTTTTATTATTTTGTCATCACGGTGGCAGATAAGCAGCTAGAACCACAACAATAAACACAGGAGGGGAGAAATCCCATGGCCATCATTGCACTGTAAGATATGCGGTGGGGTGGAACTTCCACCCGCTCCTTTAAGCTGGCGGTGCGCCCACCTACCGAATCCCACAGGTGGCACCCTGCTGCTCCAAAGGTTGAAGCTACTGGCCAGTTGAAACTGAAGCAGCGAAATCGCTCATTGTGGCTTCCAAGCTGGCAGGTCAGATGTTTGATCCATTGCTGGCAGGCTCCCACTTGCTTCCTGGTGGAGCCCACTTTAGGCCCACAATGGCACATACGCCCTGTTCTTGGCAGACATAGGCCCCGCCAATTCTATCAGGCTATCCTGCACCCCCACACACACACCTGCAAACTGCTGACAAAACATAAATTGGGCAGGAAGAGGACGTCAGTCCCCCTCCCAGATTGGGATTTACTTTTTTTTTTGAATGGGATGGAAACCTGGAAAATCCGGGTTCCATCACCTTTTCCGCCTTCCTCCTCCCAGTTGCTGGAATTACCATGAAATGACACTCCAAGGATTGGGCAATTTTTGGGCTAGATTCTTCAATTTTTACTTATAATTTTTTTGACTGGATGAAATACAATCATTATTGTTTTGTAAGCAAACTCAGCAGCCACTTTGTGCACAGCAAGGTCCTCTAATGCAATAAGATGAATGACCAGTTAAACATTTCTTGCTCAGGTAGATTGAGGGTAGAATATTGGTCAGGACAGCGGGAGAACTCGCTGCTCCTCTTGAAGCAGAACTTGAACTTACAGCCTTCTGACTCAGAGACAGTAATGCTTTCAGCTGACAACATTTAGGGACTTCACTGCAGTTAACGGACAGAGTAAAATATTAAATTAATTTATTTGTAAATCTGGAGTTGTGCGTTGTCTGGAACAAGTCCTCAATTCATGAATGACAGTTAGGCTTGTCTGGAAGGTCTGCCCAAACCAAGTCGGTTAACAAGATATGAGGCTGAACGGTCGCCAAAAAAACGACTCGAGCAGAACCCAACTTGCCACGAGAGCAGAGCTGAAAAAGCCTCGAGTGGTTCGGTGACATGGGTAGAAGTGATTGAGCCTAGAGGCAAAAGGAAATAAATTTGGCCTTTCTTTCACTCAAGTACTTGGCAGCACCTGACTGGTAAATGTACCAAGTTTCCCATCCCCTAAGGTTAACATTACTTTGCTGAGAAGTTGAGATGGAGCAATAAAGAAAACATGTGGATGGTAATATGCCAAGTTTCCTGGTAAAAATTCAGTGGAGGTTGTGTAAGGAATAATAAACCATTCACAACATTGCTCTATGCTTCTCAATAGAGCAGTACTAGAATATTCAGAGAGACAACATTTCTAACAACGAACTGTCTTTGGAAGATTTTCCCTTGTAAAGTTAGTTTTACGAGAATTAGTAGCTTCCCAACAATGCAGTAAAGGGGCTCAGATAACTTTTCCTTGCTAACATCCACCAGTGAAGGTTTCTTCCCCATTGTCATTTGGCTGTAGAGCAGTAAATGAAATAGTATCAGTTGGTGAGGACAAGTCGACAATTTCCTTTTGTCTGTCATGTCTACCATGTGGTTGGTCAACTTTTTTTCCCCTCATTGGTTAAGCAGTAAATCCCCGTGGATTTTCTAATTGGGTGTTTCGTTATTTACCAAGAATATTTTGCAAAATTTGACTCCTTGATTTAAATTTACTCTTCATTCACAGACATCCACCCAAAAGAATTTACCCAATCTCATTCCAGCCGAAAAATTCAACCCAATCACACACTACAAAATAATTCGATACAATCACATACTATGCCAGTTACACACCCCATTATATTCTCATAAAAATAACTGGGCTCACATAATGTGGCATTGCCCAGTTACCTGGTTCACACAGTGTTTCACTGCCCAGTTACCTGGTTCACAGTGTTTCTCTGCCCAGTTACCTGGTTCACACAGTGTTTCTCTGCCACCCAGTACTCTGGGTGGGGGACTTCAATGTCCATCACCAAGAGTGGCTCGGTAGCACCACTACTGACCGAGCTGGCCGAGTCCTGAAGGACATAGCTGCTAGACTGGGCCTGAGGCAGGTGGTGAGCGAACCAACACGAGGGAAAAACTTACTTGACCTCGTCCTCACCAATCTACCTGTCGCAAATGCATCTGTCCATGACAGTATTGGTAGGAGTGACCACCGCACAGTCCTCGTGGAGATGAAGTCCCGTCTTCGCACTGAGGACACCATCCAACGTGTTGTGTGGCACTACCACCGTGCTAAATGGGATAGATTCAGAACAGATCTAGCAGCTCAAAACTGGGCATCCATAAGGTGCTGTGGGCCATCAGCAGCAGCAGAATTGTATTCCAGCACAATCTGTAACCTCATGGCCCGGCATATTCCTCACTCTACCATTACCAACAAGCCAGGGGATCAACCCTGGTTCAATGAGGAGTGCAGAAGAGCATGCCAGGAGCAGCACCAGGCGTACCTGAAAATGAGGTGCCAACCTGGTGAAGCTACAACTCAGGACTACATGCATGCTAAACAGCGGAAGCAACATGCTATAGACAGAGCTAAGCGATTCCACAACCAACGGATCAGATCAAAGCTCTGCAGTCCTGCCACCCTGCCACATCCAGTCGTGAATGGTGGTGGACAATTAAACAACTAACGGGAGGAGGAGGCTCTGCAAACATCCCCATTCTCAATGATGGCGGAGTCCAGCACGTGAGTGCAAAAGACAAGGCTGAAGCGTTTGCAACCATCTTCAGCCAGAAGTGCCGAGTGGATGATCCATCTCAGCCTCCTCCCGATATCCCCACCATCACGGAAGCCAGTCTTCGGCCAATTCGATTCACTCCACGTGATATCAAGAAACGGCTGAGTGCACTGGATACAGCAAAGGCTATGGGCCCCGACAACATCCCAGCTGTAGTGCTGAAGACTTGTGCTCCAGAACTAGCTGCACCTCTAGCCATGCTGTTCCAGTACAGCTACAACACTGGCATCGACCCAACAATGTGGAAAATTGCCCAGGTATGTCCTGTCCACAAAAAGCAGGACAAATCCAATCCGGCCAATTACCGCCCCATCAGTCCACTCTCAATCATCAGCAAAGTGATGGAAGGTGTCGTCGACAGTGCTATCAAGCGGCACTTACTCACCAATAACCTGCTCACCGATGCTCAGTTTGGGTTCCGCCAGGACCACTCGGCTCCAGACCTCATTACAGCCTTGGTCCAAACATGGACAAAAGAGCTGAATTCCAGAGGTGAGGTGAGAGTGACTGCCCTTGACATCAAGGCAGCATTTGACCGAGTGTGGCACCAAGGAGCCCTAGTAAAATTGAAGTCAATGGGAATCAGGGGGAAAACTCTCCTGTGGCTGGAGTCATACCTAGCACAAAGGAAGATGGTAGTGGTTGTTGGCGGCCAATCATCTCAGCCCCAGGACATTGCTGCAGGAGTTCCTCAGGGCAGTGTCCGAGGCCCAACCATCTTCAGCTGCTTCATCAATGACCTTCCCTCCATCATAAGGTCAGAAATGGGGATGTTCGCTGATGACTGCACAGTGTTCAGTTCCATTCGCAACCCCTCAGATAATGAAGCAGTCCGAGCCTGCATGCAGCAAGACCTGGACAACATCCAGGCTTGGGCTCATAAGTGGCAAGTAACATTCGCGCCAGATAAGTGCCAGGCAATGACCATCTCCAACAAGAGAGAGTCTAACCACCTCCCCTTGACATTCAACGGCATTACCATCGCCGAATCCCCCGCCATCAACATCCTGGGGGTCACCATTGACCAGAAACTTAACTGGACCAGCCATATAAATACTGTGGCTACGAGAGCAGGTCAGAGGCTGGGTATTCTGCGGCGAGTGACTCACCTCCTGACTCCCCAAAGCCTTTCCACCATCTACAAGGCACAAGTCAGGAGTGTGATGGAATACTCTCCACTTGCCTGGATGAGTGCAGCTCCAACAACACTCAAGAAGCTCGACACCATCCAAGATAAAGCAGCCCGCTTGATTAGCACCCCATCCACCACCCTAAACATTCACTCCCTTCACCACCGGCGCACTGTGGCTGCAGTGTGCACCATCCACAGGATGCACTGCAGCAACTCGCCAAGGCTTCTTCGACAGCACCTCCCAAACCCGCGACCTCTACCACCTAGAAGGACAAGAGCAGCAGGCGCATGGGAACAACACCACCTGCACGTTCCCCTCCAAGTCACACACCATCCCGACTTGGAAATATATCGCCGTTCCTTCATTGTCGCTGGGTCAAAATCCTGGAACTCCCTTCCTAACAGCATTGTGGGAGAACCTTCACCACACGGACTGCAGCGGTTGAAGAAGGCGGCTCACCACCACCTTCTCAAGGGCAATTAGGGATGGGCAATAAATGCCGGCCTTGCCAGCGACGCCCACATCCCGTGAACGAATAAAAAAAAAGTTACCTGGTTCACAGTGTTTCTCTGCCCAGTTACCTGGTTCACAGTGTTTCTCTGCCCAGTTACCTGGTTCACACAGTGTTTCTCTGCCCAGTTACCAGGTTCACAGTATTTCACTGCCCAGTTACCTGGTTCACACAGTGTTTCACTGCCCAGTTACCAGGTTCGCACAGTGTTTCACTGCCCGGTTACCTGGTTCACACAGTGTTTCAGTGCCCAGTTACCTGGTTCACACAGTGTTTCACTGCCCAGTTACCAGGTTCACACAGTGTTTCAGTGCCCAGTTACCTGGTTCACACAGTGTTTCACTGCCCAGTTACCTGGTTCACACAGTGTTTCACTGCCCAGTTACCTGGTTCACACAGTGTTTCACTGCCCAGTTACCAAGTTCACACAGTGTTTCACTGCCCAGTTACCTGGTTCACAGTGTTTCACTGCCCAGTTACCTGGTTCACACAGTGTTTCACTGCCCAGTTACCTGGTTCACACAGTGTTTCACTGCCCAGTTACCTAGTTCACACAGTGTTTCACTGCCCAGTTACCTGGTTCACACAGTGTTTCACTGCCCAGTTACCTGGTTCACACAGTGTTTCACTGCCCAGTTACCTGGTTCACACAGTGTTTCACTGCCCAGTTACCTAGTTCACACAGTGTTTCACTGCCCAGTTACCTGTTTCACACAGTGTTTCACTGCCCAGTTACCTGGTTCACACAGTGTTTCTCTGCCCAGTTACCTGGTTAACACAGTGTTTCTCTGCCCAGTTACCTGGTTCACACAGTGTTTCACTGCCCGTTTACCTGATTCACACAGTGTTTCTCTGCCCAGTTACCTGGTTCACACAGTGTTTCTCTGCCCATTTACCTGATTCACACAGTGTTTCTCTGCCCAGTTACCTGGTTCACACAGTGTTTCTCTGCCCAGTTACCTGGTTCACACAGTGTTTCACTGCCTGGTTACCTGGTTCACACAGTGTTTCACTGCCCAGTTACCAGGTTCACACAGTGTTTCACTGCCCAGTTACCAGGTTCACACAGTGTTTCACTGCCCAGTTACCTGGTTCACACAGTGTTTCACTGCCCAGTTACCTGGTTCACAGTGTTTCACTGCCCAGTTACCTGGTTCACACAGTGTTTCTCTGCCCAGTTGCCTGGTTCACACAGTGTTTCTCTGCCCAGTTACCTGGTTCACACAGTGTTTCTCTGCCCAGTCACCTGTTGACAGTGTTTCTCTGCCCAGTTACCTGGTTGACAGTGTTTCTCTGCCCTGTTACCTAGTTCACACAGTGTTTCACTGCCCAGTTACCTGTTCACACAGTGTTTCTCTGCCCAGTTACCTGTTCACACAGTGTTTCACTGCCCAGTTACCTGGTTCACACAGTGTTTCTCTGCACAGTCACCTGTTGACTGTGTTTCACTGCCCAGTTACCTGGTTCATACAGTGTTTCTCTGCCCAGTTACCTGTTCACACAGTGTTTCACTGCCCAGTTACCTGGTTCACACAGTGTTTCTCTGCACAGTCACCTGTTGACTGTGTTTCACTGCCCAGTTACCTGGTTCACACAGTGTTTCTCTGCCCAGTTACCTGTTTCACACAGTGTTTCTCTGCACAGTCACCTGTTGACTGTGTTTAACTGCCCAGTTACCTGGTTCACACAGTGTTTCTCTGCCCAGTTACCTGTTTCACACAGTGTTTCTCTGCCCAGTTACCTGGTTCACAGTGTTTCTCTGCCCAGTTAACTGGTTCACACAGTGTTTCACTGCCCAGTTACCTGGTTCACAGTGTTTCACTGCCCAGTTACCTGTTTCACACAGTGTTTCACTGCCCAGTTACCTAGTTCACACAGTGTTTCTCTGCCCAGTTACCTGGTTCACACAGTGTTTCACTGCCCAGTTACCTAGTTCACACAGTGTTTCTCTGCCCAGTTACCTGGTTCACACAGTGTTTCACTGCCCAGTTACCTGTTTCACACAGTGTTTCTCTGCCCAGTTACCTGGTTCACAAAGTGTTTCTCTGCCCAGTTACCTGGTTCACACAGTGTTTCACTGCCCAGTTACCTGGTTCACAGTGTTTCACTGCCCAGTTACCTGGTTAACACAGTGTTTCTCTGCCCAATTACCTGGTTCACACAGTGTTTCTCTGCCCAGTTACCTGGTTCACACAGTGTTTCTCTGCCCAGTTACCTGGTTCACACAGTGTTTCACTGCCCAGTTACCTGGTTCACAGTGTTTCACTGCCCAGTTACCTGGTTAACACAGTGTTTCTCTGCCCAGTTACCTGGTTCACACAGTGTTTCTCTGCCCAGTTACCTGGCTCACACAGTGTTTCTCTGCCCAGTTACCTGGTTCACACAGTGTTTCACTGCCTGGTTACCTGGTTCACACAGTGTTTCACTGCCCAGTTACAAGGTTCACACAGTGTTTCACCGCCCAGTTACCAGGTTCACAGTGTTTCACTGCCCAGTTACCTGGTTAACACAGTGTTTCACTGCCCAGTTACCTGGTTCACAGTGTTTCACTGCCCAGTTACCTGGTTCACACAGTGTTTCACTGCCCAGTTACCTGTTCACACAGTGTTTCTCTGCCCAGTCACCTGTTGACAGTGTTTCACTGCCCAGTCACCTGGTTCACACAGTGTTTCTCTGCCCAGGTACCTGTTCACACAGTGTTTCACTGCCCAGTTACCTGGTTCACAGTGTTTCTCTGCCCAGTCACCTGTTCCACACAGTGTTTCACTGCCCAGTTACCTGGTTCACACAGTGTTTCTCTGCACAGTCACCTGTTGACTGTGTTTCTCTGCCCAGTTACCTGGTTCACAGTGTTTCTCTGCCCAGTTACCTGTTCACACAGTGTTTCACTGCCCAGTTACCTGGCTCACACAGTGTTTCTCTGCACAGTTACCTGGTTCACACAGTGTTTCTCTGCACAGTCACCTGTTGACTGTGTTTCTCTGCCCAGTTACCTGGTTCACAGTGTTTCTCTGCCCAGTTACCTGTTTCACACAGTGTTTCTCTGCCCAGTTACCTGGTTCACAGTGTTTCTCTGCCCAGTTAACTGGTTCACACAGTGTTTCTCTGCCCAGTTACCTAGTTCACACAGTGTTTCTCTGCCCAGTTACCTGGTTCACACAGTGTTTCTCTGCCCAGTTACCTGGTTCACACAGTGTTTCACTGCCCGTTTACCTGGTTCACACAGTGTTTCACTGCCCAGTTACCAGGTTCACACAGTGATTCACTGCCCGGTTACCTGGTTCACACAGTGTTTCACTGCCCAGTTACCAGGTTCACACAGTGTTTCACTGCCCAGTTACCTGGTTCACACAGTGTTTCACTGCCCAGTTACCAGGTTCACACAGTGTTTCACTGCCCAGTTACCTGGTTCACACAGTGTTTCACTGCCCAGTTACCAGGTTCACACAGTGTTTCACTGCCCAGTTACCTGGTTCACACAGTGTTTCACTGCCCAGTTACCTGGTTGACACAGTGTTTCACTGCCCAGTTACCAGGTTCACACAGTGTTTCACTGCCCAGTTACCTGGTTCACACAGTGTTTCACTGCCCAGTTACCAGGTTCACACAGTGTTTCTCTGCCCAGTTACCTGGTTCACACAGTGTTTCACTGCCCAGTTACCAGGTTCACACAGTGTTTCTCTGCCCAGTTACCTGGTTCACACAGTGTTTCACTGCCCAGTTGCCAGGTTCACACAGTGTTTCTCTGCCCAGTTACCTGGTTCACACAGTGTTTCTCTGCCCAGTTACCTGGTTCACACAGTGTTTCACTGCCCAGTTACCTGGTTCACACAGTGTTTCACTGCCCGGTTACCTGGTTCACACAGTGTTTCACTGCCCAGTTACCTGGTTGACAGTGTTTCACTGCCCAGTTACCAGGTTCACACAGTGTTTCTCTGCCCAGTTACCTAGTTCACACAGTGTTTCTCTGCCCAGTTACCTGGTTCACACAGTGTTTCTCTGCCCAGTTACCTGGTTCACACAGTGTTTCACTGCCCGGTTACCTGGTTCACACAGTGTTTCACTGCCCAGTTACCAGGTTCACACAGTGTTTCACTGGCCGGTTACCTGGTTCACACAGTGTTTCACTGCCCAGTTACCAGGTTCACACAGTGTTTCTCTGCCCAGTTACCTGGTTGACACAGTGTTTCACTGCCCAGTTACCTGGTTCACAGTGTTTCACTGCCCAGTTACCTGGTTCACACAGTGTTTCTCTGCCCAGGTACCTGTTCACACAGTGTTTCTCTGCCCAGTTACCTGGTTCACACAGTGTTTCTCTGCCCAGTTACCTGGTTGACAGTGTTTCTCTGCCCAGTTACCTGGTTCACACAGTGTTTCTCTGCCCAGTTACCTGGTTGACAGTGTTTCACTGCCCAGTTACCTGGTTCACACAGTGTTTCTCTGCACAGTCACCTGTTGACTGTGTTTCTCTGCCCAGTTACCTGGTTCACACAGTGTTTCTCTGCCCAGTTACCTGTTTCACACAGTGTTTCTCTGCCCAGTTACCTGGTTCACAGTGTTTCTCTGCCCAGTTAACTGGTTCACACAGTGTTTCTCTGCCCAGTTACCTAGTTCACACAGTGTTTCTCTGCCCAGTTACCTGGTTCACACAGTGTTTCTCTGCCCAGTTACCTGGTTCACACAGTGTTTCACTGCCCGGTTACCTGGTTCACACAGTGTTTCACTGCCCAGTTACCTGGTTCACACAGTGTTTCACTGCCCAGTTACCAGGTTCACACAGTGTTTCACTGCCCAATTACCTGGTTCACACAGTGTTTCACTGCCCAGTTACCAGGTTCACACAGTGTTTCACTGCCCAGTTACCTGGTTCACACAGTGTTTCTCTGCCCAGTTACCTGGTTCACACAGTGTTTCACTGCCCAGTTACCAGGTTCACACAGTGTTTCTCTGCCCAGTTACCTGGTTGACACAGTGTTTCTCTGCCCAGTTACCTGGTTCACAGTGTTTCACTGCCCAGTTACCTGGTTCACAGTGTTTCACTGCCCAGTTACCTGGTTAACACAGTGTTTCTCTGCCCATTTACCTGATTCACACAGTGTTTCTCTGCCCAGTTACCAGGTTCACACAGTGTTTCTCTGCCCAGTTACCTGGTTGACACAGTGTTTCACTGCCCAGTTACCTGGTTCACAGTGTTTCACTGCCCAGTTACCTGGTTCACACAGTGTTTCTCTGCCCAGGTACCTGTTCACACAGTGTTTCTCTGCCCAGTTACCTGGTTCACACAGTGTTTCTCTGCCCAGTTACCTGGTTGACAGTGTTTCTCTGCCCAGTAACCTGGTTCACACAGTGTTTCTCTGCCCAGTTACCTGGTTGACAGTGTTTCACTGCCCAGTTACCTGGTTCACACAGTGTTTCTCTGCACAGTCACCTGTTGACTGTGTTTCTCTGCCCAGTTACCTGGTTCACACAGTGTTTCTCTGCCCAGTTACCTGTTTCACACAGTGTTTCTCTGCCCAGTTACCTGGTTCACAGTGTTTCTCTGCCCAGTTAACTGGTTCACACAGTGTTTCTCTGCCCAGTTACCTAGTTCACACAGTGTTTCTCTGCCCAGTTACCTGGTTCACACAGTGTTTCACTGCCCGGTTACCTGGTTCACACAGTGTTTCACTGCCCAGTTACCTGGTTCACACAGTGTTTCACTGCCCAGTTACCAGGTTCACACAGTGTTTCACTGCCCAATTACCTGGTTCACACAGTGTTTCACTGCCCAGTTACCAGGTTCACACAGTGTTTCACTGCCCAGTTACCTGGTTCACACAGTGTTTCTCTGCCCAGTTACCTGGTTCACACAGTGTTTCACTGCCCAGTTACCAGGTTCACACAGTGTTTCTCTGCCCAGTTACCTGGTTGACACAGTGTTTCTCTGCCCAGTTACCTGGTTCACAGTGTTTCACTGCCCAGTTACCTGGTTCACACAGTGTTTCACTGCCCAGTTACCAGGTTCACACAGTGTTTCTCTGCACAGTCACCTGTTGACTGTGTTTCTCTGCCCAGTTACCTGGTTCACAGTGTTTCTCTGCCCAGTTACCTGGTTCACACAGTGTTTCTCTGCCCAGTTACCTGGTTCACACAGTGTTTCTCTGCCCAGTTACCAGGTTGACAGTGTTTCACTGCCCAGTTACCTGGTTCACACAGTGTTTCACTGCCCAGTTACCTGGTTCACAGTGTTTCACTGCCCAGTTACCTGGTTCACAGTGTTTCTCTGCCCAGTTACCTGGTTCACACAGTGTTTCACTGCCCAGTTACCAGGTTCACACAGTGTTTCACTGCCCGGTTACCTGGTTCACACAGTGTTTCACTGCCCAGTTACCAGGTTCACACAGTGTTTCTCTGCCCAGTTACCTGGTTGACACAGTGTTTCACTGCCCAGTTACCTGGTTCACAGTGTTTCACTGCCCAGTTACCTGGTTCACACAGTGTTTCACTGCCCAGTTACCTGGTTCACACAGTGTTTCACTGCCCAGTTACCTGGTTCACACAGTGTTTCACTGCCCAGTTACCTGGTTCACACAGTGTTTCACTGCCCAGTTACCTGGTTCACACAGTGTTTCACTGCCCAGTTACCTGGTTCACACAGTGTTTCACTGCCCAGTTACCAGGTTCACACAGTGTTTCTCTGCCCAGTTACCTGGTTCACACAGTGTTTCACTGCCCAGTTACCTGGTTCACACAGTGTTTCACTGCCCAGTTACCTGGTTCACACAGTGTTTCACTGCCCAGTTACCTGGTTCACACAGTGTTTCACTGCCCAGTTACCAGGTTCACACAGTGTTTCACTGCCCAGTTACCTGGTTCACACAGTGTTTCACTGCCCAGTTACCAGGTTCACACAGTGTTTCTCTGCCCAGTTACCTGGTTCACACAGTGTTTCACTGCCCAGTTACCTGGTTCACACAGTGTTTCACTGCCCAGTTACCTGGTTCACACAGTGTTTCTCTGCCCAGTTACCTGGTTCACACAGTGTTTCACTGCCCAGTTACCAGGTTCACACAGTGTTTCACTGCCCAGTTACCTGGTTCACACAGTGTTCCACTGCCCAGTTACCAGGTTCACACAGTGTTTCTCTGCCCAGTTACCTGGTTCACACAGTGTTTCACTGCCCAGTCACCTGGTTCACACAGTGGTTCTCTGCCCAGTTACCAGGTTCACACAGTGTTTCACTGCCCAGTTACCAGGTTCACACAGTGTTTCACTGCCCAGTTACCTGGTTGACACAGTGTTTCACTGCCCAGTTACCTGGTTCACAGTGTTTCACTGCCCAGTTACCTGGTTAACACAGTGTTTCACTGCCCAGTTACTTGGTTCACACAGTGTTTCACTGCCCAGTTACTTGGTTCACACAGTGTTTCACTGCCCAGTTACCTGGTTCACACAGTGTTTCACTGCCCAGTTACCTGGTTCACACAGTGTTTCACTGCCCAGTTACCTGGTTCACAGTGTTTCACTGCCCAGTTACCTGGTTAACACAGTGTTTCACTGCCCAGTTACCTGGTTCACACAGTGTTTCACTGCCCAGTTACTTGGTTCACACAGTGTTTCACTGCCCAGTTACCTGGTTCACAGTGTTTCACTGCCCAGTTACCTGGTTCACACAGTGTTTCACTGCCCAGTTACCTGGTTCACAGTGTTTCACTGCCCAGTTACCTGGTTCACACAGTGTTTCACTGCCCAGTTACCTGGTTAACACAGTGTTTCACTGCCCAGTTACCTGGTTCACACAGTGTTTCACTGCCCAGTTACCTGGTTCACACAGTGTTTCACTGCCCAGTTACCTGGTTGACACAGTGTTTCACTGCCCAGTTACCTGGTTCACAGTGTTTCACTGCCCATTTACCTGGTTAACACAGTGTTTCACTGCCCAGTTACCTGGTTCACAGTGTTTCACTGCCCAGTTACCTGGTTCACACAGTGTTTCACTGCCCAGTTACCTGTTCACACAGTGTTTCACTGCCCAGTTACCTGTTCACACAGTGTTTCACTGCCCAGTTACCTGGTTCACACAGTGTTTCTCTGCCCAGTTACCTGGTTGACAGTGTTTCTCTGCCCAGTTACCTGTTTCACACAGTGTTTCTCTGCCCAGTTACCTGTTCACACAGTGTTTCTCTGCCCAGTTACCTGGTTCACACAGTGTTTCTCTGCCCAGTTACCTGGTTCACACAGTGTTTCTCTGCCCAGTTACCTGGTTCACACAGTGTTTCTCTGCCCAGTTACCAGGTTCACACAGTGTTTCTCTGCCCAGTTACCTGGTTCACACAGTGTTTCACTGCCCAGTTACCTTGTTCACACAGTGTTTCACTGCCCAGTTACCTGGTTCACACAGTGTTTCTCTGCCCAGTTACCTGGTTGACAGTGTTTCACTGCCCAGTTACCAGGTTCACACAGTGTTTCTCTGCCCAGTTACCTGGTTCACACAGTGTTTCACTGCCCAGTTACCTAGTTCACACAGTGTTTCTCTGCCCAGTTACCTGGTTCACAAAGTGTTTCACTGCCCGGTTACCTGGGTGACAGTGTTTCTCTGCCCAGTTACCTGGTTCACACAGTGTTTCACTGCCCAGTTACCTGGTTCACACAGTGTTTCACTGCCTGGTTACTTGGTTCACACAGTGTTTCACTGCCCAGGTACTTGGTTCACACAGTGTGACATTGCCCAGTTACAGTTCACCTACTGTTTCACTGCCCAGTCCCCTGGTTCATATAGTGAGGCACTGCCCATTCCCTTGGTTCACTTCGTGAGGCACTGCCCAGCAACAAGCCAGCAGTTTGCCTCTCAGCAGAAAGTCGCTCACAATGCTTCTAAGAAGCTTTCCCATTTCGTTTTACTTGGATCACTTCCCGTAAGTGGGCAAATGCCTGCTTAGTGCTTCTTAAACCTCTAATAATGGGATTATGCGGGATAACTGGCAATATCTAGGTCTATCCCATATAATGCTAATCCTGATGTTGCTGCCACTGCTGGGATTCAATTAATCCCAAACAGTAGCATGTTTAACTTGCAGCAGTTTACATTCTGTTTGCTCGTTGCTAATTAAAATTCCCCACACAAAGAGTCTGTCTCACGGCAGGGTTGACCCACCTCATATGATGCACTGAAGTGGCAATCGCCTTGAGTTATGCTAACCTAAGCATGTGACACATATTGTCTGATCACTTTCGACAATTTGAGCCTCTAATGACCATTTTGCACGCAAGGGGATCTTTAAACCACTCAGTGTATTAGTCCTATCGCATGCAACCACCCTGGGTCCCAGCCAGCTGAAAGGGGCCGTGAAAGAAATTCAAAAAGGCAATGTTCAAATGTTTCTTAACTATTTTAAACTCTATATTTTCACGAACGCAATCCAGCTCGCCCAACTCGGCTCATTCGCTTGGACTCGCCTCATGCAGTTATTTTTCATCCTTTCTCTGGTGAAAGTGCTAGTTCTCAGGCTTTTCTTTTTAACATGGCCCCCAAGCTTCCCTCAGCGCGTATAGAGTTCCCATTTTGTAATGCTGTCACTACAGGTCTCCATTTCAACTAGGGTCGCCAACTCTAGTTGAACGTATTCCTGGAGGTTTCATCACATGACCTCCAGCCTCTAACCGTCCAGCCCAGTAAAACAGCCTTCCCCCCCCCCCACCCCATCTCCAATATTTTTATATCTAATAAATGAAAGTGTTCAAAGAAAATGAAAACAAATACATGATTTTTTTAATACCCCGATGATTTTTCTCCTCGGTTACTCTCAGCAGTGCCCAGGAGATTAATCTTCAAATCTTGTGGGCAATCCTGGAGGGTTGGCAACCCTACAAGGGTACGGTAGCACAGTGGTTATGTTACTGAACGAGTAATCCAGAGGCCTGGACCAATAATCTAGGGTTATGAGTTCAAATTCCGTCACGGCAGCTGGGGAATTTAAATTCAACTAATTAAATAAAAATCTGGAATAAAAAAAACTAGTATCAGTACCCACAGCAATGTGGTCGATTCTTAATTGCCCTCTGAAATGGCCAAGCAAGCCACTCAGTTGTACAATCTCGCAACGAAAAGTCATAATAAGAATAAAACCGGATGGACTGCCAGGCACCGGACACACCACAGGCAAACCAAGCCCAGTCAACCCTGGAAAGCCTTCCTCACTAACATCTGGGGACTTGTGCCAAAATTGGGAGAGCTGCCCCACAGACTAGTCAAGCAACAGCCTGACATAGCCATACTCACAGAATCATACCTTTCAGCCAGCGTCCCAGACTCTTCCATCACCATCCCTGGGTATGCTCTGGACAGACTGACCAGAAGTGGCGGTACAGTGATATACAGTCAGGAGGAAGTGGCCCTGGGAGTCCTCAACATTGACTCCAGACCCCATGAAATCTCATGGCATCAGGTCAAACATGGGCAAGGAAACCTTCTGCTGATTACCACCTACCGTCCTCCCTCAGCTGATGAATCAGTCCTCTTCCATGTTGAACACCACTTGAAGGAAGCACTGAGGGTGGCAAGGGCACAGAATGTACTCTGGGTGGGGGACTTCAATGTCCATCACCAAGAGTGGCTTGGTAGCACCACTACTGACCGAGCTGACCGAGTCCTGAAGGACATAGCTGCCAGACTGGGCCTGCGGCAGGTGGTGAGTGAACCAACTCGAGGGAAAATCCTACTTGACTTCGTTCTCACCAATCCACCTGTTGCAGATGCATCTGTCCATGACAGTATTGGTAGGAGTGACCACCGCACAGTCCTCATGGAGACAAAGTCCCGTCTTCGCACTGAGGACACCACCCAACGTGTTGTGTGGCACTACCACCATGCTAAATGGGATAGATTCAGAACAGATCTAGCAGCTCAAAACTGGGCGTCCATGAAGCACTGTGGGCCAATAACCTGCTCACCGATGCTCAGTTTGGGTTCCGCCAGGACCACTCGGCTCCAGACCTCATTACAGCCTTGGTCCAAACATGGACAAAAGAGCTGAATTCCAGAGGTGAGGTGAGAGTGACTGCCCTTGACATCAAGGCAGCATTTGACCGAGTGTGGCACCAAGGAGCCCTAGTAAAATTGAAGTTAATGGGAATCAGGGGGAAAACTCTTCAGTGGCTGGAGTCATACCCAGCAAAAGGAAGACGGTCGTGGTTGTTGGAGGCCAATCATCTCAGCCCCAGGACATTGCTGCAGGACTTCCTCAGGGCAATGTCCTAGGCCCAACCATCTTCAGCTGCTTCATCAATGACCTTCCCTCCATCATAAGGTCAGAAATGGGGATGTTCGCTGATGATTGCACAGTGTTCAGTTCCATTCGCAACCCCTCAGAGAGTGAAGCAGTCCATGCCCGCATGCAGCAAGACCTGAACAAGATGCAGTGCTGATAAGTGGCAAGTAACATTCATGCCAGACAAGTGCCAGGCAATGACCATCTCCAACAAGAGAGAGTCTAACCACCTCCCCTTGACATTCAATGGCATTACCATCACCGAATCCCCCACCATCAACATCCTGGGGGTCACCATTGACCAGAAACTTAACTGGACCAGCCACATAAATACTGTGGCTACAAGAGCAGGTCAGAGGCTGGGTATTCTGTGGCGAGTGACTCACCTCCTGACTCCCCAAAGCCTTTCCATCATCTACAAGGCAATAAATGCCGGCCTCGCCAGCGACGCCCACATCCCATGAACGAATGAAGAAACAAATTTCAACCCATGCATTTTCATTGGGCAGCGTTTATGCTACTGCTATCATGACATCGGCAGCACTAACCAGCTGCGTGTGTTTGCTGGAACAGGAGAGAACATTTAGGAACAAGAGTGGGTCGTTCAGCCCATCGAGCCTGTTCCACCATTCAATTAGACCACAGCTGATCTGTACCTCAACTTCATTTACCCACCTTTGATCCATGTTCCTAGATACTGTTACCTAATAAAAATCCATCGACCTCAGTCTTCAAAGCTCCAATTGTCCCAGCATCCACAGCTTTTTAGGGGAGAGAGTTTCAGATTTCCACCACTGAAAAAGTGCATCTTGATTTCACTCCTGAATGGCCTAGCTCTAATTTTCAGATTGTGTCCCCTTGTTCATGATTTCCTCACCAGAGAAAATCGTTTCTCCGTATCTAATCAATCAAATCCTTTTAATATTTTAAACATCTTGATCAGTTCAACCCTCAATCTCCTCCTCCTCCATCGTCACTGGATCAAATTCCTTGCTTAACACCATCATGGGAGCACCACCAACATGAGGACAAGGACAACACAGCAGCAGTTCAAGGAGAAGGCCCGTCTACCTTTCAGGGGATCCAGGGATGGGCCTTGCCAGAGTTACTGACATATTGCGAACAACTGCAAAAAGAAAGGTGGCAGCGGATCCTGTGGCAACTTGCAAGGCCGATGCGAATATGGGCCACTCTTCGACCTGTGAGCCTGCAAAGTGAGTGTTGTGAGTGCATAGGTGCAGCCTTGCCAGAGCCTGTCCTCAGACAACACCCAAAGACGCATGTCTCAACATGAGCAACTGGCTAGTGATCAGGAGCAGGCATCCCACCTGGGTGCCGGGAATTGGCTCAGTTGGAATCACTCTCTCCTCCGAGTCAGAAGGTTGCGGGTTTAAGTCCCACTCCAGAGCGATGAAGGTTGGGTCCTGTACTTTACCACGGGCAGCTGGCGACAAGAGCCCTTCTGCAGTCAGTTCCACTCTCCTATTGCGAAGTGCCTATACCAGGGGATGGTTCAGTAGGCACGGCTGCCAGCGCACACCTGCCCATGTGATAGTTCTACGAGTTCAAGCCCCGACAGCGAGGCTAATATGTCTGAGACAGGTTAAAAACACACAGCGTCAGGAGGCTATCCTGTCTGAGACAGGTTAAAAACACACAACAAAAGGATGAAACACGCAGACGGGTTGACGCGGCCTACATGTCGTCTCTTGTTTTGTTTTTAATTGTACCAAATTATCTTTTCTTTACTCACTTAAAGGAGAGGCACGTTCATCCCATTTGCCACACCATCCTGCATGTGCTAAAGATCTACAGTGGCACATAATCTAGAACTGACTCTTCAGTGCAGTACTGAGGGAGTACTGCACTGGCGGAGGTGCCGTCTTTTAGATGAGACGTTACACCGAGGCCCCGTCTGCCCTCTCAGGCGGACGTTACAGATCCGACGACACTATTTTGCAGAAAAGCAGGGCAGTTCTCCCCGGTGTCCTGGCCAATAATTATCCCTCAACTAAAATCACTAAAACAGATGATCTGGTCATTGTCACATTGCTATTTGTGGGACCTTGCTCTGCCCAAATTGGCTGCCACGTTTCCTACATTACAACAGTGACTGTACTTCAAAAAGTACTTAATTGGCTGTAAAGTGATTTGGGATGTCCTGAGGCCATGGAAAGTGCTATAGAATTGCAAATTGTTTCTTTCTTCTTGTCTTATTAGGGGATGACTCTCCAGCTGACGATGGGAATTGCCAGATAATCGAGAATCCTTTTATAATATTTGGTCTGACCCGGTGAGTCTTTGCCTTCTGATTGGTCTATTTTGATTACCTATAATCAAATTGGCGACATGGAAGCCACATTTTTACATTTTGAGAAAGAGGGTTTCAAGAAAACTAATGGCAGTTGGTGTCCTGATCCAAACCCGAATATCATCAAGCTGCGTGGATAATGAATTCTACCATCCAGATAACAACGATTAATCCTGGATCAATAACCCAGAGTCTGTGAAAAATCAATTCAAAAACACTCAATTTTAATTCAGCTGGTTTATGTGAAACTAGGCCCCGGCTCCCAGGACAATTGCGTATAACCGAGGCTCCACTGCAGGCACATTGACTGATCTCCTTTAGTTCTCCATTGTTTCTATATCATTATTTAATTTAAAACTGCTGATCAGGAACAGACTCTGGGTGGGCGTAGCGTTGCCAACCCTCCAGGATTGGTCTGGAGTATCCAGGAATTGAAGATTAATCTCCTGGTCACTGCTATGAGCAAAACCCGGGGGGAAAATCATAGAGTCATTCAAAAAAAATGGTGCGCTTTTTTCATTTTTTTTTGAACGCTTCTGTTTATTAGTTTTAAAAATATTGGCAATGGGAAAAAAAAAGCTGTTTGACTAACAGTCAAGAAACATGCAATCGGGTAATGAAGAGTCTGTTCGCTTTCCAATTGGCACAGGATGCGCTGTGAGGATGGACATGTTGGGTGACCAATGGTGGGAGTACGGTGCGGGACAGTTAGAGGCAGGAGGTCGTGTGATGAAACCTCCAGGAACATGTTCAGCGAGTGTTGGCAACCCTAGCTGGGGGCGGGAGGGCTTAGAAAGGACTTCCCTTTTTGGTCGCATCATGAAGTTCCTCTCCCGTAACATGAAGGGCACCCGTGCACATGTGCGTAACCGAACGCCACGACCCCTGGGCTCCACACTTCCCTTTGTCTGTCCGTGTGCCCCCAGTCCCTCATTGTTTTCCCACCCTTTTGACCTCTGCATTCCCAGGGCTCTAGTGATGGTGGATCCCAGGAGGCAATAGATTCACCTGCTTTGTGATAAGGTGTGGCATTGGCTAAGAAGAACGTGCTGAAGTGTACAGCAAGTCCATGGCGTCTCTAGGGCCTGGGTTTGTATTCGGTTTGGAAAGGTGGTCCGATAGCTCTTTTTGCCTTGATCTGCAGACTACAGTTGTTTTTGTAATACTCGGGTGCTGTTGACTCCCAATAGGCGAGCCTTGAGCAGTGAGTGGCACTCCCCAGTCCTGTGGTTCGAGTCACTCTCGCCAAGGCTTCTTCGACAGCACCTCCCAAACCCGCGACTTCTCCCACCTAGAAGACCAAGAGCAGCAGGCACATGGGAACACCACCACCTGCACGTTCCCCTCCAAGTCACACACCATCCCGACTTGGAAATATATCGCCGTTCCTTCATCGTCGCTGGGTCAAAATCCTGGAACTCCCTCCCTCACAGCACTGTGGGAGAACCTTCACCACACGGACTGCAGCGGTTCAAGAAGGCGGCTCACCACCACCTTCTCAAGGGCAATTAGGGATGGGCAATAAATGCTGGCCTCGCCAGCGACGTCCACATCCCATGAACGAATAAAAAAAACATGAACTGCACCAAGCCACAATGTAACGGTGCCTTTCATTATAAAAGCAGCTTAAGAGAACTGCTCTCAGGCCCCCTCTCCCCAGGGGAAGAGCTTCACATTCCTGTGTCTCTGTTCATATATTTTCTCTTTAAACACTTCATTATCTTTTTGCTTTTTCCTCTCTGTCCGTCCTTCCAATTTTCACCCCTCCTCTCCTGAAGATTCTGGCTTAGACTGGTGTATAATAGCAGGGGTTCTTCCCACCCTACCTCATCTCAAAGGCCACTCTTCATCTCTGAGTCGAGGAAGTGAGTGTTGTGAGGGCATTCGAGCATCCTCGCTGGATTGCGTCCTTAGCCAACACCCACAGGTGTACGTCCCAACAGGATTAACTGGCGAGTGATCAGGAGCAGGAGCCCTGCTTGGGTATCAGGGATTGGCTCAGTGGGTAGCACTCTCGCCTCTGAGTCAGAAGGTTGTGGGTTCAAGTCCCACTCCAGAGATGTGAACACAGAATCTAGGCTGACACTCCAGTGCAGTACTGAGGGAATGCTGTCTGCCTTCTTAGGTGGACGTAAAAGATGCCATTACACTACTTCGAAGAAGAGCAGAGGAGTTCTCCCCGGTGTCCTGTCCAATATTTATCCCTCAACCAACATCACTAGAAAAAAAATTACCTGGTCATTCTCACATTACTTGCTGTGCACAATTTGGCTGTTGCGTTTCCCACCTTACAACAGTGACTATACTTCAAAAGCATTTCATTGGCTGCGAAGCACTTTGAGACATCCTGAGGTTGTGAAAGGTGATATATAAATCATAGATTCTTTCCTTCCTCATGTCCACACGTGCACTTTCCAAAATGAGTAACCGGGTAGTGAGCAGGAGCAGGAGCTCTGGCTGATGTCCCTTCCCAACTGCTCCAATGTAACACTGGGCACCTATTGCTGCCCCGGGTGAATCAGCACAGACTGGCCTACATCACAACAGTGACTACACTGCAGGAGAACTTCATTGCCTGCAATAGCGCTTTGAGACGTCCTGAGGGCATGAAAGGTGCTGGATAAATCCAAACCCTTCCTTCTCTTCCTTTTCCTGGTGTGTACAGCTCCACACCTCACACGTCAGTGCATTTACCCACAGAGCCACCGGGTGAGCAGGTCAGCTCATTTTTCAAAGAGAAATTAATTTCTATGGAAACTCACTGTGCCGAGAGTTCAATAATGAGGACTGATCGTGTTTAAGCACCTACTCCGGTCACACGATGCAGCAGATTAATGTGACGGGACTGACGCGGAGTAGGTCAAAGATCCTCTTGCGTGTGAGCTGCTCCGTCATTAGAGACTTGAATTATCAGGAAAAAAAAATCAGGGAGTACTTGTCACATGTCTGGATTCCCTCGGCCTTACCGTCGCACATACAACTCCGTTTAAAGTAATCATAACTCAGCGAGCATACCTAGTGCGTAGCGGAGTGATAAGAAAAACAAAGATAATCTTTGAACCTGCCGCCCCCCCCCCCCGACCGCAGCCACTGCTGAGCTGGCCTCAGTACCCCGGGTTAGCAAGAGGAAATCAGCCAGGGTTCCTGCACCTGATTGCTAAACCAGTGAACCCCCTCAACAACAATAACTTGCACCTTTAACATAGTAAAGCGTCCCAAGGCGCTTCACTGGAGCGTTATCAGACAAAATTTGATACCGAGCCACATAAGGAGATATTAGGACAGGCATGGTCAAATTGGTAGACTTTAAGGGGCGTCTTAAAGGAGGAGATAGAGGTAGAGAGGCAGAGAGGTTTAGGGAGGGAATTCCAGAGTCTATTATTGGCTCCACTATTGGTGGCCTAGGCAGCTGAAGGAATGGCCACCGATAGTGGAGCGATTAAAATCGGGGATGCGTAAGAGGCCAGAATTGGAGGAGCGCAGAGATCTTGGAGGGTGTCGGGCTGGAGGAGGTTACAGAGATAGGGAGGGGCGAGGCCATGGAGGGATTTGAAAACAGGGATGAGAATTTTAAAATCGAGGCATTCCCGGACCGTGAGTCAATGTAGGTCAGCGAGTACAGGGGTGATGGGTGAACGGGACTTGGTGCGAGTTAGGATACGGGCAGCAGAGTTTGGATGAGTTCAAGTTTATGGAGGGTGGAAGATGGGAGGCCGGCCAGGAGAGCATTGAAATAATCTCCCCATATAGAATAATAGAATGATACAGCACAGGAGGCGGCCATTCGGTCCATCGTGCTTGTACCGGATCTTGGAAAGAGCTATCCACTTAGTCCCACACCCCTGCTCTTTCCCCATAGCCCTGCAAATTTTCCCCCTTGAACTTTTTCTCCAATTCCCTTTTAAAAGTTATTATTGAATCTGCTTCCATCACCCTTTCAGGCAGTCCATTCCAGAACATAACAACTTGATGCGTAAAAAAAAGTTTCCACATCTACCCTCAGGTTCTTTTGCCAATTACCTTAAATATAAGTGACACGTGGGTGGTTGTTGAGTGTGGATGGGATTGGGCTCAGCTCTGATGCTTGTTCGGGTCACAGAACCTGTGATACTTACTGTCGAGGCTCACACATGAATAATGGGCACCGGGGCAAAATACCGGCGGGCGAGTGCCATCTGTGGAACCATGTTCCAGAGATGAGTCAATGCCATTGAGAAGGGAGATCCGTGTAACAATCGTTACGCAGGTGGAGGGAAACAGCCCCGCAAGCCTTTCGAATGAGGAGCCTAGTTCAAAAACACCCTGAACGTTAAATGGTCTGTTTCTCTCTCTCTCCACAGAGGCTGCGTGACCTGCAGTGGAGTGTTCCTGGCATTTTCTGTTTCTGCTTCAGACTTTCTAGTTCTTCTTTTGCTTTTCAAACCCTTTGCGATTCCCAGCTGAGAATCTTCCACTTCCTGGCGACACTGTGGTGTAGCCGTTAGTTAGATAAATAAGGGGTGGGCATCGATGGTCACCCACCAACCAATCCTGGAGAAGTTTCAGAGTCTGGCGTTTGACCGCTGTACAGTTACGCGAGTCGTCAGGTTATACACGCGAGAAACAAAAACAAGGGAGCTCGGATTAATGTTTTATATTCTTTCCTTTGATGATTCCCTGTAGGAGCAGCAGCTTTTTACACACACACTCATTTTATTTTATATAAAAAAAGAGAAATTAGATGACTGGATAAACCTTTATAAATCACTGGTTAGGCCTCAGCTGGAGTATTGTGTCCAATTCTGGGCACACACTTTAGGAAAGATGTCAAGGCTTTGGAGAGGGTGCAGAAGAGATTTACTAGAATGATACCAGGGATGAGGGACTTCAGTTATGTGGAGAGACTGGAGAAGCTGGGGTTGCTCATCTTAGAACAGAGAAGGTTAAGAGGAGATTTGATAGAGGTGTTCAAAATCATGAATTGTTTTGACACAGTAAATAAGGAGAAACTGTTTCCTGTAGTGGAAGGGTCGGTAACCAGAGGACACAGATTTAAGGTGATCGGCAAAAGAGCCAGAGGCGACATGAGGAAACATTTTTTTATGCAGAGAATTGTTATGATACGGAATGCACTGCCTGAAAGGATGGAGGAAGCAGATTCAATAATAACTTTCAAAAGGGAATTGGAAAGGGAAAAAAAAATTCAGGGTTTTGGGGAAAGAGCAGGGGAGTGGGACTAAGCGGATAGCTCTTTCAGAGAGCCGGCACAGGCATGATGGGCTGAATGGCCTCCTTTTGTGCTGTATGATTCCAGAGTAATATTAGGTGACCGACATGGGGATCGAAGCCCGCTGTTTGCTGAGCTCGGCGCCGAAATACTGGCGGGGAAGCAAAAATAAAGTAGAACACTGTTGCTTTCGTGCAAGTGAGGCTGCTTTGATAGCTGGCTTAGCAGGTAGATCACTGGCTATCTGCACATCTGCAGCCACCTGTTCATGGTTGGCATGCAACAAATAAAAATAGATAAGGGGAGGGAGAGAGTGGGAGGTACTGGAGCCTGCAGGATTTCATGAGCAGAAAAGAAATGGCTTTGCCAAAAGCTGTGCTTCTCTGACCCTCATGTACTCTGTCTGTCAAGGAGTCTTTTAAGGCAGAATCTCTATAAGGGCTGAGGTGTTACAGTGTGATTGCTATCATCTATATCCTCTCTATATCCCTTTGCAGCCTCTTTGCGTCCTCCTCACAGCTTACTTTCCCATCGTAAAGTAAGCTGTGAGGAGGATGCAAAGAGGCTGCAAAGGGATATAGACAGATTAAGTGAGTGGGTGAGAATGTGGCAGATGGAGTATAATGTGGGGAAATGTGAAATTATCCACTTTGGTAGGAAGAATAGAAAAGTACAATATTTTTTAAAAGGTGAGACACGAAGAAATGTTGGTAGACAGAGGGATTTGGGCATCCTTGTACACAAATCACAGAAAGTTAACATGCAGGTACAGCAAGCAATTAGGAAGGCAAATGGTATTTCAGGATTTATTGCAAGGGGGTTGGAGTATAAGAGTAAGGAGGTCTTGCTGCAATTATATAGGGCTCTGGTGAGACCACACCTGGAGTACTGTGTACAGTTTTGATCTCGCTAACTAAGGAATGATATATTTGCCTTGGAGGGGGTGCAACGAAGGTTCACTAGATTGATTCCTGGGATGAGAGGGTTGTCCTATGAGGAAAGATTGAGTAGAATGGGCCTATACTCTCTGGAGTTTAGAAAAATGAGAGGTGATCTCATTGAAACTTATAAAATTCTTAGAGGGCTTGACAGGGTAGATGCTGAGAGGATGTTTCCCTGGCTGGAGAGTCTAGAACTAGGGGGCATAGTCTCAGGATAAGAGCTTGGCCATTTAAGACTAAGATGAGGAAAAATTTCTTCACTCAGAGGGTTGTGAATCTTTGGAATTCTCTACCCCAGAGGGCTGTGGATGCTCAGTCGTTGAGTACATTCAAGATTGAGATCGATAGATTTTTAGACACGAAGGGAATCAAGGGATATGGGAATAGGGCAGGAAAGTGGAGTTGAGGTCGAAGATCAGCCATGATCTCATCGAATGGCGGACGCGGGGACATAGCCTAACATTTAGAGCCAGAACTTGCAGAAGTGAAGTTAGGAAACACTTCTACACGGAAAGGGCGAGAGACGTTTGGAACGCTCTTCTGCAGACAGTAGTTGATGCTAGCTCACTTGTGAATGTTAAATTTGAGATTAATAGATTTCTGTGAGCCAAGGGTATTAAGGGATATGGGGCTAAGGCAGGTCTATGGAGCTAGGTCACAGGTCCACCATGATCTCATTGAATGGCAGAACAGGCTCAAGGGGCTAAATGCCACTGCCACTTGCTGCCTCCTGATATGCACCACCTTCTCCTGCAAGAAAGCGGGACGTGTGTCTGTGTGATGTGCCTGCCATGGTTGAATAGCTGCCAACGTGTGTGGCCTATGAGTTGTGGGTGTGCGGATTGAAACAGTGGTAATGTGTAAGGGTGAGAGGAAGCATCTGATTGGAATAGTTGAGTACTGATGGAAAGAGTTTGTTGGTATGTGGGTGATGGGGGTGTAGTGTGGGGAGCAGTGGATGTGGCTAGTGGTGCAGTTGGTAGGAGACGCCACTCGACAGTTGACCTCACTCACCTTGAGCACTCATATCAAAGCATTGAACATCTTCCTGCACTGCATCCATGTTCATGATGCTGTGCACCTGACATTGACTTTGTCACCAGCTACCTCCCATTGCCTTTTGAGTATATGTCTGGAGGGCCTCTTGTCCCCCCATCCCTGCGGATGGTGGATGTCCCTCCCTCTGTCCGCCTCTTGCATCCAAGGTCTCTAGAGAGGCGAAGATTTGGGGGGGGGGGGGGGGAGAAAGAAGAAGATCGGGGGGGGGAGGGGGTAAGATCGGGGGGAGAGGGGAAGATCGGGGGGGAGAGGGGAAGATCGGGGGGGAGAGGGGAAGATCAAGGGGGGAGAGAGGGGAAGATCAAGGGGGGAGAGAGGGGAAGATCAAGGGGGGAGAGAGGGGAAGATCAAGGGGGGAGAGGAGAAGATCGGGGGGGAAAGGAGAAGATCGGAGGGGGAGAGAGGAAGATCGGGGGGGGAGAGAGGAAGATCGGGGGGGGAGAGAGGAAGATCGGGGGGGGGAGAGAGGAAGATCGGGGGGGGAGAGAGGAAGATCGGGGGGGGAGAGAGGAAGATCGGGGGGAGAGAGGAAGATCGGGGGGAGAGAGGAAGATCGGGGGGGGAGAGAGGAAGATCGGGGGGGGAGAGAGGAAGATCGGGGGGGGAGAGAGGAAGATCGGGGGGGGAGAGAGGAAGATCGGGGGGGGAGAGAGGAAGATCGGGGGGGGAGAGAGGAAGATCGGGGGGGGAGAGAGGAAGATCGGGGGGGGGGAGAGGAAGATCGGGGGGGGGGAGAGAGGAAGATCGGGGGGGGGAGAGAGGAAGATCGGGGGGGGAGAGAGGAAGATCGGGGGGGGAGAGAGGAAGATCGGGGAGAGAGAGGAAGATCGGGGAGAGAGAGGAAGATCGGGGGGAGAGAGGAAGATCGGGGGGAGAGAGGAAGATCGGGGGGAGAGAGGAAGATCGGGGGGGGAAGAGGTGAAGATCGGGGGGGGAAGAGGTGAAGATCGGGGGGGGAGAGAGGAAGATCGGGGGGAGAGAGGAAGATCGGGGGGAGAGAGGAAGATCGGGGGGAGAGAGGAAGATCGGGGGGAGAGAGGAAGATCGGGGGGGGGAAGAGGTGAAGATCGGGGGGGGAGAGAGGAAGATTGGGGGGGGAGAGAGGAAGATCGGGGGGAGAGAGGAAGATCGGGGGGAGAGAGGAAGATCGGGGGGAGAGAGGAAGATCGGGGGGGGAAGAGGTGAAGATCGGGGGGGGAAGAGGTGAAGATCGGGGGGGGGAGAGAGGAAGATCGGGGGGAGAGAGGAAGATCGGGGGGAGAGAGGAAGATCGGGGGGAGAGAGGAAGCTCGGGGGGGGAAGAGGTGAAGATCGGGGGGGGAAGAGGTGAAGATCGGGGGGGGGGAAGAGGTGAAGATCGGGGGGGAAGAGGGGATGATGGGAGGGAGAGGGGAAGATCGGAGGGAGAGAGGAGAAGATCGGAGGGGGAGAGGAGAAGATCGGAGGGGGAGAGAGGAAGATCGGAGGGGGAGAGGAGAAGATCGGAGGGGGAGAGGAGAAGATCGGAGGGGGAGAGGAGAAGATCGGAGGGGGAGAGGAGAAGATCGGAGGGGGAGAGGAGAAGTTCGGAGGGAGAGAGGAGAAGATCGGAGGGGGAGAGGAGAAGTTCGGAGGGAGAGAGGAGAAGATCGGGGGGGAGAGGGGAAGATCGGGGAGAGAGAGGAAGATCGGGGAGAGAGAGGAAGATCGGGGGGAGAGAGGAAGATCGGGGGGGGAGAGAGGAAGATCGGGGGGGGAGAGAGGAAGATCGGGGAGAGAGAGGAAGATCGGGGAGAGAGAGGAAGATCGGGGGGAGAGAGGAAGATCGGGGGGAGAGAGGAAGATCGGGGGGAGAGAGGAAGATCGGGGGGAGAGAGGAAGATCAGGGGGGGAAGAGGTGAAGATCGGGGGGGGAAGAGGTGAAGATCGGGGGGGGAGAGAGGAAGATCGGGGGGAGAGAGGAAGATCGGGGGGAGAGAGGAAGATCGGGGGGAGAGAGGAAGATCGGGGGGGGAAGAGGTGAAGATCGGGGGGGGAGAGAGGAAGATTGGGGGGGGAGAGAGGAAGATCGGGGGGAGAGAGGAAGATCGGGGGGAGAGAGGAAGATCGGGGGGAGAGAGGAAGATCGGGGGGGGAAGAGGTGAAGATCGGGGGGGGAAGAGGTGAAGATCGGGGGGGGGAGAGAGGAAGATCGGGGGGAGAGAGGAAGATCGGGGGGAGAGAGGAAGATCGGGGGGAGAGAGGAAGATCGGGGGGAGAGAGGAAGCTCGGGGGGGGAAGAGGTGAAGATCGGGGGGGGGGGAAGAGGTGAAGATCGGGGGGGAAGAGGGGATGATGGGAGGGAGAGGGGAAGATCGGAGGGAGAGAGGAGAAGATCGGAGGGGGAGAGGAGAAGATCGGAGGGGGAGAGAGGAAGATCGGAGGGGGAGAGGAGAAGATCGGAGGGGGAGAGGAGAAGATCGGAGGGGGAGAGGAGAAGATCGGAGGGGGAGAGGAGAAGATCGGAGGGGGAGAGGAGAAGTTCGGAGGGAGAGAGGAGAAGATCGGAGGGGGAGAGGAGAAGTTCGGAGGGAGAGAGGAGAAGATCGGGGGGGAGAGGGGAAGATCGGAGGGGGAGAGGGGAAGATCGGAGGGGGAGAGGGGAAGATCGGAGGGGGAGAGGGGAAGATCGGAGGGGGAGAGGGGAAGATCGGAGGGGGAGAGGGGAAGATGGGAGGGGGAGAGGAGAAGATCGGAGGGGGAGAGGAGAAGATTGGAGGGGGAGAGGGGAAGATGGGAGGGGGAGAGGAGAAGATCGGAGGGGGAGAGGAGAAGATTGGGGAGGAGAGGGAAAGGTCGGGGGGATATCGGGGCGGGGGGGGGTGAAGAAGGGGAGACCGGAGGGGGAGACATCGGACATCGGAGCAGGGTGGAAAGGTAGGTTGATTTTGTGTTTTAACTTCGTGGAATGGTTTTTTATGTAATTTATTTAGTTTCTTTCTCCCTGATCCGGCCCTTGCCTGGTTTGACCGGACGTGAATCAGAAGCCGTGGGCAAGCCGCCCAGTTAAGTTAAAAATCATTCTTACTACGTAATCTGTTACAAGTAAAGTGTCTTAAATACCTCAATGAGGTACATTTGGCTCTTTAACTATCATCCCGCCGGCTTTAATTGCAGGCGGGACTTCTGGATTTGGGACGCCTGCGCGCACACAGGTGCGTCCGTGGAGAACTCGGACGTCGGCGGGTTGGAGCCAGACTCCAAACCCAAACGGGATTTCCCCGATTTTCGGAGCCCCGCCCGCCTCCAACGCACCCGCAACTTCCCGGGAAAATCGAGCCCCCTACTGCGTAACACGCAACTGAGATTAAAGGGGCCGAGGTGCCCAACAAACATGAGGCAAAGTAAAGACCAGATTGGTGGCCCTACGTGATGTCGTCACCTTACATAGAACGATCCTCCAGGACCCAACGTAGAAAAGAACAACAAATTGCAGGCAGGTCAGTCTCGAGGTATCTCCCCACATCCTGTGATTTGCCAGTTTGACCTGTAGGGGGCGAGAATGCTCCATTTTCAGATCATTCGGTATTCGATTCGTAAAAAAAGAATCACCAACTTTGAAAGCTGCTGCCAGATTTGCCAAAAAATGTTCCAAGTCTGAAAAACATGTCAGGGCCATTAACCAGCAGTTGGCAAACCTATCTTCGTGTGCGATGGTGTTGTTTGCATTGAAAGTTGTCACTGCATCACTTGACATCACTGCACCTCTCCAAATATCTCCTTATGATAACACTCCTGTGAAGCGCCTTGGGACGTTTCACTACATTAAAGGCACTAAATAAATGCACGTTGTTATTGTTGTGCGTGGTGATGGGATTGTAATGAAAATGGACACACTGCTCTTCTCCCTCCCCACAGACAGTGACGGCCCCTTTAATTCCTTTATTACAATACTTCAAAAGTGCTTCATTGGCTGTAAAGCACTTTGGGACATCCTTAGGTCGTAAAAGGCGCGAAAGAAATGCAAGTTCGTTCTTTCTTTTGAATAGTCTACATTTAGCAAACACAATTAAAGCAATCAATGTCTGTCAACTTCTAATCTGCCTATTTATTAACACCCCAGAGGCAATGCCTAGGTAGATAATACCAGACAACATGTGCATTTAAGAACCTGAGAATACCACAAAACTCTTTTAAAAAATTTATTGGACAAAAACTAACAAGTTCTTCTTATCTTAATAAAAAGATGCATTCCCGCATGAAGTAGACGCATCTGGGTATCATTATTTGCACTGTTTCCAATGGGATGGTGTGTTGAATCAGTATGTAGCATATGTAATAGAGTGCCTCAGAGTGTGGATGCAGCTTCCATTCACTGGCTCAGTGGGGGTAATTTTAACCTAACCCACCCGGCAGGAAACTGAGGGATCGGATCGGCCACCCATTGACTTCAGTGGAAAGTAAAATCGGGTGGGGATGTAAATCGGAGGGGTCGTAAATCGGGTGGGGGTGTAAATCAGACAGGGGTGTAAATCGGGTTGGGATGTAAATCGGGTCGGGATGTAAATCAGAAGGGGGCGTAAATCGGACGGGGGGCGTAAATCGGACGGGGGGCGTAAATCGGACGGGGGGCGTAAATCGGACGGGGGGCGTAAATCGGACGGGGGGCGTAAATCGGACGGGGGGGGAATTGGGTGGGGGGGGGAATCACGGGCGTGTAAATCGGACGGGGGGGGAATCGGGTGGGGGAGGGAATCACGGGGGTGGGAAATCGGACGGGGGGTGGGAAATCGGACGGGGGGTGGGAAATCGGACGGGGGGTGGGAAATCGGACGGGGGGTGGGAAATCGGACGGGGGGTGGGAATCGGACGGGGGGGTGGGAATCGGACGGGGGGTGGGAATCGGACGGGGAGGGGGAATCGGACGGGGGGGGGAAATCGGACGGGGGTGTAAATCGGACGGGAGCGTAAATCGGACGGGAGCGTAAATCGGACGGGAGCGTAAATCGGACGGCTGATCCAATCCCTTCAGCTTCCTGTTGGAAAGTGGGGGGTTAGGTTAAAATTGCCCAGTATGAGTTTTTCCATTGAACCCCTTTACAGATCAAGGAGGTCTCAGGTTTGATTGCCAGTCATAGGAACAGTGCACCCTAACAGTGGGCCATTCAGCCCCTCAAACCATTCAATTAGCTCATGGCTGATCTGTATCTTAACCCCATCTACCCACCTTGGTTCTGTAACCCTTAATATCCTTACCTAACAGTTTTGAAATTTTCTATTGACCCAGTCTCAACAGCTTTTTGAGATCCAGATTCCCACCGCCCTTTGTGTGGAGAAATACTTTCTGATATCACCCCTGAACGGCCGAGCTCTAATTTTAAGGTTATGCCCCCCTGGTCCTCGACTCCCCCACCAGAGGAAATAGTTTCTCCGTATCTACCCTGTCAAATTCTTCAATCATCTTCAACAGTCTGCTCTCAGCTGGGACAGAGACAGGCCAATTCTCTTCAGATATTAGGGAGGGGGAGGATCGGCCTGGGCTCCTGCTTCCTCTGGGACACACGCGTGCCTGGGTATCAGATTGGGCTCAGCCGTGACTTTAGTCAGGACTCTAGCAGCCAGCAGGGAGAGAAGAATTTCATCCCATCAGTCTGGGATGGATTCAAACCCAAGTGAAAAGTAAGAAAAGACTTGCATTTATATAGCGCCTTTCACAAAATCAGGATGTCTCAAAGCGCTTCACAGCCAATGGAATACTTTTGAAATTTAGTCATTGTTTCAGGCAACATGGCAGCCAATTTTCACACAGCAATGTCGCCCGAATAGCAATGAAATCAAACCAATCATCTGTTTTAGGCGTTGGTTGAGGGATAAATATTGACCAGGACACCACCACCACAACAACTTGCATTTATATAGTGCCTTTAACATAGCAAAAACGCTCCAAGGCATTTCATAGGAGTGATTATCAAACAAAATTTGACACCGAGCCACATAAGGAGGTGACCAAAAGCTTGGCCGAAGAGGTTTTAAGCAGCGTCTTAAAGGAGGAGAGAGAGTTGGAGGTGGAGAGGTTTAGGGAGGGAATTCCAGAGCTTAGGGCCTAGGCAGCTGAAGGCACAGCCGACAATAGTGGAGCGATTAAAATCAGGGATGCGCAAGAGGCCAGAATTGGAGGAATGCAGAGATCTCGGAGTGTTATAGGGATGGAGGAGATTACAGAGATGGGGGGCTGGGGGTCGAGACCATGGAGGGATTTGAAAACAAGGATTAGAATTTTAAAATTGAGGCGTTCCCGGACCGGGAGCCAATGTAGGTCAGCGAGCACAGGGGTGATGGGAGAATGCGAATTAAGCAGCAGAGTTTTGAGCACCAGGGAGAACTCCACTGCTCTTTTTTGAAATAGTGCCATGGGATCTTTTAAGTCCACCTGAGGTGGCACCACGGAGCCTCAGTTTAATGTGCGAATGATGTCACCTCTGACAGCGCAGCACTCCCTCAGTACTGCACTGGAGTGTCAGCCATGTGAAAAGTCTCTGGAGTAGGACTTGAACCCACACACCTTGTGACTCAGAGGAGAGAGTGCTACTGACTGAGCCACAGCTGACACCTGCGGTGCTAGGGTGAAAGACAGTGAGCTGACACAATGCTCCATCCACTTGCTATATTGTAAGATTATGGTTTAAAACTAGGAATAGTCAAGTATCCCATCTCGCCTAGTGTCATAGCGCCACAGACATTTTAGCAAGAGGGCGAATGTTAAAGTTGGGGGGAGGCAGGGGCGTGGTTCATCATCTCTGTGAAAACAAGGACAGCTAACACAGCAGTACATCAAGGAGTATGAGGCCAATATTGCATTGAATAGATAACATTCAGAGATCGCTTATATAAGTAAGAATTATGGAGACTTGCTACAACGTCTGCAGGTGGTCTACACTAAAGCAAGAGGTGTAATAAGCAAGGACCTAGGCATTCCTCGGAGGAACTCACAGTTTGTGAACAGAGATGAAAGTTCAAGTCATTGGTTAGGTTATGTAAATCAGCCTATCTTGAGTTGCTAACGTAGCGTCAGCATGGTGGAAGGACTTACGACTAGCAGATAAGACCAGAGATGCTTGCGTGCAGAACAGTATAAAGATAAGGCATACTCCCTCCCAAAAGTTAACGCTCGAGAGGACAGTCAGAAGTCCATTGCCCCAGGCAGCCTACGGAGGTCAGATCCGATCAATTTGAGTCCGCGGGAAAACCAGGTTGCCATTTAATGCAATCTGAAGACCGTTGTATTATAACGATAATACTGTTGTGAGTCAATCTATTAAAGCATGTTGATAAATAAACACTTGGGCCGGAATCACGCGGAAGTTATTGTTGAAGGATTAACAACCCTTTGTTGTGACAGTAACGGAAATATCCACTAACATATATCAAAGTGAAGTCTACATTAGGGAGGCCTCAAGCTAGTATATTATCACCCCAGTATAACAAAATGGCCAGACCAACTCTGCACAGCGTTACCAGCCCTGTGCATATCATGGGTGAATCTGTGCAGCAGTTAGCGCAGCTCAGTAGAGGAACCGAATGATAATTATTCCATGCAATAAATATTGTCCCTATTGATTTATTTTCTATTGAACATCATACTAATTCCTATTTTGTTCGACGTTTTTCCCATCCCCTCCTGAAGGTGTCAGCTCGTCACTGGGATACAAATCTACTGGTCCAGTCCCCACATACAAGTGGCTATTCTTTTGTGTGCAAATTGGCTGGTGCATTTCCTACGTTACAACAGTGACTACATTTCAAACATTACTCCAATGGCTGTGAAGTGCCTTGAGGTTGTTCTGAGGTCATGAGCAGTGCTATATAAATGCAAGTTCTTTCTTTCTTTCCAGTGTCCGACTCACCGTGAGTAATGCCACGGGAGAGCTGCTAATTCATGTAAAAAATAGAACGAGGAAGGATGGGCATGTGAGAAAGATTGATGTAACGCGACTGGTAAAAAGTGATTTCTCCCTTCTCATCGACTGTCCTCCAGCAAGCTCTGGCTGTGGAAGACAATTTAATACTTTTATGGGAACGGTACTTCCTCCTTCGGAAGAAAATGGCCCGCTTTACGAGATCCAGCAACATCCCCGCTGTCTTATTTTATGGCGTGATTCACTGCTGCGTTGGTACAGGTTTCTCTAGCTCGCAGTCCCTACCTGACTGCTTACAGAGCTGCTGCTAACCACCTTAATCTGGATCGCTGCTCTATATCAAAGCGCTGGCCCCGGGCCAGGGGTGTAATAAAGTTTGATGCTTGTCAGAGAGCAAGAGCTTGTGTACTCACATGTCAGCCTTCCTGCCCTCGGGCTGCAGTGAGGCGCAGGCAAACCCTCCCTTCAGTGGAACCGATTCTCCGAGCTTGTGCCTGGGAGACGCTCGGAGCTGAGGCAGCGCTGGAGACCACTTGGGAACGGGCCCCACAACAACAACTTGCATTTATATAGCGCCTTTAACTTAGTAAAAGGTCCCAAGGTGCTTCACCGTGGTGCCCCTCAGGCTTTTTCTTCCTCCCCCCCCCCCCCGCCCCACCCCCAACCTTTCCCCTTTCAGTGAAGAGCTTGCAAGGCAGTGAGACAGCACAAGAAGGTTGGTGCTCAGAATGCCCATTGCACATAGGTTCACGCCTCTGCTTTGCTCATTTTTCGTTGGGTGAGGGTATCAAGGAATATGGAGCTAAGGCGGGTAAATGGTGTTGAGATATAGATCAGCCATGATCTGATTGAATGGCAGAACAGGATCGAGGGGCTGAATGGCCTATTCCTGCTCCTATATTGCCAAAAGGAAAGAAAACTATAAAAGGAAAAAAAAAAATCACACATCAACAATCCCCAGCTGATGTTAGCCGAGGTGGGTACTACAGTCCAGCAGCAATTGGCTCCAGCACAACTGGACTAGGCAGGGAGACACTGGCGTGATTCTCACTCCCGATCGCTATCCAGTGACCCCCTGGCTGGATGTCCGAGGGTGGGTGTCGGGTGAGGAGAGAATCAGAAACAGTCGCGATGCCCCATGTGGTTAAATTGCCTGCAGTCAAAATGGTGGGAAAGTGGGATAGCGGAGGGGAGAACTGGAGTCTGTTCAGTTGCTAATGGGGTTTAATAATAATGTAGTTGAGACTGTCCTTTTCCTCAGAATGGAGACGAGAGAGGTTCAGGCCTATCACATTTTAAAAGACTGTGATTAATTGCTAGCAAGTAAAATCTATACACAATATAAACAAACAGCTGGTAACAATATGAAACTGAATACGAGCAGCGTGGATCCAAGGCCCCGTCCTTTATTTTTTTTGCCAGCCATAATTAAAGTACAACACAAAAGCAAACAGAGGCCAAGCACATAAGGAAATGTTTTGATGTTCCGAGGGTAAACCTGACCCGGTTTTCTACCCTTTACAATGCTGAAGTGTCCAAGGAGATTTCTGAAAGTAATTCTCAAGTAATACCCAAAGCCTTTCCACCATCTTCAAGGCAGAAGTCAGGAGTGTGATGGAATACTCTCCACTTGCCTGGATGAGTGCAGCTCCAACAACACTCAAGAAGCTCGACACCATCCAGGACAAAGCAGCCCGCTTGGTTGGCACCCCATCCACCACCTTAAATATTCACTCCCTTCACCACCGGCGCACAGTGTGTACCATCTACAAGATGCACTGCAGCAACTCGCCAAGGCTTCTTCGACAGCACCTCCCAAACCCGCGACCTCTACCACCTAGAAGGACAAGGGCAGCAGGCACATGGGAACAACACCACCTGCACGTTCCCCTCCAAGTCACACACCATCCCGACTTGGAAATATATCGCCGTTCCTTCATCGTCGCTGGGTTAAAATCCTGGAACTCCCTTCCTAACAGCACTGTGGGAGAACCTTCACCACACGGACTGCAGCGGTTCAAGAAGGCGGCTCACCACCACCTTCTCAAGGGCAATTAGGGATGGGCAATAAATGCTGGCCTCGCCAGGGATGCCCACATCCCATGAACGAATAAAAAAAAATGTATTACTTTATCACAAAACCTTGGCTGAGACTCCAGTGCAGTACTGAGGGAGTGCTGCACTGTCAGAGGTGCTGTCTTTTGGATGAAATGTTAAACCGAGGCCCCGTCTGCCCTCTCAGATGCACGGAAAAGATTCCTCACGGCACTATTTCGAAGAAGAGCAGGGGAGTTCTCCCCGGTGTTCTGGCCGATATTTATCCCTCAACAAACATCATTAAAACAGATTATCTGGTGATTATCTCATTGCTGTTTCTGGGACCTTGCTGTGAGCAAATTAGCTGCTGCATTTCCTACATTATAACAGTGGCTGCACCTCAAAAGTACTTAATTGGCTGTAAAGCAATTTGGGACGTCTTGACCTTGTGAAATGTGCTGTATAAATGTAAGTCTTTCTTTGTATGAAGAAGTGCTTTCTGACATCACCCCAGAATGGCCGAGCTCGAATTTTAAGGTTATGCCCCCTTGTTCTGGACTTCCCCACCAGAGGAAATAGTTACTCTCTAACTACCCTATCGAATCCTTTAATCATCTTAAACACCACCTTTTATTACATTCCGCAGGGATAATAACATTTGAACAACAAAACATTAAAGGGGCCATTTTATCATTTGGGCGGAAGGCCGGTGAGATACGTTGGCTGACCTTCGGGGGGGGGGGGGGGGGCGTGTGGGGGGCAGCGGGAGGCTTGGACCACATCAAGGGCTGATCGACTGAGGGGAGCAGCGGGAGGCTTGGACCACTCCGAGGGCTGATCGACCGAGGGGAGCAGCAGGAGGCTTGGAACATGTCAAGGGCTATTCGACAGAGGGGAGCAGCAGGAGGCTTGGACCACGTCGAGGTCAGGGCCTCGTGTAAACAGAACCCACATCCTGCCCGCCCCAAATGGATGTCCGTGCAGCTCACTGTATTTGGGTTGGCACTACATTGGACAGCAAGTCCTGGGGGGGGGGATTCACAATTGCAGTGGTGTAGGGGGTGGGGGGAGGGGGACCTGGAATCACTCGTAGTCCACATGGCTCCTCCGTGCCTCAATTGGCTGAATCATCGGAAGGACTTGACGTGCGTCGTGGTGGCAATTAAATGGCAAATTGTTTAGGTTCTTCAACCAAAAAAGGGAAATTTGGCAGTGTCAGTACACCCCTCTGTTCCCTTTATTAGGCCTCTAATTAACTTGAGACACTTGGGACAAGAGGAGAATTTGAGCTTTCAAAAGCAAGTGTCTGATTTCCCACACCTCGCCCCTAGCCCTGCTGGGTCACACTCCTGAACTCTTTCCATTGCATCAATAGGGGGAGCACCAGCTCATGAAATCAAAATGATGCTGACGAGATGGATGGATCAAAGTCCTGTTCGTCTCTCAGTCTCAAACCCTCTCTTGGTAACAGTCACAACGTATTGCAGCTCAAGTTAATGGTTAATGACGGCTTGGGTTTCAGAAATCCCTCTTTGTTCTGGGACTCCAACGTTGCTTTTTGCCTCTTTTAAATAAATGTATCGGGGTGAGGCTGCTCCAGTGTCACTAAACTGAAAGGCAACTGCACGAATAGCCCCTCAAACTGAGGAGGAACCACTAATCTAATTAAACATAAACTCTGGTTAAATTAAAATAAACTCCCAATTTAAATCACAAGGTTATTATCGTTGTCGATAAGACACTCAATGACCTGCTGCGCCCACCGGTCACAGAAGGCCCCAAGCACTGTGTGTTCCCTCTCCAAGGCCATCTGGGCACGGCCTAGACTGGGAAAGAGAGGCGAGCAGCCTGATCCACCCTCATCCACGACCAGTGAACGGCTGTTTTTTGCCAGGCCCAGGAGAAGGTCCTCCGACTTGCCCACTCCCTCCCTCCGTACCAGGTGGCCAGAAGAAACCCATTACTTTAGCACAGCGGCAATAAACAGCGGGTTCAATATTCCTGGCTCCCCTCTGCCCTGGTGCTGGACAGGCAACAGTGTGCTCTGCACCTGTCCAGGACGAGCCGTGCTTGATTTTGGTGGACCTGGCCGTTAACAAGGATCACTTGCACCCACCCCCCACTGCCCGACACAGGTCCACTCCCTGGCAGGGCCTAGCAGCAGGAAACAGGATAGAATGAGGAGCACAGGCCCAAGAGGCCTGCAGCTGTGGGCTCGGCTGGCCACCCCAGTCAGGCCCTGGTGTTGCTGAAAAGATGAGAGGGTTGTCCTGTGAGGAAAGATTGAGTAGAATGGGCCTATAATCTCTGGAATTTAGAAGAATAAGAGGGGATCTCATTGAAACATATATGATTCTGAGAGGGCTTGACAGGGTAGATGCTGAGAGGATGTTTCCACTGGCTGGAAAGTCTAGAACAAGGGGACATAGTCTCAGGATAAGAGGTCTGACATTTAAGACTGAGATGAGGAGGAATCTCTTCACTCAGAGGGTCATGAATATTTGGAATTCTCTACCCCAGAGGGCTATGGGTGCTGAGTCATTGAGTATATTCAAGACTGAGATCGATAGATTTTTGGACTCTAAGGGAATCAAGGGATATGGGGATCAGCCATGATCTTATTGAATGACGGAGCAGGCTCGGGGGGCCATATGGCCTACTCCTGCTCCTATTTCCGATGTTTCTAATTGGCACACCTACCTTCTCACCACTTTCCCATGCTGCAAGGCCGCCTGAGATTCCCCCCATCCCCCACCCCGCCCTGTACTGTACTGTTTGCCCTGGGTTGCAGTCACAAGAAATTGAGAGACAGGGGGCTGAGAATGCCTCCTCCTGCCTCATTAATAATGGCCCGCTGGACCTCTTCCCATTATAGGCATGTGCCCTGTTCTGTTCCCCCAGGGGAAGCCCTGGAAATCCCGAGCCAACATAAAAGGGTGGAGGCCCTGGCATAACCAGTGTCCGCCCCCTTTTTCCCCGAGCTTTGGCCTGGGCAGTAGGGATTACATTGGGGTAAATGTCAGGAAAGTCAGGCCCTGTGTCTCAGTCCAGTGCTAATGTTACACCTGCTGAGCACCAGTGTTTGAGCAGCAATGTGAGAGGAAGTCACAGAGCTCTACTTGCTCGGGCACAAACACATGCATGAGAGCTGGTTACTTGCCTTCAACTGAGCTTTCCACCAGTTAAGAGAGCTGACAGGATGGTCAACAGGTCTCAGTTGGTAGAAATGGAATTGCTGGTAAAGGAACCTCCTCATTTTTAAAATAAATCTATCTCACCAATTTTCTCCTTTCCGTGAGGGTTGCCAACTCTGGTTGGACGTATTCCTGGAGATTTCATCACATGACCTCTTGCCTCCAATTGCCCCGCCCCCTCCCCCGTCTTCGGTCACCCGCCAAGTCTATCCTCGCGACACACCTCCTTCCCTATGCCAATTGGTAAGTGAATAGACTCTTTGTTACTCGAATGGATGACTCTTGCCTGTCAGTCAAACAGCCTTCCCCCCCGCCAATCTCCAAAATGTTTACAACTAACAAACAAAAGTGTTCAAAGAAAATTTAAAAAGACTTATTTTTTTAAAGGCGACTCTATGATTTTTCTCCGATTACATAGAATTTACAGTATAGAAACAGGCCATTCGGCTCAACTGGTCTATACCGATGTTTATGCTCCACACGAGCCTACTCATCTAACCCTGTTGCTCCCAGCAGTGTCCTGGAGATTAATATTTAATTCCTGGAGATTCCAGGACAGTCCTGGAGAGTTGGCAACCCTACATTGCCCTCTCCCCCAAGTACCGCTCCCCCCATCCCTCCTCTGCAGAATGTGAAGAATTTGTTCCAGAACTTTTGCACGTCTTTGGACCCAAAACTAAAAGGTGCTTTAAGAAAAAAAAGGAAAGAAAACCTCCCCAAATTTCCAGTCAGGAGGATGTACTGTATTGGGGAACGGGCCAGTGTCCGTCAAAGCCCTATCCGTATAGTCGACAGCTGTTTTGCGTCAATGCCCCAGTGGTTATAAAGAAGCAGATGAAACCACTTTGGAAGCTCCCTCTTCATTTCCCCATGCTGCCCACCTGTGGTAGCCATCGCAGTAAAAGCTGCTCCCAGTGACCTTCGGTTCAAAGGTCAGGAGCGAGGGCAGTGAAGGAAGCTGCCACCAGCTCAGAGTGGGGCCTTGCATGGAATACGCAGCCTTTGCTCGAAAAATGCCCTTGCATGAATCTGCAGACTGAGCTGCTGCTGAGGGCGATTTATTTATTGCTTTTCTCTTTGCAGGTCACGCAGGAGGAAGGTTTCTTTCATTTGAATATATAAGTTTCAAAGAAAACTACATGCTCAAGTGGCAAGAGGAGCTTGTTTGGGGGAAGTGCGAGTTAGTGAACCTGAGAAAAGGAATAATTAGGCCCACTCGTGCAAACTGATGCCAGACTAAGCATGTAAACCAATAAAATCAGATTTGTCCTTTGGCGTCAGATGTCTGAATTTTATTTTTCTTTTGACCTCAGTAAGCTATGGATGTTGAGGCCCAATTGGAAACAAATCTGTGGGACAATGAGCAACAATAACAACTTGCATTTATACAGCACTTTCAACATAGCAAAACGTCCTAAGGCACTTCACAGGAGCGATTATCAAACAAAATTTGACATCAAGCCACATAAAGAGATGTTAGGACAGGTGGTCAAAAGCTCGGTCAAAACGGTAGGTTTTAAGGAGCTTCTTAAATGAGAATCATAGAAGTTTACAACAAGGAGAGAGAGAGCTAGAGAGACAGAGAGGTTTAGGGAGGGAATTCCAGAGTTTAGGGCCTAGGCAGCTGAAGGCACGGCCGCCAATGGTGGAGCGATTAAAATAGGGGATGCGCAAGAGGCCAGAATTGGAGGAGCACAGAGATCTCGGAGGGCTGTAGGGCTGGAGGAGGTTACAGAGATAGGGAGGGGAGAGGCCATGGAGGGATTTGAAAATAAGGATGAGAATTTTAAAATGGAGGTATTGTTGGACCGGGAGCCAATGTAGGTCAGCGAGGGCAGGGGTGATGGGTGAACGGGACTTGGTGCGAGTCAGGATACGGGCAGCAGAGTTCTGGATGAGCTCAAGTTTACAGAGGGGGGAAGATGGGAGGCCGGCCAGAAGAGGTAACAAGGTGTATTAATTTTTTTTTATTGCATTAAATGGGGTGTTGTTTCTGCATGAGGGAATTTTGCAGGCAGGATATGTCCCAAGAATATTTAGATCTTAGGGTTGGGAGGAGCAGGGCTTCTATAAATTTGTCATTAAAATTTAACTGTGGAAGCGCTGAGGATGAGTTGCTCATCCAGATGTGACTGGGCTGTGGGTGTTGCAGATAAGGTAACTCGTCCAGTTGTGACACCTCTGAATTCAACCCTAAATGTTGTGCCAAAGGCCTCAGTACTGCACTGGAATTTTAGCCCTTGGGTCCCTCTGTGGGGCTGAAGCCCATAATCTTCACAACAGTCCTGCCAATGCAGCCAAGCTGACGCACATTTGGTCAGGCTAAGGAGCCCAGAATTACAAGACGAGCAGCCAGAAGTTCTCCTTCCAATCCCTGGTCCATTGTGCCTGGAAAGCAGACCTCACTGGCCGCTGCTGGACCTTTGCCGATTGGACAGGGGCTGGTCATAAGGTCTTGAGGCCTGCTTCTGCTGGGAGCTCCTTCCAAATTGGTGCCTGGCTGGTGAGGGAATTAGGAAAGTGAGGCAGGTAGGCCCAGAATGGCCTCTTTCACCTGTTTTGAATGACTGCCCTGGCCTCTGTCTATTGCCAACCTCTTGGGGGAAGCCCCAGAACAACATCAAGGTTGGGGGGGGGGGAAAGAGACCCGGCATTACAGGTCTTCACATCTATTTCCTGTGCTTAGTGGCTGGGGAGTAAGTGATCCCAGGGTGCTAATGGCAGGTAAAGCGGGCCCTTAGTGACAGTCGTGATGTGGTAAATACTTTGTATTCTGCTGAGCTCAAAGATCCTCTGGGAACAGCACCACCTGCACGTTCCCCTCCAAGTCACACACCATCCTGGCTTGGAAATATATCGCCGTTCCTTCATCGTCGTTGGGTCGGAATCCTGGAACTCCCTTCCTAACAGCACTGTGGGAGAACCGTCACCACACGGACTGCAGCGGTTCAAGAAGGCGGCTCACCACCACCTTCTCAAGGGCAATTGGGGATGGGCAATAAATGGCAGCAATGCCTACATCCTGAGAATGAATGAAAAAAATGTAATAGGATTCTTGTAGGTTTTGGACACAAATCCCTTAAGATCTCCTTTGGCATATTTAAATCCTGAAGGATTTTTTCACTACAATTAGGGTGAATTATCCTATCTGAGCAATCGACTGGGCGGGAGCAGGGTTTTAAGCCTGCTACATTGATTGAGTCATTGGCAGTTGACCGGCTGTGGGGCGGGACTTCCTGTGTTGCTGCAGGGTTCAAGATCCTGCGTCAGCTTCTTAAAGGGGAGCTGCAATTTTTTATTTTGTATTGCAGACACCAAAAATTACTATGGGGGAGGGGGGTGGGTTGCACCACATGGAGGAGGAAACACCACATCTACAAGATGCACTGCAGCAACTCGCCAAGGCTTCTTCGACAGCACCTCCCTGACCCGCGACCTGCACTATCTAGAAGGACAAGGGCAGCAGGCACATGGGAACAACACCACCTGCACGTTCCCCTCCAAGTCACACACCATCCCGACTTGGAAATATATCGCCGTTCCTTCATCGTCACTGGGTCAAAATCCTGGAACTCCCTACCTAACAGCACTGTGGGAGAACCTTCACCACACGGACTGCAGCGGTTCAAGAAGGCGGCTCACCACCACCTTCTCAAGGGCAATTAGGGATGGGCAATAAATGCCGGCCTTGCCAGCGATGCCCACATCCCATGAACGAATAAAAAAAAATTGCTGTTTGTCCCACCGTTGGGAGCCCCAGCATAGCGGTGCTTAGTGGTGCCTGAAGGCACTTGGCACAAGGGCCTGCCACAAGACTACCGTAGACCGAAGGGTCTGCTGAGCAGGCCAAAGACTGAGGGCCTCCCAAGCAGGGAATCATAGAATCTTACAGCACAGAGGAGGCCATTCGGTCCATCGTGCCTGAGCCAGCTCTTTGAAAGAGCTATCCAGGTTAGTCCCACACCCCTGCCCTTTCCCCATAGCCCTACACATTTTTCCTTTTCAATTATAGATCCAATTCCCTTTTGAGGTGGCCTGCTCCTCTGATATGTCAGGTGAGGTGCACCTCAGGTGCTTAGTGTCTGTTTAGTGTCCATGAAAGGGAATCAGCCCTAATCAGGATTAGCAAACCCGCCCAGGAAGGGGAGCCCATAACATAACATAAAATAATATCCTTGGGAGATTTCTAGACGGGCACCTTGCCGAAAGTATAGAGGGGAGCAGGGAAATGAAGAAGTCAGAGTCAGCGACCAATTCAGGGTTTGTGCCATCCTCAATCACTCATTCACTCACTGGCATCAAACCTCAAGCATAACACAGTGTAACTTGTAAGCTGCTGTAAGCTGTATTTGACAGCTTGTCAAGATGGCAGCATAGTCCCCTACTGTCCTTTTCCCTTCCTCTAGTTCTGTAGCTTGGCTGAGTGCGTCAGAGGTGTCATGCAGTTCACAGTGCCAGCATCCCTCAGTGTTACCCATGTAAGCACCACCAGCCCAGGTACGCCCACCCCAGAGGATTTAGATACTGCGTTTGAGCAGAGAGCACCGGGTAATGTACGGAGCACCGGGTAATGTACGGAGCACCGGGTAATGTACGGAGCACCGGGTAATGTACGGAGCACCGGGTAATGTACCGAGCACCGGGTAATGTACCGAGCACCGGGTAATGTACCGAGCACCGGGTAATGAACGGAGCACCGGGTAATGTACGGAGTACCGGGTAATGTACCGAGCACCGGGTAATGTACCGAGCACCGGGTAATGTACCGAGCACCGGGTAATGTACGGAGCACCGGGTAATGTACGGAGCACCGGGTAATGTACCGAGCACCGGGTAATGTACGGAGCACCGGGTAATGTACCGAGCACCGGGTAATGTACCGAGCACCGGGTAATGTACGGAGCACCGGGTAATGTACCGAGCACCGGGTAATGTACCGAGCACCGGGTAATGTACGGAGCACAGCTGAGCAGGAGCAGGTAGTGGTAGGGGCTTGTACCTGCTCCCCGAAGGTCCATCGGTGTGGGCCTCACGGGCCTGCTATTGAAAGAAAGGTGCTTTGTGAGCATGTAACCCAAACAGGTGGACTCTCAGGCATTCAGCTCACTATTGAGCATACGGCAACTCGAGGGACTTCTGCAACACAGCCTCCCATTGACAGAGACCCTAATCCCACCTGTTGTGAATGCTCAGACTGCTGCTATAGAGGACTTGGGCACCAATATGGAATGGGCTCTCTCTCCTCAGGCTTCCTCATGCTGGGGGATCGCATTTAGAGAGATGTCAGTCGAGGGCTTCACAGAATCACATTGGGGCCATCAAGTCTACAGTCACACAGATTAGTGCTGAGAAGAAAGAACGACTTGCATTTCTATAGCGCCTTTCACAACCCCAGGACAAGCGTTTTACAGCCAATGAAATACTTTTGAAGTGTAGTCACTGTTGTAGGAAACACAGCAGCCAATTTGCTGACAATAAGGTCCCAAACAGCAACATGAGGGCAGTGTCCAGCAGCGAGGGCAGGGCTGGAGTTAGCACAGATGATGGTGCTGTCTATCGGGACAGCAACACATCCAGACCCTCCTGTGTCAGCCGGGGCTCAGTGGTAGCGCTCTCGCCTCTGAGTCAAAAGGTTGTGGGTTCAAGCCCCACTCCAGAGACTTAAACCCATAATCTAGGCTAACACTCCAGTGCAGAGCTGCCGTCTTTCGGATGAGACGTAGAACCGAGGCCCCGTCTGCAGTTTCGGGTAGACGTAAAAGATCCCATGGCACTATTGGAAGAAAAGCTGGGGAGTTCTCCTTGGTGCCCTGTCCAACATTTATCCCTCAACCAACATCATTAAAACAGATTATCTGGTTATTATCACATTGCTATTTGTGGGATCTTGCTGTGCGCAAATTGGCTGCCACATTTCCTATGTTACAACAGTAACTACACTTCAAAATTACTTCATTGGCTGTAAAGGGCTTTGGGATGTCCTGAGATCATGAAAGGCGCTATAGAAATGCAAGTCTTTCTTTAAATCTTTCTTTTATCCCAGTCAAATCAGCCTCCCTTAGTTGTCAGCCTTGGCTCAGAGGTAGCACCTCGATCAGATCATAATATCAAAGTAGGTACACCACAGAAGGCGACCATTCAGTCCATCGTGCCTGTCCGGCTCTTTAAAAGAGTTATCCAATTAGTCCCTTTCCTCATAGCCCTGTAAATTTTTTCCCTTCAAATATTTATCCAATTCCCTTTTGAAAGTTACTATTGAATCTGCTTCCATCACCTTTCAGGCAGTACATTCCAGATCATTACAATTCACTGCGTAAAAATGTTCCCTCATGTCATCTCTGCTTCTTTTGCCAATCACCTTAAATCTGTGTCCTCTGGTTACTGACCCCTCTGCCACTGGAAACAGTTTCTCCTTATTTACTCTATTAAAACCGTTCATGATTTTGAACACCTCTATCGAATCTCCTCTGTTCTAAGGAGAATAACCCCAGCTTCTCCAAACTATCCATGTAACTGAAGTCCCTCATCTCTGGTGCCATTCTAATAAACCTCTTCTGCACCCTCTCTAAGGCCTTGATATCCTCCATAAAGTGTGGTGCCCAGAATTGGGCACAATACTCCAGCTGAGGCCTGACCAGCGTTTTATAAAGGTTTAGTTGGTGGGTCACGCTACACGTAACCCCACCAGTGAACAAAAGTTATCTGTTTTTAATATAATGGGTCATTTGCTGTCTTTCTCTTCCTTCCGGATGTTTCTGCCTCTCTCTCTGTTTTTTTTTGGTTGTTTGTATATTCGGTGGCCCTGTAGGTAACACCTCTCTGTCTGCACACAGTGATTGCCTTGGCAACGGGCAGTTGGAAAGACTATCTGTAATCACCAGGTATTGTTCTGTGATTTATAAATGCGAAAGGTTCGAGGATTTCATTTCCACATTGGTGTTGTAAAATTGTTTACAATTATAAAGGTTTAGCATAACTTCCTTGTTTTTGTACTCTACCTGTATTAATAAAACCCAAGATCCCATATGTTTTAACAGCCTTCTCAACTTGTCCTGCCACCTTCAAAGATTTATGTAGGTGCACTCCCAGGTCTCTCTGTTCCTGCACCCCCTTTAAAATTATACCATTTAGTTTATATTGCCTGTCCTCATTCTTCCTACCAAAATGTATCACTTCATCTGCCCATTTCACCAGTCTGTCTATGTTCTCCTGAAATCTGTTACTATCCTCCACATTGTTTACTACATTTCGAGTCTCGTGTCATCTGCAAATTTTGAAATTATACCCTCTATACCCGTGTCCAGGTCATTAATATATATCAAAAAGAGCAGTGGTCCTAATACTGACCCCTGGGGAACACCACTGTATACTTCCCTCCAATCTGAAAAACAACCATTCACCACTACTCTCTGCTTTCTGTCCCTTAGCCAATTTTGTATCCACGCTGCAATGTCCTTTTAATCCCATGGGCTTTAATTTTGCTAACAAGTCTATTATGTGGTACTTTATCAAATGCATTTTGAAAGTCCATATACACAACATCAACTGTACTACCCTCATCAACCCTCACCGTTACTTCATCAGAGAACTCAATCAAGTTAGTCAAACATGATTTTCCTTTAACAAATCAGTGCTGACTTTCATTTATTAGCTCATATTTTCCAAGTGCCAATTAATTTTGTCCCCAATTATTGTCTCTAAAAGTTTCCCCACCAACATTAGACTGATTGGCCTGTAATTGTCAGGTTTATCCCTCTCTCCTTTTTTGAACAAGGGTGTGACTTTTGCAATATTCAAGTCTTCTGGCACCGTCCCCTCTGAAGCTTCTCTTTCGCACTGAAATTATAAATGGCAGGGCTATGCACAGAAATACAACCCAGCCGGGGGCGAGTAAAATAAATGGAACACACATCGGAAAGAGGAGGATCACAGAAGATTAGTTATTTGTCTTGCTCCTCAGCAATGCCTGAAGGGCTTGTGAGTCATTCCACTCGTGTCAGCTGACAATTTATTTTCAGTAACCCGCTGTATCCTGACATGCATCCACTGTGCAAATCCTTCATGATAAGTTTCTGAAGTTAGGCTCGCTGCACATGTTCCATTGGTAAATTGATAGCCGTGGTGGGGGGGCATGCTTTCCAAAGTTACAACGCACAAACAAGCTCTTTAATTGTGTCTCATAGATCAGTCTCAACAACTTGTGCATCGTGCCCGACTCTGTTGCTTTCTAAGTGGCCAGATTCCTGCTCTAAGCCTCTTAAATATTTCTTTTGTCATTTACCAGATGCAGAATTGAGCAAGTGTGGGGTCTTGGATCCAGTTCATATCAATTAGCGATGAGCAAGTGTGGGGTCTTGGATCCAGTTCATTTCAATTAGCGATGAGCAAGTGTGGGGTCTTGGATCCAGTTCATTTCAATTAGCGATGAGCAAGTTTGGGGTCTTGGATCCAGTTCATTTCAATTAGCGATGAGCAAGTGTGGGGTCTTGGATCCAGTTCATTTCAATTAGCGATGAGCAAGTGTGCAGTCCTGGATCCAGTTCATTTCAATTAGCGATGAGCAAGTGTGCAGTCCTGGATCCAGTTCATTTCAATTAGCGATGAGCAAGTGTGCAGTCCTGGATCCAGTTCATTTCAATTAGCGATGAGCAAGTGTGGGGTCTTGGATCCAGTTCATTTCAATTAGCGATGAGCAAGTGTGGGGTCTTGGATCCAGTTCATATCAATTACCAATGAGCAAGTGTGGGGTCTTGGATCCAGTTCATATCAATTACCAATGAGCAAGTGTGGGGTCTTGGATCCAGTTCATATCAATTACCAATGAGCAAGTGTGGGTTCCTGGATCCAGTTCATTTCAATTACCAATGAGCAAGTGTGGGGTCTTGGATCCAGTTCATATCAATTACCAATGAGCAAGTGTGCGGTCCTGGATCCAGTTCATTTCAATTACCAATGAGCAAGTGTGGGGTCTTGGATCCAGTTCATATCAATTACCAATGAGCAAGTGTGGGGTCTTGGATCCAGTTCATATCAATTACCAATGAGCAAGTGTGGGGTCTTGGATCCAGTTCATATCAATTACCAATGAGCAAGTGTGGGGTCTTGGATCCAGTTCATATCAATTACCAATGAGCAAGTGTGGGGTCTTGGATCCAGTTCATATCAATTACCAATGAGCAAGTGTGGGGTCTTGGATCCAGTTCATTTCAATTAGCGATGAGCAAGTGTGGGGTCCTGGATCCAGTTCATTTCAATTACCAATGAGCAAGTGTGGGGTCTTGGATCCAGTTCATTTCAATTACCAATGAGCAAGTGTGGGGTCCTGGATCCAGTTCATTTCAATTACCAATGAGCAAGTGTGGGGTCCTGGATCCAGTTCATTTCAAAAACACCTTGCATTTATATAGCCCCTTTAACATAGTAAAACATCCCAAGGCACTTCACAGGAGTGTTATCAAACAAAATTTGACACCAAGCCACATAAGGAGATATTAGGACAGGTGACCAAAAACTTGGTCAAAGAGGTAGGTTTTAAGGAACAACTTAAAGGAGGATAGAGAGGTAGAAAGGCGGAGAGGTTTAGGGAGGGAATTCCAGAGCTTAGGGCCTAGACAGCTGAAGACACGACCGTCAATGGTGGAGCGATTAAAATTGGGGATGCGAAAGAGGCCAGAATTGGAGGAGCGCAGAGATCTCAGAGAGTTGTCGGGCTGGAGGAGGTTACAGAGATAGGGTGGGGCGAGGCCATGGAAGGATTTGAAAACAAGGATGAGAATTTTAAAATCAAGGCACTCCCGGACCGGGAGCCAATGTAGGTCAGTGAGCACAGAGGTAATGGGAGAACATGATTTGGTGCAAGTTAGGATACGGGCAGCAGAGTTTTGGATGAGCTGAAGTTTATGGAGAGTGGAAGATGGAAGGCCGACCAGGAAACCATTGGAATAGTCCAATCTGGAGGTAACAAAGGCATGGATGAGGGTTTCAGCAGCAGATGAGCTGAGGCAGGGGCAGAGAGGGGCGATGTTACAGAGGTGGAAGTAGGTGGTCTTGGTGATGGAGCGGATATGTGGTCGGAAGCTCATTCAGGGACAAAAAGGATGCCAAGGTTGCAAAAGGTCTGGTTCAGCCTCAGACGGTGGCCAGGGAGAGGGATGGAGTGGGTGGCTAGGGAATGGAGTTTGCGGTGGGGACCGAAGACAATGGCTTCGATCTTCCCAATTGAAGGAAATGTTTGCTGTCGGACAATTACCAATGAGCAAGAATGGGGTCCTGGATCCAGTTCATATCAAGTACCAATGAAAGGCAGATGATTGCAAGTACTGGAAATCTGACATGTGGAAATATGTGGCCGGTCAGTCAGCCTCTGTAAAATCAAAAGGGAGGTTAACGTTTCGGATGTGTACTCTTCATTAGAACCTAATAAAGGATGCACATCCAAAATGTCAATAACAGATGCTGACTCTTGCGCATCCCCGATTTTAATCTCTTCACCATTGGCAGACGTGCCTTCAGCTGCCTAGGCCCTAAGCTCTGGAATTCCCTCCCTAAACCCCTCCGTTTCTCTTTTCTCCTTTAATACGCTCCTTAAAACCCACATCTTTGACCAAGCTTTTGATCACCTGTCCTAATATCTCCTTCTTTGATTCGGTGTCAATTTTTGTCTGATTTACGCTCCTGTGAAGAGCCTTGGGACATTTTACTACGTTAAAGGCGCTATATAAATGCAAGTTGTTGTTGTTGTTGATTGACCCATTGTGCATTTCCATCATTTTTCTGTTCTCATATTTCATATAATCATTGTTATGAGCAAAGTTCCCACATTGAAGCCCTACAAGTTCATCAAGCACAGTAATTCCTTTGGTTGGTGCATGGCAACGATGTATGGAATGGTCCTAGTAATCACCAGGACTTGTCCTAACCCTTCACCTTTCAGTCAGGAAGTGCCAACATGCATCTTGCAGAGAATCAGCAGTCACCTCATATCTCCCAGGTTTATATTATATGTGAATCTTTTAATGGTAATGGCAGAAACTTTATTAGAATAGGAAGCAAGTTGAGCTTAACATTTTACAAGATGATAAATTTCTGGGGATGAAGGAAGGGTCCAGGGAATGACTTATACAGTAGTTTATTGTGATAGACCTCTGAGGTCTGCATTCAAAGCCCATCCAGACTGAAGGGGAAGATAGTTTCCCGTCCAATTGTAAGGGCCCGACGTGGAGAGTTCGAGGTAATCGTCATCCATGGTTACCTTTTCTGTCTTAACAGGCAGATTGAGGGACCTGCAAAACCCACAAAGGCCCCAAGTGAAATCATAGGAACAGGAGTAGGCCATTCAGCCCTTCGAGCCTGCCTTGCCATTCAATTAGATCATGGCTGATCTGCACCTCAACTTCAATTACCTGCATTAGCTCCATATCCCTTGATACCCTGACCTAACACATATTTATTGATCTTGGTCTTGAAAGCTCCAATCGCTTCCAACACTTAGTTCTTCAGCATTACTCAACTCAGATGAACCAAATGTTTTAACCAAGTTCAATAAGTTGCTTGCAAAATGCACAATAAGTTAAACAGCCCCTTCATTACATCCTAGTACTATCTATCCTATTAGAATATCTCTAGAAATCTAAAACTCTCCAAAAAGGAACTAATATTATTGACAATGCCCTTTACTAGCACTCCATGGACAAAAATAGAGTTAGAATGCACCATTTAGCAGTGATGGGCCCTATCTTGAATTCAGAAACACACAGCTCCTGTCAGTTGGGCTGCACAGAAAGAAAAAGCAGGAAAACAAATTCTTATTCAGCATGAGCTCCCATTTCTTTTGTAACTACATTTTCATAAAGGCAAAGTTGAATAGAACTAGTTCCTGGTCAATGGGTGTGGGTCTACAGTAGAAAATTCTCCAGAATGTGACACTGATTGGCAGTCTCGTGGATAAGGGGGGTTGTCACACTGGTGCAGTGAGAGTAATCATCTGAGGTCAGTATTGGGTAGGCTAGAAACAGCTTGACTCTACAGCTAACTCCAGCTGTACCTGACTCATGTGTACTTGGTGAGTGCCAAATATAGGAACATAGTCCATCTCCAAGCAATGGCATCCCACCCCCTAGTAATAAATTTCAAACGTGCTCTTACAAATAGTCATCTGCCAAACCACATTTTACTGTGTTGTTAAAAGAAATTCAGTCAAAAGGATTACCTTAGGTGTGCCATTGGTTGTCCACCATTAGAATTGGTGTGGTAATAACTAGATGCTTTTACTTCCAGGCCCTCTGGAATATTCCATCAACGAATCACAAGGAAATATAAGAGCAAGAGAAGACATTGGAGTGCTACAAAGTGCATATTCCCATCAGAGGGCCATCTGGTGGTCAATTAACAATATGCAAATACCATACATATCAATATGTAATACATAATCTCTTTCTGACAGCTTGCCCTGGTTGGGACCATTCTTTCCTCTGAATCATAAGGTTATGGGTTCACACCTCAAACCAGGACTTCAGTGCGTGAATTAGGCTGACGCTCCAGTGCAGTACTGAGGGAGTGCTGCATTGTCAGGTGTGCCATCCCTTGCTCAATATTCCTCCTGCAATCAAAACGTCCAAAAATAAATTTACTCAGCTGAAGTTCGTCTCACAATTTTTTCTGTGTGTAAAATGGCTGCTGTGTTTTCTGATGTACCTTAGTTTCATGCCTCATGGATGGCACATCTGACAATGCAGCACTCCCTCAGTACTGCACTTGAGTGTCAGTTTAGATCCTGAAAGCGATAAGGTGCAATATATTATCTCTTTTCTTTATTGGGCAAGAGAGCTGTGACGAGTTATAATGTGTATGGAAAGGAGGTGGGTGTTGTACCTGTATCTGGGACAGTGGTGAGGTAATGGTTATGGTAGTGGATTAGCAACCCAAGTGGATGTGAGCTCACAATATTATCACAGTAAGTAGTGAAACTGAATTCAATAAATGTGGTAATTTGTGGACTGGCATCAGATAAAATGACCATGAAAGCTGTTGGATTGTCATAAAAACCCACTGGTTCACTAATATCCTTCAGGGAAGGCTCCTGCCACCCCTCCCTGGACTGGCCTACACGTGTCTCCAGATCCACACTGGTTTAGACTCTTAATGCCCTCAGGGTAATCGGGGTGGGCAATAAATACTGGCTCATCGATGTTTTTCACACATCTCAAGAGCAAATTAAAAGTTAACAACAGCTCTGCATGTGGATCTCTATTAGTTCCTTCTCTTTGATACTTGCCTAAAGTTTTAAAAAACATTAAGTGGTGTTTAAAGTTCACAGTCAATAAATCTGATAGCCTAATGAAATGTGTCGCCCTCCCTTATCCTTTGTTGCTTTATTGAAATAGCTTCAGGTGCCAAATGGTACTGATTATGGAAGTTCTGACTGTTGTGATTGGTACTCCCCTCGGCCTGATCAGTCATAAATCACAACACCACTAATAAAGAAAGGGTCCTTCAAAAGTAAACTTTGAGAGAACATTTGGTGTCCAGATGGTTTTGGTGGAAAGACTTTGTCCCTCCCCCATTTGTCTCTCTGTATTTTAGTAATGTGACCAATTTTAGAAAACGCCAGTGGTCAATGATGTCATGTAAAAAAAGAAGAATCAGGTTGGGGGGGGGTGGGTGTTGGTGGAGGTTTGACACAGGCAAGAAGGACACTTATCAATGAAGGTATCTGTAGCTGGGATGGGGAGAGGTTGGGGACTGGCAGAAGACCCTGTCAATAAAAGGGCCAGTAGATAGAGGTGTGATGGGGAGAGGTTAGAGACTGACAGAAGACCACATCAGTAAAAGGACCAGTAGATAGAGGTGTGATGGGGAGAGGTTAGAGACTGACAGAAGACCACATCAGTAAAAGGACCAGTAGATAGAGGTGTGATGGGGAGAGGTTAGGGATTGATGGAAGACCACATCAGTAAAAGGACCAGTAGATAGAGGTGTCGTGGGGAGAGGTGAGAGACTGACAGAAGACCCCATCAGTAAAAGGACCAGTAGATAGAGGTGTGATGGGGAGAGGTTACAGACTGACAGAAGAGCTGAACAGTAAATAGGCCCGAAGAGCTTGGTTTTGCTCTAGTTCATTTTTTCAGCTGAATATATTGACCACTGACATTTGTCAGTGAGAAGGATTACAATGAGCATGTGCGCCACCCTGGAACAGATTACTGCGCTTATTCTGCTTTGTGTGAATTAACACTGACAGTCAGTCAAAACTCACCGTATTTCTTTGACTGCCCCCTAAAAGAATCCATCGCAGCCTTACAGAAATGCTTCAGAGACTGGCTAAAAACAAATCTCTCGGTTCAATAGTACAGCTAAAAACGTCTATCTGTGTTTAAATATTTATAAATAGACACATTGATGGAACTGGGCTGCCATTTAAAAAAAACGTCCCAATCCGCCTTTTTAACAAATTCCATTTTTCTATCCCTATCATTCCACTAAAAAAAATGCAGGAACATCACGAGACGAACCCAGCAAACCTGCAGTAAGAGCTAACCTGGTTTTGCTGACCCTCTTGCGATATGTTTTATTATCTGTGTTTGGAGCTCAACCTTTCTCGGGAGGGTCAGCGTATCCTGAGCCATTTTTCATTCAGAAGTGCTGAAGTTTGTTGATTTTACTCTACACGGGCTTTTGTAAGATTTATTTTAAAATGCAGCTATTATATCAACCCACTAGATATGGAATGAACTCAGAAACCGGTTTCCTGAAGGGTGCTTTGTCTCATATAGAACCTTCTGGATTAAATATCTGTCTCTCAAAGCAATAGCTGTGAGTAATCTGGATTATTTCGGGTCTTCTTCAAAATTTTTTTTTATAATGCAAGGATGAAAAGTTCAAGAGGTCAGGAGATAGCAACGCAAGCCAACGAGCGAACTTATGCTGGAGCTATAATCGTCACTATGGATAATGTATTCATTACCGGTACTGCACAGCATATTCTTAATATACCCAGTACGCACTAATGTGTTCATTAATAATATCCCTTATAGCACGGTAAAGCGTTCATTACTAGTGCTCGCTTATATTAGAAGTCTGATAAGAAGCTCAAATTCACAACCTTCTAACCAAGAAGGTTGCTGGACTATAACTTGGTGTTGTAAAATTGTTTACAATTGTCAACCCCAGTCCATCACCGGCATCTCCACATCATTCTAACCAAGAGAGGAGGGTTCTAACTATCTGAGCCAAGCTGACCCAGTGTCAACAAGCAAGGCTGATTTTATTCCTCTGGTGAAATTACCGAAATATTACCAAATGTTCAACACCCATTGCTGCTGTGTAGGCAAAGGCCTATCCCAGATACATCCATAGAAGCCGAACACTACATAGGACATAGGAATAGGAGTAGGCCATTCATCCCCTCGAGCCTGCTCTGCCATTCAATTAGATCATAGCTGATCTGCATCTTGACTCCATCTACCAGTCTTGGTTCCGTAGCCCTTAATACCCTTACCTAACAAAAATCGATCAATCTCAGTTTTGAAATTTTCAAATGACCCCCAGCCTCAACAGATGGGGGGGCGGGAAAAGAGAGTTCCAGATTTCTTCTATCCTTAGTGTGTAGAAGTGCTTTCTGACATCACCCTTGAACGGACTAGCTCTAATTTTAAGGTTTACGCCCCCTTGTTCTGGGCTCCTCCACCAGAGGAAATAGTTTCTCTATCTACCCTATCAATTCCTTTAATCATCTTAAACACTTCAAATAGAATCACCCCTTAATCTATATTCCGGGGAATACAAACCTAGTCTATGCAGCTTGGCCTCAATTTAACCCGTTTAGCCCTGTACTAAGTACGATTGGCATCACATTGGATGAATAGTTTATTTTGTAGGTCCATTGAGATTATAGCTCTGAAATTGGGGTTGTCCCAATCTCCCACTGTAACTTCAATGGGAGATCTGCAGATCCCTCCAAATTCTTGATCCCCCGGGGCAGAAATCTTCCTCTCCACCCTCCCAGAGCGGAGGAATTTCAGGGCCCTTGAAATTGTCAGTTTGGTTCAGTTATATCACTGACACCTGAGTCAGTAGGTTGTGGGTTTGAGCCACACTCCAGGTTTTCCCGTTGGGATTCTTCCAATCTCCACTGCAATTTCAGTGAAAGAGCGGCAAAAATCCGGAAAATCGGCTGTTTACGTCATTCTCTGGCTTTTCCGCCAATCTTCCACCAAAAGTTATGATGGGAACTCAGGGAAACCTTGCAGACTATCTACCTGATAATCTAGGCTAACACTTCAGTGCAGTAGTGAGTAGTGAGGGAGTGCAGCATTGTTAGAAGTGCTCTCCTTAGGGATGAGATATTAACACAAGGCCCTATCAGGTGGATGTTAAAGATCCCACGGTACTGTTTGAAGAAGTGCAGGAAGGTCAACATTCCTCGTCTCACCACCAAAACAGGTTACCTGGTGGATCACCTCATTGCTGTTTGTGGGACCTTGCAATATCTAAAATACTCGGCATCTTTGGCTACAGTGATTGCACATCAAAGTAATTAATTGTATGTGAAGTGCTTCGAGACACTCGGTGCTACATAAATGCAGGCCTTTCTTTTTATAGTGGTAGGGGATCATAGGGTCACACAGTGTCCAACTCCACAAGACAAATTGCTTACCACCAATGTGGACCTAGACCGCATCTCACACCTTTGTGGCTTGAATCAAAGGTCACTCATCACTGAAGAGCGGTGCTAAAACTCCTGGATTAACAAAGATGGCGAGAACAAGCCAGTTCAGTATGCTTGCCATTTGCATCTGAAAACGATACTTAAAACAGGAATGCATGTGTGAAACAAGGGGTTTACTTTCTAATTACAACAGGTACCACGCGCTCCCAGCAACTGCAGCAATGTAAGGAGGATGACATTTGCACAGACACTCACACTGCCATTGTCTTCAGTGGGACTATCGAGTACAAACACACGTCTTCTCAGCAACCCAATTATCTGATCAATAATACAACTCCCCACATTAGAAGGAAAATTAGCCATTAAAATTAACAAATCACTTATGCCTGATTGCATAACTGCACAGGTCCAGTTTAGACGCGGCCCGTGGGGGCGGTCACTCCGACTGTCTGCCTTTCTTCCGCGGCATTCTCCGCGCCCGGGTGACCCTGGAGAGGGAGCACGCGGTGTCTGCCGGTACGCTTGAGGCTTTCCGCGGCCGGTGGGCACCGCAGGGACTGGAATGTATCCTGGACCGTTACAATAAAATTATTTGACACTTATTTTGGTTGCTTGATTTGTTTTAAAACACACCCTAACCCCCCACTCTTATAAAAGGGGGGGGGGGTCTAAATCTCACAAAAAAAATTGCATAACTGCCTGAAAAGATATCCCCACAATAGCAATCATTTACAGCTGGGGATCTTGCTGCTTCTGAATAGTTTGCTGTTTTGCTTCACAATCCTCAAACACTGACGCCTGTTTCAAAGTAATGGCCCCTTTTCAGGTGAACTGTAGGAGTTAAGAAGTTTGCATGAAAAAAAACCAAGGGTTCAAAATGTGAATTTATTTGTACCCGTGTTGGTGCTCTCTCTTCCACAGAGCTTTCTATTCCAATTTCATTTCCCTGCCGGTTTGCTGTATTTTTCTTCAAGTATTTATTTAACCCACCCCCCGACAATATGTCCAGATTGATTCCGCTTCAATAGCAAAAGAAACGTAGAAGTTTAGAGCACAGAAGGAGGCCGTTATTTCCACCATGCCTGTGATGGCTCTTTCCCAAACAAACCAAAACTAATCCCACTACCCTGTTCTTTCTCCATAAACCCTGCATCATCCCCTGCTTCAAATCTTTATCTACTTTTCCCTTAAAAGATGCAATAAAGAAAAAAACTAGGAAGAAAGACTTGCATTTATGTAGCGCCTTTCATGAACTCAGGACATCCCAAATCACTTTACAGTCAATGAAGTACTTTAGAAGTGCAGTCACTTTTGTAATGTAGGAAATGGGAGGGGGGAGGGGGCAGACGATTTGCACGCAGCACGGACCCACAAACAGTAATGTGGTAATGACCAGATAATATTGCTGTTCTCTGCTTCCTCCATTCCCAGCGGAAAAGCATTCCAACCCTCTGCCTCAGAAATTTCTTATTAGTGGTAATGTGTTTCATTTTCTAATAATCCTTTTGGGGGACAAAAAAACATTCTTCTAACCTCAACCTTTATATTTCTCGTACTAACCTTGAGTTTATGTCCCTCTTTACTCTCACCTCACAAAATCTTTCACTATTTACCATCTCAAGCACTATCAAAATTTTGGACACTTCTATTATATCCCCGAGGTCAATTGGACATTACGTTCCGAAAGTGCTTGATCTGCTCCGCCACCATAATTGCAGTGGGGTGGTTGTTGTCGATCTCCACTCCTGATCCTGCAGGAGTAACCAGGATGAACGGTCCTTCCTCTAACACTGGCGAAGGTCCATGATCAGGAACGTAATGTCATGACGACAGCCTGCAAACAATCTTGCGCACGCTCTGTTGTTATGGCGCTGCCACAGGTGCTCTGAATCTGCCCGGCAATATCACAGAATCATAGAAAGGTTACAGCAAGGAAGGCGGCTATTCAGCCCATCGAGTCCACACCGGCTCTATGCAAGAGCAATCCAGCTAGTCCCACTCCCCCGCCCTATCCTCGTAGCCCTGCACATTATTTTCTTTCAAGTACTTATCCAGTTCCCTTTTGAAGGCCATGATTGAATCTGCCTCCACCACCCCCTCGGGCAGTGCATTCCAGATCCTAACCACACGCTGTGTAAAAAAGTTTTTCCTCATGTCACCTTTGGTTCTTTTGCCAATCAACTTAAATCTATGTCCTCTGGTTCTTGACCCTTCCGCCAATGGGAACAGTTTCTCTCTATCTACTCTGTCTAGACCCTTCATGATTTTGAATACTTATATCAAATCTCCTCTCAACCTTCTCTGTTCCAAGGAGAACCACCCCAGCTTCTCCAGTTTATCCATGGAACGAAAATCCCTCATCCCTGGAACCATTCTAGTAAATCTCTTCTGCACCCTCTCTAAGGCCTTGACATCTTTCCTGAAGTGTGGTGCCCAGAACTGGACACAATACACCAGTTGTGGCCGAACCAGTGTTTTATAAAGGTTCATCATGACTTCCTTACTTTTGTACTCTATGCCTCTATTTATAAAGCCCAGGATCCCGTATGCTTTTTTAACCGCTTTCTCAACCTGCCCTACCACCTTCAACGATTTGTGCACATATACCCCAGATCTCTGTTCCTGTACCCGTTTTAAAATAGTTTATATTGCCTCTCCTCATTCTTCCAACTGAAATGTATCACTTTGCATTTTTCTGCATTAAATTTCATCTGATCGCCCATGCCACCAAGCTGTCTATATCCTCTTGAAGTCTATCTGTTCACTGTTCACTACACTTCCAAGTTTTGTGTCATCTGCAAATTTGGAAATTGTGCCCTGTACATCCAAGTCCAAGTCATTAATATATATCAAGAAAAGCAGTGGTCCTAGTACCGACCCCTGGGGAACACCACTGTACACATCCCTCCAGTCCGAAAAACAACCGTTCACCACTACTCTGTTTCCTGTTACTTAGCCAATTCTGTATCCATGCTGCTACTGCCCCTTTTATTCCATGGATTTCAATCTTGATGACAAGCCTATTATGCGACACTTTATCAAATGCCTTTTGAAAGTCCACATACACCACATCAACCGCATTGCCCTCATCGACCCTTTGTTACCGCATCAAAAAACTCTATCAAGTTAGTTAAACATGATTTCCTTTTAAAAAATCCATGTTGGCTTTCCCTAATCAATCCACACTTGTCCAAGTGACTGCTAATTCTGTCCCGGATTATCGTTTCTAAAAGCTTCCCCACCACTGAGGTTAAACTGACTGGCCTATAATTGCTGGGTTGATCCTTACACCCTTTTTTTGAACAAGAGTGTAACATTTGCAATTCTCCAGTCCTCGGAACGTAATGTCCAATTGACCTCGGGGATATATTTTTTTTATTCGTTCACGGGATGTGGGCGTCGCTGGCGAGGCCAGCATTTATTGCCCATCCCTAATTGTCCTCGAGAAGGCGGTGGTGAGCCGCCAGTTGGATATAATAGAAGTGTCCAAAATTTTGATAGTGCTTGAGATGGTAAATAGTGAAAGATTTTGTGAGGTGAGAGTAAAGAGGGACATAAACTCAAGGTTAGTACGAGAAATATAAAGGTTGAGGTTAGAAGAATGTTTTTTTGTCCCCCAAAAGGATTATTAGAATATGAAACACATTACCACTAATAAGAAATTTCTGAGGCAGAGGGTTGGAATGCTTTTCCGCTGGGAATGGAGGAAGCAGAGAACAGCAATATTATCTGGTCATTACCACATTACTGTTTGTGGGTCCGTGCTGCGTGCAAATCGTCTGCCCCCCTCCCATTTCCTACATTACAAAAGTGACTGCACTTCTAAAGTACTTCATTGACTGTAAAGTGATTTGGGATGTCCTGAGGTCATGAAAGGCACTATATAAATGCAAGTCTTTCTATTTTTTTCTTTATTGCATCTTTTAAGGGAAAAGTAGATAAAGATTTGAAGCAGGGGATGATGCAGAATTTATGGGGAAAGAACAGGGTAGTGGGATTAGTTTTGGTTTGTTTGGGAAAGAGCCATCACAGGCATGGTGGAAATAACGGCCTCCTTCTGTGCTCTAAACTTCTACGTTTCTTTTGCTATTGAAGCGGAATCAATCTGGACATATTGTCAGGGGGGTGGGTTAAATAAATACATGAAGAAAAATACAGTGAACCAGCAGGGAAATGAAATTTGAATAGAAAGCTCTGTGGAAGAGAGAGAGGGAGAAACTCCCTCTCTCTCTGTCTTGTGTTCTGGCCGTTTGTATATTCGGTGGTCCTGTAGGTAACACCTCTCTGTCTGAACACTTTGATTGCCTTGACAACAGGCAGTTGGAAAGATTATCTGTAATCACCAGGTATTGTTCTCTGAATATAAATGCGAAACGTTCAAGGATTCCCACATTCACCTGATGAAGGAGAAAGCCTCTGAAAGCTTGTGATTTTCAAATAAAATTGTTGGACTATAACCTGGTGTTGTAATATCCTTGACCCTGGCACCAGGGAGGCAACATAATATTCTGGAATCATGTCTGCGGCCACAGAAACACCTGTCTGTTCCCCTAATTATAGAATCTTCAATCACTATCGCTCTCCTGACCTTTCTCCTCCTCCCCTGTACATCTGAGCTACCCGTGGTGCTATGGACTTGACTCCGGCTGCACTCCCCAGGCGAACCCTCTCCCTCTGTTCTGAATACTGGTCAGAGAGTGAGATTCCCTCAGGGGACTCCTGTTCTACCTTCCTGGTCCTCCTTGTCTGTCTGGCGTTCACCCATTCCCTCTCTGCCTGCACTCTCTTAAACTGCGGGGTGTAAGGAATTCCTTATTTTGGGTTATTCTTGGACACTGGACGGATAGTCAAGCAAAGAAAGTCACCCTCACTCACGGTAGTTTTGTTAATCAAAAGTAATTATTTAATGATGTCATCATTCATACGAGCATTCATGAAGCAAAATCAAACCATACAAATGACTTTCCTTTATAAAATCCCACTATACACTTAATAATTCACAACCTTATTATGTAATGACTTAACAATTCATACACACATCAGGCAAATCATTAACACACAGACAACCTTTAAACCAAGGATTTTGCTCATTGGGCCTGAAGGTTGATCAGCTCTTCAGTCCTTGAGGTCCTCTTCTTCTTGCGTGATGTTCAACTGCAGTGTGCGTTCCTTGTGACTGCCGGGTGGTGAAGAGACTGTTCTTCTCCCAAAGTCTTCTTTTTATATTGTTTTATTACCAATAGGACATAGGATTGGGGAGGGTCATTCTTTTTGTCCAATCGCTCCCTGTTGCTATGCCTCAATCATTAACATAACCTCAATGATTGACAGTTTAGGCTTTGATCATGTGACTGGAGACCCTTTGATGTAGAAAAGACCATGTGCTCGAACGATGGGTTGTAAAAGGCCCCTTTACTGTCTCTGTTTATGGCCTTTCATGTAGAGATAGCTCCTTACAGTTCCACACACAGACATTCTTAATGGTCCTGACGTCTCCAATTTTGTTTGCTGCAGTGGCTTCAAATCCATTCCTTACACGTTTTTACCATATGCTGAGTGCAACACTATTCGATGTTTTACAAATCCCAGTTCTCTTGAACAGATTACCAGATAGGAATGAGAGACCCAGGCTTTTTTTCACACCTATCATTGCTTTCCCAATCCGAAGCCTTTGATGTATGTCCTTGTTCCTTTTCTTACATTACCCCCTGCTGTGTTGAAAAGTTTGTGCTTCCAAATGCCTTTGTGTTTTGAAAGCCTGACAACGCTTTAAACTCAATATTATCCATCCAGCTTATTTATTTAATAATCTAGATATCTATCACAGTACAATGTCTTCGATCCCGAAACTCACACTTCTCCAATGTCATCAGCGTCAGTGAGGGAAAAACAGGATTTGCGAGAACACAGTTTACCACATTACTGTGTTTGCAGGTTTTCAAATCTCTTTGTTTAAAAGGGGTACAGTTAACCCTTTCCTTCAAATGTCTTTTGTTAAAGGGGTTTTCAACCCCACGGGGTGACCACCTCCTGAAACGTGCTATCCACGGAGCTCTCAGCCTCGTGGATACACTGCGGTGACGCCAGCTGTTGCTCAAACTCTGAAACCCGGAGCTCGAGCTCCTCCAGCTGATGATACTTCCTGCACGGGAAGTGTCCTGGAGTTCCCACATGGCACTGGATGTGCATTTGACGGGACTGAGGTGCGCTGCCATGCCTCTGTTATTATATTATTAACTAAACTTAACAAAAGTAAACTTAAAGACTTAATAAAAACACTCACCAGCCTCTCACTAATCAGCTCCTTCCCTTGTCCTGACGTCACTTTAGGTGTTTTTTCACCTCTCTCTCCTCTCTCACTCCTCCTTTTATCGTCGATCCCACGCCCCTCTCTCTCTCCCCTCGCTCACTCCTTTTATCCTGATCCTTCGCTCCGCTCTCTCTCTCTCTCTCCTCTCTCACTCCTCCTTTTATCCTGATCCCTCGCTCTGCTCTCTCTCTCCTCTCTCTCTCCTCCTTTTATCCTGATCCTTCGCTCCGCTCTCTCTCTCCTCTCTCACTCCTCCTTTTATCCTGATCCCTCGCTCCGCTCTCTCTCTCTCTCCTCTCTCACTCCTCCTTTTATCCTGATCCCTCGCTCCGCGCTCTCTCTCTCTCCTCTCTCACTCCTCCTTTTATCCTGATCCCTTGCTCTGCTCTCTCTCTCTCCTCTCTCACTCCTCCTTTTATCGCTGATCCCACTCTCCTCTCTCTCTCCTCTCTCACTCCTCCTTTTATCCTGATCCCTCGCTCTGCTCTCTCTCTCTCCTCTCTCTCTCTCCTTTTATCCTGATCCCACTCTCCTCTCTCTCTCCTCTCTCACTCCTCCTTTTATCCTGATCCCTCGCTCCGCTCTCTCTCTCTCCTCTCTCTCTCCTCCTTTTATCGCTGATCCCACACTCTGCGCTCTCTCTCTCTCCTCTCTCTCTCCTCCTTTTATCGCTGATCCCACACTCCGCGCTCTCTCTCTCTCTCCTCTCTCGCTCCTCCTTTTATCGCCAATCCCACGCCCTGCTCTCTTTCTCCTCTCTCAGTCCTCCTTTTATTGCTGATCCCGCGCTCCGGGCCAATCACAGAGTGCCTACAATCGCACCAATGCAGCTCTCTGTAGCTTCAGTGAGAGCTGAACTGTGTAAGAATCTGAGAATGAACATGACCAGGGTACTAGGCCCTGCTTATAAAAGAAGGATGTTTGCAGAGCCTTCAACATGAGCTCTTTCGCATCCCTGATTTTCATCGCTCCACCATTGGTGGCCGTGCCTTCAGCTGCCTAGGCCCTAAGCTCTGGGATTCCCTCTCTAAACCTCTCCACCTCTCTCTCCTTTAAGACGCTCCATAAAACCTAGCTCTTTGACTAAGCTTTTGTGGGTCACCTATCTCCTCACGTGGCTTGGTGACATATTTTGTTTGATAACGCTCCTGAGAAGCACCTTGGGACGATTTACTACATTAAAGGCGCTATATAAATGCAAATTGCTGGGTGTTGCTGTTGAAGGATGTTTGCAGAGCATCCAACATGTGTGTAGAGACTGAGGGTGGTCTCTGACACTGTGCAGCAGATAGTTGGTACATTGCAACAGTGACTACATTTCAAAAGTACTTCATTGGCTATAAAGCACTTTGGGATTTCGTGGGGTCATGAAAGGTGCTATATAAATGAAAGTCCTTCCTTCCATCCTTTCCTTTCTTTCCCTCCTTCCTTTCCTTTCTTTCCTTCATCCTTCCTTCACTCCCCACACCTGAATTCTCTGAGCCCAGAATCTGTGCCTCCTCCCTCTCTCCCCTCACCCCAATATGCAATTCCCGGCCCCTGCTCCATCACAGCGCGCTGGAGGTCAGCTCCTAAGCCCCTGCACTTTGTTACACGTCTCCCCACCCTCAAAAGCCATGACTTTGTCAGCTTTCTCTGCGTCCCTGGCCTCTTCTCCCAATTCTTGCTTAGTCTCAGATCCACCCCCTTGTGAAGGAAGGACCTTGGGATTATCTCACTGCACTAACGGCCCTCCGTATAAGGGTAACTTGTAATGTGAGTGTAAACAAAATCAGTGTGAGGAGGGAAGAGGCTTTTCTGTTTCATACCCGCACCGACTTTTTCGCTCATGTCAATCACTGGAAGAAACTGTAGCCGAAAATATGGGTAATAAAATCAAGCAGAGGGTAACTGAACTGTGTAATCAGATAAGTGGGGGATGAAGTGGACAATTTCCATGCCCGATTCAGATTTTTGAGACCAGCTACTCTTTGTCTCTCATCAGATTTTTTGCATTCGAACTTGAATCCAAGGGTCAGATTGCCACAGAGTTAATGGTGGGGGGGGCGGAGGGGAAGGATTTTATTCAACCAGAGGATGGATTACAGTCTCTGGCAGAGAATGCAGCCTCGGCAGACGGAATGGGCTGCAAGATAATATTTCATCTGGTTAGATTTAGGTTCCCTTTTTAAATCCTGCCATAAAATCCAAGTAACCACACATCCACGTACTGCTGATGGCTCTGTTCATCTTTTGTTTTCTTCACAGGATGTGAGTGAAGTTGGCAAGGTCACATTCATTGCCCATCGTGAGCTGACCTGAGAAGGCGGGTGGTCTTCCTCTTCTTGTTGTTTCATGCTGATTATTTATACAACTGACCGGCTTGCTAGGCCACTTCAGAGGACATTGATAGTCAAGCACGTAGTGTGGAACTGGACTCACATAGAGGCCAGACCAGGTACGGGTGACAGGTTTCCTTCCCCGAAGAACATTTGTTGGGATTTTAAAGCTTTCAGGGTCATTTTTTTTTATAGCCCACAAATGAACAGATTTGTCAATTTCAACTCACAATCCCTGGCTTACTAGTCACATACCAAGTCCCGTTAACGCACCACCCCTGTCCTCGCTGACCTACATTGACTCCCGGTCCGGCAACGCCTCGATTTTAAAATTCTCATCCTTGCTTTCAAATCCCTCCATGGCCTCGCCCCTCCCTATCTCTGTAATCTCCTCCAGCCCTCTGAGATCTCTGCGCTCCTCCAATTCTGGCCTCTTGTGTGTCCCCGATTTTAATTGCTCCACCATTGGTGGCTATGCCTTTAGCTGCCTAGGCCCTAAGCTCTGGAATTCCTTCCCTAAATCTCTCCGCCTCTCTACCTCTCTCTCCTCCTTTAAGACGCTCCTTAAACCTACCTCTTTGACTAAGTTTTTGGTCACCTGACCTAATATCTCCTCATGTGGCTCAGCATCAAATTTTGTTTCATAACAATCCTGTGAAGCGCCTTGGGACGTTTTACTATGTTAAAGGTGCTATATAAATGCAAGTTGTTGTTGTTGTTGTTGTTGTTGTTGTTAGCTGATTATCATAATCACTATACCACCATACCCATTGCCCTAGACCCAATACCTAGTGTAAGCAATGCCTTTATTGGGTAAGAAGTCTTCTGCTCGCTGTGTGTAGCGCCACTGGGGGGTCAACGCGTTTGAGAAGATTTTCTCTGTTTGGTGCTTCTCGTGCCCCTTTAGGATGCGTCTCCTAATCTTGCTGGAAATAGTGACCAGCGACAACCTTCACGAACTCGCTTACGATGTCTGGCAGCTGGAGAATTTTACAATATATTGTGGGCAATGGGATTAGTTTTGGACTGCTCTAGCAACAAGCTAGCACGGATTTGATGGGCCGAATGATCTCCTGTGCTGTAAACTTCTATGGTTCTATAATAGAGATGCAACAGAGCTACTGAAGAAGAAGGAATGCAGATGTCAGACATTAAGTCAACGCTTACAATCTGTGAACAGATTTACGGTTGTCTCTTCTAAGAAACAAGTCCTGTCCCCACAACAGCTGCTGAGTTTGTAAACCTTCTCCGGCTCCAAATCGCTGCCGAATAAGGGCCACAGTTTGGCGAAGTGAGCTTCGGGCGGTCTCAAGCCGCTTCCCAGTGACTACCAGTTCACAGCACAATGCAGTCTACGATTCGCATTGATTTGTTCCAACAAGTGGACGGTCAGCCCCAGAAAGGAGAGAACCGTGAAGAGTCGTAGATGGCCACGTGCCACGAATTCTGACTTGGAATTCTCTCCCTGCAAACCATTGACCCGCTCTTTTTCCCACAAAACAGAAAGATGGCTGGGATTGGTTGTAAGTTGACCACCCAGCCAGCTGTCTTAGAGTTAGGGGTTTATCGTAAATTTAAACCATATATATCAGCTGGAATGTTTTAACACAAGGGCCAGATCTTGACTTTGGGCGATAGCGAGTTGGCGGCCAGTTTTACATCTCTCATGACTTTTATTTCCATCCACCTCAAAACAGATTACCTGGTTGGACTGGGTTGTGCAGTCGGGTTTTGCATAAAGGCCGTTGGTTCAGTACGTTCTTTAAAAAATGACGTTTTCCCTATTATGTTGGCATAGGCTCCCACCCAGTAAGTGAACCAATGGGAAAACCCCACTGGACAGACTGCCAATTCGCTATCACCCACACAACAAGAACAACAACAACTTGCATTTATTTAGTGCCTTTAATGTAGTGAAACGTCCCAAGGTGTTTCACAGGAGCGTTATAAAATAAAATCTGACACCGAGCCACATAAAGAGATATGAGGACAGGTGATCAGAAGCTTGGCCGAAGAGGTAGGATTTAAGGAGCATCATAAAGGATGAGAGAGAGGTAGAGAGGTAGAGAGGCAGAGAAGTTTAGGGAGGGAATTCCAGAGGTTAGGGCCTAGGCGGACCTACATTGCTGATCTACATTGAGAACGCCTCGATTTTAAAATTCTCATCTTTGTTTTCAAATCCCTCCATGGCCTCATCCCTCCCTATCTCTGTAACCCCCTCCAGCCCTACAACAATCTGAGATCTCTGCGCTCCTCCAATTCTTACCTCTTGCGCATCCCCGATTTGAATCGCTCCACCATTGGTGGCCGTGCCTTCAGCTGCCTAGGCCCTAAGCTCTGGAATTCCCTCCCTAAACCTCTCCACCTCTCTACCTCCCTCTCCTCCTTTAAGACGCTGCTTAAAACCTACCTCTTTGACCAAGCTTTTGGTCACCTGTCCTAATATCTCATGTGGCTCGGTGTCAAATTTTGTTTGAAAACGCTCCTGTTTGTTTTACTACATTAAAGGCGCTATATAAATGCAAGTTGTTGTTGTTCTAGGCAGCTGAAGGCACGGCCACTAATGGAGGGCCAATGAAAATCGGGGATTACAAGAGGCCAGAACTGGAGGAGCGCAGAGATCCTGGTGGGTTGTAGGGCTGGAGGAGGTCACAGAGATAGGGAGAGGAGAGGCCATGGAGGGCACTGAAAACAAGTATGAGAGTTTTAAAATCGAGGCATTGGCAGATCGGTAAATCAGGATCTAGCCCAAGCTGTGATAAATGTCTGGGTAGTAGATATGGAGATATTGGTGGTGTTTCAAATACATCTGGATGCCAGGCTGGGAGGGCTGGCATACCAGGTTGGTTACCAGGACGATGAACTCCACTAGGCCAAATGCCCTGGACTTCCATTCTTAAGCTGAATGTTGTCCCCATGACTCAAGGTGCATGTCAGAGGCTGAGGTCAGGCCACATTATGGTAACAGTCCCTTAGTTTGTTACGTGCAGCTACAACATCAATGTGTTTTGCGAACATTTCCTCTGTTCGATATTCCTGGGGGATATTGGAGACACTTTCCGGAGGGAATCTTCACCAATACATTTACCCAGTCGCTGAGCAGAAGGGGAAGTTTTACGAAAGCGGGATACTGACGAGGAACCTCGCCCGCCGAAAGCACACGGTGGGAATTGGAGCATGCGTCCGGGTTCCAATGTAGCGCCCCCACCCCCCACCAGGAGGCCGAGGCTGCCCACCAGGGGGCACCATTTAGTAAAATTATCCATTCAGAGGCCGGAGGAATCCATTGTTGGTTTAAAAAAAAGCCTGGGAAAACTCGAGGTTAAAACACATGGAACTGATCAAAAAGTAGGTACCTAACATTCTAAACATGCCCCTGGAGTAATCCCTCTCCTTTAAATATACAGCATGCGCTTAATGTGGGGGGAGTCTGCAGAGCACTCAGAGCAGAGCCACAGTGTGCGTGTGTGTGTTTTTAAATTGGCATAAAGAATGTGAAAGTCATTCACATGGGACTTGTTAGTGATGGTTTCAAATGGATTTATGATATGTTCAATTACACAGGGCTTGGAGTCATGTTTCAGGAGATTGACTGGTTTGTACTAATTTAAGAGAGAGACGGTGTTCAATTTAACCCCAGAAACCAGGGCAACAGTGGGTTTTTGTCCCCTTTCAATATTCTTTCCTCAGCAATGGGCAGCAGATATTTACACATTCTTTCTAAGGCACTGGTTGTGAATATTAAGAACAGGAGTAGGCTATTCTGCCCTTCGAGCCTGTTCCGCCATTCAATTAGATCATGGCTGACCTGTACCTCAACTCTATTTACCCACCTTTGCTCCATATCTCTTGATACCCTCACCTGACAAAGAAATCTATCAGTCTTAGTTTTGAAAATTTCAATTGTCCCAGCATCCTCAACCTTTTGGAGGAGAGGGTTCCAGATTACCCTTTGTGTGGAAAAAGTGCTTCCTGATTTCACCCCTGAATGGCCTAGCTCTAATCATGCTTGTGCACTGTTCCATGGGCAATGGTGCCCGTCCCACTCCCCCCGATATCTCGTCCAAGCGACCATTCACTGTGCATAATTTTCAACCTTGCGTATCAGTAGGCTATTCAACCGCAGGGAGGCATCTGACCTTATCTGACCTTACCTGCCAACCACACGGCACACTTTCCTAAAGGAGGGGTGACTGGATAGTGATCGGGAGAGGGAAGCTTGTCTGATTTTTTTATTCCCCCCCTGTCCCCAACCGTTGATACCGAGACCAGTTGGAGCCCTACTGCTCCAAGGCCGAGATCAAGCCTCTTGTCCCTTGTGTTTCTGCAAAGTTACAAACGCTGTTTTCCAAATCCTGCCTTCAGAGGTTTTGGCTCCTTTTATGTCCTCACATCTGCTTCCTGTACGTTCAGATCAGTACTACTAATTTGTTTTCAAAAAATATTTTTCCTGCGAGCTGCCCTCTGAGCTTGCCTCGCCCTCGGTCTGCAGGGCTGTACAGCGGTGAAAAGAAAGTGTGCTAAATATTTGAAGAAGAAATTAAAACAGCTGACGGCCTAGGTTTTCACAAACTGGTGAGAGGCTTCGTCAATTATAGAACGTGTGGAATAAACAGGGAGAATTCTAGAAATACTCAGCTGGCCCACCAGCAAATGAACAAAAGAAAGGAAAGTTGATGAAGGTCGACAGACCCAACATTAATCTGCCTATTTCTCCCCTCAGGATGCTGACTGACCTGCTGTGTATTCCCACGACTTCTGCCACTTGCAGGTCTTTTTATAGACCTCTAATTTTTGTTGGGTAAATGGTATCAAGGGATATGGAGCAAAGGCGGGTAAACGGGGTGGAGGTACAGATCAACCACTGTCTAACTGAATGGCGGAACGGGCTCGGGGAGCTGAATGGCCCTGTTCCTATGTCCCTAATACAATAGTCTACTGCCAATCACAGGTATGACACTAACTGGGCTTACAGTATCATAGAAAGTCGATGAAAATGAGAAGTGATAATAACAATGACTTGCATTTATATAGCTCTTTTCATGTAGTAAAATGTCCCAAAATGCATCACAGGAGTGCTATCAGCCAAAGAAGGAGACACGAGGACAGGTGACCAAAAGCTTGGTCAAAAAGGTAGTTTTTAAGGAGCGTCTTAAAGGTGGAGAGAGAGGTAGAGAGGCTATTCCTAATGAATACTTACTTAATGAATACTTTGTGTCTGTCTTCACAAAAGAGAGGGACGATGCTGACATTGTAGTTAAGGAGGAGGAGTGTGAAATATTGGATGGGATAAACTTAGTGAGAGAGTAAGTATTAAGGGGCTTAGCATCTTTGAATGTAGATAAATCACCAGGCCCGGTTGAAATGTATCCCAGGCTGTTAAAAGAAGCAAGGGAGGAAATAGCGGAGGCTCTGAGCATCATTTTCCAATCCTCACTGGTACAGGTGTGGTGCTGGAGGATTGGAGGACTGCTAATATTGTACCATTGTTTAAAAAGGGAGCGGGGGATAGACCGAGTAATTACAGGCCAGTCAGTCTAACCTCGGTGTTGGGCAAATTATTGGAATCAATTCTGAGGGACAGGATAAACCGTCACTTAGAAAGGCATGGACTAATCAAGGACAGTCAGCGTGGATTTGTTAAGGGAAGGTCGCGTCTGACTAACTTGATTAAATTTTTTGAGGAGGTAACAAGGAGGGTCGATGAGGTTAACACATTTGATGTAGTCTACATGGATTTTAGCAAGGCTTTTGACAATGTCCCACATGGCAGACTGGTCAAAAAAGTACAAGCCCATTGGATCCAAAATTGGCTCTTTCCAGAGGGGTTCCGCAGGGCTCAGTACCAGGTCCCTTGCTTTTTGTGATATATATTAATGATTTGGACTTAAATGTAGGGGGCATGATTAAGAAGTTTGCAGATGATACAAAAATTGGCCTTGTCGTTGATAGTGAGGAGGAAATCTGAAGACTGCAGGAAAATATCAATGGACTTGTCAGGTGGGTAGAAAAGTGGCAAATGGAATTCAATCCAGAGAAGTGTGGAGTAATGCATTTGGGGAGGGCAAACAAGGCAAGGGAATACACAATAAATAGGAGGATACTGAGAGGTGTAGAGGAACAAAGGGACCTTGGAGTGCATGTCCACAGTTCCATGAAGGTAGCAGGACAGGTAAATAAGGTGGTTAAGAAAGCATATGGAATACTTCCCTTATTAGCTGAGGCATAGAATATGAGAGCAGGGAGGTTATGCTGGAACTGTATAAAACACTGGTTAGGCCACAGCTTGAGTACTGTGTACAGTTCTGGTCACCACATTACAGGAAGGATGTAATTGCACTAGAGAGGGTACAGAGGAGATTTATGAGGATGTTGCCAGGACTGGAGAATTTTAGCGATGAGGATAGATTGGATAGGCTGGGGTTGTTCTCATTGGAACAGAGGAGGCTGAGGGGTGATTTAATTGAGGTGTACAAAATTATGAGGGGCCTAGATAGAGTGGATAGGAAGGACCTATTTCCCTTAGCAGAGGGGTCAATAACCTAGGGAACATAGATTTAAAGTGATTGGTGGAAGGATTAGAGGGGAGCTGAGGAAATTTTTTTTCACCCAGAGGGTGGTGGGGATCTGGAACTCACTGCCTGAAAGGGTGGTAGAGACAGAAACCGTTAACTCATTTAAAAAGTACCTGGATATGCACCTAAAGTGCTGTGACCTACAAGGCTACAGACCAAGTGTTGGAAAGTGGGATTAGGCTGGGTGGCTCATTTTTGGCTGGCCCGGACACAATGGGCCGAATGGCCTCCTTCCGTGCCGTAAATTTTCTTTGATTCTATGATTCTATGAGAGGTTTAGGGAGGGAATTCCCGAGCTTAGGGCCAAACGGATGAAGGCACGGCTGCCAATGGTGGGGCAAAGGAAGTGGCCAGAGTTGTAGGAATGCAGAGTGCCTGGAGTGTTGTAGAGGTGGAGGAGGTTACAGAGATAGGGAGGGACATTATAAGCAGGCAAAATGGACCAGTGATTGGAGTGGGTGGTAGAAATGAAGGGATCAGGGGGTAGGTGTAAAGATTAGGCTAATGACACGTTCAGTCAGTCACAGTGGGAGGGTACTGAAAGGGCAGCTGTCCCCCAGGCTAGCTGTGAAAAGCTCGGGGGTTGTGTTTGGCTGTTAAAAGTCAGGCTCCAGCTGAGGTGTTTAAACTTGAGAGAACGTGCAATATTAAACAGTCTATCATCTCACAGGGGACCAGATGCTGTATCAGTGAAATGTATACAGGATCTGTTGGAGACAGCCATGGCATGGAACAAATCTCTCTACAAGTGAGGCTGACCAGATAACTTACCAGTGATCAGGTTACAACTGAGCCAAAATAAACAGACAAAAAGAACATTAGAAAAGAGGGACACAGAAACAGACCAACGATGAGAGAGGGAATAAAGGCAAGACAAAGAAACAAAATGCATAGGCAGCATCAACATGTGGAATGGACCTCCAAGGAGGTTAATGGAGACACAAACCTTGGAATCATTTAAGAAACTGATGGATGGTGTGAAGGAGGGATTGTCATTTTCTGGATTGATGAGCCAGTGTCTCAGAGTCAGAAGGTCATGGGTTCAAATCCCACTCCAGAGACTTGAGCACATAACCTAGACCGACACTTCAGTGCCGTACTGAGGGAGTTCTGCACTGTTAAAGGTGTCATCTTTCGGATGAGACATTAATCCGAGGCTCTCAGGTCTGACCTCTCGGGTGGATGTAAACAATTCCATGGCACTATTTCGAAGAAGAGCAGGGGAGTTCTCCCTGGTGTCCTGGCCAATATTTATCCCTCAACCAATATCACCAAAACAGGTCATCTGGTCATTATCACATTGCTGTTTGTGGGACCGTGCTGTGCGCAAAATGGCTGCTGCATTTCCTACATTACAACAGCGACTACACTTCAGAAATACTTAATTGGCTGTAACGCGTTTTGGGATGTCCTGAAGCATTGAAAGGCGCTCTATAAATACAAGTAGTAGAAAGTCTGTTGACATTAGTTTTGAAATGCTGCAGATTGGCCACGTGGCCTGTACGTTTGGGTTCTGGAGTGCTCCAACGCTATTGGCTCTCGTACCCGCTGGGTGCTCACATGTTCAAATTTTTTTTTATTCGTTCATGGGATGTGGGCGTTGCTGGCGAGGCCAGCGTTTATTGCCCATCTCTAATTGCCCTTGAGAAGGTGGTGGTGAGCCGCCTTCTTGAACCGCTGCAGTCCGTGTAGCGAAGGTTCTCGGTCAAATGCTGCCTTGATGTCAAGGGCAGTCACTCTCACCTCACCTCTGGAATTCAGCTCTTTTGTCCATGTTTGGACCAAGGCTGTAATGAGGTCCGGAGCTGAGTGGTCCTGGCGGAACCCAAACTGAGCATCGGTCAGCAGGTTATTGGTGAGTAAGTGCCGCTTGATAGCACTGTCGATGACACCTTCCATCACTTTGCTGATGATTGAGAGTAGACTGATGGGGCGGTAATTGGCCGGATTGGATTTGTCCTGCTTTTTGTGGTCAGGACATACCTGGGCAATTTTCCACATTGTCGGGTAGATGTCAGTGTTGTAGCTGTACTGGAACAGCTTGGCTAGAGGTGCGGCTAGTTCTGGAGCACAAGTCTTCAACACTACAGCCGGGATGTTGTTGGGGCCCATAGTCTTTGCGGTATCCAGTGCACTCAGCCGTTTCTTGATATCACGTGGAGTGAATCAAATTGGCTGAAGACTGGCTTCTGTGATGGTGGGGATATCGGGAGGAGGCTGAGATGGATCATCCACTCTGCACTTCTGGCTGAAGATGGTTGCAAACGCTAGGTAATAATTCTTGAAAATATTGATCATATTTGGGTAGTGTCTGTTTAAATAAACTCCAGATAATATAGTCACTGGAGATAGGCTTGTAAAATCGCACATTGTTTTCAGATCCAATAATCCCTCTCAAATGATCACAATGAATGTTAACGATTCCCTAAAAAGAAAGAAATACTTGCATTTATATAGTGCCTTTCACAACTTCAGGATGTCTCAAAGCGCTTTACAGCCAACAAAATACTTTTTGAAGTGTAGTCATGTGTAGTTGTAATGTAGGGAAACACAGCAGCCAATGTGCGCACAGCAAGGTCCCACAAACAGCAATGTGATAATGACCAGATAATCTGTTTTTTAGTGATGTTGATGATATGTGTAAATCACAGCAAACCCATTTTTAGCTCTGAGTAACTAAAGTATGAGCTGTGAAACCCTGGTTCAAATGGGACTTTGAGCATAGATACATCAATGAAGATAATTCCAGTTTATTTTAGTCAGCCCCGCCCCCTAATAACTGGCTTGACTGGTGTTTTAGTCACTGTGCCTTATACAGCAGGGCTTGGTTTCATTTGATACAGACAACCTGCACTTAAGCTAATGGTACATTGCTGCCAAATGGAGCAGGCAACCATAAGTAGTAAACTCAACAACAGTACCACACAAGGGACAACCCCAGAACAAAATCCAGGGCAGAAATTGTGCCTTTACCCACGTTTTTATGTCATTAGATTGAATGATTTTAGAGGCTGTACTTTAAGAAGGTATAAGAAATTTCACAGCCGTAACATCGGGCTGTGATTTCCAATCTATATTTTGTGGTAGATTCCTTTGAGTATTGGGAATAAGAAGATCAGAAAACCTCAGCTCATCGAAAAAGCACTTGGATGTGCACTTGAAGTGCCGTAACCTACAGGGCTACAGATCAAGTGCTGGAAAGTAGGATTAAGCTGGATAGCTCTTTTTTGGCCGGTACGGACACGATGGGCCGAATGACCTCCTTCTGTGCCGTAACTTTCTATGATTCTAAGATCAAAGGACAGGAAGAGATTGTAAAGTGTGTGTAGTGACTCACTGCAGCCAACACTAATGACCTTGCAGAGGGAGATAAACTGCGTCTTTGATGTTCTGTTTCCCATTGTGTGTAGAGAGTGACATAATGTATTTTAAGAAGGGGCTGTGTGTGTATTATTAATGTGGATTTAACCCTGTGTTACACCTGGTTTATTGTTTCAAGATGCTTTAACCTCTCTGCTGATCAAATTTCAATTGTAAACAATTTTACAACACCAAGTTATAGTCCAGCAATTTTATTTTAAATTCACAAGCTTTCGGAGACTTCCTCCTTCCTCAGGTAAATGTTCAGGATCTCCGAGATCCTGAACATTTACCTGAGGAAGGAGGAAGTCTCCGAAAGCTTGTGAATTTAAAATAAAATTGCTGGACTATAACTTGGTGTTGTAAAATTGTTTACAATTGTCAACCCCAGTCCATCACCGGCATCTCCACATCATGACTACGATCAAATTTCAGGAGTACAATGTTGTACTGACCACTGTACAGCTACTCCCCTCCCCAACATTTATTTTCACTCCAGGTGTGGCTTGTCCAGAGCACCGTACGTTTTCAGCGTGACTTTTGGGAATTGAAACTCAAATCAATTCGCTATCAAAATATAACAGAAAATCGTTTTTGTAGTTTTCTTTTTGCTTTTGAAAATTGGACGGCGAAAGCTCAACTGGTGAAATACTGGAGGAAGCAGAATCCACGCTGGCTTTTAAAAGGGAAGTGGATAAATATTTGAAGCAAAAAAATTTAAAAGAGTACGAGGAATGGGAATGAATGAGAAGCTCCTTAAGGTGCGATGGGATGAACGGTCATCATGAAAAGGAAATATTTGCAGGGCTATGGGGAAAGAGCAGGAGAGTGGGAATAATCAGATGGCTCTTTCAAAGAGCTGGTACAGTCCCACTCCCCCATTCCTTTCCCATAGCCCTACAAAGTTTTCCTTTCAAAGTATTTATCCAATTCTCTATTGAAAGTTACTACTGAATCTGCTTCCATCACCCTTTCAGGCAGTGCATTCCAGATCATAACAAATCCCTGCTTTAAAAAAATTTACCTCATTTCCCCTTTGGTTCTTTTACCAATTATCTTAAATCTGTGGCTTCTGCTCACTGACCCCCCTGCCACTGGAAACAGTTTCTCCTTATTTACTCTATCAAAACCCCTCATGATTTTGAACACCTCTATTAAAACTTCCCTTAACCTTCTCTACTGTAAGGACAACAATCTCCGCTTCTCCAGTCTCTCCACATAACTGAAGTCCCTCATCCCTGGTATCATTCTGGTAAATCTCCTCTGCACTCTTTCTAAGGCCTCTCCAACTAATTGAAACCAACATAAGAACATAAGAAATAGAAGGAGGAGTAGGCCATACAGCCCTTCGAGCCTGCTCCGCCATTCAATTAGATCATGGCTGATCTTCGACCTCAACTCCACTTTCCTGCCCGATCCCCATATCCCTTGATTCCCTTAGAGTCCAAAAATCTATCGATCTCAGCCTTGAATATACTCAATAACTGAACATGCACAGCCCACCGGGGTAGAGAATTCCAAAGATTTACAGCCCTCTGAGTGAAGAAATTTCTCCTCATCTCAATCCTAAATGGCCGACCCCTTATCCTGAGACTATGCCCCCTAGTTCTAGAAACCTATTTCCAACCTACTGAATTCAAAACGTCAATCAAGACTAGATTTTACCTCCTGCTCCCAATTTTCTCCAGCCCCCGCCCCCCTTGAAGGTACTGACATGTCATGTGATAACCCTGTGAATACTTCCCTCATGTGATCATTTGTCATATGGAAAGAACTTGCATTTATATAACGCCTTTCCTGTTCTAAGGATGTCCCAAAGTGCTTCACCATCTATTAATTACCTTTGCAATGTAGTCACTGCATGTTGTATATGCAAATGCAGCAGCTAATTTGCACACAGCAAGATCCCAGCAAATAAGATAAATTATCAGAGAATCTGTTTTGGCGTTGTTGGCAGACTGTTTGATCAATAGGTAAAGGGGACAGGAGACCACAGCCATGTCTGACGTTGTTCTCGCCTGACATTCCCTAGGAATTGGATTAAGTTTGTTTAAAGTCATTTCACATTTCCAGTCAAGCTGGGCTGGATTCTAACTCAGGCCCAGAATTGAAAGACTGGTAACTAATTCACTGCACCATACAGTCCCCATAAGTTTTTTGTTATTCTATAATTCTGTTAGTTGTTGTATGTATGCGTGTATAATATATTTACACCATATTATTATATTATATATGTCTTTCATGACCTTACTGTAGATAATTGCGTTGACATTTTGGCTTTGACTAAACTTGACTCACCGGTTGCAACACCCTGTCCCTCACTAAGGCCTCCCCACCTGGTTATATTTTCCACTACCTATTCCTCCCAAATCACGATCTCTCCCCCATCTCCTTTGACGCCTTCTCCTCCTTTAAGCACCTCACCTTGTTCCACCCCTCTTGACTCTCCTTTAAAATTCTCATTGTCTACCACCCACCCTAAGCCCTACTCCGTTTCTCCCTGAGATATCCTCCCTCAGCCTCCGGACAGAGAAACTCCTCCTCCTCAGTGATTTGAATCTCCATCTCAGCTCCCCTTGTGTTCTCTCCTCTGAATGCACCGTCTTCCTAAATCTCTCCCTCCATTAGCTATTTTGATTACTTTTTGTACCTGTGCACTAGCTTTTAGTGATTTGTGTACCTGGTCACCCAAATCCCTTTGCTCTGCCACAGTTCCTAGTCTCTCGCCATTAAGAAAATATCCTGATTTGTCTTTCTCAGATCCTCACACTTCTCCATATTGAACTCCATTTTCCACAGTTATGCCTACTCCCTTAGTCAGTCTATATCCCTTTGTAACTTTCTGCTCCCATCTAAGCAACTTACTGTGCCTCTTAACTTAGTGCTATCTGCAAATTTGGATATTCAACTCTATATTCCTTCATCTAAGTCATTAATATATACTGTGAAAAGCTGATACCCCAGTACAGATCCCTGCCGAATACCACTTGCCACACCCCATAAATCAGAGTACATTCCCTTTATCCCTACTGTCCATCTCTTACCTCCCAACCAATTACCAACCCATGTCACATGTCATAGCTTCCAGTTTCCAACTGCCTCAAATTTAAAATTCTCAACCTCTTAAGTCCCTTCATGGCCTTGCGTCCCCCCCGGTCCCACAACTATCTGTTCCTCTGACTCTGACCTCTTGTGCATCCCCTCCTCCCTTCTCCCACCATTGGTAGCTGTGCCTACATCCGTCAAGACCCCACGATGGAATTTCCTCATTAAACCCCTCCACCTCCCCCACCTCTTTGACCAAGCTTTTGGTCACCCCTCTTAATATCTCCTACTTTGGTTCAGCATCTATTTATTTGATTACACCAACTCAGTCAGTAAAATTTGCAGTAGATCACAAGATCCAGACCCAGTCAGTAAGTCACAAAATCCAGACCCAGTCAGTAGATCACAAAATCCACCGCCAGTCGGTAGTCCACAATATCAACCCCCCAGTCAGTAGATCACAAAATCCACCCTAGTCAGTAGATCACAAATCCCAGACCCAGTCAGTAGAATACAGAATCCAAACCCGACCAGTTATCTTATTATGGCAGACTGCAAAATTCAGAGCCAGACACTAGAATTACTGTTGCTGGCAAAACCCATACTCAAACAGCAATCTCAGTTAAATTGCTACATCCAGACCCAGACAGGAATATTATTACAGATTGCAAATTCAGACCCAGGCATTAATATTACTGTAGACTGCAAAATCCGGGCCTAGAGATCCAAGTTAGTCACAATTTAAATCTGTCTGGGATAACTTTAACCAATGTGGGTAAGATACTCAGTTAGCGACTGTGTTTAGATAACACGAAACATTGTTTCCAATTCCATTTGATTCACTGAAGAGTGCAGAACAGTTAAATCTAGTTTTGTTTCTGTGGGCATCAGTGTACATTTCCTACAAAACCACAACTTGCTCCAATTAAGCATTGTTTGTGCAGTAGTGATAAAACCTTGGCATGAAAGCATTTGCTGCTTTTCTGTTTAGACCTATATCTCTGTAAAGTAAATATTGTCAGAATTCCAGTCTATTTACTGCAGCGACTATAAATTACTTGTGATTACAGATCGACTGCTGGCGTCTTTCTCAGTCCATTGTAGGATATAGTTGGCATCTTTACCGGCAACACCTACTGGCCGGGTCCAGTTGATGATGTCGTTTGATTTTCACTAAACAACAGTAGTGACTGAAGTGACAAGGCACACCATTTGTGAACTGCAGCATACCTAAGAGGTTATACCTATCAGGAAAGATTGAACAGGCTAAGGCTCTTTTCTCTAGAAAAGAGAGGGCTGGGGGATGACCTGATAGAGGTCTTTAAGATTATGAAAGGGTTTGATAGGATAGACGTAGAGAAGATGTTTCTACTCGTGGGGGAGACCAGAACTAGGGGCCATCAATATAAGATAGTCACTAATAAATCCAATCAGGAATTTAGGAGAAACTTCTTTACCCAGAGAGTGGTGAGAATGTGGAACTCGCTACCACAAGGTGCAGTTGAGGCGACTAGCATAGATGCATTTAAAGGGAAGCTGGATAAACACAGGAGGGAGAAAGGAATAGAAGGGTTAGATAGGGTTAGATGAAAGGGTCGGGAGGAGACTCTTGTGGAGCATGAACATCGGCATGGACCTGTTGGGCGAATGGCCTTTTTCTGTGCTGTACATTCTATGTAATTGCAGAACGACGGATATGAATTGTCCCTCAATTGGACTCAATAAATAAACAACTGGATATTGTCACGGGATGACAGCAGGGTCGGTATCCTGGAAGGATGAGATCACAAGACCACAAGGTCGGTTTGGATGAGGAAGGCCCTTCAGCCCATCTCTTCACATCTGGCTGTTTCTTAAATGAGTCCAGTGTCCTGACCTAAACCACATTTTCTAATAGCCCATTCCAGCTATGTAAAGAAATACTTCCAGGCATATGTAATAGCTTTAAGTACTGATGATGTGCTATGCCTGAAACATCAATGTTTTCCTTTGTTTACAGATGCTGCCTGACTGGCTGAGAGTTTCCAGGGTTTTCTGTTTCTCTTTCCCAGTATCTGTCCTAAACCTACACACTCACCGACCGCCTGCAGGTCAGTCAGCGTTTACAGGGCAGACTCCACTTTTTTGCAGATGAAAATCAGCACCATTGCCTGGCCTCAGTGCCCATCCCGGCTCCTTCATCTCTCCACCGCCCCCCCCCCCCCCACCCCTGCCTCACCCCCCTGTTGCAATTGGAACACTGCTGTGGGCAGGAATTCTTGCAAGATGAGGAATTCCCAACCCGCAGAATCCAGTGGATTTCAATACTTTGGAGGAGCAGCAGAGGGAGGTGGGAGGCAGGATTGGCACCGGTGTGTGGGGGGGGGGAGGTATTAATGTTAACTGGACTGAGAGGGGAGTGGGGACAATACCAACATGAACTGGATAGAGGAGGGTGGGGGGGGAGGAGAGAGAGTCAGGCCAGTGGGACCAGAGGACAGGGCAGATTTATATCAGACACCAACAAACGTCCCATTACACATCTGCCAGAAGGAATGGTTGAGGCCAGAACACTGGGCTCAATAAAGAAACAACTGGATATTGTCACGAGATGACAGCAGGGTCGGTATCCTGGAAGGATGAGATCAAATGGGCTGAAGTTCCTTCTTTACTTAGCTATGGCTCAATGGTAGCACTCTCCCCTCTGAGCCAGAGACTTGAGCACAAAATCTCAGCTGACACTCCAGTGCAGCACCGAAGGAGGGCTGCACTGTCATAGCTGCCGTCTTTTGGATGAGACGTGAAACCGAGGTCCCGTCTGCCCTTTCAGCTGGATGTAAAAGATCTCATGGCACTGTTCAACGAAGAATAGAGGAGTTCTCCTGGATGTCCTGACCAATGTTTATCCCTCAATCAACATCACTAAAACAGATTATCTGGTCATTCTCACATTGCTGTTTGTGGGACCTTGCTGCACACAAATTGGCTGCTGCATTTCCTACATTACAACAGTGACTACACTTCAAAAGTACTTCATTGGATGGGAAGCACTTTGGATGTCCTGAGGACGTGAAAGGCGCTATATAAATGCAAGCCTTCCTTTTTTTTGAACCCATCTTGCCATCTTGTAAGGTGCTTTAATGGGGGGAAGGTAGAAAAAAAATGGAAATAAACCAAAATGTTGAATATTTGAGAATGAAATAAGAAAGGACATTATATACCGTGCAGGGAAACTGGAAGAAGCCAGCAGTGAACTCCAGCTAACCCAGAAAATTCCGATGTTACATAGTTTTTGACATGAGAGGAAGATTACCACGGAGGTCACTCTGCCTGTGAATTGCAACAACAACTTGCATTTATAGAGGGCCTTTAATTTAGTAAAATGTCCCAAGGCGCTTCACAGGAGCATTATGAAACAAAATTTGACACCGAACCACATAAGGAGATATTAGGACAGGTGACCAAAGGCTTGGCCAAAAAGGTAGGTTTTAAGGAACATCTTATAGGAGGAGAGAGAGGTAAAGAGGCGAAGAGGTTTAGGGAGGGAATTCCAGAGCTTAGGACCTAGGCAGCTGAAGGCACGACCGCCAGTGGTGGAGCGATTAAAATCGGGGATGTGCAAGAGGCAAGAATTGAAGGAAAGCAGAAATCTCGGAGGGTTGTAGTGCTGGAAGAGGTTACAGAGATAGGGAGGGGTGAGGTCATGGAGGGATTTGAACACAAGGATGAGAGTTATAAAATCGAGGCATTGTCAGACCAACGTAGGTCGGCGAACACAGGGGTGAACAGGACTTGGTACGAGTTAGGAAACGGGCAGCAGAGTTTTGGATGAGCTCAAGTTTACGGGGGGTGTAAGATGGGAGGCCGGTCAAGAGAGCTGATCACCATTGGATATGGCCCCACGATATTTGTAATTTAATTGTCGTAAAGAATGGAGCTATTTTGTCTGCTGAACGATTACAAAAATCTGCACAGCTGGTTTCTGAGTACCCAGCTTGCTCAGTACCCATTATATCAGGTTGTATCAGTGAGGCTTTCAGTCTTCTTGTCTATCAGTCTACTGCTGTGCATCATTGTGTCGTATAACGGCCATATTAAGTTATCTCTGTTTAAATGTCGCAAAAAGAAAAAAGTCTGGTATTTATTTTTCTAACTTATTTAAGATAAAGAACAAAGGTTTTAATTCAATGTACAATGGTAGTCTTGTTGGTGATGAGTTTGTGCGGCTGATATGACTGTGTATCAGACAGATGGCTCATTGTTAGTCAGTCTTGCCACATAGCAGGGCAGTGCTGAAGGGAATGATTGTAATCACGTGCTCAGGAAAATGGGAATAAGGAACTGCAGAAGATGAGGAAAGAGAGAAACAGGCAGGAAGAGTGTGGTTCCTTATCCTTGGTCCCACAGGGAAACAGACATTACACTGGCCTCGCCCGCTTGTCTTTTTCTTCCTTTAGTTACTTCGTGGGCAGGACTACACTTTGTCATTAATTTTATGAAGGTTGTTTGATTGAGTCTCCTACCAGTCACTGTTGTTACGTAGGCAAATATGGCAACCATCCTGCACACATCAAGATCCCACAAACAACAAATGAGAATTTGGTGTTGGTTGACCAAGGCAGCAGGAGATGTCCTTCCCCTCATCAAATACGGCCATGGCATCTTTATTATCAAACTGAACAATCCGACAGGGCCTTGGTTTAAAGTCTTGTTGGAAAGACGTCACCTCTAACAACACAACACTCCTTCAGTACTGCCCTGTAGCAATAGGGCATTAAGTTTGTAAACCTAATTTTCCTACATTACAACAGTGACTATATTTCAAAAAAGTACTCCATTGGCAGTGAAGTGCTTTGGGACATCCTGAGGTCGTAAAGGGTGCTATATAATTTCAAATCTTCCTTTCTTTTCTTTTTAGTGCGAAAAAAACTATTAAAAAAATACTTCATCTTCCTCCTGGACATTTATGGTGTAAATTAGATCTACGTTTGACAAAAGGGCAGGCAATTGCTGAGCAGTTGAGAGCATTCCTTTACAAGCTGTGTAACAATCTGCAGTCGTTTGTTTCCAGTTTCCAGATGTATTCTCAGATTGTGATGACAGTTTATAATAGTTTATAGACCCATTATTTTGGTAAATGGCTCAAAGTTTTGGGACCGTCCAACCGGAGTCGTCTCTGAGACAGAAATGTGTTGCATTATTTTTTGTCCCTCAGTGCTGGATAGATCAATCTTCATAACATTGAGTTCAATGGATGGATTTATATTGCATGTGAGGCGGCGAGGGTGAAATTCCTCCTATTGCTAATTTGAGACAAAAATATGGTGTGAATGCAAAATGAGATGAAAGCCCACTTGGAGCTCAATCTAGGAGCCGCACAACATGTGCGCTGGCTCTGTGAATAGTAATGAACATGTTAATTTATTCCTCTATTCCACTATTTTAAAATAAGGGAATTAGCACTTTCACTAAGATATTAGACGAAGGAATTTCACACAACCACATTAGCTCGTTCATTCTTAATGTTGCACAATGAGACTTTGAGCCTCCATGTTCCTTTACTCAACCAGACTAAAGAAAGCTCCTCTTATGGTCCCTTTGACTTCACCGTTTAGAATTTTATCATTTCCTTTTATTTATTATATGATTGAAGGAAAAAATACACATGAAGTTATTTATAACATTTATTAGCCAGAGATTGCTGAACGCCTCCAACTGAACCTTATGGCAATAGTCCAGTCAAGGGGGTTCAAGTGACATGCTAAACCACAAGAGCAGAACTCAAGTAATCCGTGAAGTCTGCCCAATCCTGTTTTTGAATAGTAGAGGGGACATTACACAGCTGTGGGATCTGAGTGCACAACTTAGCGACATGACCAAATGACTGGTAAAGAGAAATAAGAAAGAGACTGCACTGACAGAAAGGATGTCTGAAGCAAAGAGAAACAGCAGCTATTGATTTTTTTTGTGCTGTATTTTTAAATACAATATTTCTTTGCTGTATTTGCTCCCTCTCTTGTTTGCCTCCTATAGTCTCTTAGTTTTCCATCCAAGATGGCAGCCACAGACAGACCAACATGGAGCTATATCTCAGGTATGAGCTCTCATCAACCAGCGGCTCCAAACATTTCTATGCGGCTCAACATTTCTTTTCAATCCCAGTCAGCCTGAGAGCTCAGAGTTTGAGGAAAAATTAGATTGGCCTGGTCCCCTTTACAACACATCTTTATCAATCTTCAGAGACCTACATAGAATTACATAGAATTTACAGCACAGAAACAGGCCATTCGGCCCAAAAGGTCTATGTTGGTGTTTATGCTCCACACAAGCCACCTCCCACCTTACCATCTCATCCTATCAACATGTCTTGCTATTCCTTTCTCCCTCATGTACCTCGCTACCTCTTAAACGCATCTATGCTATTCACCTCAACCACTCCTTGTGGTAGCGAGTTCTACATTCTCACCACTCTCTGAGTAAAGAAGGTGTTGGTTCACTGAAAAAAAATTGCCTTTAGTTTTTCATTGATTGGAGGCCATTTTTTTTCAATGTTGGACCCACCTCTAAAATGGATCCCAGAAACTCAGAGCAAAAAGTAAGTAAAGGATTTGAAGGTTTAAGAAAAAAATGTACGAACAGGTGGAATCGGGTGTGCTAGATAGAAATAATGTAAAAAGTCATAACAAGTGTGTGGCACATTATGCATTTGATAAAGTGCCACATAATAGACTTGTTAGCAAAATTGAAGCCCGTGGGATTAAAGGGGCAGTGACAGCTTGAAAAAAGGCTAAGGGACAGAAAGCAGAGAGTAGTGGTGAACGGTTGTTTTTCAGACTGGAGGGAGGTATACAGTGGTGTTCCCCAGGGGTCAGTATTAGGACCACTGCTCTTTTTGATATATATTAATGACCTGGACTTGGGTATAATTTCAAAGTTTGCAGATGACACGAAACTCGGAAATGTAGTAAACAATGTGGAGGTTAGTAACAGACTTCAGGAGGACATAGACAGACTGGTGAAATGCGAAGACACAAGGCAGATGAAATTTAATGCAGAGAAGTGTGAAGTGATACATTTTGGGTGGCAGAATGAGAAGAGGCAATATAAACTAAATGATACAAATTTAAAGGGGGTGCAGGAACAGAGAGACCTGGGAGTTCACATACACAAATCTTTGAAGGTAGCAGGTCAAATTAGAAAGCTGTTTATGAAAGTATATGGGATCCTTGGCTTTGTAAATAGAGGCATAGAGTACAAAAGCAAGGAAGTTATGCTAAGCCTCTTTAAAACACTGGTTAGGTCTCAGCTGGAGTGTTGTGTCCAATTCTGGGCACCACACTTTAGCAAGGATGTCAAGGCTTTGGGTGCAGAGGAGATTTACCGGAATGATACGAAGAATGAGGGACTTCAGTTGTGTGGAAAAAATAGAGAAGCTTGGGTTGTTCACTTTAGAAAAGAGAAGATTAAGGGGAGATTTAATAAAGGTGTTCAAAATTACAAGGGGTTTTGATAGAGTGATTAATGAGAAACTGTCCATTGGCAGGAGGGTCGATGACCAGAGGACACAGTTTTAAGATAATTTGCAAAAGAACCAGATGGGAGATGAGGAGAAATTTTTTTATACAGTGAGTTGTTATGATCTGGATTGCACTGCCTGAAAGGGTGGTGGAAGCAGTAACTTTCAAAATTGGATAAATACTTGAAAAGGGAAACATTGTAGGGCTATGGGGAAGAACATGGGAGAGGGACTGATTAGACAGCTCTTTCAAAGAGCTGGCACAGGCACAATGGGTTGAATGGCCTCCTTCTGTGCATGATTCTATGAAACAGAGATTGCAGATAAAGAGAACAGGGAAAAAGGGAAGACAACCACTTAGAAGTAAAGAATGTAAACAATGGTAGCGCAGTGCTAGCATTACAGTAATAAAGCTTCTCCTGGCATCTGAATATTGTATACGAGCAATATTAGTGTTTGATTAGGGTAAGCCAGCATGGATTTGTTAAAGGAAATCGTGTTTAACTAACTTGATAGTGTTTTTTGATGAGGTAACAGAGAGGGTAGATGAGGGCAATGCAGTTGATGTGGTGTATATGGACTTTCAAAAGGCATTTGATAAAGTGCCGCATAATAGGCTTGTCATCAAGATTGAAGCCCATGGAATAAAGGGGGCAATGGCAGCATGGATACAAAATTGGCTAAGTAACAGGAAACAGAGAGTAGTGGTGAACGGTTGTTTTTTGGACTGGAGGGAGGTGTACAGTGCTGCTCCCCAGGGATCAGTGCTGGGATCACTGCTTTTCTTGATATATATTAATGACTTGGACTTGGGTGTACATGGCACAATTCCAAAATTTGCAGATGACACAAAACTTGGAAGAGTAGTGAACAGTGAAGAGGATAGTGATAGACTTCAAGAGGACATAGACAGGCTGGTGGAATGGGCGGACACGTAGCAGATGAAATTTAATGCAGAAAAATGCAAAGTGATGCATTTCAGTAGGAAGAATGAGGAGAGGCAATATAAACTAGAGGGCACAATTCTAAAAGGGGTACAGGAACAGAGAGATCTGGGGGTATATGTACACAAATCGTTGAAAGTGGCAGGGCTGGTTGAGAAAGCGCAACTCTTTTCTGTAAGGAAATCCCTGGTTCAAGCATTATATTCCAATTCTATGATACCTTTAGAACAATAAATGAAAGGAACAGTTTTTCTTTAAAACAATCACTATAGTTACAGTAGACTTGGTGCTGACCTAAAATGACCGTTTTATTTACTCCCCATAATTCCTCACTTCCACCTCTGTCATGCTCCGTTTACATTCACTCCTTGACTGCCTGCATACACTTCCCTAAATGGAGAGTTTGATTTAGCAATGCAGCACACTTCTCTCCAATACACTGTTCGAGATCATCGCAGGAAAGGGGCGTATGGCAGGATCAAGCACCATTACTCAAATTAACGTGATGGTAAACTGAAGGCTTTCCATTTTAGGGTGAAAGGGGAGTTGTAAAAGTCTTCAGATCACTAGCAAAGTTATATAAAGTGCTGAGGGTTTTACTTCAGCTTTCCCATTAATCTGTCAGATGCTGTTATGTGGAGTCGTGTAATGTTCTGTAATGTATAGACCGTCTGTGTCAGTGCTGAGCCTTCACATACCGTCCCTACTGCTCATTTATATCTTCGTGTAGCAGGTAAAGAATAGACCACAGAAAACAGTGCTTCAACAGCAACAGAACAACTTGCATTTATATAGTGCCTTCAACGTAGTAAAACGTCCCAAGGCACTTCACAGGAGCGATTATCGAACAAAATTTGACGCCAAGCTACATAAAGAGATATTAGGACAGGTGACTAAAAGCTTGGTCAAAGATTTTAAGGAGCATCTTAAAGGAGGTGGAGAGGCAAAGAGGATAAGGGAAGGAATTCCAGAGCTTAGGGACCGGATGGCTAAAGGTACAGCCGCCAATGGTGGAGCGACGGGAGTAGGGGATGCGTAAGGGACCAGAGTTGGGGGAACGCAGAGATCTCAGAGGGTTGTAGGGCTGGAGGAGGTTACAGAGATAGGGAGGGGTGAGGCCATGGAGGGATTTGAACAGAAAGATGAGAATTTTAAATTGGAGGCATTGATGGAATAAGAACCAATGTAGGTCTCCTGTTGATTAGTTGGTTGGTGTTGTGATGGCAGCAGGAATTCTACAGTTTCCCTCACCACCCCTGGGCTAAAGGGGGGGAAAATTACTCAAGTTTCCTGCTCCTGATTGCCAGTCAGTCACTCCAGTTGGAAAGCGGATGTCGGCTGGGGACATGATCTGGCTTGGCTGTGATGTGCCCATGTGGAATAGCCGACTGTAACTCATACCGAGGCTCTCTCATGAAGATTAGCAACGTGAGGGAGGTGCTGGAGGCCCATAAAACCATACCCCAGCACCAGCGAGCACCTTCAGAAAAAGATAGGAGAAGGAAATTGAATAAAAATTGAACAGCAGAACTGGGCAATCCTGATGGCTCACCGTCCTACTCTGACTGGGTTCAAATCCAGGTTTCAGGGGGATCAAAGGATATTTGAGTTAAACAGAGACACATGCTGGAAGTACACAGAGATAAGACAGGGCCTCAGAACCTAGAATTACACAGAATGTACAGCACAAAAACAGGCCTTTTGGCCCAACTGGTCTATACCAGTGTTTAAGCTCCACATGAGCCTCCACCCATCCCTCTTCTTCTACCAGCATATCCTTCTATTCCTTTCCCCCTCATGTGCTTATCTAGCTTCCCTTTAAATGTATCTATGCTATTTCATAGAATCATAGAATCGTAGAAAGGTTACAGCACAGAAGGAGGCCATTCTTCCCACCGAGTCTGTGCCTCACCCAATCTTTGTGGTAGTGAGTTCCACATTCTAACCACTCTCTGGGTAAAGGAGTTTCTCCTGAATTCCTTATTGGATTTATTAGTGACTATTTTATATTTATGGCCTCTAATTTTGGACTCCCCCACAAGTGGTAACATCTTATCTACGTCTACCCCATCGAACCCCTTCATCATTTTTAAGACCTCTATCAGGTCACCGCTTCTCAGGTCTAGAGAAAAGAGCCCCAGCTTGTTCAATTTTTCCTGATAGGTATAACCTCTCAGTTCTAGTATTATCCTAGTAAATCTTTTTTGCACTTTCTCCAGTGCCTCTATATCCTTTTAATAATATGGAAACCACAACTGTGCTCACACTGAAGGTGCTGACTGACTCAAAATTTTCCACCTTTCTTTTCCAAGGTTTCCAACAGTTCCGCAGTTTTGTTTTCATTTTACCCTTTTCGTTTCCAGTCACTGTTTTGCAAGACGCTCACAACATTTCAGGTGATTTTCAGCCATCCCACCAGGATGGGTGAATGGCAACATCACAATTAGTTTAATTGAGATTTAATAGAGGTGTTCAAAATTATGAGAGGTTTTGTTAGAGTAGATAGGGAGAAACTATTTCCATTTGCAAAAGGGTCGGTAACCAGATGACACAGATTTAAGATAATTCGCAAAAAATCCAGAGTGGAAATGAGGAGAAATGTTTTTTACGCAGCAAGTTGTTATGATCTGGAATGCACTGCCTAAAAGGGCGGTGGAAGCAGATTCAATAATAACTTTCAAAAGGGAATTGGATAAATACTTTAAAAAGAGAAATTTACAGGACTATGGGGAAAGAATGGGGGAAGTGGGACTAATTGGATAGCTCTTTCAAAGAGCTGGCACAGACACAATGGGCCGAATGGCCTCCTTCTGTGCTGTATGATTCTATGGATCAGCCTCGTTTTCCTCCAGGCTTTGCGCACTCATTCTGGCTCTTTTCACCACTTTAAATTGTTTAGGGGAGGCTGTGAGGGAAGAAATCGGTCTAATGAGAGGTTGTTGAGAGTTGGCAACAGTTCACAGTTTAGGAAGTTAACTTCATAAGAGTCTGATTTGGTCGTGCAGTTTATTTTGAATGTACACATTGACACAGTTATCTCTCACCAAACCTTTATTGCTGATGGAGCTAATGCGTGTTCATAAAACTAAAACCAGATTCTGGCAAAGGCCCAGCCCTCCAGGTGCTTTTCCCTTGCCTACTGCTGCGTCACGTGGCAGCTTCCAAGCTGCGACAAAAGAGACATGAGGTCATCCTGACACAATGAGGGACCGAAAACTGGAACCTAATGTCCGACCTTTTCCCACAGAATCCGGTCCCACTCTGTCAGTCACGGTGCAGTAGCTGGCATCTAACCCAGGGAGTTTGTCATGCTCGAGGATCAGCCAGAGGTTGCTCACCATGGTAACAGTGCTTGCTAATCTCACAATTGCAATTGGCTAAGCAACAGTGGAGTGGGCTCATATAATGTGGACCTGCATTTAGGAAGTTTTGTTTACTCTGAAACCATAAAGCTTCTGATAATATAATCAGGAGCAGAGGGTCCAGGGGGAATGGATAGCACCTCTATAGATGGAGGTTCATCACCCTGACATCTCAGAAGTTAATACCATCCTCCCAGGGAAAGGCAAGGCAACCAGTTCATCCATGCCAGCTCATAAGGGCGGGATTGTATAAATTCTGGAAACATTGCTAGCTACAAGCATCTGGATTTTAATCTATTGAATAGACTGACTATCTAATGAACCTAAGGAACCTAATCTGAAATTTATCTCACCAATTTATATCAATCTCAGCCACTGATCTCAACTGTAAATTTATAATCAGTAACTAGCTAATGCTGAATTACTGTGACATAACTGAACTGCCTTTGTAACCAGTTATTTATTTTGTCAATTAACCCTATCTACTAATTACTGGCATACTCAATATTTCATTTTAATTTCTGCCAAATATGTTTCGACGGTTAATAAACAATTGTTAGCTCATGACTTTGTTGTCTGACTTCTTTGATAATTGGCAAGAAAGGGTTAATTTGTTCACTCAGTAGCTTGTGCGGATCCTGATGTGAGGTTGGTAGTTTAAATGCTAATATAATCTGAACTGGTTGATTTAAGACAGTTCGGTGAGCCAAATTTAGACATCATTAACTGCTAGGCATAGACTGGGTGGTAAACCCCAGACAGTTCCTTGACGAGGAGTTAAGGTGAAGGAGTTAAGGATTGGTCTGGTGCCCTTGATGAATATTCTTGTCATAGTATCGACCCCAGTGTTCTTACACAGGTCAGAACAGAGATTAGAGAGTTCGTTGAAAGCTGGATGATTTAATAAGATCAAGGTCCCCTATTCCACTGCAGAGTATACATGTTCCTGTACTACAGACATTAGTAACTGTTAGTTTTAAGTCAGCTTGTTCATATGTAGTTTTAATGCTCCTACAACACTTTTATTACTTTAGATTTCATTTTTTTAGGCAGCGAGTTGTTACGATCTGGAATGCACCCCTGAAAGGGAGGTGGAAACAGATTCAATAGTAACTTTCAAAAGGGAATCGGATAAATACTTGAAGGGGAAAAATTTGCAGGGCTATGGAAAAAGGTCAGGGGAATGAGACTAATTGGACAGCTCTTTCAAAGAGCCAGCACAGGCACGATGGGCCGAATGGCCTCCTTCTGTGCTGTATCATTCTGTGATTCTATGTGTCACAACCTGCATGTTTGTATCGTAAAACGAGTTAAGAACAATATTTGAAATGGGAGATGCTGAAAAATTAACAACAGGTCCATCAGGATCTGATAAGAGAAAAGACAGGAGAATGTTTAATTCTGATAACAGGTCTGTAACCAGAACCTTCACCTGCCTTTTTTTCTTTACAAATGTTCTTTTTTTAATTAGTTCTCCAAACTTGGACGATGTTGGCGTGGCCATATTTATTACCCGTCCCCTGAGCCGATGGTGGTGAGCCTTCATCTTCAGTAATGATTGTTTGTACAACTGAGTGGTTTGCTCGGCCTTTTAGGAAGGCATTAAGAGCCAATCGTGTAGTGTGGGACTGGAGTCATTTGTAGGCCAGACTGGGTAGGGGCGGCAAGCTCCCTTCCCTTAGCGCACCAGCCATTGTATCTAATGGTGAATTTGATCATTTACATTTTGCTCTAGCAAAGGGCCAGCACAGACACGATGGGCCGACTGGCCTCCTTCTGTACTGTAAACTTTTATGGTTCTATGATACCATCTTGGTCTCGCTTACCCCCATAACTACCAATCACATTTCCCAACCACGTAAGTTAGTCTTTTTAAACTTTGTCTTAAAGATTGAAAGATCAAAAACCATGTAAGAGGGTTATAAAACTGGAAACCTGAAATCAAAATGCTGGAAGTACACAACAGGCCCAATAACATCTGAAAAGAGAAAAGTTAGGTTCATGATTTAGATGCAGACTCTTGGGCCAAGAGCACAGTTCTGAGGAAGGGTCTAGGACCACAATATGAACCGATATTAGAAAGCTTATAATTTAGAGGGATGGGTCAAACTAGGCACTCGACTTTAATGTGTAGCAGAGAGCAACGGGAGAGCCCTAGCCCCTTCAATTCTCTGTGAATGTTGACAGTACATCATGTGAGACTAGAGGTATGAGTCACTTTCATGGTAATGTTTAAACTGTTCAGTAATGTTACATCTTCTTGGTGTGATCGGTGTACCATTGCACCACATCAAAGGATTACTTAACGGACTGAAACAAACTGGCTGATCTGAAGATTTGTTTGGACTATGGAGCTTTACTCCTTTAATCATGATGCAGGTCATGTGATGAACACTAATAACGATGAAATAATTGCCCATTCGTGGGGCTTAATCAGAGCTGTCAGCACTGGTAGGAGCAGGATTTATGATCAATAAGAACAAGATAAACCACAAACTTGCTTCAAGTTCTGAATTGCAGAGTAAGAACCATCCAAATAGTTTACAATTTTTAAAACTAAAGTGAGTGGCAATTACTCCAAATGAGCAAGGCCTGGGATACCTGCATTTGTACCGGACATTATCCCCCCCTTTTTTCTCCCTCCTGCCCTTCCAGCGCTGAATCTTTCCTGAGGTACTGATCGACAGGTCTTGGGTATCCTCTAGTATCTCATTCAGGTAAACGTAGGGTGTGAGCAGGTTACTCACCACAGGGGGTAGAACTAAAGTCATGCCTGAGAGTGTGTTCACCAAATGCCGACACATACACAACCACATGCACACCCACATACAAACCCACATACAACACCCACATACACACACAGGCACACACACACATGCGTGCACACGCACACTTCCCAGCAGTAGGACACTTAATATTGGTTAGGAGTGAGAATCCTGGTTGAACTTTTCTCCTCTCCCTAACCCAAGGGGCCCCGGTGAACGGAGACAAGGATAGGGTCTCTGAATACTGGGTTGACATCCAGCGGGTGCTCGTGTCCGATGGGAGTGGAGTGGTGATTCCCCCCTTCAACTCTCCCATCATATCTAGCCCATTCTCCTGGTAACGGGTGTGAGTCGAGCTAAAGACCTGGCCACATAAATCAGAGGCAGAGTGAGGAGAGGCCATGGAGGGATTTGTAAACAAGGGTAAGGATTCTGATTTCAATGCATCGTAGGACAGGGATGCTGAGTAAGTGGCACTCAACGATGGAGAGGATGTGGGTAATAGAACTCAGGCACCATTAATTCAGCCTGGGGAAGCAGTCAGGAAGTGGATGGAGCGTCTGGTGGGAGCTAAAAAGGATGGATCCTGTTTACCCATTGTTCAGCTGGAGAAAGGGTGGTAAATAGCGATGAGGATAGCCTCAGTCTGCAGGACGATATAGATGGGTTGGTCAGATGGGCGGAACAGTGGCAAATGGAATTTAACCCGGAAAAGTGCGAGGTGATGCACTTTGGAGGGACTAACAAGGCAAGGGAATACACAATGAATGGGAGGACCCTAGGCAAGACAGAGGGTCAGAGGGATCTTGGTGTGCAAGTTCACAGATCCCTGAAGGCGGCGGAACAGGTAGATAAGGTGGTAAAGAAGGCATATGGGATACTTGCCTTTATTAGCCGAGGCATAGAATATAAGAGCAAGGAGGTTATGATGGAGCTGTATAAAACACTGGTTAGGCCACAGCTGGAGTACTGTGTGCAGTTCTGGTCGCCACACTACAGGAAGGATGTGATCGCTTTGGAGAGGGTGCAGAGGAGATTCACCAGGATGTTACCAGGGCTGGAGCGCTTCAGCTATGAAGAGAGATTGGGAAGATTGGGTTTGTTTTCCTTGGAGCAGAGGAGGCTGAGGGGGGACATGATTGAGGTGTACAAAATTATGAGGGGCACAGATAGGATGGATACTAAGCAGCTTTTTCCCTTCGTTGAGGGTTCTATAACAAGGGGACATAGATTCAAGGTAAAAGGCGGGAGGTTTAGAGGGGATTTGAGAAAGAACTTTTTCACCCAGAGGGTGGTTGGAGTCTGGAACTCACTGTCTGAAAGGGTTGTGGAGGCAGGAACCCTCACAACATTCAAGAAGCATTTGGATGAGTACTTGAAAAGCCATAGCATACAAGGCTACGGACCAAATGCTGGAATATGGGATTAGAGTAGACAGGGCTGATGGCCGGCGCGAACACGATGGGCCGAAGGGCCTCTATCTGTGCTGTATAACTCTATGACTGTATGACTCTATGACTCTAAAGTTCGGGCTCACCCGGCAGCTTCATTAATTCATAGGCTGGGAATTCTGTCAGAGCTTCACCAATGCAGTATTGATAGGAGTGACCACCGCACAGTCCTTGTGGAGACGAAGTCCCATCTTCACACTGAGGACACCATCCAACGTGTTGTGTGGCACTGCCACCGTGCAGATGGGATAGATTCAAAACAGATCCAGCAGCTCAAAACTGGGCATTCATGAGGCGCTGTGGGCCATCAGCAGCAGTAGAATTGTATTCCAGCACAATCTGTAACCTCATGGCCTGGCATATTCCTCACTCTACCATTACCAACAAGCCAGGGGATCAACCCTGGTTCAATGAGAAGTGTAGAAGAGCATGCCAGGAGCAGCACCAGGTGTACCTAAAAATGAGGTGCCAACCTGGTGAAGCTACAACACAGGACTACATGCATGCTAAACAGCGGAAGCAACATGCTATAGACAGAGCTAAGCGATTCCACAACCAACGGATCAGATCAAAGCTCTGCAGTCCTGCCACATCCAGTCGTGAATGGTGGTGGACAATTAAACAACTAACGGGAGGAGGAGGCTCTGCGAACATCCCCATCCTCAATGATGGCAGAGTCCAGCACGTGAGTGCAAAAGACAAGGCTAAAGCGTTTGCAACCATCTTCGGCCAGAAGTGCCGAGTGGATGATTCATCTCAGCCTCCTCCCGATATCCCCACCATCACAGAAGCCAGTCTTCAGCCAATTCGATTCACTTCACATGATATCAAGAAACGGCTGAGTGCACTGGATACAGCAAAGGCTATGGGCCCCGACAACATCCCAGCTGAAGACTTGTGCTCCAGAACTAGCTGCACCTCTAGCCAAGCTGTTCCAGCACAGCTACAACACTGGCATCTACCCGACAATGTGGAAAATTGCCCAGATATGTCCTGTCCACAAAAAGCAGGACAAATCCAATCCGGCCAATTACCGCCCCATCAGTCTACTCTCAATCATCAGCAAAGTGATGGAAGGTGTCGTCGACAGTGCTATCAAGTGGCACTTACTCACCAATAACCTGCTCACCGATGCTCAGTTTGGGTTCCGCCAGGACCACTCAGCTCCAGACCTCATTACAGCCTTGGTCCAAACATGGACAAAAGAGCTGAATTCCAGAGGTGAGGTGAGAGTGACTGCCCTTGACATCAAGGCAGCATTTGACCGAGTGTGGCACCAAGGAGCCCTAGTAAAATTGAAGTCAATGGGAATCGGGGGGAAAACTCTCCAGTGGCTGGAGTCATACCTAGAACAAAGGAAGATGGTAGTGGTTGTTGGAGCCCAATCATCTCAGCCCCAGGGCATTGCTGCAGGAGTTCCTCAGGGCAGTGTCCTAGGCCCAACCATCTTCAGCTGCTTCATTAATGACCTTCCCTCCATCATAAGGTCAGAAATGGGGATGTTCGCTGATGACTGCACAGTGTTCAGTTCCATTCGCAACCCCTCAAATAATGAAGCAGTCCGAGCCCGCATGCAGCAAGACCTGGACAACATCCAGGCTTGGGCTGATAAGTGGCAAGTAACATTTGCGCCAGACAAGTGCCAGGCAATGACCATCTCCAACAAGAGAGAGTCTAACCACCTCCCCTTGACATTCAACGGCATTACCATTGCCCAATCCCCCACCATCACCATTGACCAGAAACGTAACTGGACCAGCCACATAAATACTGTGGCTACAAGAGCAGGTCAGAGGCTGGGTATTCTGTGGCGAGTGACTCACCTCCTGACTCCCCAAAGCCTTTCCACCATCCACAAGGCACAAGTCAGGAGTGTGATGGAATACTCTCCACTTGCCTGGATGAGTGCAGCTCCAACAACACTCAAGAAACTCGACATCATCCAGGACAAAGCAGCTCACTTGATTGGCACCCCATCCAACACCCTAAACATTCACTCCCTTCACCACCGGCGCACTGTGGCTGCAATGTGTACCTTCTACAATATGCACTGCAGCAACTCGCCAAGACTTCTTCGACAGCACCTCCCAAACCCATGACCTCTACCACCTAGAAGGACAAGGGCAGCAGGCACATGGGAACAACACCACCTGCACGTTTCCCTCCAAGTCACACACCATCCTGACTTGGAAATATATCGCCGTTTCTTCATCGTCGCTGGGTCAAAATCCTGGAACTCCCTTCCTAACAGCACTGTGGGAGAACCTTCACCACACGGACTGCAGCGGTTCAAGAAGGCGGCTCACCACCACCTTCTCAAGGGCAATTAGGGATGGGCAATAGATGCCGGCCTTGCCAGCAACACCCACATCCCATGAACGAATAAAAAAAAAACAGGTTTACGTGTCACCGGGATTTCCACGTATTTCACACGTATTTCCTGTGACGTTATGGCAGCGGAGTTGGAGCTCAGGACTGCTGTCGGCACTTTGGCCTAGACATTCCTGGGGTCCCGCTCCGCCGGCATAAGCGTGGCAGAGCGGGAATGTAGGAACCACCACCCACCCTCACCCAAGGCTGGAGAGCCCATCCCAAATGTTGGCGATGAGGGCGTTTGCGTAGCCAGGGTCAATTGGCCTTGCTGGCAAGGCGAAACGAGGCAGAATCTTCCTGAAGTCCAAATGGGCCGAAGAAAGAATTTTTTTTTATTGAAGCTCTTTGGCTCCTACTGGTGCCAGGTTGACTCGAGAATATAATCGATCCTCTCTGAAATGTATCATCTTACTCAAGTAAAGGTTTGGGGCCTTTAGAGCAGGGTTGTCCAATAGGATTTGTTGACTAGCCACAGGTGACACCAATTTGGCTACACGCACTAATTTTAAAGAAAGAAAGACTTGCCTTTATATAGTGCGTTTCATGACCTCAGGACTTCTCAAAGGGCTTTACAGCCAATTCCATCGAAACTACAGCACAGGAACAGGCCATTCAGCCCAACTGGTCTATTCCGGCATTTACGCTCCACACCACCCTCTCTACTTCATCTGACCCACCAGGATACCCTTCTATTCCTTTCTCCATCATGTGCTTATCTAGCTTCCCCTTAAATATATCTATGTTATTCGCCTCAACTACTCCTTGTGGTAGTGCATTCCACATTCTTACCACTCTTTGGGTAAAGAAGTTTCTCTTGAATTCCCTATTGGATTTATTAGTGACTATTTTATATTTATGACCTCTAGTTTTGGATTCCCCCACAAGTGGAAACATTTTCTCTACGTCCACCCTATCAAATCCTATCATTATCTTAAAGACCTCGATCAGGTCAACCCTCAGCCTTCTCTTTTCTAGAGAAAAGAGCCCCAGCCTGTTCAGCCTTTCCTGATAAGGGTATCCTCTCAGTTCTGGTATCATCCTTGTAAATCTTTGTTGTACCTTCTCCAATGCCTCTACATCATTTCTATAATATGGAGACCAGAACTGTGCACAATAGTCCAAATGTGGTTAACAATTAAGTACTTCTGAAGTGTGGTCACTATTATAATGTAGGGAACAGGGCAGCCATTTTGCACACAAGGTCCCACAAACATCGATGAAATAATGGCCAGATAATCTGTTTTGTGACTTTGGTTTAGTGCCATGAGATCTTTTACATTCACCTGAGAAGACTGACGGGGCCTCGGTTTAATGTCTCGTCCAAAAAACGGCACCTTCAACAGTGCAGCACTCCCTCAGTACTGCACTGGAGTGTCAGCCATGATTTTGTGCTCAAGTCTCTGGAGTGGGACTTTGAACCTACAACCTTCTGACTCAGAGGTGAGAGTGTTACCAACTGAGCCATGGCTAACACCTAATTTTAGTGGAAAACGTCTTACATACACTCACACAATACAGGTAAATGGACTTCACATGTGTATATTTACTTAACAAACATTTACTACCGTTTAGTAACCAAGGAAGCAAAGCATTCACAATGATCAACAAACACTCCCACACTCTGCTTCTCATCGTACCATTTGTGCAACAAACGCACAAAAAAGGTTAAAGTACACATACATACGTCCTGTGAGTGTGAGATCTGATGGTCAATGGTGGTGTTGATTACACATTTTTTATTTACTAATCAGAAAGGCAATTAATCAGGTCTGGATTCCCAATTAACCACGTGTGGCTAACGTATTGGACAACACTGCAGTGGAAGGCCTCAAATGGACAGGTACGGATCCAGCCTATATTTTGCTCCCCTCCCTTTCTCCCCCGGGGTAATTGTGAGTTAAGCCCTCTCTAACCCCAGGAGTACCGGGACCTTTATGCGTAGAAAGGATCTGAGCATAATTCCTATGCTTTGACAAAACACTGCTGTGCAATTCAGGGAGCACCACAGCTAGAATAATTTCCTTTCGTAAAGTACTTTGTGACCTACTAAAAAGCAGTGACGAACAAATGCCATCTGAAAAAGGAAATCATGAAACAAACGGTGTTCACAGGCTTCATATTTTGAACTCGCTACAGCACACATTAAATATTAATGGTTTACTCTGATTTTCTACACGTTAGTAAATGATCAACTGCACCCATCGTCAGAACCACGCTCTCGAAAAGACATACAAGCAACAAAGAGCAGTCGATCTCTTTGAAGTCGATTCACAGATGATCAAAGTATTCTGAGTGAAGATTAATCAAAAAGACTCGTTTGTACAACACCTTATCACTTCTCTCAAAGTAATTTTATATACAACGAATCACTTTGAAGTGCAATGGCTGTTTATAGTCACTGTGCATAATGGTAACAGCCATAAATAATGGTAACTGCCATAAATAATGGTAACTGCCATAAAACAGAAAATGCTGTAAATACACAGAAGACCAGTCAGCACCTAAAAGACAACAGTAACAACTTGCATTTATATAGCACCTTTAACATAGTAAAACATCCCAAGCGCTTCACAATGACAGAACCAGACAAAAGTTGACAATGAGGCAAAAAAGAAGATAACAAGACAAGTGATTAAAAGCTTGGTCAAACAGGTAGGTTTTAAGGAAGGTTTTAACGGAGGAGAAAGAGGTAGAGAGGCCGCCAATGGTGAGGCGAAGGTAGTGGAAGATGCAGAAGAGGCCAGAATTGGAGGAATGCAGTGTTCTCGGAGGGTTGTAGGGCTGGAGGAGGTTACAGAGAAAGAGAGGGGTGAGACCATGGAGGGATTTGGACGTGGAGATGAGGATTTTAAAATTGAGGCATTGGTGGATTGGGAGCCAATTTGGCCAGCAAGCACAGGGATGTTGGTTGGAGATGGGGTGGTAGTTGGCAAGGACAGAGCGGTCAAGGGTGGGTTTTTGAGGAGGGAGGTGATGACATCGGTTTTGGAAGGGAGGAGGACAGTACCTCTTACTGTTTCACTTGTAGCATTTGAAACCTCAGCCACATTAACAGATGTGCATCGGACACTGTCCGGAGACACAACCATTAACACTGTCCGGAGACACAACCATTACTGAGAAACTGCAAACTTCTGCAGTAAAAGGTAGGAATGCAGTAGATGCCTGTAGCATTTGAAAACGACCTTGGCAGAGTGATAAGCAACAAGGCTTTTGGGCCTTTAATTTCTGGCAGAAAGTCTTTAATTAAAAAGAAATGTTTGAACTGTGTGTGGTATTAGATTATGCCAGGGGTTGTGGACAAGTAAATGCTTTGTTGACAAAATAATTTACTTATCACATGCAGGCGTTCCAGGAGACTTTAGTTTCCATGGATAATACAACAAAAACTATTAGTAGTGTTTATTGATGGGGTTTTTGCGCTTTGTGCCCTAATGGTGTCTGCTAGCTCTGATTCATTAGATACAACAACGGGGGGTTTGCATGTGAAATGATCCTTCCTCTCTGCAGGGCAACCTTGAAACCCACAGTCACAGGAGACACAAGAGAGAGGAGGCCCAGCCTGGAGTTAATGCTGGAGTTAATCCAACAACGTTCACCTGAGGAAGGAGGAAGCCTCCAAAAGCTTGTGAATTGAAAATAAAATTGCTGGACTATAACTTGGTGTGGTAAAATTGTTTACAATTGTCAACCCCAGTCCATCACCGGCATCTCCACATCACGGCAGTCCAAAATCAAATCAAATAATATCCATTAAACTCAAATAAAGGTGACGCACTTTTAAACGTAATATTAGGCGTACAGCTGCATCACCCCGGAGGGTACGGTGGCCGAGTGGCTGTGGTACAGCCCAGAAGTCATGAGTTCAAGTCCCACCATAACTTGTTGTGAGGTTGAATTCAACAGTAATGGTAATTTGTGGGCTGGTGCCATAAAAATGACCTTAAAAGCTAATGGTTAATGGAAAGCTACCAGAAGCCAACTGGTCACTAATGACCTTCAGTGAAGGGAACCTACTAACTACACCACCCCAGATCTGGCCGACGTGTGACTCCTGTCCCCCACGATATAGTTGATGCAATGCTCTCAGAGGATGCAGGGATGCCAGTGTTACCCGAATCCGAAGAACAAATAAAACAAAACGTACAGAAGCTGACAATCAACCCTGAATATAGGTTTTTGGAGGCAGTGTCACTGCTTTAGAGTGACAGGGCAAGTTAAATTCAGTTTTATTGCATGGGTTTCCAGGATGAACACGTGTTTCAAATCAGGTTTCATAATTTGGACCCTTTTGTCCATCGTTTTTAACACAATGAAGAACAAAGGCATTTTTTTGGCAGTTGTGGATCGAGGATTTTGCATGGGGGGGTGGAATGGGAGAATATGAACACAGAGGGGGGAATGTGAGAATATAAACACAGAGGGGAGGAATGTGAGAATATGAACAGAGAGGGGGGGAATGTGAGAATATAAACACCGAGGGGAGGAATGTGAGAATATGAACACAGAGGGGGGGAATGTGAGAATATGAACACAGAAGGGGGGGAATGTGAGAATATGAACACAGAGGGGGGGAATGTGAGAATATGAACACAGAGGGGGGGGGGGAATGTGAGAATATGAACACAGAGGGGGGAATGTGAGAATATGAACACAGAGGGGGGAATGTGAGAATATGAACAGAGAGGGGGGAATGTGAGAATATGAACACAGAGGGGGGGAATGTGAGAATATGAACACAGAGGGGGGGGAATGTGAGAATATGAACAGAGAGGGGGGAATGTGAGAATATGAACACAGAGAGGGGAGAATGTGAGAATATGAACACAGAGGGGGGGGAATGTGAGAATATGAACACAGAGGGGGGAATGTGAGAATATGAACACAGAGGGGGGGAATGTGAGAATATGAACACAGAGGGGGGAATGTGAGAATATGAACACAGAGAGGGGAGAATGTGAGAATATGAACACAGAGAGGGGAGAATGTGAGAATATGAACACAGAGGGGGGGGAATGTGAGAATATGAACAGAGAGGGGGGAATGTGAGAATATGAACACAGAGAGGGGAGAATGTGAGAATATGAACACAGAGGGGGGGGAATGTGAGAATATGAACACAGAGGGGGGAATGTGAGAATATGAACACAGAGGGGGGGAATGTGAGAATATGAACACAGAGGGGGGAATGTGAGAATATGAACACAGAGGGGGGGAATGTGAGAATATGAACACAGAGGGGGGGAATGTGAGAATATGAACACAGAGGGGGGGAATGTGAGAATATGAACACAGAGGGGGGAATGTGAGAATATGAACACAGAGGGGGGAATGTGAGAATATGAACACAGAGGGGGGAATGTGAGAATATGAACACAGAGGGGGGAATGTGAGAATATGAACAGAGAGGGGGGAATGTGAGAATATGAACACAGAGGGGGGAATGTGAGAATATGAACAGAGAGGGGGGAATGTGAGAATATGAACACAGAGGGGGGGAATGTGAGAATATGAACACAGAGGGGGGGAATGTGAGAATATGAACACAGAGGGGGGGAATGTGAGAATATGAACAGAGAGGGGGGAATGTGAGAATATGAACACAGAGAGGGGAGAATGTGAGAATATGAACACAGAGGGGGGGGAATGTGAGAATATGAACACAGAGAGGGGAGAATGTGAGAATATGAACACAGAGGGAGGAATGTGAGAATATGAACACAGAGGGGGGAATGTGAGAATATGAACACAGAGGGGGGAATGTGAGAATATGAACACAGAGGGGGGGGAATGTGAGAATATGAACACAGAGGGAGGAATGTGAGAATATGAACAGAGAGGGGGGAATGTGAGAATATGAACACAGAGGGGGGAATGTGAGAATATGAACAGAGAGGGGGGAATGTGAGAATATGAACACAGAGGGGGGGCATGTGAGAATATGAACAGAGAGGGGGGAATGTGAGAATATGAACACAGAGAGGGGAGAATGTGAGAATATGAACACAGAGGGGGGGGGAATGTGAGAATATGAACACAGAGAGGGGAGAATGTGAGAATATGAACACAGAGGGAGGAATGTGAGAATATGAACACAGAGGGGGGAATGTGAGAATATGAACACAGAGGGGGGAATGTGAGAATATGAACACAGAGGGGGGAATGTGAGAATATGAACACAGAGGGGGGAATGTGAGAATATGAACACAGAGTGGGGAATGTGAGAATATGAACACAGAGTGGGGAATGTGAGAATATGAACACAGAGAGGGGAGAATGTGAGAATATGAACACAGAGGGGGGGAATGTGAGAATATGAACACAGAGGGGGGAATGTGAGAATATGAACACAGAGAGGGGAGAATGTGAGAATATGAACACAGAGGGGGGGGAATGTGAGAATATGAACACAGAGGGGGGAATGTGAGAATATGAACACAGAGGGGGGGAATGTGAGAATATGAACACAGAGGGGGGAATGTGAGAATATGAACACAGAGGGGGGAATGTGAGAATATGAACACAGAGAGGGGAGAATGTGAGAATATGAACACAGAGGGGGGGGAATGTGAGAATATGAACACAGAGGGGGGAATGTGAGAATATGAACACAGAGGGGGGGAATGTGAGAATATGAACACAGAGGGGGGAATGTGAGAATATGAACACAGAGGGGGGGAATGTGAGAATATGAACACAGAGGGGGGGAATGTGAGAATATGAACACAGAGGGGGGGAATGTGAGAATATGAACACAGAGGGGGGAATGTGAGAATATGAACACAGAGGGGGGAATGTGAGAATATGAACACAGAGGGGGGAATGTGAGAATATGAACACAGAGGGGGGAATGTGAGAATATGAACAGAGAGGGGGGAATGTGAGAATATGAACACAGAGGGGGGAATGTGAGAATATGAACAGAGAGGGGGGAATGTGAGAATATGAACAGAGAGGGGGGAATGTGAGAATATGAACACAGAGAGGGGAGAATGTGAGAATATGAACACAGAGGGGGGGGAATGTGAGAATATGAACAGAGAGGGGGGAATGTGAGAATATGAACACAGAGAGGGGAGAATGTGAGAATATGAACACAGAGGGGGGGGAATGTGAGAATATGAACAGAGAGGGGGGAATGTGAGAATATGAACACAGAGAGGGGAGAATGTGAGAATATGAACACAGAGGGGGGGGGAATGTGAGAATATGAACACAGAGAGGGGAGAATGTGAGAATATGAACACAGAGGGAGGAATGTGAGAATATGAACACAGAGGGGGGAATGTGAGAATATGAACACAGAGGGGGGAATGTGAGAATATGAACACAGAGGGGGGGGGTATGTGAGAATATGAACACAGAGGGAGGAATGTGAGAATATGAACAGAGAGGGGGGAATGTGAGAATATGAACACAGAGGGGGGAATGTGAGAATATGAACAGAGAGGGGGGAATGTGAGAATATGAACACAGAGGGGGGGAATGTGAGAATATGAACAGAGAGGGGGGAATGTGAGAATATGAACACAGAGAGGGGAGAATGTGAGAATATGAACACAGAGGGGGGGGGAATGTGAGAATATGAACACAGAGAGGGGAGAATGTGAGAATATGAACACAGAGGGAGGAATGTGAGAATATGAACACAGAGGGGGGAATGTGAGAATATGAACACAGAGGGGGGAATGTGAGAATATGAACACAGAGGGGGGAATGTGAGAATATGAACACAGAGGGGGAATGTGAGAATATGAACACAGAGGGGGGAATGTGAGAATATGAACACAGAGGGGGGGAATGTGAGAATATGAACACAGAGGGGGGAATGTGAGAATATGAACAGAGAGGAGGGAATGTGAGAATATGAACACAGAGCGGGGGGAATGTGAGAATATGAACACAGAGGGGGGAATGTGAGAATATGAACACAGAGGGGGGAATGTGAGAATATGAACACAGAGGGGGGAATGTGAGAATATGAACACAGAGGGGGGAATGTGAGAATATGAACACAGAGAGGGAGAATGTGAGAATATGAACACAGAGGGGGGGGAATGTGAGAATATGAACACAGAGGGGGGAATGTGAGAATATGAACACAGAGGGGGGGGAATGTGAGAATATGAACACAGAGGGGGGAATGTGAGAATATGAACACAGAGGGGGGGAATGTGAGAATATGAACACAGAGGGGGGGAATGTGAGAATATGAACACAGAGGGGGGGAATGTGAGAATATGAACACAGAGGGGGGAATGTGAGAATATGAACACAGAGGGGGGAATGTGAGAATATGAACACAGAGGGGGGAATGTGAGAATATGAACACAGAGGGGGGAATGTGAGAATATGAACAGAGAGGGGGGAATGTGAGAATATGAACACAGAGGGGGGAATGTGAGAATATGAACAGAGAGGGGGGAATGTGAGAATATGAACAGAGAGGGGGAATGTGAGAATATGAACACAGAGAGGGAGAATGTGAGAATATGAACACAGAGGGGGGGGGAATGTGAGAATATGAACAGAGAGGGGGGAATGTGAGAATATGAACACAGAGAGGGGGAGAATGTGAGAATATGAACACAGAGGGGGGGGAATGTGAGAATATGAACAGAGAGGGGGGAATGTGAGAATATGAACACAGAGAGGGGAGAATGTGAGAATATGAACACAGAGGGGGGAGGGGGGGAATGTGAGAATATGAACACAGAGAGGGGAGAATGTGAGAATATGAACACAGAGGGAGGAATGTGAGAATATGAACACAGAGGGGGGGAATGTGAGAATATGAACACAGAGGGGGGAATGTGAGAATATGAACACAGAGAGGGGGGGTATGTGAGAATATGAACACAGAGGGAGGAATGTGAGAATATGAACAGAGAGGGGGGAATGTGAGAATATGAACACAGAGGGGGGAATGTGAGAATATGAACAGAGAGGGGGGGAATGTGAGAATATGAACACAGAGGGGGGGAATGTGAGAATATGAACAGAGAGGGGGGAATGTGAGAATATGAACACAGAGAGGGGAGAATGTGAGAATATGAACACAGAGGGGGGGGAATGTGAGAATATGAACACAGAGAGGGGAGAATGTGAGAATATGAACACAGAGGGAGGAATGTGAGAATATGAACACAGAGGGGGAATGTGAGAATATGAACACAGAGGGGGGAATGTGAGAATATGAACACAGAGGGGGGAATGTGAGAATATGAACACAGAGGGGAATGTGAGAATATGAACACAGAGGGGGGGAATGTGAGAATATGAACACAGAGGGGGGGAATGTGAGAATATGAACACAGAGGGGGGAATGTGAGAATATGAACAGAGGAGGGGAATGTGAGAATATGAACACAGAGCGGGGGAATGTGAGAATATGAACACAGAGGGGGGAATGTGAGAATATGAACACAGAGGGGGGAATGTGAGAATATGAACACAGAGGGGGGAATGTGAGAATATGAACACAGAGGGGGGAATGTGAGAATATGAACACAGAGGGGGGAATGTGAGAATATGAACACAGAGGGGGGAATGTGAGAATATGAACACAGAGGGGGGGAATGTGAGAATATGAACACAGAGGGGGGAATGTGAGAATATGAACACAGAGGGGGGAATGTGAGAATATGAACACAGAGGGGGGAATGTGAGAATATGAACACAGAGGGGGGGAATGTGAGAATATGAACACAGAGGGGGGAGAATGTGAGAATATGAACACAGAGAGGGGGAATGTGAGAATATGAACACAGAGGGGGGAATGTGAGAATATGAACACAGAGGGGGGGGAATGTGAGAATATGAACACAGAGAGGGGGGGGAATGTGAGAATATGAACACAGAGGGGGGGGGAATGTGAGAATATGAACACAGAGAGGGGGAATGTGAGAATATGAACACAGAGGGGGGAATGTGAGAATATGAACACAGAGGGGGGGAATGTGAGAATATGAACACAGAGGGGGGAATGTGAGAATATGAACACAGAGGGGGGAATGTGAGAATATGAACACAGAGAGGGGAGAATGTGAGAATATGAACACAGAGGGGGGGGAATGTGAGAATATGAACAGAGAGGGGGGAATGTGAGAATATGAACACAGAGAGGGGAGAATGTGAGAATATGAACACAGAGGGGGGGAATGTGAGAATATGAACAGAGAGGGGGGAATGTGAGAATATGAACACAGAGAGGGGAGAATGTGAGAATATGAACACAGAGGGGGGGGAATGTGAGAATATGAACACAGAGAGGGGAGAATGTGAGAATATGAACACAGAGGGAGGAATGTGAGAATATGAACACAGAGGGGGGAATGTGAGAATATGAACACAGAGGGGGGAATGTGAGAATATGAACACAGAGGGGGGGGAATGTGAGAATATGAACACAGAGGGAGGAATGTGAGAATATGAACAAGAGGGGGGAATGTGAGAATATGAACACAGAGGGGGGAATGTGAGAATATGAACAGAGAGGGGGGAATGTGAGAATATGAACACAGAGGGGGGGAATGTGAGAATATGAACAGAGAGGGGGGAATGTGAGAATATGAACACAGAGAGGGGAGAATGTGAGAATATGAACACAGAGGGGGGGGAATGTGAGAATATGAACACAGAGAGGGGAGAATGTGAGAATATGAACACAGAGGGAGGAATGTGAGAATATGAACACAGAGGGGGGAATGTGAGAATATGAACACAGAGGGGGGAATGTGAGAATATGAACACAGAGGGGGGAATGTGAGAATATGAACACAGAGGGGGGAATGTGAGAATATGAACACAGAGGGGGGGAATGTGAGAATATGAACACAGAGGGGGGGAATGTGAGAATATGAACACAGAGGGGGGAATGTGAGAATATGAACAGAGAGGAGGGAATGTGAGAATATGAACACAGAGGGGGGGAATGTGAGAATATGAACACAGAGGGGGGGAATGTGAGAATATGAACACAGAGGAGGGGAATGTGAGAATATGAACACAGAGGGAGGGAATGTGAGAATATGAACACAGAGGGGGGGAATGTGAGAATATGAACACAGAGGGGGGAATGTGAGAATATGAACACAGAGGGGGGGAATGTGAGAATATGAACACAGAGGGGGGGAATGTGAGAATATGAACACAGAGGGGGGAATGTGAGAATATGAACACAGAGGGGGGAATGTGAGAATATGAACACAGAGGGGGGGAATGTGAGAATATGAACACAGAGGGGGGGAATGTGAGAATATGAACACAGAGGGGGGGAATGTGAGAATATGAACACAGAGGGGGGAATGTGAGAATATGAACACAGAGGGGGGGGAATGTGAGAATATGAACACAGAGGGGGGGAATGTGAGAATATGAACACAGAGGGGGGGAATGTGAGAATATGAACACAGAGGGGGGGAATGTGAGAATATGAACACAGAGGGGGGGAATGTGAGAATATGAACACAGAGGGGGGGGAATGTGAGAATATGAACACAGAGGGGGGGAATGTGAGAATATGAACACAGAGGGGGGGAATGTGAGAATATGAACACAGAGGGGGGGAATGTGAGAATATGAACACAGAGGGGGAGAATGTGAGAATATGAACACAGAGAGGGGGAATGTGAGAAAATGAACACAGAGGGGGTGGGAATGTGAGAATATGAACACAGGAGGGGGATGTGAGAATATGAACACAGAGGGGGAGAATGTGAGAATATGAACACAGAGAGGGGGAATGTGAGAATATGAACACAGAGGGGGGGGAATGTGAGAATATGAACACAGAGGGGGGGGAATGTGAGAATATGAACACAGAGGGGGGGGAATGTGAGAATATGAACACAGAGAGGGGGAATGTGAGAATATGAACACAGAGAGGGGGAATGTGAGAATATGAACACAGAGGGGGGAATGTGAGAATATGAACACAGAGGGGGGGAATGTGCGAATATGAACACAGAGGGGGGAATGTGAGAATATGAACACAGAGGGGGGGGAATGTGAGAATATGAACACAGAGGGGGGGAATGTGAGAATATGAACACAGAGGGGGGGAATGATGAGAATATGAACACAGAGGGGGGGAATGTGAGAATATGAACACAGAGGGGGGAATGTGAGAATATGAACACAGAGGGGGGAATGTGAGAATATGACACAGAGAGATGGGGGGGGAATGTGAGAATATGAACACAGAAGGGGGGAATGTGAGAATATGAACACAGAGGGGGGAATGTGAGAATATGAACACAGAGGGGGGGAATGTGAGAATATGAACACAGAGGGGGGAATGTGAGAATATGAACACTGAGGGGGGGAATGTGAGAATATGAACACAGAGGGGGGAATGTGAGAATATGAACACTGAGGGGGGGAATGTGAGAATATGAACACAGAGGGGGGAATGTGAGAATATGAACACAGAGGGGGGGAATGTGAGAATATGAACACAGAGGGGGGGAATGTGAGAATATGAACACAGAGAGGGGGGAATGTGAGAATATGAACAGAGAGGGGGGAATGTGAGAATATGAACACAGAGGGGGGGAATGTGAGAATATGAACACAGAGGGGGGAATGTGAGAATATGAACACAGAGGGGGGGGAATGTGAGAATATGAACAGAGAGGGGGGAATGTGAGAATATGAACAGAGAGGGGGGAATGTGAGAATATGAACAGAGAGGGGGGGAATGTGAGAATATGACACAGAGGGGGGGAATGTGAGAATATGAACACAGAGGGGGGGGAATGTGAGAATATGAACACAGAGGGGGGAATGTGAGAATATGAACACAGAGGGGGGAATGTGAGAATATGAACACAGAGGGGGGAATGTGAGAATATGAACACAGAGGGGGGAGAATGTGAGAATATGAACACCAGAGGGGGGAATGTCAGAATATGAACACAGAGGGGGGGAATGTGAGAATATGAACACAGAGGGGGGAATGTGAGAATATGAACAGAGAGGGGGGAATGCGAGAATATGAACACAGAGGGGGGAATGTGAGAATATGAACACAGAGGGGGGGAATGTGAGAATATGAACACAGAGGGGGGAATGTGAGAATATGAACACTGAGGGGGGGAATGTGAGAATATGAACACTGAGGGGGGGAATGTGAGAATATGAACACAGAGGGGGGGGGGAATGTGAGAATATGAACACAGAGGGGGGGAATGTGAGAATATGAACACAGAGGGGGGAATGTGAGAATATGAACACAGAGGGGGGGAATGTGAGAATATGAACACAGAGGGGGGGAATGTGAGAATATGAACACAGAGGGGGGAATGTGAGAATATGAACACAGAGGGGGGAATGTGAGAATATGAACACAGAGGGGGGGAATGTGAGAATATGAACACAGAGGGGGGAATGTGAGAATATGAACACAGAGGGGGGAATGTGAGAATATGAACACAGAGGGGGGAATGTGAGAATATGAACACAGAGGGGGGGAATGTGAGAATATGAACACAGAGGGGGGGGAATGTGAGAATATGAACACAGAGGGGGGAATGTGAGGAATATGAACACAGAGGGGGGGAATGTGAGAATATGAACACAGAGGGGGGGAATGTGAGAATATGAACACAGAGGGGGGGGGAATGTGAGAATATGAACACAGAGGGGGAGAATGTGAGAATATGAACACAGAGGGGGGAATGTGAGAATATGAACACAGAGGGGGGAATGTGAGAATATGAACACAGAGGGGGGGAATGTGAGAATATGAACACAGAGGGGGGAATGTGAGATATGAACACAGAGGGGGGGGAATGTGAGAATATGAACACAGAGGGGGGAATGTGAGAATATGAACACAGAGGGGGGAATGTGAGAATATGAACACAGAGGGGGGGGGATGTGAGAATATGAACACAGAGGGGGGAATGTGAGAATATGAAAACAGAGGGGGGAATGTTGAGAATATGAACACAGAGGGGGGAATGTGAGAATATGAAACACAGAGGGGGGGAATGTGAGAAATGAACAGACAGAGGGGGGGGGGAATGTGAGAATATGAACACAGAGGGGGGAAGGGGA